>NC_067398.1:687899977-688586644 GCF_016432865.1 Antechinus flavipes
ATTTAATGATTAGGAAGCAGGTTTCTAATTAACTTCTTCCATTACTGTGAAATTCAATCCTTTTTTCCATCAACCTCCCCATCCTATTTTATTCTGTTCTGTTTTTACAAAACATGTTGAATATATAGAGTTTAATAAGGTGGGACACTATAAAAGCCTATGTAAATGAGAATTTATTTTTGTAGAAAACTGAAAGAAAAGCTTGGTACCAATTAATGTTATTTGGACAAATGATAGACAGATGGGGGAATGGAATTTTCTGTCTTTTTCGAAATAGCTCATTGAACCAGCAAGGACTTTGGAGGTGCAGAAAATGTGTTTGCTACGTGCACTCAGCTCTTTCCCGTACAATAAAGTGGCTGCCCTGTTATCTGGCTACTTTCACTGTCTGGTAGAAAATGCTTCCATCCTCCATTCATCTTGTGCAATAATTAAAACACAATCCCACTGGGTGGATTACTGTGGAACTCTTCCTGATGTTTAATGAACTTGGAGAAGAATTTAGAGAAACACATTAATAAAATAAGCTTGGATGAAAAAAATATAGATTTCCTCATTAAAAGTAAGTAGTGCATACATTTCTCCTAAAGTTTTCAGCATGAAATTAATTTGTGAAACAGAACTGGACATGGCAAAGAGACAAAAGGGTGATGATGATGGTTACTGTCATCCAGCTAGCACTTCAGGGATCATAGATTTAGATCAGGAAGGGATCTTATTTTACAGATAAGGAAATGGAGATTCAATGAGATTAATCATCTCAGATGTAATGAGTGTCAAAAATGGAATTGTGACTGAGGTCTTCCTAATTCCCAGTCTGGGATTCTATCTGTTCCACCATTTTGTCTTGCCATGATCTACTATCTATCTATCTATCTATCTATCTATCTATCTATCTATCTATCTATCTATCTATAATATTTAGGGAAAATGTATACAATTTCAGTTTCTGTATCTTTCAATGGTCTACAAGAAACTGCAACACCCTGAAAGTCACTTGAGACAATATCAATTTAAAGTTCATAGGGGGCAGAACAAGGATCAATCCGAGTATCAGATTTGGAATAAAAATCCTGGTACTGATTCATTACCAATTAAATTTCTGAATTATCTTGGATGGAGCAGCGAGGTGGCATAATGGATAGAGCACTAGGTCAGGAGTCAGAGTCGTTCTTATGAGTTCAAATCTGGCCTTGGATTTTGACTAGCTGTACGATCCTGGGAAAGCCAATTAAATCTATTTGCCTCAGTTTCCTCATCTGTAAAATGAGCTGGAAAAGGAAATGGCAGACATTACTGTCTCTGCCAAGAAAACCTCAAATGGGGTTACAAAGAATTGGACACAGCTAAAATAAATGAACAACAACAACAACAACAAATGATTTTGGACATACTGTTTAACCATTCTGGGCTTCAGTTTATTTATCTGAAAAATTAAGGAGTTGTACTAGATGATCTCTAAGTTACTTCCAGCTTGAAGTATATGATTGATGAGATGCATTTATCTCTCTTATCAAAGACTCTTTAAAAGTTTTTCATTGTAGAGTCATTATACCTAAGAAAGCCTTTTGAACTTAGGTCACCCTCAGATAATGAACATATAAACATGGCTTCCAACTCAGTGGGACTCAGGATCATCTCCAGGACATCATGAGGCACTGGGAGGAGAATTCAGGGAAGAAATAATACAATTGCAGATGGGAGATGTACACTATATGTGAGAAACAGTGAGAAGGCTACTATGGCTGGACTAAAATCATGGTCCATTTTATTGTTATAGAGTGCATTGAGGTAGGTGATGCGCAAGAAGACTGGAAATATAGGAGGTGAAGGGGTCGAGTTGTATAAAGAACTCAATGTCAAACAAAATATTTCCCATTTGACCCTGAAGGTAAGAAAGAGCTATTGGAGTTTATTTATGATATAGTAAGACCTGAGTTTAGGAAAATCACCTTGGTAGCTGACTAGGTGATGGATTGTTTTGGGGAGAAATTTAAGGTAGAGAGAGCAATTAGGAGACTGCTGTAATTAGCCCAGACAAGATGTAATGGAGTTCAGTCTCATTCAATCATTGCATCAGAGATGCAATCTGGATTTACTCAGATTGGCTTTATCCTTTTTGATTTGGTTCTTAACAGAGAACAGTTTTGTTCCTTTTCTCTGTTCTCACATACTAGTACCCTGCCCATTCCCCACCAAACTGCCACCTCCATTTTTTCCCAGATATCAAACACAGCACACCAAGTGGAAGAATGAAAATACAGATACACAAATTAATAGTTGGTTGCCTCCCCATCCTAAGTACTCTGGGGAAGGCAGTTAGTATATTGAGAAGGATTTATTAAATGTTTAGCTCCTGTGTTGAAAATCCTGTGGATATAAGGAAAGGCAAAGACATTTGATACCCTTTGGGAAACCACATGCTAATGGTGGGAGACAAGATGTGAACAACTATGTACATACATGATCTATAGTGTAAATGGGAAGTAATCCCAATTTTAGAGGGAAGAAACTATTAATGGGCTGAGGTATGGGGGATGGTTTGACCATAGTCATAGACTAAGAAAGCCAGAGGAAGAGATAAAGAGGACAAAAATTCTGTATATGGTGAAAAGTCAGTGACAATGAACCAAATCAAGAAATGAAGTGTCATGTTTGAGGAACATGTAGGAGCAATTATCACTGGATTAAAGAAGGGAGTAAACCATAAGAAAAGAAGGAAGGGCTGGGTTATAAAGGGTCTTTAAAACAAACATAGACATGCTCCCATTGGGAATATATTTTAGGAACCACTTCTGAACCTGAGAGATGGCTACAAACAGAGGAATGGCTACAAATAATCCCCCATGATTATGGACACCAAGACACCACTAGCTTAATTATAGCAAGGAATGTCTTTTTTTTTTTTGCATCAATTGATGCTTTTTATTTATTTATTTTTTATTCTCAAAACACATGCCAAGATAGCTTTCAACATTCACCCTTGCAAAACTTTGTGTTCCAATTTTTTCTCCCTCCCTTCCTCCTACCTACTTCCCTAGACAGCAAGCAATCCAGTATATGTTAAATATGTGCAATTCTTCTATACACAACTCCATAATCATTATGCTGCACAAGAAAAATCAGATCAAAAAGAAAAAATTGAGAAAGAAAACAAAAAGCAAGAAAACAACAACAAAAAGACGAAAACAGCATGTTGTGTTCCACACTCAGTGCCCACAGTCTTCTCTCTGGATATGAGATGGCTCTCTGCATCACAAGTCCATTATAATTCTTATAATCTAATATTTGTATGGGACAAAGAAATGGCTAAAGAGCTTTCCTTTCTGTGATACATTTCATTTCTCCCAATGGATTCCTCTTTCTGTGGGATCCTCATTTAAAATGGATTCATTCATAGATTCATACTCTAATATATTTCAAATTAGCAACATAATTGGGACAAATTAGAAAATCAGAAAATTAAGGCTCTGACCCTTATTTATGATCTTATCATTCTTCATTACTCCACCAAAGACGATCAAATCAGAAATTTGGCAAAGAACTTCACATATTATTTTATAGAATTATTGAGTATAGAAATGGACATCTAACTGCTGATGTTTTTATGGTAAGGAAATTGAAGTTCAGAAAGGGGGAAGTAACTTTCCTAATAAGTAGCAGAGTTGAAACTCACACCTAGGTCTGTTGGCCCTGAACCCAGTGAAATTTCCACTACACCATTTTGCTACCTCTATCTGTAGGGCATATTGTGTGTAAAGGAGGATCTCTGACTAAGTCTTTATTCCTTTTATTTTTAACCACTTGCCTATTGTCCCATCTTAGACATTTAGCATCCATAGCACCATGGTTATGTCTCTTAACTGTTCCTAAGCTGACAAAGTAGAAAGAGCATTAGCTTAGAATTTAGAGGACTCGCATTCAAACCCTAGATTTTCCACTAATTGCTATATGATCTTGGGTAAGGTACTTTCCTTTCCTTGGTCTTAGTTTCCCCACCTGTAAAATAAGGGGGCCGAATTCATTGCCTTTTATGATATTTTTTGGCTCCCAGTTGATGATGTCTCATCTATAAAATGAGAATCATAACATGGGTACTGCTGACCTCACAGAGCTGAAGTGAGGAAAATGTTTTGCCAGCTTTAAATCCTATGTCAGTGTGAGTTATGATTATTGTTATTAGCAGTATTATTTTCCCCATGTCACTTCAGAGGGCTGTATTTATACCCTCATAAAAATACAGAGGCATTAAATTCAATAAAAATGGAACAAATACAATTCAGGCTTCAGGAAAACTTGGTATTATGGCTATGTAGGGAGGTGCTTGATCTTAAGAGAAAGTTTTCCTCCTTATTCCTGGGTATTCAGCTCGGCTCTAGGCACAAAAACCAGACCCTATAAAGCTGTTCAGTGTCTGGACTAACTAGAATTCTGAAACAGACCTGAGGGCTAGTAGACTTAGTTATTTAAAATCTTCCTAGGGCATAGCCGGTTTTGAGCTAGACAAACCTAACTTCCCCTTTCAATTCAATGAAACATTTTTCATATGTCACAAGGGGATCCCGGGCATAGAACATTTTTTCTAGTTAGTTTACTGTTTCATTAATATATTAATTCCTCATGTTCTCTGTGATTTGCCCTTTGCCTTCTATGGCTACATGTGGGGAAGGCTATCCTCACCCCACAACTCACTTTGTTATGAATGCCAAATGCTGCTTTTGAGATCTCTAATGCTTTAATCTTTAACCAGACAAGCAATGAAGGATGGGATATAACTTTAATCTTTCTTTGTCCTTCATGCTAGTACCAACCATGTGAGTGGGACAGAGCTCATTGTGAACACAGGGCAACAAAGAAATCCCTGAATATTTCCTTATACCATGATGAGGACACAATGTGATGAGATCAAAGACCAAGCACCATGCTTCATGCCCTGCACCTACATTTTGAATTGTCCTTAATTCCTAAAAAAATCACCAACCACCCTCTACACAACCAAACATGCCAGGTTGCAATCGATCTTAGTAGCCTAACTTGTACTTGGATTGGAATCCCCATTACGATACACTCAACAAAGGATCAACCAATCAATACTTGAAGACCACCAATGAGTGAGAAGCCATCATCTCACAAGAAAATCCATTCCACAGTTGGACTGCTCTAATTGTTAGGAAGTTAATTTTTATTTAAATTTGCCTCATAACTGCTATCTGTTTCTTCCTGGTTCCTCTTTCTGGGGCCCAAAGGAGCAAATTTAATCCCATTTGCAAGTGACAATTCTTCAAACATTTGATTAGAGTTATCATGTTTTCCGAGTCTTCTCGGATGAACAATCTGTTTCCCCTCCACAGAAAATCCTCAAATGATCTGGAAGCATCATCTAGATGCTCTCTTCTAAGAGTATTTCAACTTGTTTATGCCTTTTCAAAATTATGGTAACAAGAATGAAATGTAATTTCCAAATGTGGCCTGGCCAGGTCACACTGGCCAGAGTGACAGTGTTACTATCACCTCTCTATTGTTGGAGACTATTCCTCTTTCAAAGCAGCTCGAGATCTTACAGGTCTTTTTGCTGCTCTATCATATTATTTACTGATTCACATTGAGCTTGTAGTCTATTAAAACACATGATAAATCAAATTGTTTTAAGACTTTTTTGGATATCTTGTATATTTTTCATTCATTCATCTTCATTCATCCAGATAATGGTTGGTCTCCACATGTACTAACCAGAGAGCTGTAAGTGCCCTTCCTCCTGCTTTTTTTTTTTTTTTTGATTCCCTAATACTCATAGTCATCTTTGTAGATATTCTGTTACAATAAACTTTCTAACATCATTCATGGCAGTATTAGTTGTTAAGGAGATCTCTTCTCTGATATGATTGCCTTCAAGCTCCATAGCTTCCCAGTCTCCTGACCCCTTATAGAACTTAGCAATCCAGTCACCATTATTTTTGGTGCAGCAGTCCAAACTCTAACTTAGAAATTGTGATTTTGGATAGAAATGGAAAAGGATCTTTTTACTTTTTTAAAAATAACTTTTTATTGACAGTACATATACATGGGTAACAACATTATTCCTTGCACTCACTTCTGTTTTTACTTTTCCCTTCCCTCCGTTTACCCCCTCCCCTAGATGGCAGGCAGTCTTATACATGTTAAATATGTTATAGTATATCCTAGATATAATATATGTGTGCAGAACCGAACAGTTCTCTTGTTGCACAGGAAGAATTGGATTCAGAAGGTAAAAATAACCTGGGAAGAAAAACAAAAATGCACACAGTTCACACTCATTTTCCAGTATTCCTTCTCTGGGTGTAGCTGCTTCTGTCCATCATTGATCAATTGGAACTGTATTAATCACCAGTCTTTGGACTTTTTTCCAGTTCCCCTTCTTCTCCCAACTCTTTACCTCAGTTGTAAATACTTACTTTCCCTAATTACCTTGTATTTATTTTATTTATATTAGTTTTTAATTATTCTGTAATTATTTATATCCTTATCTCCATTCTTAGAAAGTGAACTTGAAAGGAGATAATGTGGTGAAAGCAGATTATTTATTTATTTTTATTTAATGCTACTTTTGTGCTTAGTATAGTGTCTAGCACATAATAAGCATTTAATAAATATTGGCTGACTGAAATTAAGTTGCTTGAGAGTAGTGATTATTTCAATCTTTAGTATTATACCTGGTGCACAACAGGTATTTAATAAATGCTTTTTGATTGCTACAGTTGAAACAGTCTAGGCTGAACTATATTCTTTATTTAAAGGTAATTTCTAGTATTTCTTTTGAGAGTCTTGGTACTCCTGAATAGAAGCTGTTGGTTTACTGGAGACTATTTAGGGAACAGCCTATGTATATTCCTTTATACAGTGCAAAAAATGTTCTTTTTCTAGCATTTTAATATAATTGTTTTTTTTTAGCATTTTTTTTTTTTTTTGCTGAGGCAATTGGGGTTAAATGACTTGTCCAAAGTCACACAGCTAGGAAGTGTTAAGTGACTGAGATCAGTAACATAATGATTAAAAAGAAATTACAACAATGGAGTACTTTATGGCTTACAATGTATGTTCTGTTCATTTATCCATCCTTTCATCCATCCACCCAGTCATTCAAAAAGCATTTATTTAGTAGCTACCTTTGGATTTAGGAAGACCCATGTTCAAGTCCTGCACTTGAACCATCTCAATTTTGTGGCCAAGCGGACCATTTGACTTCTCAATGATCTAGGCAGCTCTCTAGGATGATAAATTATGATGAAGTTACCAGTGCTGATTTGCATTGATAGAAAAGGTTTCTGGAATTCACTTGATGACTTCTGAAGTCCCTTACAATTCTAAATCTATGGTCCTTTGACTCTATACTAAAAAAATCCTAGATTCAGTTCCTCTCCTTATCCCTATTCTGCTTTATGTCAGGTGCTATCTTAGGTTCTGGATATATAATGACAAAAGGCATAATAATTCCTGCTCACAATTTAATTGGGCAAAAATAACCTGTCTGTAGAAATATGCTCTCCCTCTCTTTCTCATTTTCTGCCTCTTTCCCTCCCTCCCTTTATCTCTTTGTCTGTCTCTCTTGTCTTTGTCTCTCTCTATCTCTTTCTCTGTTTCTCTCTCTCACTCTCTTTCTATCCCCCCTCTCTCTTATCTGTCCTCTCCACCATATATCAAAGAAAAAAACCAAAGAGCTCAAATTTACAGATGAGGAAATGAAAGCCCTGAAAGGGTAAGTAACCTGCCCTTGACTCCTACTATAGCTGATACTGAATCTGAACTCAGATCTGCAAATTTCAGTATCAGCATATTATCCATTGTCACAATGCTTCTTGGGAAGGATTGGAGTTCCATAAATCTTATTGAAAACTTGTGAGCAACACTGTTGAATTCAGCCCCTAAGGGCTAATGAAGGAAAAATGACTTTCTTACAGGCTATTTTCCCTGGGGAAATCCAGGCTGGAAGCTTTCAATGACCTTGCCTTGGCTCCTAGTGATCTCAAAGTCACCTAGTCAATAAAAAATAGAGGTGGGAGGAGAAAAGGAACCATACAAACCACTGGACTGACAGAAGATACTCCACAGTCTAAAACAATGGAGACATGAATTTCAATCCCTGGAGAGTTTTATTGATCCAGACTCATTTTCTGAATAAAGGAAGAGTTGCTAAGAAAATGACAAAGAGGAAGTAAATACACAAAAAAAAATTGTGTTAATCTATTCCCCTGTGGAGCCAATCACCATCGCTGTGTCCAATGAATCTGAAGGTTTTTTCCTCAGTTTCATAAAACACAAGAGACATTAAAATGATAGGATCTCAGAAAAGGGATCTCAGAAGCCATCCAGTCAAAACCCCTTATTTTACAGTTGGAGAAACCGAGTCCCAGGAAGTGATATCATATATGTAATTAAGGAATACAGTTGGAATTTAAAACTAGGTCATTCTGAATCCAATCCTATGCTCCTTTCATAGCATACCACACTACCTAGAATCCATTCTGGAAAGTTTTTGATTGATAGGGATTTTTTTTCCACGTTTTTCATTTATAAAGGTAGTTTCAAATGCCTGTCAATAGGGATCCCATCTGGATTCTCTTTAACCCTTCTGTCTTCTCCTTTCCCTATGATATATGATAGTGTTCCAATGCCCTCAACCTTGATAACTAAACAAGGACTTAAGTCATCCATCACACAATATAGATTGACAATCAAATTCAATATGGATCTCTCTAGGTATTGCCAGAGACTCTTGGGTAACAAAAAAACCATTCTCTTTCAAATGCCTGATGCTCTGAGTTGAGCAGACACTACTGGAGGAAAATAAAGAAAAAAACAGCAACAAGAAATTGAGGTGGGTAATGATGGAACCAAGCAAACTTTAGCATCTTTCCAGTACCTTTTCTATATAATGTTTATTTTCAATGATGAAAGCAGGGACAGTTAACCTTAGAAAATTTTCTGAAGCATGTGTTTTTATTATTGCTGTTGCTACTGTTGTTGTTTTGAACATTATTTAGTTCTGAGTCAAGGAACAATATAGTCTCCAAAGTATTAAAAATGAATATTGCTCAGAATGGGAAGAGAGGAGCATGGTGGATGAGAGCAAATTGTGGATTAAATTGTAAATAAATAAATGTGAAGAAGAAAACAATGTAGAAGATAATCATCCAAAAAATGCACCAAAAAAAACCGATGGTTAGGTATCAGAGTAGATATAGAGTGTTAGTCTCGGAGCCAGGAAGATACTAGTTCAAATCTTGCTTCAAATACTTAAGCTGGGTAAGTCATTTAACCTCTGTCAATATTAATTTCTTTATCTCTAAAATGAGGGGGCTGGAAACTGTGGCCTCCAATAACCTTTCCAGTTTGAAATTTATGACAGTCTGATGATGGGCTCAAGAGGAGAAAATAAAAGCTAATCAGCAGACTGTTGGTGCATTCCACTGGTATTCTCATGATGTCAAGAGAAATCAAAGAAGATAGAGAACAGTATTCATTGATAGCTTGTTATTGAAGGGCATTGCAGTGAACACTCAATCATAATGGACAAAAATATGTTTCTTTGTCTCTCTTAATTAATTCAAGTTTGTGGCCTCTTTTCTAAACATTCATGAAGGTTAGTCATGGCTCAATAGTACAACAAATAAGTAAAAGGAAAAAAGAAAATGGTAGCTTTGAGAGTGAGTATTTTTCAAATAAAACTGTTTCAAGGGGAAAGTGTCATTTGGAAAGCTCTTGCAGCTATGCGTTTATTTCTTAAGATAATTTAGGATATTTCATACTCTTCATTTCCTTTCATGAGACTAGGAAGATGATAGAGGAATGGGGAATCAGGGCCACCGATGAATTGTCTAATTCATTTCTGACACTTTATATGTGGCTAACCTCAGTAGTGCTTGGTAGAATTTTCTGAATAGGGGAGAGAACTTTCCCACTGGGATAAATTTCTTGTCTAGAAATATTTCATGTTGCTTCATTTAAAAAGAAATTTAAAGGTTTTTTTGAGGGGAGTGAGAACAGTTGCAGCCACTTACAGATTACTCCCATCTCACTTTTTGATGACATTAACCTGATTGCTTAGAGAAATCCAGCTGCCCAGTTTACTGACTCCAGTCTGACACCATGATGTTTTGGGTTTCCTACTTTGAACTCTGGGAGTTTTTCAATGCCCCTTATTCTAACTTAGAATCCATTACTTTCAATCTCAAGAAATTTACCCTAGTTGGTAAATCTTGCTTTCAGAATAGAAGAAAAAGTCTTGGACTAGAAGCCAGGAGATCTGGTCTAACTTTATTGTGTTTCTAACTCATTGTGTGACATGGTCAAAACACTTCATCTTCTTGACCATCAGTATCCTCATTTATAAAATAAGGAGGCTGTCCTCCCTTAGAGATGGGATCTTTCAAAATGAGGGTAAATTCATTCAAATAGTACCCATAAAACAAGTGATTAAGTTCAAAATCACACTATTTTTATTTACACAATTTGATTCAATCATTCATTCAAGATACATTTGCTGAATATTTTAACCGTATATTGAACATTGATCTTAGTACCAGGTGTGTGTGTGTGTGTGTGTGTTCAAACATGTGTGTATATGAATATGTATGTGTACATATGCATATGTATATATGTATACTGTGTGGAGTGGGGAATGGGAACTTTCTTCAAGTATTAAAAGGTAGAGAAGGGATGTTTTATTTGAGCCCAGAGGACAATATCAGAAGCAATCTAAGTTACAGAGGCAGTTTTATTTGAGGTTGAAAAAAATTACTACTCCTGTGAACTGCCCCTAAATGGAATAATCTGCTTTGAGAGGTGGTCAGTTTCCTCGAAGATATTTAAAGGGAGACCAGAGGGTAGCTTTCCAATTCTGTTACAGAAGGGGTGCTTTTTGTGCATGAATTGAAAATTTTCAATTCTATGAATTTTGGGGGTGTAAATTACAGAGAAAAACCTAGGCTTGATGCAAATAAAACGTAACAATAAGATTTATACTAGTTAACAATGGGTACTGTGCCAAAGAGGAATGGGCTGATGATAGGCTTCCAACTTCACTGGTGGTATTGGGGCCAACCCTAGATGACCATGTTATGGAGGGGATTTTTCATCATTTGGACCAGATGATCCTTGAAGTTCATTCCAAACATGATGTTCTATGATTCTGTGATCCTTGACATTATTTCTGGTGTTACTTTTGGATTCCATAAAAGAATATAACAGGACAGTGTCATATCTTAAGCAAGCATCAAGCATGTATTAAGCATCTACTATATATTATGCTTTGTACTAGGCATTCAGTTACTCCCACCATCTGCCTCCTCCACTTCTATTAATTATCTTGCTGAACAGAGCCGGAGGAAATTATGTAACTGAGCCAACTGGGGCAACTACAAATTTGTTATCTAATCTCATTTGGGCCTTAGTAATCTTTTTATTCTTCCCCCATCACCTCAAGGAGTCCTTTTAATCCTCCTTAATCGAATCTTTATCCCCCTCCCCATTTGAAGCTGTTTTTAAACCTTCACTTTCCCCAACAAACATCCCCTACCATCCTTACTCCTGATTCTCTAATCTAAGGACCTTGCCTTAGAAATTACTGAGAAAATAAAGGGCATTTGCTCTTTCTCTTTTCTCTTCTTCAAACCCCTTGACATAATCCCTCAAACAGAAAATATGGAGAAGGAATAGAAGATAGCCAAGGATGGAGCTTTGGGGAACAACTGCCATTGGGGGTGATCCAACTATTTCTTAACCTACTGTTCTTACTTCTTGAATATATTTTTTTTCTATTTGAACTTGCTCTCTGTTCATCATCCAAATATAGATTCAAAACATTGGGCCCTCCCCAATTTGAAAAAGAAACTGCATGCTGTAGAATGGTATTTGAATTACACTATAGTAGAAGATGCTTTTGCAAATATTCTAAAATAAAGTCAAGTCAAATTTTATTTACAAGTTATCTTAACAGAGTGAATGAATAAAGCTGTGTATGAACAATCCCTACATAAATGTGAATTTCAACAATGCATCTTGAATTCCTTTTACTCTTTAATGTAGCCTGCTGCTGAGCAGGAGACCTTTTAGGTCAAAACACTGAATTATCCTCCTTTACTTCTGAGATGGTATACACTGCCTGTCTTAGCTCAGCTTGGTTCTTTATAGCAGTCTGAGGAGTAATGTTGTCTACTGTCTATTAGAGGTATAGAGTAGGGGGAACAGGAGGAAGGAGAAGGAAGGTGAATATCGTTCTAGCTTCATTTTTTTTCAAGTCCTGAATTCAAGTTCTGGTTCAGTCACTTACTCTCTGTGTGGTCTTGGGCAATTAATATAACCTTCCCCAACCTCAATTCCTTCATTTAAAAAATGAGAAGCTTAAATTAGATTACCTTAAGGTTCCTTCTAGTGTTAAATCTATTTTTTTTTGGTTTTGTGTTGAAAAATCTCCAAATATAATACAAACAAAATCTCATTCAAATATATAATAGCCCCTAAATCCCAATAAATTCCATAGCCTCTAGAAATTATTTCAAATCATACCACAATATGTTTATTTTCATGAATAATTGTTAAGCATTCTAAGGCACATTACTACTCATATACTATGTATAAATTGTATACTATGTGTATATTATATAATATATATTATAATTCATTAATATGTTCTAAGGCACAAGTTTCTATTTTGCTCAAAATTTTTCAATGACTTTCTTTTGTCTTTAGGGTAAAATAGGAATTCCTCAGTCTGGGATTTAACATCCTTAATAAGCAAGTTTTAACTTATCTTTTGAAATATATTTCACATTTTTTTCTTTTTACACAATCTCTCTCCCATTATCATTATTCCAGTCAATAGCTATTTACCAAATTTGACATAGCACCTTCTGTCTCTATGCCTTTCCAAAAACTTCTGCTATTTCTAGAATGTCTTCCTCCTCTTCCATCTCCTAGAATACTTCAAATACACCAATGCCTCTAAATGTGAAACCTTTCTAGGTTGTAATGCTCTCTCCCTTTTAAATTCCCTTATATTTATTTCTCTGCTTACATAATGTATCAGTCCAGTGGAATGTATGCTTTTTGAGGGTAGCAACTTTTATACTTAGCCTTTGTATTTCTCTAGTACCTAACACAGTATCTGGCATATAGAAGACATTCAATAACATTTAATTTTTTTTTTTTTCTAATTGAACTAATAGTAACCAAATGTTATTGTTCATTGTTACAGTTGTGTCCAAATTTCTGTGGCCTCATTTGGGGATTTCTTGGGAAAGATACTGGAGTGGTTTGCCATTTCCTTCTCCAGATCATTTTACAGATGAGGAAACTGAGGCAAACAGGATTAAGTAAGTGACTTTCCTAGAGTCACACAACTAGTATCTGAAGTCAAATTAGAACTCAAAAGGATGAGTTTTTCTGAATCCGGATCCAGTGCTCTATCCACTGAGCCACCTAGCTGCTCATACTAGATATTAGACTTTGTGTATTTGGCTTTTTAAAAGTATATGTACATGTAGAGATTCAATCAGTTTTACATTGCTGTGAGCAATGTTCTGTCCAAAGGAAGGGCTTCATTTGGAAGAGTGTTTCAGAATGTGATTGAGATAATGAGGGAATCTAAGTTTCTACTGGACACTGGGTCAAGTTTGCTTGTTTATTCATCCTATGCTATTTTATATATACTGAGTTACTATGTCACAGCTCAGTTAGAGAATATTGTTTAAATTCAGAAAGCAACTTGGCTCCATTTGTGGCATTAAGCATCAAAAAATAATTTTTTAAGAAAATTCATTTTTTGTTTATTACTATCCAACAAATAAAATCAGTCGTATGGCCTTTGTTCAAATGGATTTTAGTTACATAGTGCATTATGGCTGCTGCCAACTAGTGCCCAGAGAGAAGAAAACAGAAACGCTGAAAAACTTTGCTAAATAAAAGACTAAGAGTTGATTATGGAGGCAGCTAGGTAGCATGGTGGAAAGAGTGCCACTGGATTTGGAGTTAAGAAGATCTGAATTCAAATTCAGCCTTGGACACAATAACTATATGACTTTACCCAAAGTCATTTAGTCTCTTCTTACTTCAGCCTCCTCTCTGTAATGTAAGAATGATAATAATAATAATAATAATAATAATAATAATAATAATAATAATAATAATAATGTCTACCAAGTTTTTTGGTGAAGATAAAATGAAATAAATCTGTAAAGTATTACATAAATATTCATTATTATTATTGGTAGTTAGTTGGTGCACTATATAAAGTGCTGGTCTGTAGTCAGGAAGACTTAAATTCAAATCTGATCTCAGACATTTCCTATTAGATAGATGGTGGAAAAGTTGCTTAATCCTGTTTGCTTTAGTTTCCTCATCTGTAAAATGAGCTGAAGAAGAAAATAGTAAACAGCTACAGTATATTCATCAAGAAAATCCCAAATGGGTTCATGAAGTGCCAGACACAACTGAAAAATGACTGAACAATATTATTATTATTAATTTTCACAGAATCTTAGGATCGAAAGAGATCTTGAAAATCAAACAGTCCAACCTATGCCTGAACAACACTTCACTTAATCAAAATCATCAAACTGCGGCCATGTAAAACTCTAGAGTGCTTCACAAATTAAATTAAAACGTAATTGGTAAATGCTTAACAAAATGCAAAATAAACAAAAATACAATTCAACTTAGAAGCTAATATTTTTAAAGTTAATATTTGAATTTGACACCGTAGCACTAGATGATATTTTAGACAAATGATCAGCCAGTGTTTGCTTGAAGACTTCCAATGAGGGGGGATCCTCTCCAGCATTTTGATGGAAAAATATCTTGAGATTTTTAGGGTCATCAAACTCAATATAATTCAGTATGAGTCAACAGTATTATATTATTGAATCTCCAAAAGTGAATGGGATTTTGGGCTTCACTTAGAGAGGTTCGATTTCCAGGAATAAGACGCAAGTAACTCTTCTGTATTCTGGAAGTTAGGTGGTGCAATGGACAGAGCGATGAACCAGTAATCAGGGAGACCTGAATTCAAATCCAATCTCTGATATTTTCTAGCTGTGTAACCCTAGGCGAGTCATTTAATCCATTTGCCTCAGTCTCCTCACTTGTAAAATGAGCTGGAGAAGGAAATAGCAAACCATTCCTGCATTTTTGCCAACCCTAAATGGGGTCACAAAGAGGAAGGCATGACTGAAACAACTGAACAGCAATCCTGTCCTAGTCAGAGCAGATCCCAAATCTTTTGATCTGGATCATTCTAGACATCAGGATGAAGGAAGAGAACCAGGACTGACAAAGACCTGGAATCCTTGGCATATTTAGGGTCAGTTAAAGAAACTGGGTATGTTTGGAGAATAAAAACTCAGAGAGATTTTTACTATTTTCCTTAGAATATTTTAGTGGCTGTCTTGTTAGAGAGAAAGTATGCTTGCTTTTTTTGGCCCCAGAAGATAGATCAATCAATCAATCAACATTTATTAAGTACCTACTATATACCAGGCATCAGGGGTATAAAAAGAAAAAAAGACAGCCCATATTTTTGAGGAATTTGCAATCTAAACAAGAATCAGAATGTGGAAACTATTGGGAAGCAAACTGAAGTAAATTAAGACTTAGTGTTTGGGGAAAACAAATAAACAACTTCCTAATGAGTGAAACTATCCCTAGGTGAAATAGGCTACCTTGGGAGGTTATCCATTTTTATAATTAGGATAGATGATCATTTCTGAGAACACTGTGGTGATGATTCTTTTTTTCCCCCAGTATGAATTGCACTCAGTGACTGCTGAGATCTCTTTCAACTAAAATTCTGTTATTCTGTCATTCAAAAAGGTACAACATCCTAACAAATTTCTTATCATTAGGACAAGACAAAAATAGAGATTACTGGAGTGGGAATGGAATTGCCCTGAACCATCCATACTTTTATCCAGTCCCCATCATGGCCATAAGGACCACCCACATAGTAGCTGGTGGGGGGGTGAATATGATATAATATAATACAATAAGCATATATTAAGGAAAGCACTGTGCTAATATCGTAAGATGATCAACTGCGAATGATTGAGCTAATCTCAGTTAGTCTCTCTTAGATTAATGATCTAAGATAACTCTTAAGAACTTAACTTGAAAAATGATATCCATTCCCAGAAAATCAAAACTGATAGTGTCCAAATATAGATTGAAGCATACTTTATAAACTTCATATTTCTTGGCTTTTTTATTTTGGTCTATGTTTTCTTTTACCACATGACTTATATGGAAATATGTATTGCATGAGTGCACATGTACAACCTATATTGAATTGCTTGTCTTCTCAATGGGGTAGAGAAAGATAGAATTTGGAATTCAATTCTTAAAACAAATATATATTATATATATATATGTATATAGTAAAAGTATAGTAAAAGTAAAGTAAAAATAATTTATATATATATCTATATATATATATATATATAAATTGTTTTTACTTTAATGGGGGAAAATAAAAAATGAAATAAAAATGAAGAAAAAAAAACAAAAAGGAGTCATAGGTTTAACTGACATGATCTCTGATCACAAGGAATTTACAGTTTAGCAGGTAGTGAAAATGCCAACATATAGTTATAATAATAATTAGAATTAACATTTATAGCTTTAAATTCCATTTACACTTATGTCCTTTAATATGTAATACTATATGGTAAGCACATGAGAGGTACACAACAGAATATGAGGTAAGGGTAATAACCAGTGGCAAAACTAAGTGATTCATATGGTGATATAATTTTTGACTTGGTTCCCATGCTATATGGACGAACTAACAGATCCCAGACATCTGTACAAGAATACTTGAAGAAAGTCAAAAGAGAAATCAAATATCTATGTCATCCACTGATAAATTACAACATCTTCTGGAATGGAGAAAGGGAGATCATTTGGACAGGAAGTATCCAAAAGGAACACAAATCATATGAGGCAAAGGGACAGGGAAAAGAGAGTGGTCAAATAAAAGGAGAACTGGTGAAAATAAAGTCCATTTGAACAAAAGTCTTACCATGGCCAAGGGAACAATTCCCACGAGGTCCTTCTGACTGATGAAAATTTCAGAGATGGCGATGTCTGTGGTCCCCTTACGGGGATACTCTACTTGCCAGGTGATGGGCTGGGTCCCCGAAAGACTGCTGAAACTGGCAATTTCAAAGTTCATCTGTACAACCTCATTGAATAAACTGCTGCTCCTGAAATTAAAGTGGAAAAAAATGGAATCAGATTGATTGTCTACCTTGGGACCATGGGTTCTTCAGAGCAGTGCTATGTCAAGACAAGCTTGAGCAGTAGTCACTGAGCTAGAAAGACTAAATCCAGATGAACTCTCTTTTTTTTTTTTTTTACTCATTCAATCAATAAGCATTTATTTTTTTTTTTTATAATAAATTTTATTTTATTTAATAATAACTTCGCATTGACAGAATCCATGCCAGGATAATTTCTACACGACATTATCCCTTGCAATCACTTATGTTTCATTTTTTCCCCTCCCTCCCTCCTCCCCCCCCCCCCCAGGATGGCAAGCAGTCCTATATATGCTAAACATGTTGCAGTATATCCTAGATACAATACATATTTGCAGAACCAAACAGTTCTCTTGTTGCACAGGGAGAATTGGATTCAGAAGGTAAAAATAACTCGGGAAGAAAATCAAAAATGCAAATAGTTCACATTCATTTCCCAGTATTCCTTCTTTGGGTGTAGCTGTTTCTGTCCATCATTTCTCCAATGAAACTCAGTTAAGTCTCTTTGTCAGAGAAATCCACTTCCATCAGAATACATCCTCATACAATATCGTTGTCGAAGTGTATAATGATCTCCTGGTTCTGCTCATCTCACTTAGCATCAGTCCATGTAGGTCTCTCCAAGCCTCTCTGTATTCATCCTGCTGGTCATTCCTTACAGAGCAATAATATTCCATAACATTCATATACCACAATTTACCCAGCCATTCTCCAATTGATGGGCATCCATTCATTTTCCAGTTCCTAGCCACTACAAACAGGGCTGCTACAAACATTTTGGCACATACAGGTCCCCTTCCCTTTTTTAGTATCTCTTTGGGGTATAAGCCAATAGAAACACTGCTGGATCAAAGGGTATGCACAGTTTGATAACTTTTTGGGCATAATTCCAGATCGCTCTCCAGAATGGCTGGATTCGTTCACAACTCCACCAACAATGCATCAATGTCCCCGTTTTCCCGCATCCCCTCCAACATTCATCATTGTTTTTTCCTGTCATCTTAGCCAATCTGACAGGAGTGTAGTGATATCTCAGAGTTGTCTTAATTTGCATTTCTCTGATCAATAGTGATTTGGAACACTCTTTCATGTGAGTGGTAATAGTTTCAATTTCTTCATCTGAAAATTGTCTGTTCATATCCTTTGACCATTTATCAATTGGAGAATGGCTTGATTTTTTATAAATTTGAGTCAGTTCTCTATATATTTTGGAAATGAGGCCTTTATCAGAACCTTTAATTGTAAAGATGTTTTCCCAGTTAGTTACTTCCCTACTAATCTTGTTTGCATTCGTTCTGTTTGTACAAAGGCTTTTTAATTTGATATAATCAAAATTTTCTATTTTGTGATTGGTAATGGTCTCTAGTTCATCTTTGGTCACAAATTTCTTTCTCCTCCACAAGTCTGAGAGATAAACTATCCTATGTTCCTCTAATTTATTTATAATCTCGTTCTTTATGCCTAGGTCATGGACCCATTTTGATCTTATCTTGGTATGTGGTGTTAAGTGTGGGTCCTTGCCTAATTTCTGCCATACTAATTTCCAGTTATCCCAGCAGTTTTTATCAAATAATGAAATCTTATCCCAAAATTTAGAATCTTTGGGTTTGTCAAACACTAGATTGCTATAGTTGACTATTCTGTCTTGTGAACCTAACCTTTTCCACTGATCAACTAATCTATTTCTAAGCCAATACCAGATGGTTTTGGTGACTGCTGCTTTATAATATAATTTTAGATCAGGTACAGCTAGACCACCTTCATTTGATTTTTTTTTCATTAATTCCCTTGAGATTCTCGACTTTTTATTGTTCCATATGAATTTTGTTGTTATTTTTTCTAAATCATTAAAATATTTTCTTGGAAGTCTGATTGGTATAGCACTAAATAAATAGATTAGTTTAGGGAGTATTGTCATCTTTATTATATTTGCTCGGCCTATCCAAGAGCACTTAATATTTTTCCAATTATTTAAGTCTGACTTTATTTGTGTGAAAACTTTTTTGTAATTTTGCTCATATAATTCCTGACTTTCCTTTGGTAGGTAGATTCCCAAATATTTTATGCTATCAACAGTTATTTTGAATGGAATTTCTCTTTGTATCTCTTGCTCTTGGATTTTGTTGGTGGTGTATAAGAATGCTGAGGATTTATGGGGATTTATTTTGTATCCTGCTACTTTGCTAAAATTATGAATTATTTCTAATAGCTTTTTAGTAGAATCTCTGGGGTTTTCTAGGTATACCATCATATCATCTGCAAAGAGTGATAGTTTGGTTTCCTCATTGCCTACTCTAATTCCTTTAATCTCTTTCTCGACTCTTATTGCAGAGGCCAGTGTTTCTAATACAATATTGAATAATAATGGTGATAGTGGGCAACCTTGCTTCACTCCAGATCTTACCGGGAAAGGTTCCAGTTTTTCCCCATTGCATATGATGCTTACTGAAGGTTTAAAATATATGCTCCTAACTATTTTAAGGAAAAGTCCTTTTATTCCTATGCTCTCAAGTGTTTTTATTAGGAATGGCTGTTGGATTTTATCAAATGCTTTTTCTGCATCTATTGAAATGATCATATGGTTTTTGTTTGGTTGGTTGTTGATATAGTCAATTATGTTAATAGTTTTCCTAATATTGAACCAGCCCTGCATTCCTGGTATAAATCCTACTTGGTCATAGTGTATTATCCTGGGGATGATTTTCTGTAATCTTTTTGCTAATATTTTATTTAAGATTTTAGCATCAATATTCATTAGGGAGATTGGTCTATAATTTTCTTTCTCTGTTTTCAGCCTTCCTGGTTTAGGTATCAGTACCATATCTGTGTCATAAAAGGAGTTTGGTAGGACTCCTTCAATCCCTACTTCTTCAAATAGTTTATTTAGCATTGGAGTTAATTGATCTTTAAATGTTTGATAGAATTCAGATGTAAATCCATCTGGTCCTGGGGTTTTTTTCTTAGGGAGTTGATTGATAGTTTGTTCTATTTCTTTTTCTGAGATAGGAGTGTTTAGGATATTTACTTCTTCTTCTGTTAGTTTAGGTAAGCTATATTTTTGGAGGTATTCTTCTATTTCATTTAAGTTGTCGAATTTATTGGCGTAAAGTTGGGCAAAGTAACTCCTAATTATTGCTCTAATTTCCTCTTCGTTAGTGGTGAGTTCTCCCTTTTCATTTTTAAGACTAACAATTTGATTTTCCTCTTTCCTTTTTTTTAATCAGATTTACTAAGGGTTTGTCTATTTTGTTGGTTTTTTCATAGAACCAACTCTTAGTTTTATTAATCAATTCAATAGTTTTTTTACTTTCAATTTTATTGATCTCTCCTTTTATTTTTTGAATTTCAAGTTTAGTGTTTGATTGGGGGTTTTTAATTTGTTCCTTTTCTAGCATTTTTAGTTGCAAGCCCAATTCATTGACCTTCTCTTTCTCTATTTTATACAAATAGGCCTCTAGAGATATGAGATTTCCCCTTATTACCGCTTTGGCTGCATCCCATACATTTTGGTATGATGTCTCATTATTATCATTTTCTTGGATGAAGTTATTAATTATGTCTATAATTTGCTGTTTCACCCAATCATTCTTTAGTATGAGATTATTTAGTTTCCAATTATTTTTTGGTCTACTTTCCTGTGGCTTTTTATTGAATGTAATTTTCAATGCATCATGGTCTGAAAAGGATGCATTCACTATTTCTGCCTTACTGCATTTGAGTTTGAGGTTTTTATGTCCTAATATATGATCAATTTTTGTATAAGTTCCATGAACTGCTGAAAAGAAGGTGTACTCCTTTCTGTCCCCATTACATTTTCTCCAGAGATCTATCATATCTAATTTTTCTAGTATTCTATTTATCTCTTTGACTTCTTTCTTATTTATTTTGTGGTTTGATTTATCTAATTCTGAGAGTGCAAGGTTGAGATCTCCCACTATTATAGTTTTACTGTCTATTTCTTCTTGCAGCTCTCTTAATTTCTCTTTTAGGAATTTAGATGCTACACTACTTGGTGCATATATATTTAATATAGATACTTCTTCATTATTCATTCTACCCTTTAGCAAGATATAGTGCCCTTCCTTATCTCTTTTGATTAGATCAATTTTTGCTTTAGCTTGATCTGAGATCAGGATGGCTACCCCTGCTTTTTTGGCTTCACCTGAAGCATAGTGGATTTTGCTCCAACCTTTTACCTTTAACCTGCATGTATCACCCCGCTTCAGGTGTGTTTCCTGTATACAACATATTGTAGGATTCTGGCTTTTAATCCATTCTGCTAACCGCTTCCTCTTTATAGAGGAGTTTACCCCGTTCACATTTATGGTTAAAATGACCAATTCTGTATTACTTGCCATCTTGTTGACCCCGGTTTATGCTTTTCTCCCTTCTTACTCCCTTACCCCCTCCCTTACCCCCCTTCCCAGTATTAAGCTTGTGAGCTCCCCTTGCTTCTCACAGCCCTCCCTTTTTCAGTATCCCTCCCCCCCCCCTTAGAGTTCCCCCCCCCAACTTGCCCCTTTCCCTCCCAGTTACCGTATTCCCTTCCACTTAGCTTATTCCTTCCTTTTTCACTTTTCCCTTCTCACTTTTCAATGAGGTGGGAGAAGTTTCACCATAGATTGAATATGTCTAAAATTCTTCTCTTAATGCCAATTCTGAAAGCAGTAAAATACTCACTATTTTCATTCCTCTCCATTCTTTCTCTCAGATATACTAGGTTTTCTTTGCCTCTTCATGAAATGTAGTACCCCCACTTTCCCTTTTTTCTAGTACAATGTCCTTTCCACAACTAGTTTCTAGAACAAGGTATACATGTATTCTTTATACATCTTTACAGCCGAAATATAGTTCCCAAGATTAATCTTTACCTTTTTAGATTTCTCTTGAGTTTTGTGCTTGTAGATCAAATTTTTTGTTAAGTTCTGGCTTTTTCATCAGAAATAGATGAAATTCGCTTATTTCGTTGAATGTCCATCTTCTTCCCTGGAAAAAGATGCTCAATCTCGCTGGGTAAGTTATTTTTGGTTGCATACCAAGTTCCTTAGCCTTTCGGAATATCATATTCCAGGCCCTTCGATCCTTTAATGTGGATGCTGCCAGATCCTGGGTGATCCTTATTGTGGCTCCTTGATACTTGAATTGGGTTTTTCTAGCCGCTTGCAGTATTTTTTCCTTTGCCTGAGGGTTCTGGCATTTGGCCACTATATTCCTTGGTGTTTTGATTTTAGGATCCCTTTCAGTAGGGGATCGATGAATTCTTTCAATGTCTATTTTACCTTCTGTTTCTATGACTTCTGGGCAGTTCTCTTTGATAATTTCCTGGAAGATAGTGTTCAGGCTTTTTTTTTCATCATACTTTTCTGGAAGTCCGATGATTCTCAGGTTGTCTCTCCTGGATCTGTTTTCCAGGTCTGTTGTCTTCCCCAGAAGGTATTTCACATCCTTTTCCATTGTTTGATTTTTTTGGATTTGCTTGACTGATTCTTCTTGTCTCCTCGAGTCATTCAATTCCAATTGTTCGACCCTGATTTTCAGTGAGGTATTTTCTTCACTCACTTTTTTAAGATCTTTTTCTAATTGTCCAATTGAGTTCTTTTGTTCTGTGGAATTTTTTTCCATTTCGCCAATTTTGTTTTTTAGAGAGCTGTTTTCTGTTTCCAGTTCACTAATCCTATTTTTCAAGGATTTGGTTTCTTTATCCACTCTCTCTTTAACTGACTTCTCCAGGCTCTTTTGCCAAGCCTCCCTCTCCTTTTGCAGAGCCTCCCTCTCCTTTTCCCATTTTTCTTCTAGCTCCCTTGTGAGAGCCTTTTTAATTTCCTCCATGAGATTCATCTGTGCTGAGGGACATAAGGTCTCCTCCTTCGGGGATTCACCTGGGGACTGTTTGTTTTTAGTCTCCTCAGGGTTTGGAGTCTGCTCTTTATCTGTATAAAAGCTGTCCAGGGTTAAATTCTTTTTCAGTTTCTTGCTCATTCTGTCTATTTATCAAAGACAAACTATCAAAGAAACAGAAGGAAAAAAAGCCTCTTGAATGGAGGCTGCTTTCTTTGGGGGAGGGGCAGGGTATTCGTGAGGCACAGGTCCTACTGTGCTATGGCGCCTGCGCACTGAGATCCGAGCGCTCTGAGATCCGAGCGGGCTAAGACACTGTGGGGGAGGGGTGGCCAGGTCCCGAGAAACTCCAGCTGTTTGGGATTTTATTCTTCACCCCCGGTGTTTTTAGCTTCTCTGCTGGGCTGCTGACTTGCTCCTATAGCAAAGCTCTCACCGCAGAGACGGCTGCGATCGCGTCCTACCCCCTCTCCGCTCCACCCGGTTCTGAGCTGCTATCTGTGCTCCGGTTGCAGCTGCTGCTGCCTGCAGACTGCTTCCAAATACCGTCCCCGCCCTCGCGCAAAAACAGACCTTTCTTGACGAGTCTCAAGGATGGTTTCTCTTGGTAAGTAATTGTATGGTTTTTTTTCAGTCGAGCATTAATTCAGAGGCATGAAATGAAATGAATAGTGAGAGAAAAACACGGAGATTACACAGAAGTGTATTTCCTCTCCGCCATCTTGGCCGGAAGTCCAGATGAACTCTCAACAGAGGGATAAACTTGTTCTGTGTATAAAGGCTCATAATCAGAAAACTGATCACTTGGTGGTGAATTTTACTTTATTTTTTAATATTTTTGGCCAAAGCTATTATGAAATAACCTATTAAGGATTGTGAACCTGCATCGGGAGCAATAGTATTCATAATATTTAAAACCTAGAACTTTTGAATTCACTAGATTGGTTCTAAAGATCATAAGATACAAGAAAGGTCAAAAGCTGGTGCCTTCCTTGATGGGTTTTACATTTCTGTTGAGGAGAAAATTAAAACTAAGGATGACAGGATCATAGAAGTATCATTGTTTAATATATATAGGCATCTCTGACTTTTGTAGATGCTATTTGGGGTTTTCTTGGCAAAGATGCTGGCGTGATTTGCCATTTCTTTCTCCACTCATTTGACAGATGAGGAAACTGACAAATAGAATGAAGTGACCTACTCAGAATCTTGCCCAGTTAGGAAGTGTCTGAGGCTAGATTTGAACTCATGAAGATGAATCGCAATGCTTTGCGCACTATGGTACCACCTAGTTGTCCAAACCCATCATCTAAAGGGCTCTAAAGGCCTCTGGGTACCACTTTCACATTTTAGAGTTGAGGAAACTAGAGCTTAAAATAATGAACTGATACCTCTTTATCACACAGCTCCTAAGTAGCAAAAATAGAATTTGAGTCCAGGTGTTTCACCTCCACATCCAACACACTGTACACTCTATGTACTGCATATCAAAGGACCATGGAAGCCTCAGAAATATCCCTCTCTCCTCACCAACAGAAATAAGGAGGATTATGGGACTCTGGTACCAGATACAGGCCTGTGGTTCTGATGCTTACCTGAAAGTAACCTGGTTGTTCTTAAGTGCTATCTCTTATGTTATATCTATCTTGATCTCTCTAGTTTCTAGTTTCCTCTCACTGAAATTACTTGGAATTTACTTTGTATGTATTTTCTGTTCAGTTATTTGTGTATCTTCTTTTTATGCCAGTAGAATGTAAGTTCCTTGAGAGAAGGACCTGTTTATCTTTGTGGCCCTAGTACCTAGCACAGAAGTTGGTATATAGTAGGGATCTAATAAATGCAGCTTGAATAAATGAATATATTCTTTCTAGCATTTTCAGGCAGGCAATCAATTATTTATTGGTATTTATCAAGAGCCACCTATATGCCAGTCACTATGTTAATAATTACCAGGGATACAAAGAACGGCAAAAATCAGTTCATATCCTCAAGAAGCTTACATTCTAATGAGAGGGAATATGAGAACAATTTGATTTATATAAGAGAGCTAGAAGAAATATAAGGGAAGCTCAGAAGGAAAGGAGGTAACGGCTGGGGGGGTCACTGTGAAAGGCCTACACCAGATAGAAATGGGGCTAAACATTGAGAAGTGATGAGATGAACGTGAAAAGGAAGAAGATTCCAAGCAAGGGGATAGCCACAACAAAGATATGGAGTCTAGAGATCCAGTGGCAGCTGGGTGGCTTAGTGGATAGATTATGCAACTTAGAACCAAGAAATCCTAAGTTCAAATAAAACTTCAGATATTTATTAGCTCTGTGACCTTGAATAGGTCATTTTGCCTTTTTTTTTTTAACTTTCATTTCATCCTTGTTCAAAATGAGGATAATAATTGTGTCTAACCTCAGGGGTGTTATGAGGATGAAATGAGATATTATTTGTAAGATATTTTGTAGACCTCCAATTACTATTATGGAAGAGGCAGACAAGCATTTTTTTTTTACAAAACCTACTATGTGCAAGGAACTGTGCCAACAGTTTTATGTTTGATTTTCTTTTTTCTTTTTTTTTTAATGTTTGATTTTCTAAAGAACTCTGGGAGGCAGGTGCTTATCACCATCATCATCATCATTATTTATTTTTTCTTAAACTGTTTTATTTTCAAAACATACGCATGGATAATTTTTCAACATTGACCCTTGCAAAAACTTGTGCTCCAAATTTTTCCCTCCTTCTCCCCACCTCCTCCCTATATGGCAAGTAATCCAATATGTTACACATGTTAAAATATGTTAAATTCAATATATATACAAACATATTTATACAATTATCTTGCTACACAAGAAAAATCAGCTCAAACAGGAAAAATGGAAAAGAAAAAAAATTGAAAGTGAACAACATAAAAAAGAGTGAGACTGTTACGTTGTGATCCACACTCAGTTCCCACAGGCCTGGGTGTAGATGGCTTTCTTCATCACAAGATCATTGGAACTGGCCTCAACCATCTCATTATTGGAAGGAGTCACATCCATCAGAATCGATAGTTGTATAATATTGATGTTGCTATGTACAATGATCTCCTGTTCTGTTCACTTCACTTAGCAACAGTTCATGTAAATCTCTCCAGGTCTTTCTTTATTCATCCTGCTGGTCATATTCCATAACATTCATATTCCATAACATTCATATATCCTAACTTACTCAGCCATTCTCCAACTGATGGGCATCCACTCAGTTTCCAGTTTCTTGCCACTACAAAAAGGGCTGCCACAAACATTTTTTGCACACATCATCATTATTTCAAAAGAACAGTAAATAGGGTTGTTGTTTTTATAGTTTAACCCAGGGCCTCTTAAATTTTTTCTACTTATGACCCCCTTTGTTCTGAGAAATTTTATGTGACCCCAGGTATCTAGATATATAAAATAGATATATAAATCGAACAGTCATTGATGATAAATCATAATCTTGTGACTTCCACACTCAGTTATGAGACACCATATGGGATCATGACCCACAGTTTAAGAAGCTAGGATTTACCTGGTTTTTCATGATCCCATTGGCAAGACACTGGAGTGAAAAAAACTCTTTTTTTTTTTTCACAGATGAGGAAACAGAGATCAACAGCATTAAGTGACATGTCCAGGTTCACATATCTGATCTAGATTTGAACTCAGGGCTTCTTGACTGCAGATCTAGCACTATCCTCTGGGTCATCTAGCTGCCTCCAAAGTAGCTTAATCATAGAATGTATAGAAGAGAGTAAAGTCTGAGAAGACTAAAAAAGTAAGAAAGAGTCAAGTTGGGGAAAGGCTTTAGAAGCTGAACTGAAGATTTTTCTACTAAGTTTTGCAGGAAACAAGAGCCAGAAAGTCTGTGCTGGAGTTTTTTGCTGCTTGATATATGGGGCAATGGAGCTACCTGCTTTGAGCTGAAACGAGCCTACGCTTGGACATAAATCCAAACTCTAGAAGGTTACAGTCTGATATCAAGGGATGTAGAAATTCTGCTACATATCATAGGCTGTTAATCAGGAAGGAGACCATGAGAGGAAGATCTAGACATCTTCTGGGCACAGATCCCTAAAGATCCAGGAGCAAATGGAAATCTTCGTGGAAGCCCTATCCCCCAGTAGCCAGTGGCCCTCCCACAAACTTCAGAGCATCACATTTATAGCCCTGAGTAATAGTCATATTTCAGCCCTTAAATGACTATGCAGTGAGCCCAAGAACTACCACTTGTTAAATCAATAATTTGGATTTATTGTAGTAACTCATAAAATAAATTTCCAAAATTGGCTTTTTTAAAAAAGGTTGTCTCTCACTCAAAAGCAAATATATTTTCCCAAACAGTCAAGATGAGGTTTTGACCACTGGATATACAATTTACTAAAACCTCTTAGTCCTGTAAGACTATTTCATCTGAAGCTATGAATAGAATTTACAAGATGCTGTGAAAACTTTCCAGCAGTGGACTGTGTGTGAGACAGCAGGAATGCCGAATCTCAAGAAATGAAAAGGCTTTAGAGACCACCTAATTCAAACTGTCCATTTAAATTACCTAGTCAAGAATCTCCCCTAAGAACCAAAATTTATATAATGTTTTAAGGTATCTCTTTTGCTTTTCACAAGCACTCTATGAAATGTCTTGTTATTTTTCACATTTTGTTCAGTTGTTCAATTGTGTTCGATTCCCTTTGACCCCATTTGGAATTTTCTTGTCAGAGATATTGATTGATTTGCTATTTCCTTCTTCAGTTCATTTGACAGATGAGGAAACTGAGACCAATAGGATTAAATGAAATGCCCAGCTTAACACAACTAGTAAATGTTTCAGGCTAGATTTGAACTCAGGAAGATGAGCCTTAGCCTCTGAGCCTGTTACTCATTCACTATTTTATCATCATTTTGTCAGCTGTCTACCTATTCTCCAAAGAGGATCACACTTCTTCCATCTCTGTGCCATCCCAAATGCTGTCTGCCATTGTTAGGATGCCCTCTTTCTTTCCCTCTGCTTCTTTTGACTTCTTTAAATGCTTATTTCAATTGCTACCAATGCTATGAACCCCCAGTGTATTAATGTTCTCTCCTTTAAATTCCTTCCTTCCTTCCTTCCTATCGATTTTTACATACTGTATTTCCTCCCCCCCCCAATAAAATGTCAGCTCCTTAAGGGTTGAGATTGTATTGTTCATGCTTTTGATATATTTATTTATTCATTCATTCATTCATTTATTTTTCTTGCTGAGACAATTGGGGTTAACTGACTTGCCCAGGGTCACACAGCTAGGAAGTGTTAAGTGTCTGAGACCAGATTTGAACTCAGGTCCTCCTGACTTCAGTGTTGTGTTTGTTCATGCTTTTCAGTACACCTAAAATCCTAGAACTGTGCCTGGAATATAATAGGAATTTAATTTATTTTTGTTGAATTGCTGTCGATCTTTCAGAATTAGGAAGATAAAGCAAAAACAAAACAAAACAAACAAACAAACTAACAAAACCCAGAATAACCTGGGTCTCAAAGAGCTTATTTTAAAATGGGGAAGGGGTTTGGTAGGAGAATTAATCTTACTTCCTTTAATATTCCTTCAAAATTAAATCTCCATCTATGTGACCTTGGGCATATTTACCCACTCAATGCTCTAGACCATTTGTATCAATTTCAAATATCAACTAGGTCACATATTGACTTAGAAATCACATCATTATTATTTATGTTGTATCATATTTTAATTTGTTAAATATTTCACAATTATTTTTCCTTATGAACTATTATGCAATTCATTTTATTGGCATTCAGACTTCTTTTTCATCCCTTAATCCCCAAGCATGAAAGGACAATAGGGGACAACTTAGATTTACAAATGAAGATAAAAAATGTCTATGACTTTCTACACACATATGCACAAGTGGTTATTTTAATAATTTTCTGCTTAGGAGCCTTCACAGAATATTTCTGATGTGAATAACAATTCAATGGGCAGTTTTGCCTGGGTAAATGTGTTTGATAACTATTCTAAGTAACTCATCCGGTCAAGACAATACTTGTTCAGAGAACATTTTTTTTGGCTCTAATAGAGAAATTTTTCCTCACCCAAAAAAATCACAAGTGCAACCCTTATCCCTACAGGAGGTATATTGGTGCTAAGTACAGTAAAGCCCACCTATAATCCTTGCTGTTGTAGAGGTTGAGGTTGGTGGATCTCTTGAGCTCAGGAGTTCTGAGCTGCAGTCTGGCTAAAGTCAAATGGATGTCCTTCCTAAGTCTGATACTGACACAGCAAGTGAAAGACCAAAGGATAAGAACAATAGTTCAGTTTGGAAATGGAGTTGGAACATGTCACAGTTTCAATGCATTGGTGAGGCTGACTCGTGAGTGACTGATGCGCTTCCAGTCTTTATGAGAAAGGAAGACTTAGTCTTCAGAAAAGAAAAAGAAAGCAAAGGGGAAAAAAAGAAAAGAAAAAAAAGTATATTGGCTTATTTACTCTACTAAATCAAAAACCATACTGTTTTGGGAACTAAATACATTTCGAAATGATACTGCTGGGTGTGAAAATGCATTCTGAGGCCCTTGAAACACTACTCCATCACCCAGCCCTGGAGGAGGTGTAAGGAAGGAACAAACATTGTCTACTATGTGCTTGGCACTTTACAAACATTTTCTTAATCTATAGTCTATAAAATACTGTCCTAGCCCAAGTGAGCTCCAAAAGGAATTGTTGATAGAAAATTGCATCCTAGCTTTATAATTGTCACCTTTACGTGGAAAAAAAAGAGAATCAAGCTGAAAAGGGTCAGAAATAAACCTTTTGGTTAATGATAATGCCTCTTACTGTGATTAGTGTGAATGCTCTTGGTGAGATAAAATAAACAGTGCTGTCAATAAATCAAGCAGTAGCAGCAGTTTCTCAGTATCCCCAAAATGATAAGTAATGAGAAGGAAATCAAGTAATCCCTTTGCCAATTTAGATAACAAACACTTTCTATCGATTAGACCAATTCCTTAATAGGGTGAACAGACTGGTATATCTTATGCATTTGTCCCAAGTCACTAAAACCACTAGCACAGGAACCACGAAAGGATAAAACCTCACTTTGTAAGAACACAAAACATTTCCTAAACTGCAAATTAGTCGGATGGGGTGGAGTAGGGACTATGGATACATGAATTAAGTGTATGTCCTAGGCCTCCAGAATAGGTGGAAGGATAGGAAGTTTGCTAAAGTCTTGAAAATGCCTGGGAATGATAGTTACCAATTACTTGGCAGTGGATTGTAATATATTAAAAATACGACTATCTAATATTCTGTCTTGTCTGTAACCCTTTATATGAAATATAAGAAAGGCTACGATTGTAGAGAAAGACAGGTGATAATTAAAAAGGAAAATGCACATCTCTGTGCCATGTTTTAACATCCTAGGATAGGGGGTCACAGATTTACAGAGGTATAGAATTAGAAGGGATCCAAAGGGTCATTTTAAATATTCTCCTAATTGAAGTAGCTTCCATCTCTAATATGGCTGGAGAGCACCTTTAGAATCACTCTTGAGTATTTCCAGTTTCTACTGGTTGTGATTCCAGCCACTTTACTTTTCCAGTCACTTTACTTTTCAGCCTTGGTTTAGTCATCTATAAAATGAGGATAATAATAGTACCTATCACATAGGCTATTAAAAGGATCAAATGAATTAACGTCTGTAAGGTGCTTTAAAAGCCTTAAAGTACCAAAAAAATGCATGGTATTGCTATTAGTATTATCCTAAAGGGATAAGGACTGGACTTAGAATTCCCAGAGAAGGAAACTTCCTTCACTGATATAGATCACCATCTTCTCTGCAACTTCTACTTTTGTAGATTTGTCAAGAATACTGAAACATCAAGTGATTTACCCAGTTATATAGACAATATGGTTCAGATCAAGGACTTGAATTTAGTCTTTTTGGACTATTCACTATTCCATATTGCCTAAGTGGTTATCATATCCTTATCATTGATATTGTCACCATGACTCCTCCTTCTCCTCCTCCTCCTCCTTCTTCTATTATTACTACTATTTCTACTTCTACTACTACTTCTTCTTCTTCTACTATTTCTTCTTCTTTTATTTCTACTACTTCCACTTCTACTAATTCTACTCCTCCTTCTCCTCTTTTTCCTCCTCCTCTTCCTCTTTCCCCCCTCCTCTTCCTTCTCCTTTTCTTCCTCTTCTACTTTCTTTTCCTTCTCTTCCTCCTCCTCCTCGAAATTTTGGGAATTATCAAAAGAAATTTGGTCCAACTCTGTCCTTGAATAAGAATTCTTTCCATATTAAAACTTCTTACCTGGGCATTTGTGAACTTGATTTTAAAACTTTCTGGCAGCATTTGAAAGTGCTAAAAATCCCTTCCCTATGATATCTCTGACCAAAAAACCATCAAACTTTGCCTGAAGAACTTGTGAGGGAGATCCTACTCCCAAAGTAACCTAATGTACATTAGTCTAATTCTCTTGGCCAGAAACTTATTCAAGACATTATCTTCCTCTCAACAATTTGAAGGATAAATAGACTAATGCATCTTGTTCATTTCAAGTCAATAAAATTACCAGTTTCAAGTGTCTGAAATTCAAGTCCTTTGTTCAATCTACTTCATAAGATCGTCATTTCATGAATTTCCTAGGAAGGTATTGTCTTATAAGACTCCCTAAGGGACGGTTAGGGTGGGGAAGATGGAGCTCTATTAGAACTGGAAAGTCCTTGAAGACAAAGAAGATGATTTCTAAGTCTCTCTCCTCTTTTTATGGGACTCAGTCAATAATGCTGTAACTAGATGATGTTAGAGAAACCGACATAGATAGGGACAGAGATGGACAGTCAGAGGTACACAGAGAGACAGATGGAGAGATAGAGAAAGTTAGAAATAGATGTAGAGAGATGGAGGCAGAGACACAGACACAGAAAAGCAAAGATAAAGAGGGACATAGACCCATACAGAGAAATAGAGAGGAAAGTCATAGAGACAGTGAGATAGAGAAAAAGAGAAACAGAGTCAAAGATTAAAAGAGAGAGAAAACACAAATCATTCCCCATCTTTTCCTAATCACGCTCTTTTTAGGTTCTGTTCAAATCCATTTGTTCAAGTCTCACAAATCTATGAAATAATTCTCTAGGAGCTCAGTTCCCTGGAAATCCACTCACTTGTACCTCTTTTCATAAGTCAGATCAGTAGAAAAAATTTACCCTATCCTTTGAAGTTCCAAGTCTTTCAAGAAAACTGGATCCCTTCCAAAGACAACATTTAGGGAAACACAAGAATGAGATATTCCAGATGAGACACATACAGAATTCTGCCAATGAAACTTTGCATATTATGTATTGAATTTAATATATAGTTAAAGAGAAAATTGAGTTGCACATAACAGAGATTCATAGCTTCATATACAGTTCTTTTATTCTGTTCTACTATGCATATGGAAATGCTCATTTCAACTTGGTTGCTAAGGTTAGAATAAAAAAAAACTTAAAACAATATAAAAATCTTTCAATGTTCAAAATGTCATAGAAGATGGAGACTGGATCGATTCCAAAGTTTGCTATTAGATTATATGTCTGCTGAGCACTGCTAACGGCATAATGAATAAGATGAATGAAATATGCAGCAGTATAATGTAGAGTTCATGTTGGTAATTGATTAGTTTAGGAGTTCTGGGCAGCACTGATGAGGCTGGGTTCTGAGATATGTCAAGGGTGCAGAGAGTGAGGGGGCACTTTTTTGTCAAAGTCCTCTCTGCAGGGTGTCTTATCTCTGTATTAATTACCAGAAGCCACTGGCGATGGAGCCTTCACACCTTCATTTACCTACTTGTGGGTATCATGCAGATGATACATTATTTGGGTAAAGTAACAATGAAAACATAATACCCTGAATGGAGTTGCATCTCAGCACTTGATACAGGGGCAGAATTGGACTTGGTACCCCAAGCAGCTGGGTTCACACTCACAGTTGTTAACAGTCCCTCCACCTCTGTTTCCTATTTCATGGATGCCTTTGTTTCTCTAGAATCTATTACAGTATCTAGAGAAATAAATGGCACTAAATAAATCTTGTTGAATGAAAAATTTATTTGGACTCTTCTATGTGATTGAGAGTTGGAAGACACAGTAGAGAATGCTAGACTGGGAGTCAGGGGCACCTGAGTTCAAATCTTACCTTAGATTTATTAGCACACTAGTTGTGTGAACTTGAGCAAATAGTTAACTTCCATTTGCCTCAATTTTCTCATCTGAAAAATGGGGATAATAATAGCATCGACTGTAGGATGGTTGTGAGGATCAAATGAAAAAAAAAATAATTGTAAAGTACTTAGCACAGTGTCTGGCATATAGTAAGCACTAGGTAAATATTAGTTTTCTTCTTCCAGGATTGTATGAGAAACAATAACTGTGAATGCTTAGCTTGGTGCCTGGCACCCCAATTGAATTTTCTTGGCAAGAGTGATTTGCCATTTCTTTCCCCAGTGGATTAAAACAAACACTGTTTAAGTGATTTGCATAGGGTCACTCAGCTATTAGATGTGAATTTGATTTGAACTCAGGTCTTCCTGACCACAGACCCAGTACTCTATTTACTGAGCTACCCAGGTGTCTTCATGTAAATGTCATTCATTTGCTCATTATTCCCTTCCAGGATTGTTATGAAGATCAATAATTGTAAAGCACTTAGTAGAGTGCCTAACATGTAGTAAGTACTATGAAAATATTGCTATATTGTTATTATTGTTATTTTTCAGTGTCTTTATGAGTATCAAATGAGATAATAATAGTAAAGTGCACAGTGCTTGGCACATGGTAACGCTATATAAATGTTATTATTAGCTATTATGATTTAGGGTAAGATAGTTCATTTCTTCCTACTTCAATTTCCTCATTTATAAAATGAAGGCAATTTTTACAACACTCTGAAGTTTTCTTTTCCTTCTCCCACCCCTTTTTACAAAAAAACACATCATCACAGGAAAGGAGTAAAAATAAAAAAGGCATTATTGACAATAGGAGGGGAAGATGGGCTGGCCGGTCACATGTGGAAGCTTGAAAGGTAACAGGTAGCTGGCTCCAGTGCCTGGTACCCAGGTCAAATCAGAAGAAATCAAGGAGGGCCTTCAGCATGACTTGGGTGGGTGGGGGTAGTGACATGGATAAGAATCTGGGAGGACAGGCATGAACAAGATATGATCTTGTCAGATGGAGAACTCCATTATCAATGAGATATTAGGATTTTTTGAAATATAAAGCAATCTAGTGCTCAGTAAATGTTAACGATTATACAAACATGAGCTATCATTATTATAAGGATAAGGTCAGGCTTTCTTAGATCTCACATCTGGATCCCACAACTGGAGCCGCTCCCTGGCAGAGGAAGGCCAAGGAGAAACTCCACACTGGGAGGGTTTCCTGCTCTACTCAGGGTTGCCAGGGGGCAACAACAAAGCTTTCAAATCTTAAATGATTCCTCCTGTTTTAACACTGAGGTAATCCTGGCCCTGAATGCAGGCACATGCCATAAACAAATATCTCCCTGGTGAGCCATCAAACCTGACACTGAGAGAGAATCAGATATCAGGGTAAGAATGTAACAGAAGGAAAAAATAAAAGAAGGCTCAAACCAATATTTTCCCATTATGTTCTCTGGGGAAAGATGCTTTTTCTATAAGCCACAGTGACCATTCTGCCCCACTGTATTAAAGAAAAAAAATGAAAAAGAACTACTTTTCTCCAAAGCTCTCACTCCCTCTTACAGACATAACTGATGCAACCACAGCCATGATTGGCTTTGTGGGAGCAGCTGCAGCAGGGAGTGAGGGAGGAGGGATGGTGGCGGATTTTTTATATCAAAGGCATAGATGCTATAACTGTCTGGTGGAGGCGATCTAGAGGGACCTCCAATTTAGGGGAGGAAACCAGTTTTTAGGTGTCTTAGAAGCTGCTGGGATGGAGAGTGAAGTTGCTAAAATGAACCATATCCTTTGAGAAATCAGTTTAACGGCTGCAATTTAATCGGAGAGTAAACTGAGTTTATGTGAACTCCCTGGACTGCAGACTTCAGGGAAATGAATAATACCATGTACACACCGAAGCTGGAAAACATCATCTGTGGTTGAAAAATAGTTTCTATCTCGGAGCCTTCCATATGCTGGAAGTATGTTTCAAAGGAATATGCTGCAGCTGATCCAGACTTGGGTCACGATCTCAGTTGTTATCCCGCAGCCAGATCTCGTCCGGTGACTGAAGGCAGTCCCCCATTGTTGTTCTCAGGAACATTCCTGTTTATGATTTGGGGGGACGGGAAGAGGTTCTGCATTCTAATAATGACCCAAATCAATTACTGATTGTTAGTCAACCAGAAGGCATTTATTAAAATACTGATCTGCATAAGTCAGGGATGATTGGATCGGGAAGGAGGTTGAGTATCACAGCATGTTAAAAGTTGAGATGGAGCGTTAGAGAAAGCATGGCATCGGGGAAAGACATCCTTAGAACTTGATGGAGAAGATGGAGGGCCAGCCTTAGCCAGGAAAGCGTGGCTTTAGTTCTGGCCTCTGACAAATATTAACTGGGCAAATCACTTAAATCTTAGTTACCAAAGTAATTCTAAGAAATCACAGATTGCAAGAATTTCCTATGCTAATGAAATCACAATTCTGGTTTCAAAAAAAGATTATAATAAATAAAAATGAAACTATAATAGATGGAAAATTGGATCTGTTGTCAGGAGACCTACATTCAAATCTTACCTTAAATACTTGTTAGTTGATTGACATAAGCAAGGTGATTACCCTCTAGAACCTCAGTTTCTCATGTGTGAAATGGGACACGAAGGGGTTAACACCTGTGCTTTATTATTTGTGTGTGGGTCATTCGGTCCAATGGTTCTAAATCTGGGGTCATTGAACTTGTTTTTTCAGACTATTTTGATAATTATTTCAATATCATTTGTTTTCTTAATATGTATTTTATTTTCTGCATTTAAAAACATAGTTCTGAGAAGTCTATAAGCTTCATCAGATTGCTCTGGGGTCTAGGGTACAAAAAAGGTCAAAAACCCTTAAATTAATTTTACTTTCTCATTTTATAAATGGAAAACTGAGATGCAGAAGGAGAAAGTGACTTGGCTAAGGTGATACAGCAAGATGAATGTCAGCATTTGACTCTGTTAAGAGTGTGTCTTTTCATCATAGCGCGTTGCTTAAGTAGGTCCCTATGTGGTACCAACCAAGCTTTGTCAGGGGTTTCCACAACCCCTCCCTTTCCTACTTGTTAAAGCCTGCAATTCCATTATTAGTGAGATTCCCTGGTGGCAAGGTGCTGTCCCTTGCTAAAATGCAGATCCCCCTGAGCAGGTTTACACTAGGAGTTATCAGTCTTTAACAACTTAGCCTGAATTAATTTATCAGCTGCTTTGCAAAGCCCCGTGGCAATGGAAATTGTTCTCCTGGATTTTGCATGTAGTCTCTTCACCTCAGATGAAAAGGCAGCAAGTCTGGGTCCCTGCTGTTCTGTGGTTATAGCTGACTACAGGCCAACTGGCTTTTATCCAGAGACCCTTCTTTGCTTTTGACATTCAATCGAAATTTTACGACCATAAAAGCAAGGAAGCTGGGACTCTTTTGAAGGCTGCTAGACTTACATTTAGACTAAATAAGCAGTATTTTGATCTATGGATTTATAATTCACAAGCCTTTTTCCATTTAAATATATCAGACACCTTCCCATTCATGCAGGATATGCTCTATATATCCTTGTGAATGGGGAAATTTGGTTGTCTCTATTGGACCCACATATCCTTAAGGTGCTGGCTATATAAACCAGGGAGATCTCAAGACGTTCCAGATGTCTCTCATTGTGTTTATGTGTGTTTAAAAAAATGTTGCTCTTTTTGATTTTACTTCAGCCCCATTTCCAAATAGATCCTTTTCTTCCTTACCCAGAGCAACTTCTCCTATAATAAAGTATAAATAAGAAAATGAGAGAAGAGCACAACAATAAAGCTAATATATCAAGTGACAGATCATAAAACAGTCTACACCAATAGTCCCTCATCTATGCAAAGAAAGGATGGAAGTATTCTCATCCCTTCTTGAGAAGCCTCTGAGGTAGTACAGTGAGTGGATAGAGCATTGGGTTTGGAGTCAGGAAGATGTGAATTCAAATCTGGTCCCAAGAATGTACCAGCCATATTATCCTAGTCAAGTCATGTAACTGCCATCTGTCTCTGTTTCTTCATCTGAAAATGGGCATGATATTAGCACTGATTTCCCTGGGTTGCTATGAGGATCAAATGAGAGAATCTTTAAAAAATTATGAGCGTGGAGCCTAGCACATAGTGGAGGTTCAAAAATGGTTATTTCCTTCCTTCTTGATTTGTTATTATAAATTCACAGCTTCCGTTTTGATTTTTGTTAGCCCTGCTGCTGTTTTTAATTTGTCTATTTACAGTGTATTCTTGGTTCTGCTAATTTCACTCTGTGCCAGTTTATCTAAATCTTCCCATGTTTTTCCACATCTTCATATTTATCAATTTTAATGATATGTCAAACTTATGCACCCCTCTTTGTTTACTTCTCCAGTAGATACACCCTGGATTTCTAAAGAAAATCTAGCAGAGATTCCAAGAAATCTCAATTTCTTTACTTCCCTGAAAGATTTTATTTGCTTTGTCCTTGTGAACTGACAGCCTCCAGTTTAGGAGAGTGGGGAGAACCCTCTTTCTTTCTTAGCTCTGGATGTGCTCCTGGCTTGAATACTTTCTATCAGCTTCATTTTCATAGACAATTAGAGTTAGAACTGACCTCAGAAACCGTCTGGTCTAATCCCTTTCATGAGAGTCAGATCTTTATAGAGGGATGGAAATCTTTGAGATTATCTTGTTGAAATCTTTTATTTTAACAGATAGGGAAACTGAGGCTGGGATAAAGACTTCTCCACATTCACAGAAATAGGAGGTAAATTGTTTTGGAATTAGAGAATCTAGATTCATAACCTTCTAAGTTTTCTAAGCCTAGGAAATAATAAGGTGGAACTTTAGAATTTCAAAGGCCTCTTCCCTCTCCAAATCTATATTCCATAGCAAGTTCTAAGGGACAAATTTATAGGACCAGTTGGGGATGTGTGGCCTTGGACTTGTCAAAGAAGAATTCACACACAAGGAATATTAGAAATGACAAAATGTGAGATCTTTCTATTTATAGTTGCATGTGGTTTTTCTAGGTTTTCCTCCCCCTTCCTTTCTTCTTCTCTTTTTCCATCTCTATCTCCTCCATTCCCTCCTTTGTCTTCTCTCTTTCTTTCTTACAAAAGACAAATAATATTTTGAGATGAATATACCTTTGTGACTAAAATCTCACTTGATATCTAATTGTTGAGCATAGCACAGCTTGTTGCCATAGAAATGTTTGTCAGATGCTGAACCACTTGAAAATGCTCATTTTATTCTATGTTCAAGAGACCGGAGGAACAGAAGTAAGCATACACACTCTCACTCTTTTCTCTTCAGGAAGCTTCCACGGGGATAATGGATAAATTCACAGGATAATAAAAGTTACTGATGTTCTTTGGGTAGGATGATGAAGTTACTGAACTCCCTTCACCATAAATAGAACAAGTTCTTTTGAATTCTTTTTTTTTTTCCCAATGGAGATGAGAGACAGCAGTGATCTATCCGTACTTCTGAAATTATACGAAATGATTTGACCCCATAATTGATTGATGTTTATTTTGTGTAAGGCTTCATGATCCACACAGAAAGCACAAGATTAAAGGGAAAATAAAAGATGATCCAGTCCTTGCTCCCAAGGAACTCCCATGCTATATCCAGATGAGGTAGCAAGAACTATATATGACATGTAGAAAGCCATTAGACCCATGATTTCATGGGTATTGGGAACTTCCAAATGAGGAAGCTCCTTCTACCAATCCAGACTTAACACTTTTTCTAAAATTTACAGTTTTAATACATTGCTTGGAGAACTGAGAAGTTAACTGATTTCCTCTGGGTCACATAGCTGGTATATGTCTGAAGTAGGATTGACTTCCTCTACAAATCCAGCTCTCTCTTTGCTAGGTCAAACTGCTGATACAAGTTATAGCAACACAGAAGTAGAATGGGCTGCCTTAAGCAGCACAGGGTCTTTTTTTGCCCCCATTGAATGTCTTCAAGCTGAACTTCAATAGCATTTATGAGACAATCAGGTGGCACAGTGGATGGAGTACTGGATCTGTCGTCAGAATGAGGTGAGTTCAAATCCATCCTCAGATACTGCTAGTTGTGTGATACTGGGCAATCTTTATATCTCTATTTTTTCACTTGTGAAATCTGACTTATGTAAAGCTTGAGAATGGTCCATATATCTATATATTTGTTTAAATATATAAGTAAATATTAAATGTACATATAAATATATAGGCACATAATTATACACAATTACAACTGTTTAGTTTCGAAAGGCAAAGGTCAGAACTTGCAGAGAGGAAGACTCAGTCTTAATGTCATAAAAATGAACTTTCTAAAAACTATCAGTGGAAATTCTCAACTATATCTATCTATCTATCTATATCTATATCTATATATGTATCTATTTATCTATCTATCTATTTTATACACACACACACACACACACACACACACACACACACACACAGATTACAAAGTTCTTTAGCTCCATGAGTGACTATCTATTTAAAGTGTATTCTCATATAATATCTTCCAGGTCAGGAATATCCTTCATCCTCATTTCTCTGTCTCTAATGCTTTTTTTCCTCCAAGATAAAGCTCAGGTGCCATTTTTTTCAGGAAAATTTTCCTGATCCTTTTCCCCTGCCCCCAGAAATATTCTCCTTCTTCACATTTCCTTAAAGCACTCTATCATACATTGTCTTGAATCATTCTTACATACTCATGTGTCATAGACTCACAGAATGTGATGTGCACCCTTCTTAGAACAATAACAAAGATTACAATGTCAATAGCTTCTGTTTAGATAATTCATTAAGTTTTGAAAAATGCTTCAATTTTCTATTCACTGCACTTAAGCTACTCATATATAAGCTCCTTGAGTACAGAGACTATGTATTTCTTTTTAATATTTGTGGTCCAGTCCATAGTATAGTGCCCTATTTAGAGCAGGAGATTTAATAACTATTGCTCAATTAAAATGATAGCATCAAGGTAATACTGTAGGGTTTGAGTTCCTAAAATGACAAGGTGACAATTAGCTATTTATTTATATCATAATTGAAACACTCAAAGGTGGAGTGCCATGTAAGAGAGAACACTGGGCTTAGAGTCAGTAAGTTGTCATTTTTGTTCAGTTGAGCCCCACTCTTTATAAATCCTTTTGGGGTTTTCTTGTCAAAGATATTGGAGTGGTTCTCTAGCTTATTTTTACCAATGAGGAAACTGAGGTAGAATTAAATGACTTTCCCAGGATCACACAACTAGTTAAGTGTGTGAGGCTAGATTTGAACTCACGAAGATGAGTCTTCCTGATGCCAGGCCCAGCATTTCATCCACTATGCTGCCACTTAGCGGCCCAGAGTCGGTAGGACCTGCGTATAAATGCCACCTTAGGCTCTGCATGGGCCTCATTCCTTCATTTGTAAAATGATGAGATTAGACTTAATGACTTATAAGATGGTTCTTCCAGCTCAAAATCAGTGATCCTATGGGAAACAGCCTTTCCTGATCCCTGGGTATTTGTTCCTAAAAATTGCTTGTGGTTCTATAGCATATTATGCTAGTAGACAATAAGCTTCTTGAGGGCAGAACTTCTCATCCTTCTCTTCCTTTTAATGTTCCTCTTTCCTTTCCTTTTTCCTCCTTCCCTTTTCCTTTTCCTTTTCTTTTCCCTTTTTCTTCCTAGTAACAGCTAAAATGCCTAGCACGTAGTCAGAACTTAATGAACATTTGTGTGAAGCTTCCTCAATGATTGCTTCATAGATCCTATCATCAATGTCACTCTACTCCCAGGGCTTTCTAGCTTCTATTTTTGACCATTCCCTTCTATTGCCATATTTGGCCATCAATCTCCCTACAGATTTACCCATCAATAAAGAAATAATTCCATCTGAGTACTGGCTGCCTCTGATACACGAACACTAAAGAACACTCTTCTGCTTCTTGTTCCCCCAGCACTTTCCCCTTATGGACTGAAGAAGTCATGAACCTCACTCTTAAAGTGGGTTAGGAAGAAAAGTAATTTAAACTCATGGCATTCAATTCAAGAGCACTTCACTCTTTGACCATTTTAAAATAACAGGGGCAATAAATTGCTACCCGTAGTATCTTTACAAAAATCGCCATAAACTCAGACTGTGGGGGGACTCCACTGTATTTACTTTACCTGTATCAGAGTGAGCTGCTGCTGAAATAATAGCTAGGAGAGTGGAATTTACAGGTACCAGTGAATGGTTTCAATGACTTCTAATAAACTTGGTTGTGAAGATAAGGTGAAGATGGAAAGAAGTAGGGGAAAAAAACTAGTAGGATCATAAAAAAGCAGGATATTTTCTGTCTTGGGTATTTTTTTCTTCAATTTAGCATTATTTGATGGCTAGAATTTGCTTTATATATGGAGATTTCATGAAAAGAAACAGCATCTTGCTGAATGTTGGAGTTTCGTTTTCTATTTCATACTTACATCAATTTCATGATGGCATGATAGTATTCTTGTACAGAAGAAATCTCATTAAGAGTGAAATATCCCATGTAATTAAAGAACATTTCACTGGAGAGAACAGGTTTTGTTTCTTTGTTCTGTCTTTGTCCAGACATTGATTTTATATCTGTGGGGAATTCCCAAAGTGAAAACTCCTTCCACTAATGCAAATAGCCAATTCTTTGGGAACTTTTAGTCTTGGAGAGTTGTTTAGGGGACAGTTAAAGGTTAAGCGCAAAAATTAAGTGCCTTGTCCAAGGTTGTATTTGTCAGGAAGAAGGACTTGAACCCAGGTTTTCTTGATGCTAAGCCCTGTCCTCTAACCATTTCACAATACTGTCTCTTGGAGACAATAGTTGTCTTAAATTACATTGAACTTAACAAATGTCGATTAGATTTATAGGAGGACATGGGCAAAAACCACACAGGATGAGGAGTATGTGGGCAATATGTTCTGCATTATTGAAAGATATACTCCTACTGATGAGGTAGCACAGAGCCATTTAAGTATCAAAATCTGTACCAGGTACTATAATAAGTCTTATAAGACAAAGACAAAACCAAAACAGTTTCTACCATCAAAGGCTGTAATCTACTAGGCGAATGTGCAACAATGGGAGAACATAGGAAAGACTCATTCCATCTGATAGAACAAGTATAGAATTTTTAGCTCTAAAATGTAACAAAAGAGATGCCCATTTTATTTTTGCTAGATTGATATTGACACCTACATTGTAAGGATAGCTCTCTAAAAATGTGCAGAGTTGCAAGTGATCAAAGAATCACAGAATATAAGTGTCGAAAGGGACCTTGGTAGCCATCTAGTCCAACCTACACTTGAAGAAGATACATGTCCTGTCTCTGTCTCTCTGTTTCTCTCTGTGTCTCTGTATCTTTCTCTCTCCTTTCTCTTTCCATATTTTATGTCTATATTATATGTATCATATATATTATACACACACATATTACAAATGATCAAATAATGAAATGATCATTTAGTTTTTGCTTAAAGACTTCTAATGATTGTAATTGATACAAGTAAAGTTCTTGTTCCCTCTTTTTATGGGAGGAAGGGAAGGAAAGAGAGGCAGGGGCAGAGAATTCCTAAATGTTATGGAATGCTTATTTGACATGCTTTGATGAGGCAATAAATAAAGAAGGTTTGAAGGGCTAAATTCACTAGGTCTCAATAGCTGTATTAGTCAGAGAAAGCCACACAATGATGTCTAATCAGGTCTCTAAGCATATCAGTGAGCTAGATGGGACCTCAATTACTCATGGATATATTCAGTTTGGGTGTAGTAGAGCCCCATACTTTCTGCACGTCCACACTCCCAGCCCTCTTTCTTCTCCATAGTAATCAACCATTCTACTCAATTTCTATTTTTTCTGATCCTTGAATCCTGCCTTGCAGCTGAGAAAAGCCATATTATCCATCTCTCTCCTTGTTGATAAGGGATTCTACAGACCAGTCTCATTTTGGAAAAATTTAAACCTTAAGAAGTTTTTCTTTGTATCAACCCTAAATGGGACACTCTGCTGATTCTCCCTATTTCTCCTAGTTCTTCTGAAATCAAGTATTAGGAGTTTATTTCCTTTTCCAAATGAAGTTCTTTCAAATGCTTAGAGATAATTCCTTTTCCAGGTTAAAATGACGTAAGTTTTTAAATCAATTATTATAATACATTATAGTTTTATAATATACTATATTATTATAGCCATATTGTAGTATTATCATAGTCTTATGAGATGAACTCCATGTCCTTCACCATATCTAGGTTCTATACTGTGAATACTCCCTAGTTTATTAATGTCCATCCTAAAACATAGCTTGGAGTACCAAAAAGAATATTTAATATGTGATAGGCCCAGGACAGAGCACTTGCCACCTCCATAATTCTGAGCATCATGACCGCTTTAAGCATAACTTTTGCCTGTCATCTGATATTGTTGATTGATTAAGCTTGCAGTCCCTTAAAACCATCAAGTTTTTTTCTAGTTATATTGGCGTTTAGATATAACTCTCTATTTAAACACTAGATTTAAATCTTTGATTTCAAGTGCACAACTTTACATTTTTATTCCCATAAAATTATATTTTGATTTGACTTGAGATTCAACATCACTGTACAAAAAATATGTAATTTTTTGACCACTTGAATTCGTTTCAAGAGTATGGTGTTGAGATTTTACCCAGTACTGGTTTACCTCAGATGGAAATGTCTCAGTATGTTATCAGAAGTACCTCAAATACTTTTATATATCTTCTGCACAAACCCACATTAGAATATAAACTCTGGAAGGTGAAGAAATGTAGCAATAAAAACAATGTATTCCTAGTGTAAAGAAAAAACGTTGTGGATACAATAATTTAAAAATATATACAATCCTGGCTTTCAAGGACTGGTGGCACAATATATAGAGCTGAGTTAGAAAGACCTGAGTTCAAATCTAGTCTGACACACTAGCTGCGAGACACTGGGCAAATCATTTAATGTCTGCTTTTGTTACTTTTCTTATTTCTTAAATGGAGATAATAACAACATCTTGAAGAGTTGTTGTGAGGATTTTAAAAAAATATATTATATTAAATTAAACAATATTTGTAAAAAAATTACTTTTCACAACGCTTGGCATATAGTGGATGTTATATAAAAGCTTCAAGAGGCTTATTTTTTTTATTTTTTTAGGATTATAATATATAAATATATAAGTTGCTAGTGCTTTTCTATACAGGTTACCTTCCAGGTAGTTTTCAGTCATTAAAATAGCATTCATTAAGAGCTTACTATGTGCCAGGTATTGCATAGTAAAGTAAGTATAGTACTATATATATAGTTCTAAGTATAATACTATATATACGTATAATAAGTATACTTAATATAGTATAGTATAGTAAGAAGTAATAAAAGACAAGTCCTGCCCTCAAGAAGCTTACAATTTAATGGGGAAGACAATATGCAAACAAATCTATTCAAAGCAAGCTATACACAGGGTAAATGGGAAGTTGTTATTTGTCCTTTCTTCCGGAAGAGGACCCTGACATCAGGGAGATGATGCCATGAAAGGCAAATGAATTGGATTTCACTGAGGGAAGGCTATGTAAGGTCAACTGTGCAAAGCCGTCATCTTCACTTTCTCCTGCAGAGCCATCTGGGTCCAGTAGCAAGATCTAGATCAAGATGACTGGAGATGGCTAAATAGGAAGTAATTAACAGAGAGAAGGCACTAGAATTAAAAGGGATTAATTAAGTCTTCTTGTAGAAGAGAGGGAAAGTAGTTGGAATGAAGGAAGGAGAGTATTCAAGTACAGGGGACAGCCAGAGATAATGCCCAGGGCTGAGAAATGGAGTGTCTTGTTCATGGACCAGCCAGGAGGTCATTGTCACTGGATCAAAGAATATTTGTTAGGGAGGAAAATATTTCTTTATGTACAGATTGTGTCCATCATTAGAATATAAGATCCTTGAGATCAGGGCTTGGTTTTGCTTTTTATTTGTGCAACAGTTGACAACTGACATCGTGGGAGTTTAGAGGGCCAAACATTTCCTTTATGCCTTAAGGGCAATTTGGAGTGTCTCTACTTTGAGGCAGGAGGATGATTTGAGTCAGACTGGAGAGTTCTGAAGACATAAAGAGTCCATAAGAAAGCAGACAGGGAAAAAAATGTTGGGACTGCAGGAGGTAAGGAGTTTGGAAATGGGACAGATGTGTCCTGCAACTTTCTCTGGTGGAGAGACTTATTGGCAGGGGCTTGATGGATGATCAGAGAGAAAGAGGGGAGCTGAACTTTAACATGAAGGGAAGAAATCACAGTGAGCTCTTGGATCCCTAAAGGTATCTTGGAGCAAAAAACTAAGCCTGTTGGTTATAATCCAACTCTTCAAGACTGAGGGAAATTTCAGAATTGTTATTCTTTCCCATCTTTCATTCCATATGCCTCTCCAATAAACAGCATATACTGTTATATATTGCATTTAAAAAATATCTGAGCTAGTTTCTTTTTCCTGATTTTGTCATCTTAAAACAACAATAACAATGGATATCATGTAAGGTGTGTATTGCATGGTTTTGTACATACATCAATATCAGAAATGGTTCATGGAGGTAATTGGGATTTAGTTGGAAATACACAAAATTTAAATTAGAGGAGGGAACTAAAGCAATGCCAATAAATATTAGAGATTTTCCAAATATATGATTCTAAGCTGCTTTGATTTAATTTCACTTGGTCTGTGATAAATTCCATAAAATCTCGGAGAAAAGGATCATGTGAACCTTAGGTCCATTGAAGCCTGGGCCCAGCCTAAAAGTGAGGGAATTATTGTAAAGGGGTCTGGTCAATTAAATCTCCAGCCTCCAAATCGAGAGAAAAGAGATATAGGGAGAAGTCACAAGGGAGGTGACTCCTGAACCTGATCATGGGGTCTATGAATTGGGTTGGGGAGAATTGAGATCCACCTCTTTCCAGAGTAGATGGAATAGGGTCAGTTTCCTCCCTCATAATACATCCTTCCCCCACAATCCATCCTTAGTCCTTTGCATAGTTCCTGGCAAATAATGAGAGAGAGGGATGGGATGAAGATTGGTTTTTTGACTTCATAGATCTAGAAAACTCCCAGGTGAGCAATTACCTTACCAATGCAGGCCAGCACTTTTTATAAAACTATTAGTTTTAATAAGTCTCTAGAGAATACTAGAGGTCAAATAGATTACAGACAGAATGGGGCAAAGGTGTCCCTTGCATCCAAGTTTTAATAATATCAAATCCAACTATGCTATGCCATCTCTCTCACACACTATGTACATATTGTAAATAAATTAGCATATATTAGTTGCCTATCTATTGATGATATATGATAGACTTTTTGAAGGGAAGGGAGAAGAGCAGGAAAAGTTCTCAAATATCAATATTCCCCAGTGATATCATTATACATTTTAAAATCATAAGAATAATTATAATAGCCAATATCTATTTATATAATATTTACTATGTGCTAGGCACTGTGCTAAGAGCTTTTATCCGTATCATTTCATCTTCATAACAGCTCTAGGAGGTAGATGCTATTATTTTCCCCATTATCGATACCATGGAATGGCACACAGGGTCATATAGCTAGTAAGGGATTTAAATTCAGGTCTTCCTGATTTCAGACCCAGAACTCTATCCACTCTGTCAATTAGAAGTGAAATTAGTTGTGTATTATCAAAGAACAATAAATAGATTTATGGCAAGTATAATATAGACAAGGAATATAGCTTACAATTGGGTACCAGGAGGAGCTTAATAGAACTCATCCAGGAGATGTGCCATCTGAAAAGTAGCTAGACCAGTTAGATAGAGGGATTGCCTATATGCTTCATGGGTACTTCTGCAGTTTTGAGATGCCCAAGGAAAGTACTTAGGATGCTGGGTGTCCCATCTATCTGTGGATGATTTATAGGAGCCCATGAACAAGAGCTATATAGAAGTGATGGGACAAGAAGAGAGCAAGGATCAGTGATAATGATGGGAGGAATCACATTTGTCCACCTTTTGAATGGTGTAGTGGAAAGAGCTTTTGGAAGATCTGAATTCAAATGTAGCTTTAGACACTAGCTCTATGACTCTGGGTAACTCATTTATTCTCTCTGTGCCTCTGTTTTGTCATCTGTAAAATGAGATTATAATAGCATCTACCTTGCAGGGTTATTGTAAGGAACAAAGGAAGTAATATTTATACAGCTTTTAACATAGAGTGCCTGGCACATTTTGTTGTTATTATTCAGTCATTTCAGTCATGTCCATTTTTGTGAAACCATTTGTGGTTTTCTTGGCAAAGATATTGGAGCAGTTTGCCATTTCCTTCTCCAGCTCATTTTATAGATGAGGAAACTGAGACAAATAGGGTTGAATGACATTCACTTTCATTGGAATTCACATTCCATAACTAACATTTTCCCCTTTATTTTGGACCTCTTACTTTAATTTTTCTCCCATTTTTTAGCACTCACAGAGACCTCAGATGACTCTTACTATAGTAAGGGCTTAATAAATACTTATTCCTTCATGTCATCCCCAACTTTTTGTGAGGATGAAATGAGAGATAATTGTAAAAGAGTTTTACAAACCTCAAAGTATTTACAAATATCAAAGCTCTATATAACATTATTCTAGTTAGGATTCTTACTGTTTTATTAATGACATCACAGATTCAACAAACTATCCAAAGTTTCCCAACCAAAGTTTAGTGTTTTTTGTATAATAGAGCAAAGACTCAACTCTTTGTATGTTGAAAGGAACCAAATGGATTGTAATATATCATCCTCTGTTACATATAGGACAAACTGATATCAAGGAGATTAAGTCACTTGTTTAGAGTTCCCAAAGCGGAAGACTCCTAGGGTAGAAGAGCAGTCTGCTAAGTTATATTTTGGTACTATATGACTCTGACCAGGTCACCAGTTTGTATTTTTTTTATGTCCTCTCCTTAAGGGAGACATGCATCACCTATGCATCACTAGCCAACTTTAGCTCTCGCAGAATGTGAATAAAACATCTGCTTTCTCCATTTTCTCATAACTTTGTGTCTTTATATCATGGCATTGTTGTGCTTGCTTTGAACCTGAGCTCCTGAAGTTAATACAGTAAAAAGAAGAGATGAGAAGTCAAGAAAATTGACATCAGCTGCTTGGCTCTGAAATACAATCCAGCTGGGACTCAAATGTGTCTAATAACCTGGTTGGTCATTACAGTGGTGATTTTGTTGTTGTTGTTGCTGCTGATGTTGTTGCTTTTTTGGGGAGGATTTTTTTTAATTTTAGAGACTGATTCAGACTAAGAAAGGGAGATATTTTCTTATGCATCGGGATGAGAATTAATCCTTTTCAAAGCAAACTAAGTGGGATATGAAATATGGCTAATCCTGTGATGCAATGTGCCCTGTTAAAATGCAATAAAAATGTTTCCTTTCTTATTGACTGCAAGAAAAGTCTGCTGACAATTCCTAAATGTAATTCTAAAATGTAATGTGTGACAGATAATTTAAAGCAAGAAAGAGGATGGAGACAGGGACATCTTTAGAATGTGACCACAATGACCTAAGCAAGGGATAATAAATGCTTAAACTTGGTCATTGACAATTCAGAGTAAGAGAGCAATCAGGAATGGCTAGAACCCCAAGGCAGAGCCTCCAAGACTCTCAGCCTTTTAATTTAATCATCTGCTATTTACTACTATGCAGCATGGTTAACAAGACTAGACTTCTACTTGTTACTTTTTAATATCTTCAATACTTAATCATTAAATGCTAAAGAGAAAGTTGTGCCCCCTCCCAGTTTTTCTGTCTCATCCTCTGATTTCCATCTTTTTAATTTTACCCCTTTCCTCCCTCCAAATCTAGTAGTTTGCTCATTTTCAGTTGTATCTTACTCTTTGTGACTTTGGGGTTTTCTTGGCAGAGATGCTGGACTGGTTTACCATTCCTTCTCCCACTCATTTTACAGATGAGGAAACTGAGGCAAATAGGATTAAGTAACTTATCCAGAGTCACACAGAGGTAAAAGTCTGAAGCCAGGTTTAAACTCAGGAAGGAGAGTATTTCTGACTCTAGATGCGGCCCTTCTATTGTGCTTTTTAGAATTCACATTCCATAACTAACAATTTTCCCTTCATGTTGGACCTCTTTCTATTATGCTCTTTCCATCTTCTGACACAAAGAGACACAGCTCACTACCCATCATTCAGAAATTGTGACTCTTGCCATCCTCTTTAACAATGATTGTACCTTCTTTCCTTCTCCCCTCCCTTTTTCTTACACCAGTCCTGGTTAGGAAACATTCTTCTGCTCTACTGTCATTGCTAGTCTCTTCCTTTGACACCAAAATTTATTATTCAATCCAGATCCTGGTGACTATTAGCTATAAACTTTGAGGTCATTCCCCTTCCTATCTTCAGAAGTTCTGTCTGTCTCTCTGTCTCCCTCTCTGTCTGTCTGTGTCTTTATCTCTGTCTCTCTGTGTGTGTCTGTCTCTTTCAACTCTCTCTCTTTCTTTACTTTCCCTCTTTTTCAAATCCTGCTCTTATTTTTGGAATTCAACATTTATATTGATGCTTTTTCAAACAGCCTAACCTCCCAGTTCCTTGACCTCCTCAAATTCTGTTAACTGCACTTCAGCCACATGGATGAAAACTAGAATTTTCATCCTTAATAACAGGCTTTCTACTTCTATTATTTAAAAAACCCACCCCATTTTCTATCTATTATTCCGTTTCTCCCTCTGCCTTATACCTCCTAACCCTATCTTCATCCTCATCATGATCTCCCTACAACTCTGTACTTTCTCAGACTAGCCCATATCTTACCTCTTAACTCTTTTCCCTTCGAACCTTGACCTTTTTTTTTCAGTTGTTTAATCATGTGTGATTTTATATGGCCCCATATGGAAAGTTCTTGGCAAAGTTACTGAAGTGGTTAGTCATTTCCCTTTCCAGTGGATCAAGGCAAACTGATTAAATGACTCATCCAAGATCACACATCTAATGACTGTCTGAGATTAGATCTTCCTGACTCCAGCTCAGCTCTCCAGTCACAGTGCCACATCATGACTTCTATTTCAACCCTACAATTAGCAAATTTGACTCTATTTGCTACCGCAAAGGTGTTAAACGTGCATCCTACTCCCTATGCAGACTTAAGAAAATATTTTATAAAACAAATAAAAGTGTAATAAAACCTAGATAATTTCATTTGAAAACTAATATGTGTCTAGCAAGGATCCTTATGCGCAGTTTAGTTATCTCTGTTTCTTTTTGAGTTTGAAAATACTGCTCTATGCCAGAATCTCTCACTTTCTTGTCCTATATTACAACTCATGCCTTGCCAAACATTAACTTGGCTAATTTCCACTTCTACTTATCTTTTGGCCAGTTGAGCTAAAGGAAATCAGACTGGCCCCACTACAAATTTATATTATCTATTTTATGTGGTCCCTCCTCGAAGCACAACAGTCCATTTACTCCCCCATGATTGATTCTCTATATCACTCTCCCCAAAGAGAGTTTTTTTTTTTTAACTTTCTCATATCTCCACAAGTTTCCAAACCTCTTTTTCTCACTTTTTTTTTAGGTGAGGACTTTTTCTCATACTTTATGAGAGAATAGAAACCATTCACTGAGTTCCCTTTTCTCCTTTCCTCACTGTTCCAGAGCCCTAGGTATCACCTTCTACCCTCTCTTACATTTTCCCAGCCTCTGATAATGAGGTGGTCCTACTTCTTGCCACTTCTGTGTGTCTTTCATCTCATTCTTTTCCTTCTCCAGAATTTTTTTCTCTCAACCATCTCTATCCTTCCTTTAAATCTTTAATCTGACCCTATCTACTGCTTCCTTGCCCACTGTCTTTAAATATGTGCAAGTTTCTCCTATTCTTAAAAATGCTTTTTTTCTTTAAGCTACATTTGTCCCTCAGATATTCTGAGATATCCCCCTCTTTTTCTCTAGATAAATTCATCTTCATTTAGAGATAGCTGAGTGGTACCGTGAGTAAAGAACTACATCTGCAATCAGATAAACCTGGATTTAAATCTGGCTTATGATATTTACTAGCTGTTTGACCCTGGACAAGATACTTCATCTCTGTCACTTGAGTTTCTTTGATTCTAAAATGAGAACAATAATAGCACCTCCCCACTCCCTATGAGGATCTAATAAAATATTTATAAATCATTTAGCACAGTGCTTGGCACTAATTGATGCTTAATAAATGAAAATAGCCCATATCCCTATTGATTGTTTCATTGACTTTCTCTAGAAAGTGTTTAATAAATACTTATTGAGTAACTGACCTTATAGACAAAGACTTTCCAGAATCCTCCAGCTGCTGTTGCTACTGTCACATACAACTTCTTTTTATTTATTTCTTTATATATTTCTGAATTATATGTAAATATATTCTGAATATATAATTTCAGAATTTTACACACATATATAATTCTGTCTATCTTACCTGATAACATGTATAAGCTCTTTAAGGGCAAGCACTGGTTGCTTCATTTTTGATTCTGCAAGGGAGAGAGAAGAATCCCAGACCATCCCAAGGTTTAGAACATGTGAAACTGAGGGAATGCAGGTGTCCCAGATAGAAATAGTAAATAGTATAATAGTATATAGTAAAATGAGAAAAAAATATTAGGTATAGAGGAAATGAATTCAATTTAGTACAAGTTAACCTTAAGGTGTCACTGGGACATTCAGGTAGAAATTACTTTTAGGGAGCAGTGAAGTTTAGAAGAACTTGCATACTACTTTTATGGGAATCTTCATTCTTACATATGTGGGAAGGATTCTTTTTTTTTTAATCTTTCTTATTTTCAAAATATATGCAAAGATAGTTTTCAACATTCACCCTTGCAAAATCTTGTGCTCCAAATTTTTCTCCTTCCCTTTACTATGCCCTTTCTCCTAGACAACAAGTAATCCAATTTAGGTTAAACATGTGCAATTCTTCTAAACAATTTCCACATTTATCATGTTGTACAAGAAAAATGAAATCAAAAAGGAAAAAATGAGAGAAAAAAACAAGCTAGTAAACAACAAAAAGATGAAATTACTCTGTTGTGATCCATATTCAGTCCTCATAGTTTTCCTTCTGGATACAGATGGCTCTCTCCATCTATTGAAATTGCCTTAAATCACCACATTGTTGAAAAGAGCCACGTCCAACCGAGTTGATCATCACATAATCTTGTTGTTGCTTTGTACAATGTTCTCTTGGTTCTACTCGCTTCATTTAACATCAGTTCATGTAAGTGTGGAAGTTTAATAAATGGTTGTTTTCTTTTTTAATAAAACAAAACACCCAGCATTGTAAAGAAAAAAGTTATATTTAAACAAAGTTCTAGTTTTTACAAAGTGCTTTACAAATGTTACCTTGTTGTCCTCATAACCTTGAGTTTAAGTACTCTCATTATTCCCATTTTAGAGATGAGGAAACAGGTGTAGTTTAAGAGATTTGATTAAAGTCACACAATTAAGTTAGCATCTAATTTGAACTTGGATCATTCAGACTCTACCTCTAACACTCTTTCTACTATATCATTTAGCTGTTGTGAATTTCATTGCAACATCATAACAATAAAATCATCTAATTTTCCTCCACATCATTTTCATGTGGCAAATTCTCTCTACTAATGTAGAGAAAAATATAAATTTTTAAAAACTAAAATAAATGTTTTTTTTTTTTTTTTTACTAATGTAAAAAGGGAGGGCAGCTAGGTGGCACAATGGATAGAGCACCAGCCCTGAAATCAGGAAGACCTGAGTTCAAATATGACCTCAGATGCTTGACACTTCCTAGCTTTGTGACTCTGGTCAAGTCACTTAACCTCAATTGCCTCAGGGGAAAAAAAGAAAGTAATTAAACTATATTTTAATGTACTGAATGCAAAGGTGCTACAGACACAAAGACAAAAATGAATTAGTGCTTGCCCTCAAGTGGCCTACATTCTAACATTGCAAACTGTCCTACTGATAAGAAGATGGACATTCTCAATGAGGGAACTTACTTAATTATACCAAGGAGAAGGGTGCACTTCTACAGAGCATTCCCACTTGATCTACAGAATTCATCAAAAAGTGTTGGAATGGGAATTCAGAAAGTGAAAGAAATATGATTACAGCAACCACAGTGACATGACATGCTCTCAATCCAGATGCAATGTAGAGGAAAGCCCTATTTCAAGGCAGAGAGAGTCACAGAGCAATGCCTCAGTGAACAAAGAGAATTGTTCCCTTAGGAGGAATACAAACATGTATACATATACATATAAGTACATACAATACATATATCCACAGACATAAATACCTATGCATGTGTTCATATGTACATATATATGTATGTATGCATGTGGATATGTATCTCTATATAGATATAGTTATATCTCTCTCTATATATATCAGTAAAATGTAAATATATATATATGATGTTTATGTGTGTAGATGTATATATATGTGTGTATATATACACACATTTATATGTGTGTATATGTGTATAAATATATGTAAAGCACAATATGGAACTCAAATCTATTGTTAACTCTTTTTCTCAAGACACCCTAAATATATAAGCTTAGTTTGAACCTACTGCCTTAGAACTGGGGGTTTTGGATCCATTAAGATGTTGCAAGAGATACAGGAATTAAGCTTTTGTTCACATAGTTGGCATGAGTTGACACTTTGGGGGTCAGCTTTGGCTCAATCCTTCAATGAAGAGGCTTTTGGGAAAGCCAAGGAAAATACGAGGCAGGCAGACAATTTGGTGGCCATATGTACGATCTGGCTGATGTGATTATTCCACCGCCCCCACTGCCAAGAAACTGCTTCAAAAGCCTGAGCTGTTCATAGTCCAAAAAAGTTCGTAAAGTATTCATCTGTGAGCACGCGCTGGAAAGTCAGGCTGACTACTTTTTTTTCTCATATGCTAAGATAAATTCCCAGCAGAATCTTGTGATTCCCAACCCCTCTACTCTCTCTTCCACAGGCTAAGTGTTCCCCACTTTATGGAATAAAACAGATGAATCCAAAAATCATGATTCATGTGACAAAAGGATTCCATCTAAAAACTGATCCCTTACATAGCAATTTCTCCTTTTTAAGTGAGTGTTTATAGATCACCACGACATTGCCAGAGGCAACTGGTCAGAGAGTTAAAGCTCCAATACTGGGAAAGACTAGTCTTTGAAGAGATACCAGACCTGCAGATAAATGACTTAAGAAATCTCTAGTCAGAGAAAGGGGAGTGGAATAGGGGATTCTAGAAGAAAAACCACCTCTAACAAGACCATTCCCAATATTATCCATTCTGTCCTTACTTGGCCATGTTTCTGGTGACTACCACTCATTGTGGTGGTTGATCTCACTTTAGAGAAGTTGGCCGGATGATTTTAAATGGAAGACTGGAGCTGTTGTGCCAGAGTTCTCTTTTATTATCCTGACTCAATTTCCCTAATTATCTTGATTGTTTCCCTAAATTGGCCTGCCTCAGTTACCCTGAATTGTTCTGCCTCAGTTCCTAATTGTTCTGGTCAATTCTGCAACACCATCCCTCCCTCCTAATTATGATGATCCAGATAAGGAGAAAGACCTTCTAGCTTAGGCATCATCAGAATATTGCGTGCCTCTCCCCATTCTGTAATCCCAATTTATCAATGTCCCCCATGCTTCCCCCTGTCCTGTGAGAACCAGATTGATAGTCTCCACTCTCAGCACTCTGACTTCGCCCCTGCCTCAGTGTACCCCCTGGTAGCTTAGAGCCATATATATATGTCTTTGAGAACTCATACTGGTTGCTGGATTCTTGGAGATGATGGTCTCATTCAGCCCTGGGACCAAACCATGGATCCATTTGGTCCCAGTAAATCTCTCCCTTTCAAATAAAATATTAAAAATTCTCTAATCTCTATCTTTCCTCAGTTTCTCCAGCATTACAGAGCATCTAGGGAAAGTGAGGCAAGGATATCAATTCTTCTATGCTTTAATTAGCAGTTAAATTAAATTAAATTACCTAGGCACAGGTGGCTCAAGTACATTAACTGGAGGGTTTTTTTTTTTTTTTATGATTTAGGTCATAGCTCCAAAACTGAATGAGACCTGAAATGCCATCTCCCTAATTTTACCAGAAAGAAATGGAGACCTAAGAAATAAAGGGATTTGCCCAATGCTGATGAGGCATGACTTGAACTCAAATCATGGGACTGAGCTTTGGAGGGGACATCAGAAGCCATTTAATTTAGTTCCCTTAATTTAAAGATAGGGAAAATGGTTAGTTTGCCAATGTCAACTCTATTGTCCTTTCTTCAATTGTTATTGTTTATTTCAGGGTCAGGTTCAATCATTTTAATTATACAGCAGATCTTTTAATTATTATCCATTCTTCTCTGCAGGTGTGTATTTACTAATTTTTATGAGTAATGACCCGAGAGTACATCAATGGTACTCAGGAAAACGCCTACATCAAAAAATAAATCTTTTCCTGCCTTTAAAAAAATAAAGATAGAAAAAATTGGAGCTAGAGAGAGAAGTGATTTTCCTCAAGGTCACATAGTAAGGTAGAATTTGAATATAGGTCCTTTGACTTGAAGTTAGGAAGACTTGAGTTCAAATCCAATCTCAGACTCGGGCAAATCACTTAATATTTGTTGGCCTCAGTTTTCTCAACCATAAAATGGTGAGCTTAACTTCATCTACTTCATAAGATTGTAGTTAAGACTCAAATGAAATAATATCTGTAAAGCACTTGGCATAGTGTTGCTGTTCAGTCAGTTGAGTCTTCGTTATCACATTTCAGTTTTCTTGGCAGAGATACTGGAGTAGTTTTCCATTTTCTTCTCCAGCTCATTTACAAATAAAGAAACTGAGGCAAACAGGGTGAAGTGATTTGCCCAGGATCACAAAGGTAGTAAGTGTCTGAGGTTGGATTTGACTTCAGAAAACTAAGTCTTCCTAACTCCTGGTCTGGCACTCTAACCATCTAGCAACCCTGCTTGGTATAGTAGTCATTCAATCCATGTTTATTCCCTTCCCTTTTACTCCTTTATGGACTCCTCATTTCCTTTAACAATAAGTAAATTCAATTCAATTCAATGAACATTTATCAAGCACCTATTATGAGCTATGCACTATGCTAAGTACTGGAGATACAAAAAAAGGCAAGGTTTACAATCTAATAAGAGAGATGGCATGGAAATAGATATAGACAAATCAAATGATATAAGGATAAATAGAAAATAACAGAGAAAAGGCACTGGAATTGAGAGGAGCTGGGGAGAGCTTTGTGAAGAACATGACTGTTTGGAACTTAAAGAAAAACACAAACTCCAATGTACCAGTTTTCTAAAGAAAAAAAAAAACCTTATTCTTTCTCCACATTAGTTTTCTGCAGTGGTCAGTGTGAAGTCCTGCTATTAACAGTGACTTTCTTCAATATTACAATATTGAAGCTTCATCAATGTGGATAGTATGTCTATCCTGCTCATCAGATTTAGATCCTTTTACTGTTTAAAGAGTCTTTGAGCATATATATATATTTTTTCTGAGAAATTCTTAACTCTTAAGACTACTTGGTGCTTAATGTCTCAGTCTGAGAGCCATTCTCTAGGCAACAGGTCTCTCCTCAAAGCATTTCCAATCAACCAGCCAATCAATCAATTTTGTGCTTCTCACTGTAGCCTTTCAGAAACCAAGTATCACCTCATCCCATAATGAGGCATCAGAGTGAATAATGACAATAGCCTAAAAAGGATTTCCAAACAATTTTAAAACTACATTTTTATACTTTCATCAAAATCTTTGATTTTTAATAAAATTTAATACATTTTTATTTAATCCTGTTTGCCTCAGTTTCCTCATCTGTAAAATGAGTTGAAGAAGGAAATGGCAAACCGCTCCACTGCTCTGCTAAGAAAATCCCAAATGGGGTCATGAATAGTCACTACTGAAATGACTGAAAACAGCAAAAAATAATATCTCTCCCAATATATCTCCATTCCTGTTCCTAGAGAACAATCTCTTCTATGTAAGAATAAAATAAAGATCAGTTCAGCAAAACTAATTAAGATAGCAAAAAAGCATGATATACAGTCTTCCATATCCATAAACACCATCACTAGAAAAAAAAAACAAAAAAACCACATGGAGGTGCCTTCTTCTTTGGGGTTGAGCTCTGCCATCATACTTTCATAGCATTCATTATCTATTGAAAAACATAATTTGTTGAAAGATTTAGTATATGCTTTGAATTCTGTCTGCTTTTGTTGCTGTTCCTTTTCAGTTATGTCTGATTCTACACAACCACATTTAGAGTTTTTCTTGGCAAAGATACTGCTGTGGTTCCCCATTTCCCTTTTCAGCTCATTTTGCAATTTAAATCTAGCCTCAGACCCTGAGCAATTTACTTAAACTATGTCTGCCTCAGTTTCCGCAACTGTAAAACAGGGACAATAATATCATCTACCTTTCAGGATTGTTATGAGGCTCAAGTGAATTATTATTTGTGAAGCACTTAGCATGGTGTTGTTCAGTTGTTTCAATCAGGATCGATGCTCCTATGGGTTTTTCTTGGCAAAGATACTGCTGTGGTTCACCATTTCTTTTTCTAGCTCATTTTACAATTCAATTCCAGCCCTGAGCAATTTACTTAAACTATGTCTGCCTTAGTTTCCTCAACTGTAGAACAGGGAATATAACATTATCTACCTTGTAGGATTGTTATGAGGCTCAAATGAGATATTTGTAAAGCTCTTAGAATGGTGTTATTCAGTTGTTTCAGTCATGATCATGCTTTTTTTAAGGCAAAGATACTGTAGTGGTCTACTATTTCCTTCTCCAGTTCCCTTTATGGATAGGGAAACTGAGGCAATCTGCGTGAAGTGACTTTCTCAGGGTCACACAGCCAGTGAGTGTCAGGCCAGATTTGAATTCAGGAAAAAGACTCTTCCTGACTCTAGCCCCAGCAATTCTTACCCCTGTACCACCAATTCTTCCCATTTTTTTACTGTACAATAATCTCTAAGGCATCTAGACTACCGCTGTGAAGTAATAATGCGGAGAAAATCAGTTATATAATCTGAAAGGCTGGTTTGGGAATACACAATGAGGTATGAGGTCTTTTCCTTCTTTTCTCTTGCCCCTAAATATTTTAATTACAAATCTTGTTTTGTTCAGACTAATACCAAAATTAATTTGTATTCCCTGTCCACTACCCAACAGATGGAGGTAGAATGGGGGTCAGAAGTGAGACTGAAGCCAAGGGGAACCAGTCTAGGTTTCAATATTGACTCTAGTTAATCTCCCAATGAAGAAGAGAAGGTTGATGATGTTTAGAAGTGCTTCCCAACAGAAATCAGATTCTAAAGGCAATTGTTGTTGTTTTTTTTTTTTTTATTTTTTTCCCCCTGATGTGCATGTCACAATAAGATTTACTCAAGATTATAATGGGACTCCAAGGTTGTTAATTATGTGAAAAGTGACAAGTGAGAAGGCTCAGTTCCTGATGAATGTCAGACTTGGTCTTGCCTGTCTCTTCAATGTGAATCCAACAGGGAGATGAAAGGCTGGGACTGAAAGTCATTTGTTTCTTCTCTTTCCTTCTCTCTCATACTCTGAGAGGTCTTTAAGACAACTGGGGAAGAATTGTGGGCAATACGCAACTCACATTACCCACTATTTCCCTACTCTCTGAATATGTCTATTGCTCTTCCCACTTCCTCTATATCTCACATTACTGTCAACATAATTAAGCAACCTTTACATTTATTAAACCAAACTGTCTAAGGGAAGCATCCATAGGCTCAGAGGGCAACCATGTTTTCACGCATCTCAAGGTTTCTTTTTTTTTTTTTGGCTTTTAATGATTTTTGGCAGCCGACACAAAGCAATCAAGCCCTCCTCAAAGCAGCTGTGTAAGCAATTCTCGTTTAACTAGAGACAATGAAAAATTAATCCAAACTCCATGTAACTAAGTTTTCCTAGAAACAATGAAGCCCCTTGAATCTTATCATCTTCAACAGATGGTTGCTGACTGTCTCTATTTACTAAATTACCTGTCAAGTTTTACTATTTCCTCCACAAAGATTTCAAACACAGGCACTGTCTTTGTGTCACCTGCTTAATAAAAAGCTGCTCACATAAATGGGAAATTAAAACTGCACAGCTTGCTAGCTCCCCTTTCCTTGCCTACCTTTTGCCTTCTGCAGGTAGGAGTCTTTCTCTTATAGGCAAGATTATAGATTTAGCACCAGATGGGATCTCTGAGAGCCTTTGTTACAACTTTCTCATTTTATAGATGAGACATCCCATTTCCATAATGGTTTAATAATAAGAGACAGAAAACAGAGATCTTATTTTAAAATAGCCACCTTATTCCGTTAATACTACTAGCAATATTAATTAGCATTCATATAGAATTTTATGGCTTTCAAAATGCCATACAAATACTTTATTTTATTCTCATGAAAACTCTAGGAGAGTATTATTGCTATTAATTTTCTTTGAGTCAGGTAGAGATTAAGTGATTTAGCTAGGTTAACCAGTTAGTGTCTGAGACCACATTTGAACTTGATTCCAGATCCCCTGATTCCTTAGTATGGCTACTGTAGAGCCAGGAATAGATTATAATAGTTATGCAGGAAATAGATTGAGGGATTGGGAGTCAGGAGACTGGAGTTTTAATGTTGTCTCAATAGGAAATAATTTAGTTAATGATGCTAGAAGTGATAATTTGTTGTTCAGGCACATCTGACTCTCTGTGAGAAAACCCTTGGCTTTTCTTGGCAAAGATATTGATGCAGTTTGTCATGTTCTTCTCCAGAGAGATGATAGAAGGGAAACTGAGGTAAGAGGGTTGCCCAAAATCATGTAGTTAGTAAATGTCTGAATCTAGATTTGAACTCAGGAAGATGATTCTTTCTGACCCCAGAATTTGCAAGTCTCTCTACTTACTACCTAGACATGGTAAAGTTATTAAGGGAAGATTATCCTGGAATATGATGGGAGTGTTATGGTAAAAGGCTTTCCAGCATCACAATGCCTCAAGTGGCATTAATGTCTGAGATGGCAGAACATGGTATTTCCCTAGATGGAAAAGCAAAGGAAGAGATCCTAGGTACAAGTTGCAGTCCCAAGGGCAGACCTGTAGAGGAAAGGAGCTGGATAGTCTAAGCTGGCAGGAGTCCTCAAACTACGACCCACGGGCCAGGTGCAGCAGCTGAGGACGATTATCCCCCTCACCCAGGACTATGAAGTTTCTTTATTTAAAGGCCCACAAAACAAAGTTTTTGTTTTTACTATAGTCCGGCCCTCCAACAGTCTAAGGGACAGTGAACTGGCCCCCTATTTAAAAAGTTTGAGGATCGCTGGTCTGAGCTACTGGGGGCTTCTGTATAGATCTCGTATGTATATAGTTATTTCCTTCTTGAGGGCAGAGATTGTTTTTGTTTTTCTTTGTATGTCCCTAGTGATTTCACAGAACATGCTCATTGGTAAATGGTGAGAGCTTAATAAATGCGCATGGACTGACAGTGCAGAATGGAGTGTAGAGTTGAATTTCCCATATTTCACTATTTTACTGCCGGCTTTGCCTTTAGGGCTGTGTCTCCCTCAGAGAGGCTTTGTCAGTCATAGAATGATATCATTTAAGAGTGGAGAAAGTACCTTTAGTCAGATCTGGTCCTAGCCAAACCTAAAAAACAAGGTGTTCCCTAAGGCAGAACCATAGCTTTAGAATTGAAAGGAACTTTTCATACCATTGAGTCCAACCCCCTTATCTTCCAGATGAGGAAACTGAGACCCAGAGAGATTGTGACTGAGGCCCAGAGAGGTTCTGATGGGCAGGAACTGTTTTTGATGTTTCTTTGTATTCCAAATGCTGACTACAGTGTCTGGTACACAGTAAGCACTTAATAAATGCTCCTTGATTGATTATATCTTCTCAAAGGAACATTTCTCTACTGAACTCTGGGTAAATATGATCACAGTGTCTGGTATGTCATAAGTACTTAATGATTGCTCTTTGATTGCTCATAACATCCCAAAGGGATATCTCCTTACTGAACTGTGGAAAATGTCAGAAGCTACTTGCTCTTAGGAACCTGGAGATAAGGATCTGAAACCAAATGATAACGAGGTTAGGGATAATATTGGTTATTTGGCCTTTGCCTTCTGGTGAGATATAAAAATGTTTAAATTTATCTCTAATATACAAAGATATAATCCTTTCCTTTATTTATTCCAAATAGTCTAGAAAGTCATTTTACAAATGAAAATCTAAAGCTAACATTTTTATTAAAAGTGAGGTTTGTCAAGGCCTTTAAGATACTAATATTAACCCTTTGAGGTAGGAACTATGAGCATTTTCATCTCCATTTTACAGATGAGGAATTTGACTCAGATACTGCCTTCAGCTCTAGTCAGATGGCATCTGGAGCATTGTGTTGAGATTTTTGTTTTTAGGATGGATTTTGACAATTGGGAAATGTTGAGAAGAGGGCAAACATAATGTTAAGGAACCTTAAAAGTTCTTGCTAGATGAGGATTGGTTGGAGGAAGTGGCTATCTTTGGTTTGGAGAAAAGAAGTCTTAGGAGTCTCCTAGTCATCTTTATCAAACTTGTTCTGATTGGCCCCATAAGAAATAAGTGACAAAGAGGTGCATTTATGCTTACAAATTATATTCATCTAGAACTTGAATGGGCTGCTTTGTGGGAGGGAGGAGAGTCAGTTTCTCCATTGCTGGAAGTCTTTAAGTGGATACAGGTGTGTTGTAGAGAGCATCTTTATTCAGGTAAAGGGATGGACTCCTAGTCCCTAGGGTCTCTTCTAACTCTGAAATTGATTCTATGAAGAGTGTGCTGAGAGAGGGAAAGGGGTATTAGGCAGTCTGTCCAGAGTCCCTTAACCAGTGACCTTCATTCTCTCTTGATCTCATGTCTGGTTTTCTTTTTATTCCACCATACTTTCTCAAAAGGATTTTATGTTAGTCTATGATGATTCTCCAGGAAACAAAATACAAGAAAGCACAAAAAATAGCAATGACCTAGATCTCAGTGCCCTTATTGTAAGAGCGATCAATATACACAGCTCAGGAATAATGTTTCAAAATCTCACCTGATGGATGTACCAGCATAATACATTTAAATAAAAAAAGTTTAAAGAATACATGCTTTGAGTTGGGAAAAAGTCAATAACTTTGTTCAGAAGGTACTCAACAAACACTTGATGGATCAGAATCAGCATCTGCTGGGCAGAAGTTGCCACTTCCCTTGTGGAGCTTCCCCTCTCCCCTGCTCATCACCTCAGCCAGGTGTTTTCAATCACCTGCCCCCACTTGCAGGACTAATGCTGGCAAGCCCCCCCCCCAACTGCTTTCTGTCTCCATAGGAAACACATAAAAGCAAGTATCTACAGTGCACGGTTGCCAATCATGGCAGTCCCCTGGTGCTGTTGCCAAGTTCCTGCTCTCTTGTGGGACCCTTCATCATTTGCCTGGATTTTGGACAAGTGGCCTAGCTGGGTTCTCTAGTGTCAGCAATCTCCTGCTTTCTGATCACTTGCCTAGATTTTTAATGACTGTGTGTAGACTCTGGCATTTGTGCCTTTCTGCATCTTTTCTGATAACAACAAAAATAACAATAATGATATTTTAAAAAATACTTGGTTCTGTGCTATATAAATATACACAAATTCATGTGAGCATTTATGTATCAATATAAATAGGTATTCATCTATAGATTAGATAAAAATAACTAGATCTAAATCTGTATATCTAAAGATATTTATTGTTATTCAACCATTTCAGTCATGTCTGACTTTTGGGATTTTCTTGGCAAAGGAACTAGAATGGTTTGCCATGCCTTTTTCAGATCATTTTATGTAATGTCTGGGCTAGCTTTCTGGAGGATCTCAGGACCGGCTTTGATCTTAGTGCTGGAGGCCAGAATGCCACATGACTGGTCAAAGATGGAATGTCTCATTTCTAGTCTTCTCAGCCCTTAAATGCCTCAGTGTAATTACATCATTACAGCACACTATGTATGTGTGAACTAGAGAACCATGACATCACCCTGCTAAGTCTTATATGTGTGAACTAGAAAACCATCATCTCATTAATCACAGAGTTAACACCCTTCTATATCTTTGTTTCAAGTATACTTTTCTCAGAGTTCCCCAATATCTTCAGTCCTTTACAATTTTACAGATGAGGAAACTTGAGGTAAATAAGGTCAAGTGACTTGCCTAGGATCACACAGCTAAAAAGTGTCTAAGGCCCTATTTGAACTCAGTTCTTCCCTAGTCCAAGTTTGGCATTCTATCCACTGATGCACCTAGCTGTCCCATGTATAGATATGGACATACTGTGTTTGTAGATGTAAGTAGCTCTACCTACATCTATAGATATGTATACATATGTAGATATCTCTGTATATTTGTGTATACACCAAACACAAACACACACACACACACACACACACACACACACAAGGTTTCTTAAAGCTTTAGGGAGTGCTCTCTCTCTCTCTCTCTCTCTCTCTCTCTCTCTCTCTCTCTCTCTCTCTCTCTCTCTCTCTCTCTCTCTCTCTCTCTCTCTGTGTGTGTGTGTGTGTATCTGTGTCTTTGTCTGTCTATCTGTCTCTTTCCTCCCTAATTTTGAGGTCAGATCTCTAGCCACTATTCCAAACTGCCTCTCAGTAGGAGTAATTAGCCTTGGACCAGCTCTCATAGCTTTTTGTTGTGTGCACATACTTCCTATAAGAATGAATTTAATGATACTCCTTGGATTATTTTCTGTTTCTGTCTTTTCTCTTCCTGCAAGTCACAGAGTAGTACATTCTTTGAAGAATTAAAAATGAGCAATGGAGAGACATTTGGTGAATGGAAGGAAACTGCAATTCACAACAAAGAAATACAAAGGTATTCACCAGGGTAAAATATATTATTAAAGAAATTGAAAATGAGGGGCAGCTAGGTAACACAATGAATAGAGCACCAGCCCTGAAGTCAGGAGGAACTGAGTTCAAATTGGCCTCAGACACTTAACACTTCTTAGCTGTGTGATCTTGTCAAGTCACTTAACCCCAATTGTCTCAACAAAAAAAGAAAAAAAAAAGAAATGGAAGATGGAAAAAGAAGATGGACTGATCTCAGAGTGAGGAACAATTTATGTACTTGATATTCTGACTGATTTTGCAAACCATTTCACTGCTTTAAGTTGGAACATAATTTTCTCAACTATAAAATGAGGAAATTGAATTAGATCATTTTCTTTTTTTGTTGTTGTTGCTATCATGAACTCCTTGGGCAGGTGGTAAAGCCCATTGACATCTTCTCAGAATACTATTTCCAAATGCACAAAACAAAACACAAAGGAAACCAATTCTATTGAAATACAATTATTAAAAAAAAATCATGGATCTCAGATTGAGAATCCCTGGAATCTATGGTGCATTCCAACTCAAAATCTATGACCCTTTGAGGAAATGGATAAGAGTTGTTGGCAGGCAATGAGGAATAGATTGTAACTGGCATTTGGTTGGAGGGGAGAGCCACATTGATTAGATCCAGCTTCTTAAACTGTTGTTCCTGATCCCATATGGGGTCCCATGACTGAATGTGGGGGTTGTGAAATTATGATTTATCATCAGTAAATGTTCGATTTGTATACCTATTTTATTTACCTATATATCTAGGATCACATGCGAATTTCTTGGTGAAAAGAGGTCACAAGTGGAAAAAATTTAAGTAGCCTTGAATTAGATGACAGATACATTTGATTATACTTATGTCTTGGCTTCCTCATCAAAATTAAGCCCTTGTCAAGAGTAATGGTCACGAGTAATCCTTTTCCTTTGCTTCCATCCACCTTAGGCCCAGCCAGGTGTTTAGTAATTGTTTGCTGATCTTTCAAGAAAGGAAGTTTTCATGTTAGCCTTAAGTGAGTCATGATCTTAAAAGGTAATGGAGTCCAAAGAGGCCCCACTGGCATCTTCTGGGAGTGGGATGACATGTCAGAGCAGCTAGAAGATGGCTTGGCTTTAGATTTTCCTCTGGCCTCCTTATCTCCTCCTGAGGCAGAGAATTAAAGCTATGATGAATGAGGTGCTGCTCCCATTTTTTTTTCTGGCCCAGTTTTCAAGAACAGCAATGAGAAAATATCGAGCCCTAGCTGAAACAAGTAAGGTGTAATAAGGACTGCCTATGGAGAACTAATGTAATGTTGCAAACTTAAAGAAAAGGTATCCTTTTATTAGGTTACATGGGTGATAAATGGGGGGCAGATTTATGGAATGATTTGTCACCATTTCTTCAAGGCAATGGAGAACGAAGTGAGAGTCTGGAGGGACTAATTTAAAGTTATTAAAATGGTTTTCAATGTGCTTTATGCCACAGTAATCCAACTAAAGATCCTGTCTCTTTCTCCACCTGTCCATAGGATTTCCTCTGTTCATCTTATCCCTAGTGACAATTTAGCTACCGCTCAGTTTTTGGTTCTATGGGTAGCTAGGAGGTGCCATAATGCATAGAGCACTAGGCCAGGAGTAAGGAAGAGTCTTTCCTCTTCATGAGTTCAAATGTGGTCTCAGACACTTTCTAGCTGTGTGACCCTTGGGCAAGTCATGTAACCCTGTTTGCCTCAATTTCCTCATCTGTAAAATGAGCTGGAGAAGGCAATGGTAATCCACTTTGGTATCTCTGCCAACAAAACCCCTAATATATTTGATTGAAAATGACACAACAAAAACAATGTTTTTAGTTATAGATAAGCAGGAAGATCTGAATTCAAGTTCCTCCTCTGACATGTGCTAGCTGTGTGACTCTGAATGAATTACCTAACTCTCAATGCCTCTCCAAGACTAAATTAATATTAATAGTAATAGTAAAGCTAAATCCAGTACACCCTAATACTAATAGTTATAATTTATAGAGAGCTTCAAGATTTGCAAATATCTCATTTGGTCCTCAAAACAATCTTGAGAATTATTATTATCTCCATTGCACAGATGAGAAAATTGAAGCTAATAGAGGCAAAGGGATTTGCCTAGAGTTACACAGTTTGTAAGTATCTGAGGCAGGATTTGAGTTCAGGTCCTCAGACTCAACACTATCTATTGTGCCACCTAACTACACAGAAGGTACTGGTCCGCACTGATAGTTTTCTCATCTGGGTCTTTCCCAAAGTTCCAACTAAGACTTCCTCTTAGGGTGATTTATTTTTAAAATTTTAATACATTTTTATTGATTTCTTTTTTTTAATCAATTCTATTTTGTATTCTATGCCTCCTCTAGCTTTTACTTTTCATTCGATAAAGGATTTATTACATTTTTGTTACATACTCCATAGATTTAAAACTGGAAGACCCCTGGAAGCCATTAGGCACTGAGTCCTAGATTGGAAAAAATGCTTATTCACACTGTTACTAAGTGTCTTAAGTTGAATTGGAACACAGGTCTCCCTGATTCCAAGCTCACAGCTTTATCCATTAAATCCTCCTTATATCTCAAGAGAAGATTATTTCCCTTCTTTCTTACTTAATCATAAATCAGAGAAGTAGCTCTGGAATAGCCCTTACGGCTCCCATTTTATAAATAAGGAAATTGAGACTCAGAAAGGTAGAAGAAGTACATTGGTGGTGAATTCAGAATTTGATCCTTCTATCCCTAAATCTATGCCCTACTAACCTCAATTCTACTCTCTGGAGTCAAAAAGAATGTCTAGTCTGTTTTTCATAGGATGACCTTTCAAATATCTGAATATTGTGATCAAGTCTCTTCAAAGTTTCAGTTTCAAGTGTACTCTGTATGTGTGTATTCCTCATAGTACAATTCACGAGCCCCAATTAGTGTGGTAACTCTTATATCATCCTACAGGAAAAAAAATAGTCCATTGCAAGATCATTTGCCAACATATTACAGTAAGAATTGCAGCTTCAAAATGTAAACTATTTCTAGCCATATGAAAAGATGCTCCAAATCATTATTGATTAGAGAAATGCAAATTAAGACAACTCTGAGATACCACTACACACCTCTCACATTGGTTAGGATTACAGGAAAAAAATAATGACAAATGTGGGAGGGGATGTGGGAAAACTGGGACACTGATACATTGTGGTGGAATTGTGAATGCATCCAACCATATCTATACTCAAAAAATTTTCAAAATATACCCTTTTTGTAGTGGCTAGAAATGAGAAATTGAATGGATGCCCATCAATTGGAGAATGGATGAGTAAGTTGTGGTATATCTATGTTATGGAATATTATTTTTCTGTAAGAAATGACCAGTAGGATGATTTCAGAAAGGCCTGGAGAGACTTACATGAACTGATGCTGAGATGAACAGAACCAGGAGATCATTATACAATTCAATAATACTATATGATGATCAATTCTGATAGACGTGGCTCTCTTCAACAATGAGATGAACCAAATTAGTTCCAATTGTTCAATAATGAAGAGAACCAACTACACCCAGCAAAAGAACTCTGGGAAATGAGTGTGGACCACAATATAGCATTTCCAGTCCTTCTGTTTTTGTTTGCTTACATTTTTATTTTCCTTCTCAGGTTATTTTAACCATATTTCTAAATCTGATTTTTCTTGTGCAGCAAGATAACTGTACAAATATGTGTGTGTATATATATAGTGCATTTAACATATACTTTAACATATTTAACATGTTTTGGTCTACCTGCCATCTATGGGAGGGGGTGGGAGGGAGGAGAGGTTGGAAGAGGTTTTTGCAAGGGTCAATGCTGAAAAAATTACCCATGCATGTCTTGTAAATAAAAAGCTATAATAAAAAAATCCCCAAAATAAATAAATAAACTTTGAATGCATTGGGGAATTAAAAAAAAAGAATTGCAGCTTCAAATATCCCATTTACCCCAGGTCAAGTCTCCCAATACAAGTTTAAGAGTATAATGGTAATCAGACCTACAAGTATGAAACACGTGTGGTCAAAACAACTCATAACTCAAGAACTTCAAGGCTTTGTTGTCCTTTTGTTCCTCATGAAATCCTTCCCCTTGGGAACATTTTCTTTGTTGGGCAGGTCAATGAATTGAGCTGTCAGCATCTGCTCCTCTATGCACTTTGACACTTGATAACTACTCTTGTGAGACTATAGTGGGAAATCTTTTTGTATTTAGAGGTCTTTCTTGTATCTTCTTCCAACCCCAAGTGATTTCCTCTCTGTATCCCTGTTTATGTGAAGAGGATGTGTCTCTTTCTCTCAACTGTGCTTTAAACTCTCTTGAATTGAATCTTTAATTGATGGATGAGGTATCTTCTGCTGAATGAATAACTGCTGCTAGAAATAATGACTAGACAGAGGAGGCATGAGACAGAAATCATCCCCTCTCTTCCCTTTTTCCCTGAAGAGGACAGACTTAACATTTTGCTGTATTCTGTTTAACTGCCAGACTGTATTGACTATTGTTAGTAGGCTTAGCTACATGATACCTCTAGAGATGTGGCCATATTTCATCCTGGTCAATGGTAACTATTCCTGATTCACTCAGTTCACACATAAACATATTGTTATCTGTGATTATGTCCTGTGACTATATGATGAAATCATTCCTTCCTCATACAAAAATGAAAGCATGGTCTCTGGTCTTATGGAGCTCACAGAAATGTAATCTCAGAGAAAGAAAGAATCCCAGGGCCATCTATCCCATCTTACCTTTGAATGGCAGTCTTTTCTGTAATATGCTAGAATAATCAGGGGTCCTCAAACTATGGCCCATGGGCCAGATGCGGCAGCTGAGGACGATTATCCCCCTCACCCAGGGCTATGAAGTTTCTTTATTTAAAGGCCCACAAAACAAAGTTTTTGTTTTTACTATAGTCCAGCCCTCCAACAGTCTGAAGGACAGTGAACTGGCCCCATATTTAAAAAGTTTGAGGACTCCTGTTAAATGACCATGGAAAAGGAGGAGTTGGATTATTGAGGTTCCTTCCAACTTCAAATCCATGATCCTAAAGTGGCAGCTAGATGGCTTAGTGGATGCAACACCAGACCTGGAGTCAGGAAGATGTGAGTTCACAGCTGGTCTTGTATAATTACTAGCTGTGTAATCATGAGCAAGTCACTTCACCCTTAGTCTCAGTTTCCTCATCTGTCAAATGAGTTGGAGAAGAAAATAGCACACCATTCCAGACTCTCTGCCAAGAAAACTCCAAAGAAGGTCACAAAGAGTCAGCGATAACTTAAACAACAAAACTGTGGCAAGTTGCTAAGAATCCACAAAGCAGTTTGGAGGTAGAGAGCTAGAGGAGAAAGGACCTGAACAATATTAAATGTCAAGACTGATTGCCAAATTCAAAGACTATCATCATAACGTTGTTAATAGAAATAGATGGGAAAACTGGATTGAATAATAACAATTCAATTTGTACTTCCTTTAAGAATCTTTTAATTTAACAGATTTTGAAGTTTGAATTGAATTTGTTGAGTTTGAGTCAATCAGTCAACAAACTAATTAAGAGCCTATTATGTGGCAGGAAGCCCATATCATTTTATTAAGTAGTGAGTAATTGCTATTAATTAGTTGTATTATCTTGGGTAAGGAAGGAATTCCAACCTCATGGGATCTCAGTTTCTTTTTCTGTCAATGATGAAATTATGTAGTATTATTATATTACATTACATATATTGTATTATTTATTATTAAATTTAATTATAGTAGTTCAGAAGATAGAATTATATTTATTATAGTAGTTCAGAGGATAGAATACTGTACCTGGAGCCAAAAAGACCCCAGTTCAAATCTAGTCTCAAGACTCTTAACAGCTTTGCAATTGCTACCTTCCTTAGTTTTCTTATCTGTAAAATGGTAATAATAAAATCACCTTCCTGTCATGGTTGTTGGGAGATATTTGTAAAGTGCTTTACAAATCAACAAAATGCTATTGCTATTATCATCATCAGTGTCGTTGTTATCTTTTGAAAGTTCTTTCCCAGTTTAATACATCTCACATCTAAAAGTCTGTACTTTTAAATTGATCTTAATACTACTTCTCTACTATTAAACTTAGAAGGTGGGGATAATTAGGTACTTAGAAATGGAAGGTGAGGGAGAGGGTCCCTGGGTTGTTTTCTCTGACTGCAAATTCATGTGGACAAAATAGGTTGTCATCATCCCCTCCTGTGCATCACCTTATGCTAGGTAAACAGGTCACTGAATGAATAAATTTCTTCCCAGGAAAGGAATAGAAATCAAAAGGAGATCTGGTGAGATCTGAAGTGTTTATTAATTTCACAGCTGAACCTATTTGTTCTTTTTTATTATATACCATTTAGGCCAGAGATTGGAGATGTGGTTTTATTTGTAATCAATATTCCAGTTTGGTACAAATGAAAGAAATGCCCTAAAGACCAGACCAGAGAACAGTGAACCAAGCTATCCTTAAGTTTACATTTTTCTTCACAAGAAGGGTTCCTTTTTCGTTTGTTTGTTCCTTCTAACTTTATAGGAGCTATTGCGTATTAAAACTACCTTTCCTTAGTGGAACTTTAAAATCTCAGTGGACTGTGGCTACAGTCATTCCTTTTCCTCCCAGTTTTAAATAATAATTTGCAATTTACTTTTTTTATCTGTATTTTCCCAGTGAAGTTACCAAAGAGTGAAGTTCAGATTAAACATTGTTTTTATGCTTATAGTTACAAAGCCAATGTGGCTCTCCTGTGGTTTGAGAGAAGTAACCCAAAACAAAAAAAAATTGAATAAGGTAATAGAAGGAAAGATTTTATAATTTTTTTTTCTATTAGGCACTGTTGTTTTAAATTAATATTGGTTAGAGCTAGAAGGTTCCTTGATATGGGCTGGGTGAGGTCCATAGGGATTCTTATGTCTCTCTTTCTATTTGACATCACTAGTCCATTGTGTCTAATCATTAAAAAGATTAAGAACACTTATTCTAGAGGAAAGAAATCTAGACTAAGAATTAATGATAGAAGTTTTGCTGCTGATTCATTAAGTGAATTTTTGCTTCTGTCAATAACATGAGGTTGCTATCACTTGCCCCTGTCGACCTCACATGGGAGGCTTTCAATGAAAATTTCACAAGAGATATATAGGATTAAAAATAGAAATAAAAAGAAGCATCTAAATCTCCCTGTGAGGCTGACAAAAATCAGTATACATATTATTCTCATTTTATAATTTCTTTCCTATTGGACAGGTTAATTTCTCTGGATTTAACCAACTGGATTTGCTAAAACTTCCATTCACTGTCATTGCCTTCAAGGACCCAGGATCCCCTCCACATTGGCCCCCCTCGCATGATAGGATTTTCTAGGACTTCCATTCCACTGGAATAACCTTCAAGGACTCAGGATCATCTCCAAATCATAATGAAACAGCTAAAGAGGATTTGAGTGGAAACCCAACCAGGTGGTGAGGCTATCAATGAAGCACTTCAAACCAAGCAGAATGAAACCATCATGACCATAGAAACACACTAATCATTAGCAATAGAAACAATTAGAACAGGGTTATTTGAGATTCATTTCTCTGGTAATCAAAAATATTAACATAATTCAAATATAATTATAATTTTTGGAATAGATTCTAGAATCTAATGCTGTGTTATTTCCAGCATGAATTTAGGGTCCATGGGCTCTCTTCAACAATGAGATGAGAAAAAAAAGCAAAAAAACAAAACAAAACAAAAAATGAGATGATTATTCAGTTCCAATTATTCAGCAATGAAGAGAGCCATCTACACCCAGAGAGGGGACTGTGGGAACTGAGTGTGGTTCACAACATAGCATTTTCACTATTTGCTTGCATTTTATTGTGCTTCACTTTTTTTCTTGCATGGCACAATAATTGTATAAATATGCATGTATATATTGGATTTAGCATATATTTCTACCACGTTTAACATAAAAAAATGAATTTAGGGTCTTTGCCTTGGGTCTACTAATCAAACATCAACCCTAAAAGATGACTTATCAGTAAGAATGATGATTAAGCAATAAGTTCCAAGATTCCTTTTCTCTACTACATCAAGATAAAATATAATTTGTAGCTGAATTTGTAGCTTCTGTTCTCCTCACAAAACCTAGGACTTTCAATTCATTTTCTTTAATGCAAGTCTGGAAGCCAGCATTCAAAGTTAAATGCATCTTTCAAAATGTGAAATCATCCCCCCAAAAGATTTCTGACCTGCCAGACCCTGTATATTGAAACTTATAAGGATTTAATCACACCAGAAAATGCCAAAAAAGATGTGCTAAAGCAGCTTCAATCAACTAGCTCAATTACCCCTGCCTACAAAAAGGCTTCTTTAACCCAGGCAAAGAAGGGTAAAGTCATTATGATCATTCTCTTCCATATGAGCTCTCTTCTTCAAGGGGCTAACCAAGAAGTTCCACAATTAGATATTCTATCACAAGGTGGCTGTCACTAGAAACCATTCTGCCTATGAATATATTTTTTCTCTTGCTTTCAAGGTAAAGCCGGGGCTGACAAGCAGATTCTTACAGCTTGAGAGCTGTCCAAAATGATTGCTTCCCCATAGCCACAAATACCAAAGAAGGGCTTTAATTAAGGGAACCTAAGCATTGACAAATGACTGAAAAGTGGGTCTTTTTTGTTGTTTGTTGGTTGGTTTGAGAAATATAGTGGGGGGTAAGGCTGGAGAGTAAGGAGCATGTGCCTTTCTACATAAGATTTATCACCTACATTTATAATTCCTGACCTAAGGTCAGCAACATCCTATAGTAGGGAAAAAAAAAGAATGGATTTAAAAAGAGAGGATGTAGGTATAGCTAGGTAGTATAGTGGATAGAATACTTATTATGGAATCAGGAGGACCTGATTCAAATCTGGTCTCAGAAACAAGAGGTATGACCTGGGCAAGTCTCACACATACACATATATGATTTATATATATATATATATGTATATATATATAATACAGTGACAATAAATATGTCCCTTAACTTTTCAGAAAGCCAGATTTCTTGTCCATAAAATGGAGATAGTATTCTCAGTAGCACTTGTTTTCACTTGGCCAATGAAAATCATGTGAGAAAGTGACTTTGCAAGTCTGGAGTGTTTAGCGGTCTGGAGCTGGAGTTGGGGATACCTGAGCTTGAATTCTGCCTCAGATACATATTAACTGAGTGATCTTGATCATTTAACCTCTCTCTGTCTCATTTTCTACATCTGTAAATGGGAATAATAATAGGATCTCTATATCAGGATAGGATCAAGATATCTTATGACAACTATTTTGCAAACTATAAAGATTTATAAATGCTTTTTGTGATTGTTTAGTCACATCCAACTCTTTGTGACCCCCCTTTTTGGGGAGGTTTTCTTGGCAGAAATACGGAGTGGTTTGCCATTTCATTTTTACCTCATTTTATAGATGAGAAACCAAGGCATACAGGGTTGAAAAATTTGTCCTGGGTCACACATCTAGCAAGTTTCTGAGACAATTACCATATTGAATTCAGAGCTTCCCGATTCAAAATCAGATTTTATTCACTCCATTAGATTGTAAGTTCCATAATGGCTTTTTGTCTCTTTTTGTATCTCCGGTGTTGGCACGATGCCTTACATATGGTGCTTAATAAATTTTATGCTTGATTAATTTATTGTCCAGATGCCTCTAGAGAAAGATTTTAGATCTTGGTACTAAAAATATAGCCCAGAGAGGGAGTCTTGGCAACAGGCATCCCAGAGACCAAGAGCAGAAGTTCTCAGGGCACAGAACGCTAGATTGATGAGTAGGTCCCATGTCCTTTCCTTATCTTCTTCCTCCATTCTCCATGTCCACACCTGTCTCTCTAATCAGTTTCCTTGGCTTTAAAGGATGAAGTGGAAAACATCTTTAATATAATGTATTTGCTCAGAACCTACTACATAAAAATAGTTCTGTGGGGTTCCATGGAAGACTTTATAATTTTCATATAAACTAAAGCACATTTCCACCATAGAAATAAAGGTATACATATTGATTAAATTCTTAAATGACTCATAAATATTGGTTTAATTGATCATGGGACTGTTACAGCATGTGCTCCCTCAATAAAAGGATGATGGAATGGATGTACCTACTAAGTGCACCTTTCATTACAACTAGTGGAAGTTGGTAGGGATTTAGGGGCTGAAGTCGCCTAGATGCCATTGTAAAACTGTTATTGAATTTCCTTTTACTGCTCTGATTTCTGGATATTTGGAGTGTATGCTCACCCTGTTGATCTAATGGATATACCCCAGGTCAATGAAATGCTTCTTAACCCTCTTGCCTTGCACTGATGATTCTGAATGGAGGCGTAGTTCTTAAAGAATATGTGGGCATGAAGTGGAACACCACCTTGAAGGATCTCTGATAATACATCATATCATTTCTAGGCAGCTGGGTGGTACACCATGCATAGTAGATAGAATAGTGGGCATTCAATGGCGCCAGGAAGACTCATCTTCCCGAATTCAAATCCAGTCTCAGAAACATACCAACAACATGACCCTATTTGCCTCAGTTTCCTCATCTGTCAAATGTATTGGGGAAGGAACTAGCAAACTACTCCAGTATCTTTGCCAAGAAAACCCCAGATGGGAGAGTTGAACTTGACCGAAAAATAACAAGCTGGTATAACAGATAAAGTGCTGGAACTAGAGTCAGAAAGACTGGATTGAAATCCAGCTTAATTATGTTAGTTATGTTATGTTAATTATGTTAGTTATGTTCTTCGGGAAAAGTTACTTAGCCTCTCTGCCTTTCTCAGTTTCCCTAACTTTAAAATGGGGATAATAATAAGCCCCTATTTACACTGTATTAGAGTGAGGATCAGATGAGATAGTCTTTTAAAATGTTAAGCACATAGTAGGTGCTATATAATAATAAGCTGTTATTATTATTGTTATCATTAGTTATTAGCTCTGTAAAAACCAACCAACAGATATCTAATGAGAACTCATGAGGGTCAAATGAGCTAACGTATAAGCAGTATTCTGTGATTGACACTAAGAGGCCAAGGAACTCTGAGCCCTGGTTCAAATCCATGAGGAGTTTAATATCTGGTTATAGAGGTAAGATGAATATGTTCCATATTAGGAAAGAAAAGCAGTGTATACAGGAGAAAGAGAACCAGGATGGGAGTCAGGTGATGTACATTCTGGACTTAAAGTTAACATCAATTTACTATGTTACTTTAGGCCTATTTTTTAAACTTTCTCAGCCTCAGTTTACCCACTTAAAAAAAAAGAAATTTGGACCAGCCAATTGCTTAGACTTTTTCTGACTCTTAAATTCTGACTCTATGCAAAAAAAATCAAGCTCAATAATATGGATATCTAATTTAATAAGCAATCATCAAGTCTCTGAGACAGACAGAGACAGAAGATAGAAACATATAGAGGAGGGGAGATATACAGAGAAAGTCAAAGACAGAGACAGAGAGAAAGAGTGGGGAGGGAAGAGAAGGGAAATGGAGAGAAAAGGAGGGAAGAGGAGAGGAGAGAAGAGAAAAGAAGAAGTGAGGAAAGAAGGGAGGAAGGAGAGAGAGGGAAAGGAAGTTAAAGATACAAACACACACACACACACACACACACACACACACACACACACACACAGAGGATTAAAACCCAGGTCCCTGCTGATTTTGGGTCCAACTCTTCTTTGTTCTCCATCAAGCAGCCATATCTAATAGATAACAGGGAATTCCAAAACACACCTGTTTTATGTCAGGAAACCAGAATACTAATGCCACAAGATTCTACCAATGGTGAATTACTGGTCTGGTTGGGGCTTAAGGGACTCATTAATCCGATACTAAGTCATTTCAAGACAGATGCCGAGAGATTTATTTACATTATGTATTTTCATTTTCAACTGGGGAATGAGCATCAGAATTCTGAAAGAAAACAAAAAGGTGAAGCTAATACAAAAATCCCCATTCTGGTGATGGGGGCTTGGGTTAGGAAAACACATGAATTAGTCTTCAGACATATGCTCTGTTGTGAATCCACCAGTTTGTCATTTATCTCTTTACCTAACCAAACTTTTCTTATTGGGTTTCACTAAGACACTCTCTGGCATTGTTATTCTTATATGAATAGATAGATTCTCTAACTCATTTTCAGAATTATCTATTGAGATAATCAGTACCTCCAAAACTCAACTGATAAAACATGTAGCTGACAGATGGAGGAAGCCATCAGATCAAGTTTGATTTTAGTCCATTCTAATGTTTGCAATATACATCAACAGAAGGCATGGAGTCGAGTATCTATCTATACTAATAGTAGGAAACAGTGTTTACAAATGTGCCAGGATAATAAGATGTGAACTTGTACCCACAGCAGGAAAATTCCTGCTGAGTCCTATCTGACATTAAAATGTTAAGGTGCTGGGGCCTGGCCGGGGCCTCAAGAGATTAGTTGGTTTAGCAACCTACCTTTAGGCCAGACAAATGTCTATATTTATGACAGATGATTGTCTGAGAGTAAAAATTTGCAGAGATAGCACACCTTCCTGTGAGTCACCCTTGAAAGTTCACTTTGGGCAGTATGGTGTTTTTCTTAAAGTTTGCAGAATTTTAATTTCATATTATTATAGAAAGATAAATTTAGTGCTCCAAGGAACCTATGAGATTGTGTCATCCAGCTTGTTCATTTTATAAAAGGAGGAATTACAATTGGTTAGAGGATCAGTTTCTTCATCTATAAGATGGGAGTGCTGAATCTGATGACCTCAAAGGTACTTCCCCGCTCTGACTATCAAACTCTAGGTCCTTAGTGTAAAGCCCCAAAGACTACAAATGATTTGTCCAAATCCATAAATTCATGTAGAAAAGTCGGGACATGAACCCATATTTCCCAGACCATATATAAGACTTGTTTCTCAACTTCAAACTGTTTCCCTGTGTTTTCATCCCAAACTTGCTGATTGAAGAGGAAAGGCAGAGATGGAGCAGCTGCTTAAGAAGATGGCACCTGGGAAAGAGTTTTGGATTTATGGACCATGTTTTAAAATATATGGGGAGTACTTAACAAGAGCTGGGGAAAAATGCATTTGCCTGGTGCCTGGCAAATCTAATCTAGGACTTTAAAGTGAAAAAGAATCAGGAGAAAGAAAAATGCCTCAGTATATCTGTGAAGCCAGAAACCATAGAGAGGAGATACAATAGATAAAGAATAATAGCAGTGAGAAGCCCAGAAATCCCAGGTGACAAAATCCAAGAAAGGAGGTAGAAATATAGCTCACGGTCTCTGACATCTGTATACCAATGCACAAAGTCTGGGTAATAAGTGAGCTAAATGAGCAATTCTTCTGCAAAAAGGCATAGATGACTTATCAGATATTATTAAGACTTGGGAGGATGAGACCCATGATAGGAATACAGTTCCAAAAAGGATGTATCATAGTCAAGTTAATAAGCATTTATTAAGCATCTAGTGCATGACAGGCATTGTGCTTAGAATTGGGGATACAAACAAAGGCAGTCACTTCCCTCAAGGAGCTTACAGTCTAATGAAGAAGACAATATGCAAATGATTAAAAACAAAAGAGGGATACCAGGGCAAGTTAGAGATAATCAACTGAGGGAAAACACTCTAATCAAATGGAAGGGGATAGTATATATGCATGTGAATAGTTGTGTACAAATGGTAGTAGTAGTATATTATATAGTACAGAATATTATACAGCAACATATATTTAAGAAGACATATTCAAGTAAATAATTCTAGTGCGAGCAGAGGAAAGCATGCTAGAGAGCAACTGGGACAGCTAGGGGGTGCATAGTGGAGAGAGCACCTAGCCTACAGTCAGGAAGACTCAACTTTGGGAGTTCAAATCCAGTCTCAAACATTTACTAGCTGTGTGATCTTAGGGAAATCACTTAACCCCCTTTGCCTCAGTTTCTTCATCAGAAAAATGAACTGGAGAAGGAGATGGGAAATAATTTCAATTTCTTTGCCAAGAAAACCTCAATGGGGATACAAATTGTCATACATGACAAATAGGAAATATATTTATTAGATTAAAATATATATTATATATATTATTAGATTAAATATATTTATATATTAATATTATAATGATTATATATTATAATATTATATATTTATATATTGACATATTTATAAGAATTGCACATGTTTAACCTATAGTGGATTGCTTGCTGTCTTATACAGAGGGGAAGAGGGAAAGGGGAGAAAACTTTAGACCACAAGGTTTGGCAAAGGTATATAAATGTCCTACCTTTGTTAACAAATCCAGTACCCTTTCCACTCTACCAGAGGCATACCTTTTGTGGTTGGAACCTGAACATCATTCTTTGAGAAAGTAAGGCTGAATGTCATATATGAATACAGAATGGGGACTATATATTACATAGAAGCCAGACCTTTTGCACTTATGACAGATCAAAGAGAGAAAAGCTCCAGAATCAAGAAAAGGTGGTAGGTAATACAGGTAAGACTTGGAAACAATTGAGTTCTAAAAACAAATAATGCAACAGCAAAAGAGAGAGGAATTGCTTTAGGACATTTTTCTGGTTAAAAATACACATAGCAACAACTTCTGAAAGATGATTTTATTAAATCAAATCATTGCACTTGGTCATTTTATTGCTACAGCAAAACAAGGCCATTTTATTATTGTAACATCTTTCGTTTCTGAGTTTAACTGAATGTCTTATTGTGCTCATTTATTCTAAGTTTTCATGTGGACAAAATAAAAACATGTTTCACCTTGAAAAAAAAGCTTGAATGTTGAGAACTACCATTGCATGTATTTGGGAAAATAAAATACTATTTTAATAAATACATATATATATATTCCAAACATAAAAATTCAAAAAGAAATTGTCATACATGACTGAAAATGATTGAAAGGGAAAAAGAGGACATTTGAATGAAGATTAATGGGGATAAAGATATAAATGATATGTTATCAGAGTAGCTACAGACCAAAAGGTGTTAATTTGCATCAGGAGACTGAGTTTCCTTGCCCAGAATCCTCTTCATCTATGAAATCAAAAGCCTACTCTGAAAAAGAAGGATGACACCAAATATACTTTACTCTCCTGAGGATGTGGCACTTGGAGATCATTTGGTTGTCTTCCAGTATTGTAGGGGGTATATGGAAGAGTCACAAGGTCTATTTTGCTTGGTTCTTAAGGGCAAGATGTGGAACAATGAGTCTACATTAAACAATTAAATTTTTGGCTCTCTATAAGAGGAAACAAACAATAAAAAGTTGTAAATAATGAAGAGCTGTTCAAAAGTGGGATGGCTTTCTCCTCCCTGGAGGTTTTTAAGTGGAAATGGATGGCATGATGTCATAGATTGTAAGCTCATAGTTCTAGGACTGTCACCAAAACTTTGTATTAATCATTTCCCTGTGCTTGGAATACAATTCTTCCTCACTACAGACTTCCCTTCTTCAAGACACAGCTTAAGTATCCTTCTGTACATGAAACCCTTTCTGATCCCTTCAACTTCCAAGGTTCACCTTCTCAACAACTTTGTACATATCCGTCTTTATTCTCTACATGTACTTTTATATGTTCTTGTTTCCCATTAGAATATAAATTTCTTGCAGGCAGCATTTTCTTCATTTATTTGTATCCCCAGGTTTTAGCATAATGACTAGCATATAGAAAGTCTTTAATGGCAAATCACTCCAGTAGCTTTGCCAAGAAAACCCCAAATGGAGTTACAGAATGACTGAACAACAACATATGTTAATTGACTAAAAGGTTAGAGGTGATATTTGAACCTGAGTCCTCAGAGTCTAGAGTCAGCTCTCTTTTTCTCTGTATCAACTTAAATATGAGTTGTGATAAATGGCCTTTGAAGTCCTCTACAACCCTGATGTTCTGGGAGTAGAAGATGCTGGTCCCTGATAAGATTCATTCTAATGATTTATCCTCCACAAACATTAATGATTTGTGCAGAGGACTGCTTCCTTTCTTTTCAGTATATGATTCCCTAGAACTTTGCTAGAATTCTTCATATTAAGTTGCTCGGATGAGTTTCATTATTCCAAAATTCTCTAAGTACAAATACCAGAATATATTTATGTATATACAGTTTGCAAGTCAAACTGCCTAAATGAATACTAATAGGTATTTTATTCACTGTTTTCAGACTTGGGGAGGGAGAGGATGGGAAAATGCTTCATGTTTTATTGCCTGGCTAATTTATTCCTTTCCACCGCGGGGTGAGTGACTATGCAAGGCTGAGCAGCTCTGCAGCAGTATGGTGCCCTTCTTCTGAACTCGGCTGGTTATAGGCTCCAGCAGATGTTTCTGTTTGGAGGAGAGTAAAAAATGGTCCCTGCACCATTGAATATTCTCTCATGACATGTGCTTCTGGGAAGAAAAATGAACAACCAACACCAAAAAACAAACCAAAGACACCAAAATACCTCACCCTGGGTTGTTAACATGGAAAAGGTAAATTAACTTCCCACCAATTAGCAAGATGGATTTAAAATGGGAAGGAACAGGGGTATCTGTATGCTCCAAATTGGTGTCCAGTTAATCCTACAAATTTTTTAAAGACAAAGAGATATAAGGAGCTGAAAAAAGTATGTGACCTTTGCAGAAAACATGGGTTCTAGAGTACTCTTGCCCAAAGACCCAAAACAGTATTACTGCTTGAAAGCTGCAGATATATTTCAGAACAGATGCCATTAGAGATAGAAGGAGCCTTAGAAATCACCTAAGTCAGCCTCCTCAATTTGCCAATAAGGAAACATTGACATTTCTCTACTCTTCCACGAAAACCTCTTCACCCTTGAAGCTCATTCAATAGCTGGACTATCTCTCATGAGAAACACTCTCTCCATTCCCTAGACTCACTTTATGATTGGCTGGTTTTTAAAGTCAATACAAAGTTTTCCCCAAATCCAATTCCAGGAAATCAGTACTGCCTGGGTGGTTCATTCATTCAGTCCAGTTAACAAGAATCTAAGTGCTCACTGCACCAGGCTTTGTGTGTTGAAAATATATAGAAAGATAGTCCCCGCCCTCAAGAAACTTACATTCTAGAGGGAAAAAAATGAATCACCACATAAAAAAGCTAAAAAATGGGAGATGAAGGAGGGAGTCAGCATTGGATCATGATAGAGCAAGTCTAGTGGAAATGATCCTAACTTCTTTGGTCTGGGTCTCCTTAAATTGATGGCTCTGGAGGAACCAATCATAAAGTAAGGCCTGGAAAGAAAGTTTTCAATGTGAGAGGTAGTCCAAGAGTGGAATGAGTTTTCATGATGAAGAAGTTTATAAGGAATGCTAGAGAAAGCCAGAGTTATTGAATGTTTCTTTTGCTACTTGTTCTCTATGTGATATTGGTCAAGTTACTTTGCTTCATTTTCCCCATGTTTAAAATTAGGGGGTAGGACAAGATGATCCTTTCCAGTTCTAAAAAAATTATCCATTAATTCCACGTGGGACTGAGTCAGTCTCTTCATGAAGACATGTATTATACTGGCCAAATGCAGTTACTATAGCAAAGCAGGTTTCCAGTGAATCTGGGAAAGACAATTTCATCAGTCATCTATAGACTCATAAAAACCCTTCTGCCCCTAGAAACAACAATGTGCATGGCAACACATCAGAAAGAATAGATATACTGACAATGTTCATCATTGTTGATTTCTGTTCCCAATTTGGATCCTGTGGCATTTCTATGGCTTTGCATATTTTGCTTAGTGAATGCTTTTTCATTCATTTATTCATTTGTTCATTCATTTGGCAAAGTTAAAAACAAATTCTGAATTCAAATTTATTTTTAGGTACTTGTTGAATTCTTGTTTGGCATAAAGGAATAAGCCATCTCAAATTTTCCTCCTGAACTTTAAATGCTACATGCTCCTAGATACTCTCCTCTGGCTCCATTAATTCCTGTACTATGCAATAATTTTCTATGTACTTTTTCATCTTCTAAAAAAGTGGTTCTCTAAGTGAGATCCAGAGAATCATGGGCATTTCTAAAATTCTTTCAGAGGATCTACAAATTCAAAATTAGTTTTTATTTCTATCTATATTATATCTATATTTATAAATAGTAAATATCTATAAAAATAATTACCCACACAAATATAAACTCTTTGGACAGATCCTCAATAATTTTTAATAGTATAAAGATAACAAGAACAAAAGTTTGAGAAGCAGTGTTCTAAACTCAAGTAGAACATAAACTCCATGAGAGCAGGACTTGTCATCTTATAAATCTTTGTGTTCTCTGTCTAGCAATGGACTTTGCATGGCAGATGCTGAGTGCTGAACTGAATCTCATTCTTTACACAGATTTTCCCCATGCTTGGAACATTCTCCCTCTTCACATGCCTCTTGCTACTAAGAGTTCTTTTCAAAGACCAGCTTAGGGCCATCTCCTATTAGAGACCTTTTCTGAGCTCCTTACTTTCTATTGTATTTCCCCAATTACTTTCTATTTACTGGTATAGAAGATAGAGCACTGGATTTGGATCCAAGAAAACCTGAGTTCAAGTCCTGGCTTTGATACTTATTGGGTATCTTCACCTCTAAAAACCTCGATTTCCTCATCTTTAAAATGGGGATAATGATAACCCATTCCTCAGCAGGTTGCTAGGAGATGACACATGTAAAGTGCTATATCAGTGAGAGCTATTAATTAAGTTAATTTTTATATTAATAATAATTGATATTAATCAATTTATTAATCAATTAATCAATAAATATTGATATTAATAATAAAATAAATTTTTATTTTGATGTGTTCTTGGTTTTCCCTTCTATAGAATGGAAGTTTTTCGATGGCAAGAACTGTGGTTTGGGTTTTTGTATCCTGAATGCCTATCACAGTACATAAAACAAAGCAGGTGCTTAATGAATGATTTTAATTGATTTAATGATACCATGAGGTGGATAAAATATGAGCCTGTAGTTTTTGTTTCTGTTTGTCAGAAGGGATGGGTGGATGGAGTCCATATCCACAGGCATTTGTTCAGTTGCCTATGACATGTACATGTTTTCAAGGAGGATGGTTTGAATTAAAGTGGAAACCTGGGAATAGAGAACAAATCAGTGCAATGTGGGCCAAACAAATATCTAATCTGTGCCTTTGGCCTTTGAGGGCAACTCTCATCTTTCCCAGAAGCTCTTTCTGCTCTCTATTCCCCATTAACCTAAAAAAGTCAACACAGTTTCCAAAAATATCTTCTTCCCTGAGCCAGTCCAGAATGAAGAAGAATCTAGAGCATGGAGGTTCAATGCTCAGAGGTCAGAGGACTAAAGCCAAACCCAAGCCAGTCTCCTCAATTTTCCAATAAGGAAAAACTGATATTTCTCTACTATTCCACAAAAACCCCAAAACAAAACACCTTTAAGCCATCTCGGGAGGTGACATCAGAAGTGTTTTTGCAAAACCCTCAGAGATTCAGCATTAACTGTGGACGACCTGATCACTTAGAGTGGGGTGGGAACCATCTCCCAGCAAGGAAACAATACTCAAGGGCACTCAACATCTGGAAGGATGAGTGGCAACAGCTGGAAACCAAAGAGATCGTAGATTAAATAGGGAAGGATGGGGAGGGAGCAGAGGGGAACAGCAGCAGTTTTTACACTTCACTGTTCTGTGCAAAGCAACCTTCTTAAAAATCCTTCCTTAATTGATTCCTGTCTGTAGAATAGAGTGAATGCCAGGGCTTGTGAGGGGAAGAGGAACATTGGGAATTGAAGGAAGGAAGACAGAGGGGAAAATAGAGGAAGTTCCCCCAGCAGCACAGGCTGGAAGAACTACAAAGTATGTTCCTGTTTAACACATGCTGTTCACATACTTAGCTTCCCCTCCTGCAGCCACAGAGGCATTTTGTTTCATGCCTGAATCACTTATAGTCATATGGCATTGATGGAGGGAGGATCTGGGCAGAATGTTAATTGTTATGTTTGTCTAACATCCTGTTAATATAAAGTACAATCCTCTGTGTTGTTAGCTCATTTTGCATGACTGTTAAGATGCTCACTCTGTTGAAAAATTAATCTGAGGGACAAAATATTAAATGTGACACAGTCCGGGATGCTTGCATACCAGATGCAAACCGTGTTTCTGGGTTTGAGGGGTTTATCAGACAGATGGTTGCAGGACCATAAGCCCACAAGCCTCTCCAAGGTTTAGGGCCATGGGGATCAAGTGTGACATCTAAGCAGCTTTTCTGTCTGACAGTTTTCCTAACAAGCCCTCCATCCCTAATCTAGATACTGTATATAAAGGATGCAATTCCAGTAAGTAGTAAAGCCAGAGTCCTTTATCTTGTTGAGCAATTCATTAGTTCACCATCTTTTTCCTACCTGGTGCTCATTTGCAAAAAGGAATAAATATCTTCACAAACTAGAGTACAAAAACTCTCTTGCCTCTCTTTCTTTTCCCTTATTTCACTTCCTCTTCCCTTTTCATTCTTCTTCTCTTCCTTCTTCCTTTTTCTTCTTCCTTCTTTTCTTCTTTTCTTCTTTTTTCTTCTTTTTTCTTCTTTTTTTTTTCTTTTTCCTTCTTCCTCTTCCTCCTCCTCCTAATTCAGGCAACTGTAGCATAGTGGATAGAGAGCTGGCCTCAGAAAGACTTGGATTCAAGTTCTGACTCTAACGCATACTGTCTGTGTGACTCTGGGCAAGTCACTTATCTTCTCAGTCACTTATCTTGGCTACTCTCTCACTATACATTTCATATATGATGTTAAACTGCAATAGCAAAGTGATTTTCCTCTTTCAAGGGTTCTCTAAATCAATTAAATAGACCTTACTAAATGACCAGTAACATAGAGGAAAACGGAAAAGTCTCTTGCAGAAGGTAGTGCTTGAGTTGGGTCTCTAAGGAAAAAGAATTCTGGGAGGCTGAGAAAGGGAGCCTTCCAATTAAAGGGAAGGGAGTGCAGGGAAGGACAATCAATACATGTGAGGAACTGACAGAAGCTGGTAGAAATGGACCAGAGTGTATGGAGGGAAGGGATGTGTAGGGAGACTAAAAAGACAAGAAAGGGATGGGAAGTAAAGAATTTTAAATGCCAAAAAAAAAAAAAAAAGAAAATTTGATCCTGAGGTAATAAGGAACCATTAGAATACAAAACATTCTGCGAGACCAATAAAAGATTCTGTAAGACCAATAAAAGAAATGAATCCCTTTCCATCTTGTCAGAAGGTATCTCAGCAGCAAGTATCATCAAGTGCAGTAGCCATGATGCAGAACCTTTATTGTTCTTGTTCAGTCACGGCTGACTTTTTGTGACCCTATTTAGGGTTTTACTGTATGATATGACACGGGAGATACTAGTGCGGGACTGCCAGCATGACGGTCCTCATCAGAGAAGATCTTGTGCTCCATGAGCAAAGCTGAATTGAATTAGCTCAGAAGAAACGTGAGATGCACAAAGTTAGAGAATTCACTCCAAATGTTCACATGGACTATTTGCGCCCAGTCTGTGGCAGAGCATTCTGAGTCCATATTGGTCTGATTAAGTTGGACACACTGATTTGACTCTAACATAGTGAAGTCATTTTGGTTCATTTCAAGAGTGAAGGACAGCAATCGACCAGCTAGAGTACTTTGCCATTTTCTTTCCCAGCTCATTTTTACAGATGAGGAAAGTGAGGCAAATAGGGTTAAGTGACTTGTCCAGGATCACACAGCTAGTAAGTATCTGAGGCTAGATTTCAGCTCAGGAAAATGAGTCTTCCTGACTCACGGCTAGAGCACTATCCGTTACATCATCTAGATGCCAAGAATCTAGGTAAGTGTATATATGAGAAATGTATGTTACAATGTCTCAAGGTCATAAAGGCATTACAAGTATGACCTATTTTAAGAAAACAACCACCAAAAAAACTCTCCAAACTTAAGGCACGCAAAAACCAAGGATTTATATAGAGTTAGAAGGAACTTTAGAGGATTTTCTTACCAAACAGATGAGAAAACAGGTTCAGAGAGGTTGTGATTTGTCCAGGGTCACACAGGTGAGCAGAATGTGAACCTGGAATCTCTGCTTCCAGATGGAGATTTCTTGCGATCATACCTGTCTCCGCTAGTTATTGACCTCCCTGCCATTTCCATGCCCTATTGACTGGATTCCACTTTTCAACTCTATTCTCCTGGGACCCCAAGGATCTGACTGATGAGTAGTTATCATGCTTTCCCTGAATCCAGGCCCACCACGCCACCTCCTGGTGATCTCTATGACCTGCAGCACCCTTCTCAACCTTCTTAACTTTATTCTTCCCTCCCTGCATCCCACTTCTTCTTTCATCATTTATCATTCAACCTGTAGCTCTGGAAACTCTCTCATTCCTGAAAAAGATAGATCAAAGAACTGTTGTATGACTCTAATCACCACTCTACAGATTTCCCTCTTCTTCTCTGTTATAGGTAAAGACTGATCAAGAAAGACTGCAGTCTTCTACTAGAGTCATATATAGAGGTGTTGCTACTTCCCTATATGAGTTGTCTTCTCTTATTAAAAAGTAAAATCTTTGAAGGCAGGAGAAATCTAGCCTGCTCATATTTGTGTCTTCAAATGGTAAGAGGCTTTCAACAATATTCTTTCCTTCTTTCCTTCCTTTTTTCCTTCCTTCCTTCCTTCCTTCTTTCTTTCCTCTCTCCCTCCCTCCTTCCTTTTTTCCTTCCTCTCTCCCTCCCTCTTTCCTTCCTTCCTTCCTTCCTTCCTTCCTTCCTTCCTTCCTTCCTTCCTTCCTTCCTTCCTTCTTCCTTCCTTCCTTCTTCCTTCCTTTCTTCCTTCCTTCCTTCTTCTTCCTTCCTTCCTTCCTTCTTCTTCCTTCCTTCCTTCCTTCCTCCTTCCTTCCTTCCTCCTTCCTTCTTCTTCCTTCCTTCCTTCCTTCCTTCCTTCCTTCCTTCCTTCCTTCCATCCATCCATTCATCCATTCATCCAAACTATACTCATTACAAAACAATGACTTAATTAACAATAATAAGAGCTAGCATATGTATTGAGAAGTTTGGGAAGGGCTTTGCATATATTATCTGATCTAATGTTTTCATTCACAGTATCCCAACTTTCTTGGCAGATACCCCAGAGGCTGATTCCTGAAGTGCTTCTCATCCCACTCTCCATCTGCAGCTCTGTTGGTTTTTAACTCCACAGAACAAGTTGCCCCTCTTAGAATGAGATGATCACTTCTAATCTCACAACCACACTGCTAAGTTAAGCATTGAATACTCAACCACCTTCCTACCTCCCCCTCAGCCTACTCTTCCCTTTTATTGGGGGGTTGGAGGGAAGAGCATTTAACTTCTCCCAAAGCCTTCCTTTATAGAAGATGGGACTGATTCACTCCACTTTCTTATATACTATGCTATGTATGCTTCATCCTAACATGTGCAATTCCAATCATCGGAGTCACTATTTAGGTTAGGCCCCTTATCATAGGATCAGAGTAATATAGACATAGAGGAGGGATGGCCATCCAGTCTTAGGGGTACTTCCATATTTTCCACTTTTGATCAAGGTGATCGCTGGACCCACAACTGATCAAGGAGGCATGATCCATTGCTTCCCTGTGTGGTTTCTCTTTGCAAAATATATCAAGATGTGAGACTGCCAATTTTTCTAGGGCTTGAAGAAGACTCTTGAGGAAGTATTGGGTTTCCTCCCTTCCCTTAGCAATGAGGAGGGCAGAAAGGGAGGGGAGTAACCTTACTCTTCCCTGATTATAAATATACCCAGATTCTTCCATCTTTGAAACAAAGCAAAATAAACTTCACTTGACTCTGCTAATCCTTAAGCTAGTTTCCTATATTTAATATCCTTTTCACAATTAAACTTATAGAGAAAAACAAACAACAACCTATTAAAACCCCCAAAAGACTGTATCAGTTTGTTCCTGCCATTGTCATTTGGCTTTCCAATCCTACCATTTTATTGAAATTGTTTTATCCAAATCACCAGTAAAACCCTCACTTTTTCTCTGCTTTGGGATCACAATAGTCACTACTTAGTCCTCCAATTCCTATATGACAATTCTTTCTCAGTTTCTTTTGTTGAAGACATGTCCCATGATCTGCTCTCAATACATAAGTGAAACCACAGGCTATGTTCTGGTACCTAAGACAACTTTTTTCTCTACAAACTCTATCTTGGTGATTGCCTTGATTCCCACGAGTTCAATTATCTTTATGCAGATCAATCTATTCAGCTCTCTTTGCTCTTTTAAAATCTTACCTATATCAATTGTCCAAAATGGAGCTATATTTTTTCTCGAAAACCAGAACTTTCCCCTAAAGTTTCTGTTTCTTGCACCATATTTCTAGTCAAACAATTTTGCAGTCTGAGCACTGTCTTCAACTTTTCCTTGTCACTCATCCCCTTTATTGATCAATTGACAAATCCTGCCAGTTACCTGCGAAACATCCCTCATCCTTTTTCTTTCATTCCCATGGCCATCACTTGAGTTCAAAACATCATCACTTCTCACCTGGACTACTACAATGGCCTAAAGGGTCTCTCCACAACCAGCAATCTCTGCACAGCTGCTGAATTATAATCTTTCAAGCACAGATCTTACTCTGTCACTCTTCTCATCAAAAAGCTTCAGTGGTTTCCTTCAGAATAAAAAACAGTCTTCTACTTGGCATTTAAAACTCTTCATAATCTTGCCTCAATTTATCTTCCCAGGTTTATTTTAAATTTCTCAATCACACTCTTATGTTCTAGCTAAAACTATTTAGTTGAGTTTTCCTATGTAAGATATTTCATCTCTTTCTCCCTCCTCATCTCAGCTTTTTAGAATCACTGGCAGGTTTCCAGATTCCACTTGAGAGTATTTCCTATTTGAAATCCTTCCTGGATCCCTTAGTTATTATTCTCCTTGCCACTTACCTACAATGGAATATAAGCTCCATAAATGTTTAATAATTGCTTGTTGAATTAATTTCAAAATTAGCAAGGCACCTTATGTACATTATCTCATTTGTATCTCCCAACAATCACACTAAACAGATATTATAGGTATTATTATCCCATTTTACCAAGGGGAAACTGAGGCTTAGGAGGATTAAGTAACTTTCTCATGCTCACACATAAGTGGCAAATTTTAAACCCAAGTTTCTCTGACTCAAGATAAACATGTCATTCATGAAACCATATGACTTTTAACCTTATTTAGGATATTAACTTAGAATTAGGAGGAGACTGAAATTATGAGATTTATGATAGAGAGATTTTGATGAAGGTAGATGAAGATGAGAAGTAGAGTAATTGTGGGAGTAGTGACAGTAAAAGTATTGCGTATATAATGCATCATGTTTTGGAAAACATTTCAAATGTGTTATCTCATTTGATCTTTATAACAACTCTGGAAAAAAGGTGATATTATTTCCATTTTATAGGAAAAGGAAACTGAAGCACAGGGCAGTCACACAGCTGACACATGCCTGAGGCCAGATTCATACTTAGGTCTTCCTGATCCCAAGTTCTGTTTTCTATTCACTGTAGAGATGAGGGACAGTTCTGAGCACTTCACTCTAATTCAACAAAGATTTACTAAGGGTCTACTGTGTTCCATACATTGTAGGAAGCATCAAGGGTTCTCATTAGAGCTCATTGTACAGACCTGTACAATGGGAATTGTGCCAATTAAATAGTATAATGGATAGAGCACTATGTCTGTATTTAGGAAGACCTGAGTGTAAATCAAATGTTTACTAGCTGTGTGACCATGATTAAGTCACTCAATCTTTGCCTGAGTTTTCTCAATTATAAAATGGAGACAATAATAGCCTCTGTTCCTCAGGACTGTTGTCAAGATCGAATGAAGTAATACTTAGAAAGCATTCAGCACAGTGCCTGGCACATGGTAGGCACTCAAAAAACACCTGTTCCCTTCCTTTTCCTTCACCATTTTGGAAAAGAGAAAAACAAGTCTCAGGAAGAAAAAGGGATTTGTCTATTGTCACAGAGATGCCAGTCAGGGGCAGGATTCAAGCAAAGTCAAAGCTACTCTGATTCTAATTAGAAAGATACTTCCAATAGAGTACGAAGCCAAAAAAAAAAATAAATTAATAACTTGTATCCTCATGGAGATCATATAGTGGTGTGTGTGTGTATGTGAGAAAGAGAGAGAGAAAGAGAGAGAGACAGAGAGAGAGATTTTTAAATAAATGAATCACGGATTATGAGAATGCTCACTCAGAACTCACTTTGTCAAAACCTCACATTGACATGACTGCTGTAAAATTGCTCCTGGAATACTTTAGGGTGTGTTCCTTGCAATTCTTAATTTTAGTTCCCTCTCAATCCTGTCCTACTACCTAAAGGAAGGACTATTTACATATACAAATTCAATCTGTGTTAATTAACACATTCACTTTTATTTGCATAATCAGGCTAAAATTTTTGTGGGTTAATTAGACTTTATGCAAATTGGATTAAGGAGATTTACTTGAGGTTTTGATAACCTGACTGTTGTAGTCCATGGATATAAATATACAGGCAGTCTTGCTTACAACTTACATCTCAAACCCTGTTTCTTTTTTAAGATTTTTTTTTTAAAGCAACCGTAGACATTCATTTCCTTTCCATGCCTTCCCTCCCTGCAAAACTGAAAATTCTGCTCAAAGCAATGCTATCTACTCTTGATGGATTGAATCAGTAATCTGGTAAGGATACCAGATGTTTTTTGCTTTTTTAAATGAAAAATCTATGGTTTACAGCTGGTTCCTTTTCCATATAAGGAAGCAAGATTTAGTGGAAAGGACACCGGATTTATAGTCAAAAGACCCAAAGTCTTTGCTTTGCCATTTATTAACCATGAGCTCTTAGTCACTCTGGGACTTAGTTCTCTCATTTGTAAAATGATGAGATTGGAGCAGTTGATTGTTAATTTCAAATTCTATGATGCCATGAATCATAGATGTTGGGATTTGCTCTTGGAGTCAGAAAGATCTGAGTTCAAATTTGACTTCAGATACTTCCTAGCTGTATAATGCTGGACAAGTCCCTTAATCCTGTTTGCCTTAGATTTCTTCACCTGTAAAATGAGTGGGAGAAGGAAAGTGCAATCCACTCTAGTATCTTTCCCCAATAAGGTCATGAAGAATTGGAAACAACTGAAATGGTTGAGTAACAATATCAATATAAATATGAAATAATTTCAGAGGAGAGGATTAGTATAAGCTTTGGATGAAGGGCACCATATTAAGATATGGGCACTTGAGAGAGTATGATTTTTTTTCCACGGGAGGCTAGAAACACAAACTCACATGTACAATGCCACAGTTCCCTCAGTTATTTGTTTTTATATCTTCTCTACCACAAAATGATTATACAGCAAGATTGAAGGATAAACTCAGTCATATATCTGTTTATTACATTTGTACCCATGTCATGTTAAAAGGAACACTCCCAGGATATTCAGATCTCTGCCCATTCTCAGGAAGACATGGAAAAGAACTACATAGAATAAAAAGGCAGGGATAGGCTTCAATCTGCTCCAATCCATGGTATACCCCATCAACAAGATTATGGATCTCTTTAAAACTTTTTCTAAGGATTCAAGACTTTTTTTTTAATAGAAGGGGATCACTGATGATTTAGGAAACAAAGGAATTATGACATATTCACAAAGAAATTGGGTCAAAGTGTGCAGCGCAAACATGAAGCATCAGGAAGAAAGCAAAAGCTCTGCAAATGGGAGGGAACATCTTTAATACTGCCTCCTCTTTCTAAAGCCCTAACCAACTGGTTTTATCATCGAAAGTAAGCTGCCCTGTTATAGATCACCAGATGGTCCTGTAGTTACCATAAGTGCCTCCAGATTTGCAGGCTGTGAGTTTAATAGCTCTGCTAAGCAGTGGTTAATAGAAGTCCTAAGTCAAGCTTCTTAGAACAGAGGATGGAATCATCAAAATAAATGAGTGTAATGTGCTGAGAATATTGGGATTTTTCTTATAGCAAGCCTTTCAGGGCCATGAGGATTCAGATTCCAGGGTTCTCCTAAAGGAAATGTTTGGAGTTGACGTATACATCATGGCTTCTAACAGGAACAATGAGCTGTCCATGAGGTTTATAATACAATGGAAACAACATGAGGGAGGACCTGGATTCAAATCCCAGCTCTGCCCCTTACTGGATGTGTGACTTTGGCTAAGTCACTTAATTTAGGGCCTTCCAGCTTTAAATTTAAGATCCCAGGAACCCTAATGCCTTAACTGAGGTGAAATAGATTGATCTCTGCCTCCTTCCATATTAGATCCAACACAGGCACATAGCCTCAAATATTTCAGATTTTTAGCTTCAAACCACATCCATGTAATAACCCCCTCTCAGCTAAGATCACCATCCCATCACAGAGAAACATAGATTTATTGTTGGAAGGGGCCTTCAAGGCTATCAAGGCCTCTATCAGGGAGCTGAAAAAAATTAAGTGATTTGCTATTATGTGTTTGTAGCCTTGAAGAATGAAACTCAGGTCTTCCCACCTTTTAATGATATGCAACTGCCCTAGCTTGTTTTCCTTAAGAAAATGTTGGAAGATGAGAAAGCATTTTTTTAAAGAGGTGCCTAAGGGGTTAGCTTTATCTTAAGGGGAGGTACATATTGGAATCCCCTTTCATCTATCAATAAAGGATCAAAGATCATGATGGGGGTAAAAAATTAAAGAGCCTCATTCCAAATGAACTAAAGGATTTTAAAAAAATGTTATTTTCTAATTCCCTCTTGTCCCTGACCCCACTCCAGTAAACAGTGTCTTTAAATGATTCTTACCTGTTCCTAGAATTGGACACTATCCGCTGGCAGATCACCATGGTGGTTGAGTGTTTCCCACCATTTCCCACCTCTTGCTTGACATCCCATTGCCGGGGCTCACTTGTCTTGATGCTAAGAATATTCACGCCTTTCTTCACCTTGGCTCTGTTGGGTCAGAGATTATAAAATGGTAATTAATCATTATCCATCAACTTGGTCTTTCTACTCCAGATACCCAAGCTCCAATAGTCAATGGTCAAGACTATCCTCTTCCCCCAAATCAGAAGATGACTAGGATTTATGTATATACCACTTTAAGGTTTATATGGTGGTTTATATGTGATCTTCCCATGGCAGATGCCTATAGATGAGGAAACTGAGACTGAGTGAGCTGACACAATTTGCTAAGAGATGGGGTGGAAGTACAAATGAGCAAGATGATGGATCCCTTTAGAGAGCTTCTGCTCTGATGAGGAAAGACAACAGATAAAGAGAAGAAGGTAAAGTTATGAAGGAGATGAGGGTTGGGGAGGGAAAAGGATATGGTAAAGAGATGAGAAATATAGTGGAAGATCAATTCCCTGCAAAATATGGTAAAAGCTCATCTATCAGTCAGGGAATTGAGGGGGCAAAATTGTTGGAGAATAGGGCCAAGATATATAGATATTAGGGAGCTACTGTGTATTCTTCATCCAAGATTAGAAAGAGGTTGTTTCATCTTGATAAGAATTTGATCTCACTCCCAGGAAAACAGGGGAGGAATGGGAGAAAGGAACTAAAGCTCTAGAACAGGGCAACTAGTGGCAACATCAATCAATATCTCTTACATCTCTGTTTTCTTAATGAAGCTCATTGGGCACCTCAGATAACAAGAAAATAAAATATCTATCTATCTATCTGTCTGTCTTCTGTCTATCTATCTATCTATCTATCCATCTATCTATCTATAGTAGATGGAATTCAATCTGAAAAAGGATGACATTAACAGTTAGAAAGATTGGGAAAGGCTTCCTACAGAAGGTGGCATTTGAGCTAAATCTTAAAGGAAGACAGAAATGAAAACAGAGGTAAGGCAGGAGAACAAGGGCCCTGTTAAAATGTTTTGTTAAAGTAAACCTTCCCTCCTCCATGGGAGATGAGCACTGCTTGCCTTTGGGAAACAAAATCCAAAGCAGCATTTCCATCCTCCCTTAAGTAATTGAACCAACCTGGTGATAGCAAGACAGACTGTCTGCCTAGCTTGGGCAGGTTTTCCCTCACTTGCCTAAAAGAAGCACTTTAGGGAATGTTCTGTGTTTCCCTGAAATGGAGTTTGCCCCATTTGGATTTTGCTCAGGAGTTCACTTTCCACTGAAGCTACAAATTGTTCTTTCCGCCTCACAGTTCAGATTAATAGGAGGATTCTTGTTGACTGAGGTAGGCATCTTATCCCAATGTACCCTGGGAGTGAAAGCTACTAAAATGTAATAAAAAGACGAAGGCCACAAGTCCATTGTGCTCATCTAGACTCCTGGTTAATGAGGGTATTAGGTTTTCATATCTACATTAAGGAAAAGTCATTTAGAAGGGGTAATGTTCCCAGGGAAAATTAGTTCTATGGAGGGAGGCTGAACTTGGCACTATGGATTCAAGGCTTCCAAAATAAATACTCAAGTTTATATTGTGGAAACATTAATGTGTTCTGTGGGCAAGAGTTTTAATGATGGGGGCAGCAGTGGCTACTGTCCACCAGGGTTAAACAGACAGGACTAAAGCCTCTCTGTCATGAAGGATGCAATGGACTCTGCTGCAAGTACCTGCAAAAGTGCCACTAAATTGGAGCCGGGCCATCAAATCTCAACCTTACACATATTTTTAAAAATTTCTCATTAATTCTAGCCACTTCTTAGCTTGTCCTTCATCATCTCGGCTGCTGTCATATCCATGTCATATAGGTGTAAGTGCATTTACACAGCTTATTCTTTACACTTAGCATTCTTTCTAGTCTAATAAAGATTTATTCTAATAAAGATTTATTTACACTGTGCTAGAGTGCAAACGCAAAACTGTCCTCACTTTGGAGGGGCTTATGTTCTATTGAGGCGGAGAGGAGGTTGATATAATAAATACAAAATATATACCATATATTCATTATGGAGAGTATTAATATATACCATATATTCATTATGGAGAGTATTAAGAAAGATAGGAGGTGGTACCTGAGTTATATTTTGAATACTATTTTGAAGGTAGAGATAAGAGACAGGGATGAAGAGGGAGAATACATAAGACATGCTTGCAGAAATGAAGTTGAAAATTATCTTTGCATATTTAGCAAAGTAAAATACTATTGAAAAAATTTTTTTAAAAAGAGAGAACATACAAGACATGGGGGAAGGGAGAAAAAGGTATTAATGCAGGAGATGGATTGAGATATTTAAGAAATTGCAAATTGAATGGTTTGGCGAGAATGCTGATTGTGTAAAAGACACTAATCCATGTATATATTATTTCTTTCATAATACTTTGGCTCTATAGATAGATAGATAGATAGTAGGGACACACAATTTGTAAAGATAAACCAAGATAAGGGCAAGTGCATTGGATAATGGATAGAATACTTGGCTTTGAGTAGAGAAGATCTGAGTTCAAATCCAGTCTTACACACTTACTAGCTGTATGATCCTGGGCAAGACATTTCACCCTGTTTGCCTCAGTTTCCTCATCTATAAAATGAGCTAGAAAAGAAAATGGCAAACCATTCAAGTATATTTACCAAAACAAAATAAACAGAACAAAATGAAACAAAAACCTCTCCCAAACAAATGAAACCCCATGGAATATATTGGTGTGCTACTGTCCACAGAGCCACAAAGAATTGGACATGCCTGAGCAACAACAAATTTTCTGAGTCACTGGTCCGGTGCTCTGTCTCCAGTACCTTCTGGCTGCCTAGTGAAAGACAGTAAGACAGAGACACGTAGAAAGAGACAGAGACCAAGATTTCAGTGGTGGAGTGCCCTTTCAGAAAGAGAAATCCTCAATGGTTCTGAAAATTATATAGCTTTAGGATGTTGGCGGGGGGCCCTAAGGATCTAAATAATTTGCCCTTGTTCTTGATTAAGTGACCTGTATGTGGTTAAAAGGCAGAATATGAATGTGGATCCCTCTTGTCTATGGGTTGAAGAATGACATCTTTTTTTTTTTTTGGTTTGTTTTAATTTTGTAACTTTTTAAAATAGTTTTTTTTTTATTTTTCCAAATACATGCAAAGATAGCTTTCAACATTCATTTTTGCAAAAACCTGTGTTCCAAATTCTTCTCCATCCTTCTCTCCTATACCTCTCTCCTAGACAGAAAGCTATCGGATATAGATTAAGCATGTGCAGTCCTTAAGAATAGCATCTTGATCATGAAGTAATCCAACTTCAAAATGACAACAAAATGATAATGACTTTTGACTTACCATAACTATTTATTTAAAGAGGGACTTAAACCAAACCTTCTCCAAAATAACCTAAAATTGTGCAGCTGTGAGATGTCTCCTCTTCCTTAATCAAAAACAAAACCCCTTGATACCTTCTAAAAGCAAGAAAAATTATGGAAAGAGAAAAAAAAAAGAGGCAGACATTTCAAGGAAGACCATAGCTAGAATCCTCCTTAGTCTAAAGGGGAACCCTGACTGCAGGTACACGAAGCTCATGCTGAATATTGATTTTTTTTTAAAGATGTTAATCATCACTTGTGAAACAGCAGAGCCAGGCAATCTTTGGAATGTGGCAGAAATGGGTTTTGCTTGTAAGTCGTGAAATGCTAAAAGAGAATAAATGTTTAACTGTAAACATTTGTACTGTGAAGGTGGAGAGCATAGATTGTCTGTATATACACAGACATTATGTATTGTAGTGTTATAAATAAGGAGGGACCCACAAGCTCTGGCACTTACCAACCTACTGGGGCTGGAACAACGATATTTGTTTGTTTATTTGAATGAATGAATGCATCACCGTGAAATTCAGGTTTTCTCTGCAACATTTTTTTTGCCGATATTATACTAAGCAAGAAAGGGGGTAAAGCTCACCGAATTGAATGAAAGAGCCAATGTTCATGTCACGGAGACTTGGGCTGAGAACCTGTCTATTTTGGGGGGTTCCTGACCTTGTTAACCTGGACCAATTATTTATCAGGTCAGACAACATATATAAAGTCTCTGCAAGCTTCTCTCACATTCACTAATAGTCAATTTGTCTTCATCTTAGGGGTAGTGGAAAAGCTGATGGGTTTAGAATTAGGGTTCGAGGGTTCAAATAGCTAATAGCTAGCATTTACATAGGACTCTATGGTTTGTAAAACACTTTACATACATTATGTCATTTGATCCTTAAAATGATTCTAGGAACCAGGTGCTATTACTGTCTACATTTTATCATTGAAGAAAACTGAGGACTGAGATAGTTAAGTGAATTGTCAACGTCAAAGACTAATAAGTGTCTGGACCAGGAATAAAATTCAGGTGTTCCTGAATCCAAGCTAAGCATTCTGCTATCTATCAGCCATTTATTGGACATGAATTTCAGTTTCTTGGCTGTACAAATGTACGGCATTTATAGTCAGATTTGTTATGGTTCAGTTGTTTAGTCACATCCAAATCTTCATGACCCCATTTGACTAGAATGGTTTGCCATTTCCTTTTCTAGCTCATTTTATAGATCAAGAAACTGAGGCAAACAGGGTTAAATGATCTATTCAAGGTCATGAGCTTTAAGTGTCGGAAGCTGGATTTGAACTAAGGAAGATAAGTCTTCCTGACTCCAGGCCTCTGTCACTCATTACAGAAGTAAGCTTGGTCACATTCTAGTTTTCTAGTCTTCACTACTATACCCCCATGAGAAGGATTTTTAGGAGCAAGACTGAAGAACAGAATCAGTACTGATATGGACTCCTTAGACAACTATGAATTATAGGGCACAGCAAAGTAAAACACCTTGAGGCAGCTAGATAGTGCAGTATGCAGAGCACTGGGTTTAGAAGACCTGAGTTCAAATTTACCATCATATACTTATTACATCAATAGCGTGACCATGGCAAGTCACTTACTCTCTGTCTACCTCAATTGCTTGTTCTCTAAAATGATGCTATTAATACTTCTGTCCCACAGAGCTGTGAAAATAAAAAAAAATAAAATTTTTGTAAAATGTTTAACATAGTGCCTAGCATACAGCAGGCACTTAATAAATGCTTGCTCTCCTTACAAGCAGATGAATATGGAATTTCTGGGCATGACTTGAGTATTCCCAAGTGGGGCAGAATCCCAAATTTCCAGCAACGACCCACAGGAGGATGCATTGAGAATTTTCTGTCCAAGAAGAGATTTTTTTGTTGTTGTTTTTCCTTCCTTCCTTCCTTCTTTCTTTTCTTTCTTCTTTCCTTCCTTCCTTCCTTCTTTCCTTCCTTCCTTCCTTTCTTTTTTCCTTCCTTCCTTCCTTCCTTCCTTCCTTCTTTCTTTCTTTCCTTCCTTCCTTCTTCCTTCCTCCCTCCTTCCCTCCCCCTCTCCCTTCATATTTCAATCTAATCTTGGTACAATAGAATTCAATCTGCTGTAGGTATATTTTGCCTTTTTAAATAGATTGGGTAAAGTTATCAATCAGATATGATTTCAACTTTAGCATTCTATCTATGACAACCTTTCTAGCAGACACAACTATTTCTTTCCATTCTTTATTCTTTTACCTCTGTCAACCATACTCCTCTACTTCTGTGGGTAATCCCCTTACTCTGTCTTCCCACCCCTTTTCAGCTCTCTTTTAAGTTCTTCTAATTCTTCATTAGAATATAAACTCGTAGAGGCCAGGGACTTCTTGCCTTCTGCTTGTATTTGGATTCACTTAGCATAGCACCTAGCACACAGTAAGTGCTTAACAAATGCTTGTTGACGACTCTATAACAGAAATGATTGATTGTCACACCAGAAGAAAATGCATAGAAATGAAGATAACTTATCTTTTCTCCCTAAATGTGTAACTCCATTTTATTGGTGTTGAGCCTTCATATATTTAAATGTTGCATTTCTGAAAGGAGGTAGCAAAATTTTAAATCCCTTGCACTGATAATCTACACCCTAACTCTGCCTTACAAAGAGCTGTCATAAAGCAAAAACATTAGACTTAAAAGTCCAAACAGATTTATGGACCCATTATAGTTGTTCTATCCATCTTACATGTCTGACCATTGTTGCTCAGGGTATTAAGATGGAAATAATACCATCTACAATGAATAAAAATGATTGTGTTGTCCTTTACAAGTAGTCCATACTACATAAATGCATAACACACCAACATTTCTCACCCCTTTCAGAATAAGGATCATAAATCTGTTCTGGTCCCATACCCCACTATTTTCTTGCTAGGACCAGCCCAGCTTCATTTATTTTATACTTTCATATCTACCACACCATCCATAGCACATAGTAGGCACTTAAAAGGTCCGTCCCTCCCTCCTTCCTTCCCTTTCTCCCTTCCTTTCTTCCTTCTTTCCTTCTTTCTTTCCTTCCTTCCTTCCCAACTGGTCCTATTCTTGAGTTTGAAGTTCATTTATTTTTTGGAAATGAGTTTGAGGGCCTGAAAACCAGAGAGTTGGCAATGGTTCTGAAGATAGGGTGAGTTCTATGATCCCCTTGATCACTGAAATTTCTTTTTAGAAGTTTATTTATATTCTCCATTTGTGTGCGTCCATATGCCTTTGAGATTCACCCTCTTTCCACAAACATAATTCTCTGCCTCTAACAAAGTCTAAGAACAGCAGCCACTGAATCATCTGGAACAAACCCTCTCTTCTGCTCTCAGATCTATTGTGAAAATTACAGTCAAGCTGCAGTTCAGGCGTAGAAAGTTTGATAAATGATTTTTCTTTTTCACTCTTCAATTCAACTTAACAAACACTGACCTCTTTTGGTTGCTGCTGTCTGGAAGTTCAAATTTATTTTTGATGCTTGGAAACAGGTACTCATTAATCACTCAAACAACAATTATTTAATAAACACATCAAAAATTAGACATGATACTAAGGACTGAGAAAGCAAATACAAAGTTAAGAATAATAGTCTGTGTCTTCAAGGAACTTTCAATCTAATAGGGAAGACAAAATTTACACACATAGGTAAAAATGCAAGATACATGAAATTTCCAATATGATCTGAAGATAGGGAAATTCTGGTTTTTAAAGATTGTTATACAAAAATATATCTTATTTCAGATCCTGTTGCCAGGTCCAGACTATGGACTACTCCTCTTCCAGGGCGCAGAACTAAGATCTTAAGTAGAAGATATAGAGTGGCAAATTTGGGCTAGTTATGATTTCCAAACTATTTGGGAGGCTGAGACGAGTGGACCTCTTAAGCTCAGGAATTCTGAATATCCATACTATATGTCAATAAGATGTCTACACAATTTTATTTTAGAATACTACTGTGCTGGGAGCAAGCCACCAAGTATCTAACAGGATTTCAAGGATTTTTTTTTTTTTTTTACAATATCATAGCACTGAGTGAGAGAACAAAAAAAAAAAAAAAAAAGAAAAGGGAACTTTGATTGTGAAAAGGGAAAAAAGGAGAAAACACATTCTTTATCTAAATTTATAGAAATGGGAAAGGCCTTTTCTAAAATACAAGTAAGGAATAGTAAAGCTCCAGGGTTAGAAATGACCTCAGTTGTCATCTAAATCCAGTCTATACCTGGCCAACAGTAATACAGTCTTTACTTGTATACCTCCAAAGAACTCATTATCTATCCAGAAAGATGACAATAAAGATGAAAATGATAATGCCTTAGTAATCAGCTTCTCCTTCTCTTCCTTCTCTTCTTTCTCTTCCTCCTTCTTTTTTCTCTTCTTCCCTTTCCTCTTTCCTTCTCCTCCTCCCTTTCCTTCTCCTTCTCCTTCTTCCTCTTCCTCTTCTTCTTCATTCTTTCTTCTTCATTCTTCTCCTCCTCCTCTTCCTTCTCTTCTGTTTCCTACTCATCTACCTTCTCTTCCTCCTTTCTTCCTCCTCTTTCTTCTTCTTTTTCTTCTTCAACAACAGTTAATAAAAATTAATTTAGCCATAATAGGAGAAGAATATTTTAAATGTATTGAGAGCAGCCTGGGTTGATAGTCTGTCAACATGACAATAGGAATTTAGTAAGCATTTAATTTGTACCAAGCATTGGACAAAAACTGGAGATATCCTCTTCTCTCCTTCGCTCCACCCCCTATTCCCCCCATCCCAACCCAAGCTCAAATAATCCCTGTCTTCAAGAAGCTTATATTCTCATGGGAAGGATAATATGTAAATTATTATGTAAAAACAATGTAGATACAGTATAAATGGAAAGTAATTTTAGAGTGAAGGTACTTGTAGCTGCATGGAATCAACTAAGACTTCCTGCAGAAACTAAGTTTATAAGAAAAGTAAGGAGTAAGAGGAAGGAGAGCTCATCAGGAGTATGACCAGTCCAAAGGCATGGAATGGGGAAATGGAGGGTCACATGTAGGAACATGCTGGCAAAAGTTTAATAACTGACTCTAGAATAAAATGTATACATGACAGTTTTAAATTTCATCTCAATTATTAATATTTTGCCAATCGCCTTCTTAAGCTTAGACAATCAGCAAAACAATAAATTCAATCCTGATCTGCAGCACTGATGATTTTCAAGGTAAGGATCCACACTAAAAATTTAACATTTGAGAGCAAGTTCAAGCTGGGTAGCATGCTTCCACACCCTTTTTACATATGCAGAAAAGCAAGCAAACCAATATAATTGCTGGAAGGGAGTTAACTGTAGGAAGATAAGATATAAGGTAGGAGGGAAGCAGACTGTAAAATCCTGTAAAGGATTTCAGAAGTTTTGTGTAGTAGGCCATGTTGTAAGGTGCCTGAGTTCTTGGGATCACAGGAATTGGATGATAATAAATCTATTACAAGATGAGGAACAGCTGTATCCTGGAAAACATGTTTTAATCTACTTCCTGTTCTCTTCTTCAATCTCATGGATATACCAATGTTTGGGGATAGGGACCCTGACATAAACTGCAAAGATCCATATTCTACATTAACTGGTTTAGGATGGTGTAAAATGTGGCAGAATCAGTTTAGCATTCACGAGCCTTCCCTGCCTAATTGCTAATACAACTTTAATGTGCTACCTGACAACATCTTATATCCATCTGCAGCCCTGAGATTACTATGTCGTATTTATGCATGTACACATGCTAAAAATTTTATGGCCTTTTCTGTAGCTGTTTTACCTCATATATTGGTACAATTCTAATTTAACTTCATAATAATCCAAACATGAAGGTATTTCATGCAACAGATCAGGCACACAATTCATTGAAATGGCAGGAATAGGGAATAAGACCAGACTGAATGCTGAAGGCCAGGTAACCTTTAGCCATGTCTTTACTGACAGCTAAAAAAAAGACTGCTCTGCTCCTTGAATTAACCACAAAATTGCAGCTGTTTAACACTAGCTAAAAGGGAATCTTAACCTTCTTGATGCTTTGATGGATCCCTGATTGTATCAATGTGGGTACACATTTGATGGTGCAAATTCCAGCTTCGCCACATCTTCTTACTCTTAGTTTGACTCTTCCTCACTCTATTTTGGGGTTTTCTTGGTAAAAATACTGATGTGGTTTCTCATTTCCTTCTCTAGCCCATTTGACAGATGAGAAAACTGAGGCAAACAGGAGGAAATGATTTGGCCAGAGTCAGACAGCTAGTAAGTGACAGAAGCCAGATTTGAAGAAATTTCTTGATTTCCAAGGCCAATGCTCTATCCATTGTGCTACTTACATACACCAGTAACTCTTGCCCTTCTATAAATACCACTAAAGGGAATCCTCACAAAGCAAGATCTTCCTGAATTTCAGTCTTTTATTTTTTTTTCCCTGTGGCAAAATTCATTATTTTAATCTAATTTATCAACATCCCAAACTCTTTTCATCTCTTTGATGTTCATGGGATCATAGATTTGCAAATGGAAGAAATTATAATAGACCTGGAGCCCAGCCTTATTTTTTCAGATAAGGAAAGTAAAGTTCATAGAGTCATAATATCATAGATTCAGAGCTGGAAGGGACTTTGTTATTTGGTCATTTAGTCATGTCCAATTCTTCATGACTCCTTAAACAATAATGTCCATGGAGCTTTCTTGGCAAAGATACTGGGATAATTTGTCATTTCCTTCTTCATTGGATTAAGACAATCAGAGGTGAAGTCCCTTGCCCAAGATCATGTAGCTAGTAAGTCTGAGGCTAAATTGGAACTCAGGTCACCCTGAATATAGGCCCAGCACTTTATCTAAAGGCATCTTAAAAGGGATTTTAGACGCCAGCAGTTACAACCTTTTCATTGTATAGATAAGAAAAATGAGGACTAGAGAGATTAAGTGGCCCAGTCATACAGTATCTGTGGCATAATTTGAATTCAGTTCTTCCTCACTCCAAGTCCAATATTCTCCACTACCCTATGCGGAAAACCTCAGAAAAAAAAAGACAAAAACCATCATAAAAACATCACTTTTCTTGCTGTAGACTTGATCCATTTTTTTACATCAAGGACTTGTTGTCAGGACATGTTCATTTTTTATTAAAAAATTGTCAGTGTTTGTAGTCTAAAAATGTGATTCTTATTACTCTCTCCCACTGTAATTGAAGACAGAATGGGATTGCCCAGGACTGAGGGCTATTTCATATTTTTCCTTCATTCCATTGGTGGCTGTGACTAAATAATATATCTCCCTGAGGCCAGTCTACTAGTATTAGGCCTGTCTACTGTTAGCAAGTTTGTTTTTCAGAAAACAAAAACAAGCTATTGCCAGGACCATGTTCAGAAAATTGCCAGTATTGGAGAAGTTGCCCAAGCTTGGAGTTTGTTGACTTGGTCTTCAAGAGTCCAGGATTAATTCATGTCATGATGAGGTATTGGAATATGTGGACTCCTTATAGGAGATTTAACAGCTGGAAGGATATGGACAAGAATTGCAAAGGATCTTAATAAGAATCACCTGAGTTTGACAGGAGGCCTTTTCTAAGTCCCCTTTTCCACTAGTGCCTTCCTTTCATATTGCTATTGAAGTTATTTCACTTGTGTAGAATTTTTCATGATCCCATTTGAAGTTTTCTGAACTGATTTACTATTTCCTTCTCCAGTTATTTTACAGATGGGGAAACTGAGGCCAATTGGTTTGGTTAAGTGACTTATCCAGGCTCACATAGCCAGTAAGTGTCTGAGATTATTTTTAAACTCAGTGATCAGTGATCTATCCACTGTTCTAGCCCACTTTGAGATTCTCTTCTGTTCTTTTCTGTATGTATCTTCCATGTACACAGTTATTTGCATTATATCCTCCCAATTTGAAGGTAAGTGCCTTAAGGGAAGGACAACTTGTATGTATGTATTTGTGTGCATATCCCAAGAGTATAACACGGATCCTGGAAATGGTAAGCACTTAATAAATTTTGGGTGAGTGATTAATTTACTAAAAGAATCAATGAGTTAGGATCAGCTCTGTTGATGAGAACACAATCCTATTGATGAGATCACAAATCCACTGAAGCACTGAAGTGAAAGGGAAGGAGAATAAGAAAAAGAAGAATTTCAATATTATTAATATTATCATCCCCATTTGTTTCAGAAACTGAAACAAGCAGAAGTTAAAGGATTGCCCCAGGCAAGTTAAAGGACTTGCCCAGTGTTTGAGGTAGAATCGAAACTCAGATCTTCCTGACTCTAAATGTAGTATTTTACCCATGGCGCCATTTACTTCTCTCTTTCTTGCAAAGAAGGAGGAGGAGGAAGAGGGGAAGAGGAAGGAGCAGGAAGCAGGAGAGGAGAAATAAAAGAATATTTCCACGAATTATTGCTAACCAGTGTACTGATCTCTTTTCCATACCTTTAAACTCTCAAACTTCTAGTTAGTTACTTTATTATAAATGAGCATAAGCTGAGCTTGATAAGAAATACCAATTGACATCCAATGAGTTGCACATTATGATTGTTTGTCTTTTCCCACAGAAAGAAAGTCAATCCTTTTCCTAAGATCTGATTAAGACTGGAAAGCTGCTAAAAAGTATTAAAATCTTTCTGAAGGTAGAAGTGAGATTTAAATTTGAACCTCAGCTTCCAAATCCAGCAAGTGATGAGTTTGATGGGGGATTTCCCATAGCATTCCTTCATATGTGTATATGGCCCAAGAAGATACCATTTGATAGCTGTGGGCTGGTGATGAACTCTGAATTCAATCTTTCTACATTTCAGGGATATATGACTTTGTCACTATGGATATTCCCCTTCCTCCACTAATTAAAACACCATCTCTTCGTCTTTGAAGATTATTCTTCCCAATTGACTGGGTTCAATTTATATAACACTCTGGATCCAACTTGATCACAAAAGCTTTCAAACTTAGCAAGACTGGTCCACAGACAATAAACTAACAGTCACTAGAGCCTTTCCAGCATGGTGTGACATATCACAGCCTGTATTATATGGGCATGGTCTTCCAGTTTACAATCATCTCCATGCTTTGGAGAGAGATTAGAATTCTAGTAGAGATCTAATAGAGCTCTTATTTTTTTTTTCTATAAGAGAAAATGGGAAATTTAATGTCAAATGATCATAAATAACCAATAATTCCCAGTTATATGAATGAATGAAACAAAATTGTTAGTTACTATATGCATAAAGATGATAGAATCTTGCAATTTCCATGTAATAATAATAACAGCTAGTCATTAAACAATGCTTTAAGGTTTACTAAGTATGTTTCAATACAATCTCATTTTATCTTCATTCCAACTTAGGGAGATAGTGCTATCATTGTTCCCATTTTACAGATAAGCAAGCAGAAGTAAGTGATTTGCCTTGGATCATACAACTGAGATAAGATTTAAAATCAGATCTTGGTTCCAGGTATATCATTCTATCCACTTCACCTCTTACCTGTTACTTTCTGTAAATACCACAAAACTGTGCCTTTCCTACAATCAGAATGCAACAAACCTACCATTTATTTGTTAGACTCACATAGTTTCAGTTTCCTCGTCTTGAAAATAATGGATCCATTTGGCTGCTAAGATACCTTCCAACTTTAAATCTTTCAGCCCTGTGATGCTAAGGCCTGATTTAGGGAGCAGTTTCTTAGAATGTATTTCTTTTTTCCTCAATAATTGTTTTTTTTTTTTTTTTTTTTGCTAAGACAATTGGGGTTAAGTGACTTACCCAGGGTCACACAGCTAGGAAGTGTTAAGTGTCTGAGACCAGATTTGAAGTTCTCCTGACTTCAGGGCTGGTGGTTCACTGTACCACCTAGCTGCCCCCTCTTTTCTTTTTTTTTTTAAAAGTATTTATTTATTTTAATAGTATTTATTTTTACAAATACATGTAAAGATAGTATTCAACATACATTTTTTAAAAGAATTTATGTTCCAAATATTTTCTCTCTCCTTCCCTTACCTCTCCTTTTCCCAAGACAGCAAGTAATCCAATATAGATTGAACATATGCAATTTTTCTATATGTATTTGGAATACTTTTCAATCTACAGAATACTTAGGATGAAGGAACCTGTTTTAGGGACATATCAAAATTTTAGCTTCTAGCTGATCCATTGTGCATTATTCCACTTAAGATTTGCCTTCTAGGTTTATAATTATATTCTTAATTGAGAAAGGTAAGCAAAAAAAGAAATAATGATGGCATGTATTAAAAATATTGGCTTAAGCCGTGATGTGTCAGGACTCACACAAACAAAACAATCTTCTGTCTGCTGCTATAAAAATAACAGGACTGTCCTCCACCTGTACTGTATTTCCTTCTCAGCTCATCTCTTTGAAATTTTAGATTCCTTCAAGGCTGAACTCAAGTATCACTTCTTATTAATCAATAAATATTTGTTAAGTGATTACTATGTACCTGTACTCTGAAGGCAAAAACAAACAGACAGTTAAATGATCATTACAAGTGAGAATTGAATGCATCCACTTTTTAATCAAAAAACTCCCAAAAAGTGTTTCTATACCAGCATTTCAATCTGTGTCTAGAGCTCCCCCCATTTCTTTCTTTCTATGGGTGGATGTTCTGTAGTATGTACAGTTCCACTAATCAACCAATAAATCAATAAATTTTTATTAAGCACCAACTATATACCAAACACAGTGCTTTAATGGATGGAGTGTTGGATTTGAAACAAGAAAGATGAGTTTGGAACTAGTTGTGTAAACCAAAGATATTCCCTCACCTGAGGTAATCCATGAGCCAGAAATTCCTTTTTAGCAGTGCTTCTACCTATCTTGGACATTTTCAATATGTCTCAGTTGTCTTCCAGTCCTGAAACTTCCCTCAGAATATCTGTCCCTCTTTAGAATGTCCTTCTGCCATGCCAGCCCCCTTCAATCAGACAGTTTCTTCTTGAGGCTTCCATTTTGGGAATGAGCCCATTTGGTCAGGCTTCTGTGCATCTGTCTTTCTAGATGTCATCACCTTCTCCTTTTCTCCTTTGAACATTGCAGCTATGTCTTATTTCCTCCTATTAGAATATACTGAAAAACTGGAAAATAGTATGGCAGAAACTAGGCATTGACTAACACTTAGCACCCCATGCCACAATAAGATTGAAATGGGTTCATGATTTAGATATAAAGAGTGATACGATAAGCAGATTAGGAGAACAAAGGATAGTATAACTTTCAGGTCTGTGGAGAAGAGAAAAACTTTTGGCCAAAGAAGAATTAGAGAACATCATGAAATGCAAAATGGATAATTCTGATTATATTAAAATATTGTGTACAAACAAAACCAATGCAGGCAAGATTAGAAAGGAAGCAGAAAACTAGGAAAATTGTTTTACATCCAATATTTCTGATAAAAAGCTCATTTCTAAAATACATAGCAAATTGAAGGCTATAAAATTGTGCATACTCTTTGATCCAACAGTGTCTTTGTAGCAACCCTTTTCATAGTGAGGAGGAACTGAAAACTGAGTGGATGTTCATCAGTTGGGGAATGGCTAAATAAGTTATGGTATATGAATATTATGAAATATTATAGATCTATAAGAAATGATGAGCAAGTTGATTTCAGAGAGGCGTGGAGAGACATGTTAAGTGAAGTGAGTAAACCATGAGAACATTGTACATAGCAACAAAATGATCAACTGTGATGGACTTAGTTCTTTTCAACAATGAGGTGATTCAAGGCAATTTCAATAGACTTATGATGGAAAGAGCTATCCATATCCAGAGAGAGAACTATGGAGATTTAATGTAGATCAGAGCATAGTATTTTCACCTTTTTTTATTGTTTGCTGTCTCTTTTCTTTCTCATGTTTTTTCCCCTTTTGATCTGATTTTTATTGTACAACATGACAAATGTGGAAATATATTTAGAAGAATTGCGCACGCTTAACCTATATTGTACTACTTGGATGGGAGAGAGAGAAAAATTTGGAACACAAGGTTTTATAAGGGCAAATGTTGAAAACTACTTTTGCATGTATTTTGAAAAATAAAAAAAGCCTTTATATAAAAAAGAATGTACAATTAACTCATTAAGATAGAGACTTTCTTTTTGATGTTTTTTCTTAAATCTATAATGCTTAGCACAGTGTCTAAAATATAGTAAGCACTTAATAAATGTTTGTGGCCTACTTTTTCAGCTTCCTGTCTGCCAATCATGGTGAACATCTGGATAAGTATCAATGGAGGGAGAATTATATATGTACATATAGTATATAAAATATTCTATATAGCAATTTAGATTTCTAAGCATACAAATACAAATATAGAAGCAATTTATCGATATGCAATATATGACATACATGTATATTTGTATATACATTTATGTATGTGGCTATATATGTATGTATTCATGCACAATATAGTGTTGTATTCTTTTTACCTGTATTTGCTCTTCAGCAGAATATAAACTCCTTAAGAGGAGTTTATTTTTTCTTTCTATCCCCAACAATTAGTCAGTCATCCAATAAACATTTATTGGCCTATAATATGCCAGGGACTGTGCTAAATACTACAAAGATACAAAGAAAGGGAAAAGACAGTCCCTAATTTCAAGAAGCTCACAGTCTAATGAGGAAGTCAATAGTCAAAGATTAAATACAAACAAGACGTATGTGTGTGTATATATACACACACAAAGACACACACAAATTGAAGATAATGAATAAAGGGAAGGTGCTCTCTTTAAAAAGGGATGAGAAAAGTCTTCTTTAAGATGGTGGGATTTTAGCTGGGATATGAAAGAAGTTAGGAGGTAGAGATAAGGAGAGATAAAATTCCAGATATGAGGAAAAGCCATTGAAAAATGCATTGGGAGATGGAGTTTCATGTTTGAGGAACAGCAAAGAGGTCAGTGTTACTGAATCAGAGAGCATATGGAAAACCAGAAATGTTGGGGAAGGATCGCAGATTAGGAAGGTTTGAATAACAAACAGAAGAATTTATATTAAGTCCTGAATATATTTAGGAGTAATTGGCATTTATTCAGTTGAGGGATGATCTGATCAGACAGGATGGTCACTTTGGTGGTCAAATGGATGATTGACTCAACTGGGGAAAGATTTGTAGAATAATCAGAAGGTTATTGCAAAAGCCCAGAGGGTTAGCAACCTTGTCAAAATGTCAGCTGATATACAACATTTTCTAAAATGTAGTTGATTGATTCTAAAAGGATGATATTTCTGTTCTGTCTTTGGGGGTGTCTCCTTGGGGAAGGTTTAGTTACTTCATTCATCCTCCACTCATGTGAGATGTTCATTGTTCCCTTGAAAAGCCTGGGGTAGGTAGGAATCTGGGAGTAGCAGTGGAGAAGGAAGAACTGCTGAAGATAATAGATGAGATTCCTACATGATGCCCAGTTTTCCCACAAAAATGAAGAGGTCTAGGACCAAGGAGGGGAAGAAAAGGATAGAACTTTAATGGGAACTAACAATCTAGACCTTGCCTTCCACCACCATGAGACTTAGAGTCTGAAAATCTAGGTTCATATTCCATTTCTGATACTTCATAGCTGAGATCCCAAGGATAAGTAAGTCATTTAATTTCCTCACCTGTAAAATGGGGCTAATTCTACCTATAGCATTTCCCTCATAAATTTGTTGTGAAGCTCAGATTGGATTATTTTTGCAAATTTTAAATATTAAATATTAGTTATTAATGCTACCATCATCATCATCCTCACAACAATCTGTTTTTTGTCCTTCATTTTCAGAGAGGACCAATGATATTACGGGTGATGTCTTGACTTATGCATGAATTGGATTTAAGTGAGGCAGAGTTGCACAAAAACATCAGCCTCTTTTTCTTTTCCAGGGTCAGTGGCAGAACAAAAGTCAAGGGGGCTGGAGATAACTGAAGATGCACTTGACCTTAGTGTCTTCATTATCTGACCAAGTTTTTCTGATTTCAGGCTTATCAATATATTTACTATGCCACCCAATTGTCTACTAAGTTATTTTAAACTTTCTCAACAACAACAATAACAGTATGAAGCTTTCAAAATAAATAAATGCATCTATTCTCTTAGACGCAGCTTCCTTACCTGTGAAATGGGGATAACAATAGTATTTAGCTCTCAAGGTTGTTGGAGAATCAAATGAGATAATATTTGTAATATATCTTGCAAAACTTAAAGCATATTATAAATGTTAGCTTTATTATCATTCATGCACCCTCTCATCTAGGGAAATGGGGCCAATCATTATGCCCCAAACATGTGCAGAACTTGTCCCACCACTAAGCTTTTACTTAGACTATTTATTCCCTAGATCTTAAATGCTCTCCCTGGATGTCTCCATTAATTGAAATTTTATTCATCCTTCAAAACACAAGTCAAATGCCAGACTCATTAAAGCTTTCTTGATAACCTTTGTTCGAAAAGGATCTCTTTCCTACTCTAAATTCTATAGCTTAATTTTGTCCCTTATAACCTTATCAAATTTTATTCTGTTACATGTGTACATGTCTTCTTTAATTATAATCTTTAGACTAAGAACTATGTCAAATTCATCTTTGTATCTTTCAATATCCAGGAAAATGCAAGTGCTGAGTAGGTTTACTCAAAAAAAGAACTAATTTTTTCTCCAATGTACAGCAATTATATTTGTGCACACATATACATAATGCTAGGTGCTACCATACACATTTATGTATGTATACACATACATATATATATGTATATATATATACATATATATATACACACACATACATATATATATATATATCTGAAGTCTTCTATGATCATTACAAGTGCTAGCGCCTTCCCCCCCATTTCCTTATATTTATATATTCTTTATATACTAAAATATTTAATATAATAGTTAATCACATATTATATAATAGATACACAATAATTGCATTATTATATTTTTATGTTTAACACAAATATATGATATTCAATAAGATTAATTTTAATGTTAGCACAATATAATCAGATAAAATATAATAATATAAATATTAATTCTATTTCATATTAAAATATTATAAATATTTTATAGGTGTCTCTCCTATTAGAATGTTAGCTTCTTGAGAGCAAGAAAAATTATACATTTTTGGCTTTGCATATTTTGCATTTAGTGTAATAAGTGTTAAATAATTAATACTCTGTGCAGAAATTTTTTTGAAAGTTCAAGTTATGGGTCAACAAAGGAACAGTGGAAAGGCAGGAATTATTCAGAAGGAATGTAAAGGGTTTCATCAGAGTCAAATGGAAGAAGAGAAGTAGTATAGAGTTGGATGTGGGGAGGGCGATCTCTCAGAATGAACAAGATTTATGATAAGATATAGATTTGTTAAAAAGGATGAAAAGTCCAGCTCCAGAACTGGAAAGGGTCTTGGAGACAACAGAGACCAATTCATCCATTTTACATATGAGGAAACTAAGGTGAAATAGCTCATCCAAAATCATAGAGGTATTAAATATGAACTTAAGTGTCTGATATTAAAGTATCTAACAGATGTATTCATATCAATTAATTCAGATATGTCCAGAAATGTCTCTTTCTCTGTAAAATACTTATCACAAGAAAAAGATAAAAATAATCAGTCCTTGATTTCAAAAGGCAGACTGATAAGAGTGGGCCAGGCTTGAAGGGGAAAGAAACAAGAATTTCTTAATTTCTTACTGCGACAGGCACCATGCTAAGCACTTTACAAATATATCTCCTTTTGAGCTTTACAACAACCCTGGGATGCTATTATGATTCCCAATTTACAGTTGAGGAAACTGAGTCAAACAAGTTTTATTGCCTATCTAGGTTCACATAGCTAGGAAGTATCTTATGCTGGATTTGTACTCAGGTCTGACTCCAGGCCCACTGTATCTATCACCTACTTGCCTCAGGGAAACAAAACTAGAGTGCTGTCTGCCTTGGTGAATGGAAGTGACCAAAGAGATCCACCATTTACATGGAGTCAATGGAAATGCTTGAGGCACTGGGTGTAATGGCAAGAATAGTGGGACTAGATTCTCAGGAATTGGTTTTTTTTTTTTTTAATCTATTTTGACAACTAGATATTAGCATTTTGTTTCCTCAACTCTCTTTTCTCTCCTGAAAAATTAAGGAGTCAGTCTTAACCATCCTTTGCTTCCTTTCTTAGCTCTAAGATCCTATGAACGTTGTTACAACTTTATTTTGTCTAATATAATCCAGCATCTTTCAGGCTGAAGCTCAGGCTTTGCTCATGCAAAATTGATGAGATAAAGGCAGAGATCAACTAACAAAAGGGCTTTAGGTATTTGCCATTCTTAATGTTTGATTCATATTATTTGTGATTCTTTTATTATGTTTTCTTAGTCAAATAAATGAACCTGAAAATATTAGTGCAGTACAAAGGTCACCCCAAACAGGCATGTCAGGCCCTTGTAGTCATCAGTATTGATTCATTCATCACACATAAGATGTCAATTTGGATGGGGACAGGGGAGCTAATTTTAAATTTTTCTTTCTTACGGGTGTGAAGAACTCTAGTTCCTGAATTTAAATGTTTCCTTCCAATGTTCAAGCATTACTCAGAACTGACGTCCCTAGCTTACATGTTTATTCTTGCCTCTATGGAAAATTCAAAATGGCAGCTGATATGTTCATTCACTATATTATATGTGAGATGTTCTTCTCTCAAGCCCATTTGTGGCTTTGCCGAGAGATTCCAGATCAAAACTATGGAACAAATATATGATATGTGGCTTTTTCTATCATCTGTATCCCTCCCCTGTCCCCATCCTCCTTTGTTTGTCTCTCACTTTGTCCTTTGTAATAGGTTTAAATTTCAGGACTGGAGAAATTTATTGGGTGTGAGGGTGGAAAAAGTGATAAGAGTTAGTAGTAATGTTAACCAAGAAAATTCCATCAATAAAAGTCTCTTTGACTTAAGGTATTGTCTTCAGTAATTTTAATTTTAGCACATTATTAACTTTACAACAATGTCCTTTTTAATTGAAAGTTAATACAGTTCCCAAATTATCCAGTCTATGAAAGAAAAAATATGTGTGAATAATATTTCAGGTAATATATATTAATTCTATAATGTAAAATATACAATGTATGATGTTGTGATATAAAATTTGTTATATACTATGTAGCATAAATGTAATTATATATATACATATTATACATATACATATGTATAATTTATTTATTAATATCTCATATATAAATAACCTTTACAAAGTCCTATTTTGATTTCTTACCATTGTATTTGTAGAGGGAGGGAGGGAGGAAAAAAAGGAAGACAGGAGGAAGGAAGGAAAGAGAAAAGAGAGAAAGGAAAAAAAAACAAATTTTAAGTACTTTCTATGTTTCAGGCATTTTTATAAGCACTATACAAATATTATTTCGTTTGACTCTCACAACAGGTAGATGTTGTTATGATTTTCACTTTATAATGGAAGGAACTGAAGAAATCAGATTGCTATAGCTAGTGCCTGAGGCCAGATTTGAAGTCAGGTCTTTCTGACTCTATGCCCAGGGATTTATCTATTGGGTTTTGTGTGTGTGTGTGTGTGTGTGTGTGTGTGTGTGTGTGTGTATGTTTGTGTAACGTGGATTCTTAAAGGTTGTGCCAGCAGAATATAAGCTCTACTATGAAGGATTAAGAGTAGACTAGATATGAAAGATTAGAAGGTATGGATGGCTCCTCAAACTTTTAAAATAGGGGGCCATTTCACTGTCCCTCAGACTGTTGGAGGGCCAAACTATGGTAAAAACAAAAACTTTGTTTTGTGGGCCTTTAAATAAAGAAACTTCCTAGCCCTGAGTGAGGGGGATAAATATCCTCAGCTGCTGCATCTGGCCCACAGCCGTAGTTTGAGGACTCTGATCTATACCTTTGGAATAATTACTTACACTAATAAGATCATAATTTAGCAAAGATATTTTAGTGTATACATGTTAAAAACATGCTGATAGCAAAACAAGTTATTCATTTAAACTCTTAGAAAGAGAAGGTTTTCTCCTTTCCACTCATGTGGTAACAGAAAGCAAGGTGAGTACTAGAGATAATCATATCTTAATAGACTGACAAGAATATAAAGTCTGATGATTCCTTTTCAAGGTATGGCCATATTTCCTGAGAAGAAATTAAAAGGAACAATCTCATTGGATGAACAAAAATCAAACACAATCTTTTCTCTTTGGTGTCTGAGGTAGTCTAAGATGGAGAGCCAGAAGTGGGGGAGGAAATCAGCTCCTAAAGAGCACACAGCCTTGAAGTGGGAGAAAGGGATTTCTGTCACCTCTTCTCCACATCCCACATGTCATTTTAAAGCACTGTTATACAACTAGTGGCAGATGTGGCATCTGGAAAAAAGAGCAGACTCCTGGGAGACATGGATACAAAAATACAGTTACTTGAAAGGGGAAAGCAGCTTCAAGGAGTAGGATCTTCCCCTGGTATCAGAAAAGGGAACCCATTGTTGATTCAAGAGACAGAGTCACCCCTTAGTAATTGAGAGACATGCTCTAGAGAGATATAGATCCTGGTAATTCAGTTTATCATCTTGCCCAACAGAGACATTATGCCCAGAGTATGTAGTCTGAGGATTTTACAAAATGAAAAAAAAAAAAAAGATAGAGGGGCCCTACAGTACAACAGTGTTAAGTTGGCCATGTGTCTCTTAATGTATATTGTATCATGAACAATATAATCTAGGTATCTGCCCATTCTTTATATAGCCAGTTGAGTGATGATGGTGGTAGTGAGGAAGATATTTTGTAGTTACCATCCATACTGTGGTATTTTAGTAAAGGATCTTTATTTTTGTTTGTTTGCTTCTCTCCCTCCCACCCCACCCAAGAACAAATTGTGTCTACAAGCTGACTTAAAGGGAAACACTCTGATTGGGGCTTACTGATCTATAGTGTTACTAGGGGTTACTCAGAGTTTATACTGCCTTCAGCCTTCTGGGACCCAACCTGAGAGTCTGAGTGTAAAATAGAGGAGTAAATCAGAGAGTGTGCTATAAAAGTGGGATGTTCTACTTTAATTAAGGCCATGAGTATATGGAAATGTATGAAAATGCATTTGACTTTCTATGTCTTCCATTTCACATCAAAAACTCAGGCTCAGTTAATATTCCCATGTATTGACTCCAGAAATTAAGGTGTTAAAAGTGACACCTAAGTTAATAAATGATTATTCTTCATTATAAAATTAGGAGAACTATTATTCCCCATGTTACCAACTGCTCTGTCCTATTGCTCACACTAGTTAGTCTTTCTTAGATTGAGATTCAGAACAGCGACTTGATTTTGTAGTATATGCTTTGCCAACAATGCAAGATCAAGATGACAGATACGCTCTGGCTGATATACTGGCTGGAGGCTGAGAAGGCCTATGTTTTCATCTGTCCCATCTTGCCGGCCTAGAGAAAGCTTAATCAAAGGCCCAAACATATGAGGAAAGTACCTCGTTACCTAAGGAGGTGCCAAAAGCAGGGCTCTCATCTCCAATACTCCCTTCTTTGTGTAACTCCCACTTATTACTAGGTCAAGCTAGCCTGAAAGCATCCTTCAAGAAGAACTCTCTTCTTGAAAAAGATATTTTTTCCATCAAAAGCCCATTTGAGTATTTGCAAGAAGCATGAATCCCAAAGCCCAATTTTTGCTGCTCCTAGATATTATAAACACTGACAATTATGAGCCTATGGGTTTTATAGACTAGAGGAAGGTTTTGGTGCCTGAAAGTATTTGTTCAATTAAGTGAAAAGTTCTCATAGCCCCTAGATAATTTCCTTGTGAAAAGAAACCTCTCCAGTGCCCGCATCTCATTTTTATACCTGTCATCTCTCCTAATCAGCATTTCTCTTCATCTCCATAGAAAGTCTTTCCATTATAATTGGAGATGTCATGGCTGTGTCTGAAAAGATTGGGGCACTTTATCTCTTAAAAAGGTCTCCTTGTACATTAACTAAGAAAAAATATTGATCAAGATGCCTGGAATTCACATTTAAAATCCACAGAGAGAAGAGCAGAGGTAGTTTGGAGAAAAACACTCCCACACATATACCATACATTTCCCCTGGAAAAGCAATAGGGCTCTCAAATTAATATATTACATATACATATATATTGCCGTCCTTTGTGTTAGAAGTCATGGCTAACAATGTTATTATCCATGTGTTCAGCTCTGGTTGAATAAGCTGAATAAAGATATACTCTATCACTACACTGACTACAGAAATGCAAATATATCAGGGCTGAAACACCATGGCCCAACAATCAGTTCAACAGTGCATAGCCAAGCACCATTACTGCCTATTTTGTAAGGTGGTCGACATCCAGGAGGGCCCGGAAGATAAATTTAAGGCAGTAGGCTAACTATTCATTGGAATGCAATGGGGACACAGATGGGTGATCATTGCACATGGCTTGGAACCACAGGCTTCCCTTCTAGGTTTAAATGTTCTGTGCACACTCCCCACCAAGATGATTCTATCGGCCAGTTGCCTGGGGGGAAGTAGTACCAGTGAATTTTCTGTTTCTCTCCCAGAAATGTTGATTGAAATGGATTTGCTGAATTCCTCCTCAGATACCTAGAGTTGCTGAATATCCCTTTCCAATATCCCTTAATCCTGCCCTGGAGACACTGATGGCAAAGGCTCAGCCATTCTAGTTCATTCATCCTCTGGCAGCCCTGTTGGAGTTTGTGATTTGCTCAGTAGGCATCCGTCTAATGGAAACCGGACTAACGCTATGAGTGCTTAGTAATAGCTGCCAAAGAGCCTGGGTAGAGCAGAAAACAGGCAGGACTTAAAGATGGCAGCAAATACAATGGTTCATAAACACTAGCAGTGATCTCATTTCCTTCTATGAACCCAGGGAATTAAATGGAAATTTATCGGAGTCCTTAAGGTGAGAAAATCACTCAACTGAAGTTGCTCAAGAAGATACACTGAGATCTTCTAATCTAACCCAGACCTAAACAAGAATATCTTTTTTGAAATATCCAATAAGGCAACTTTTGTTTATAGAGGGGAGCTCACTACTTTGTGACTCAAGCCAAATCAGCAAGCATTCATTATATACTTGTTATGACCCACGCACAGTACTAGGCACTATACCTATAAAGAAATTTTTTAAAGTGCCTGTTCAGCTAGCTTAGTGTCTACTGAGAGACAAGATGCAAGCAATTTTATGCTAAATCTATCTGTCTGTCTGTCTGTCTATCCATCCATCCAACTCCTTCAATGAGCATCCAAATATAGCATCCAAACCAACTGCTGCAATGATGATAAATTCTTTACCTTAAAAAGACTACAAGCCAAAACTAAAGTAGAGGGAGAGTTGGTTCATGATTTTTTAAAAATTTACAGATGATTGTGCACTCCATGCAGCCTCTGAAGCTGAGATGTAATAAAATATGGGTCAATTTTCTAGTGCGTGTGCTAATTTTGGTTTAAAAATGAACAGGAAGAAAACAAAACTATTCCATCAGTGAGCATCACATCATCCTTATGTGGAACCATCAGTTACAACAAATGGAGAAGTTTTGAATGCTGTGGATAAGTTCAGTTAGCTTGGCAGTAGACTTTCCAGGAATGTCCACATTGATAGTGAAGTTGAAACATACGTTGCCAGAACTAGCTTGATGTTTGAAAGGCTCCAAAGAAAAGTGTGGGGAGAGAAGTATTAGAGTTACTACCAAATTGAAAACCTACACAGCTATTGTGCTGACCTCATGACGTAATATATCTGTGATACCTGGCAGTATATAAGCACCATTCCAGGAAACTGAATCACTTCCATTTGAATTGTCTTTGGAAGATTCTGAACATCACCTGATAGGACGATACCAAACACTAAGGTCCTTTCTTGAACTAAATAGCCAAGCATTCAAAATTTATTGCAGAGAGCACAGCTCCATTGGGCAGTCCATTGCCAAATACACTTGCCAAAGAAACTATTTTGTGGAGAACTCAGAGACAGGGCAAGCACATGCAACATGGTCAGAAAAAGCGATACAAGAACACTCCCAAAGTCTCCTTAAAAACTTTGGAATCAATCGTATGCCATGGGAGATACTGCACAGAATCACTCAGCATAGCATGCCCTCATCAAAGAAGATGCTGTGCTCTATGAGCAAAACAAAATTGAAGTGCTCAGAAGAAACATAAGATGCTAAAGTTAGAGAATTCACCCCAAATGTTCATAGTGACTATTTGTGTCTGACCTGTGGCAGAGCATCCAGAGCTCATATTGGTCTGATCAGCCACAGCTGAACACACTGAAACTCAACTCTAACATAGTGATATCATTTTGGTCCTTTTTAACAGTGAAGAACAACCACCAATCAAGCATTCATCTATCCATCCATCCACCTATCCATCTATCTATTATCTAAGAGCATCTAAGTAGGAACAGAGCATCCTTTCTTACTAATCTCATTTTGGGTCAGCTCTAATTATTAGGAAGTAACTTGTATCCATAGTTCCTGGTGGTGTCTCCTGAGGTCACCCAGAATCAATCTACAATAATCTTCTCTTCCACATGTCAATCTTTTAGTCTCTACTAGTCAGATACCCAGCAATGCAAAAAATCCTTTTCAATATCCCCTAATCCTGCTCTTCTAATTCTTTTAGGGAGCCATCATGGTCTGTCTAATTTCGATTAAATAAACATTTCTTAAGTAGCAATGTGTGACCCTATTCCTGGTCCTGTTTATAAAACCCAAAGTGAAAAAGCATCTGCTCCTATCACCCCCCTGATCATATTTTTCACTGTCCTTTCTTCTCAAGACCAGACTTAACTGCCTCCTTCAAGATAAATGATTTTTAACCTTTTATATCATGTTCTCCTTTGGCAGAAGAACTGGTGAATTTTACAGATTCCTATTCAGAACTATGTTTTAAAGTAGCTGAAGAAAAAAAAATCACTTTTTTATTTAAAGATTAGTACAAATAAAAATATTTTCCCCACCAAAGTTCTGGGATTTGTCCATGGACCTCTTGGGAGTTTTGCTCTCCACTTAATGACTTTAGCTGGGTCATATGACTTCTTTGGCCTTCAGTTTTCTTAACTAGAAACTGAGGAAATGGGACTAGGTATCCACCAAAGTCTCATCCAGCTTTGCATATGAAGCCCTATGGACTTCTTACAATTTTTATCATGTTTTTCTAGCCATGCATTTTATCAATTACCATTATGAAATTTAATGTTCAAAACTGACTATAATATTCCAGAAATGTGCTCTAACTAGGATAGAATATAAAAGAACCACCATCTACTCTCCATGTCTTTCCCAAACTCTCTACCTTCTATTCTTGGCAATAAGTTTCTTTCTTAATTAATTTTATAATTGAATTAGGATTTTTGATTGCTATGTCAAAGCTATTAGAGGCAGCTAGACAGCAGGGTAGTTGAAATGCTGAACATGGAGTCAGGAAGATCAGGGTTCAAATCCAGCCTGAATTACTTAATAGCTATGTCTCCATCATCAAAGCATTTAACCTTTATTTCTCAATTTCTTCAACTATAAAATGGGAATAACAATAGTACCTATCTCCCAAGGTTATTAAAAGTACAATATAAATAATATTTGTCACAGTCCCTGGCACATAGTAGTTGCTTAATAAATGTTTCATTCCTCCCCGCCTCTCCCTTCTCTCCCCTAATCTCATTTCACCTTCCTCCTCTCTCCTTCCCTCCCTCTCTTCCCCTCCCTTACCTCCTCTCTCCTCCTTCTTCTTCCCTTTCCTCCATCTCTATCCCTCCCTCTCTTCTCTTCTTCCCTTTCCTCTCTCTTCCCCTTCTCTCCTTTCCCTTCCTTCCCTTTTTTTCCTCCTCCCCTGTCCTCTCCTTTTTTTCTTCTCCCTTCTCCTCCCTTTTCCTCTTCTTCCTTCCCCTTCTCTTTCCTCCTCTCCCTTCCCCCCTCTTCCTTTCCCTTCCCTTCCTTCTATGACAGGCCACCAACCATATCAAGCTTCTTTTCCTGGTGAAAGGACATCAAGCAGTAAATACATAATAATAGCTGATATTTTATGCAATACTTTAATGTTTCCCTAAAGTGCATGAAATAGGGTATTACTGTCTTATTCTTTTTCTTTTCAACTAAGGAAACAGCCTTAGAGGTAAAAACAAAATAAAAACTAAAACCAAAACCAAACCAAATCAAAACAATACAACAACAACAAAACCTTGCCCATCACTGGGCAGCTAGTAAGCCAGAAAGGTAGGAAGGAAATTCTTGTGTCTTCTAAATTCAGGGCTGCTTTTCACATAGCCTGTTGTCTCTTTAGCAAAAGCTAAAAAACCATGAAGAACTCTATACATAGCCTGGTGTTTCATTAGGCTACTGATGCCCTCTGCCATCAGATTAATCAGTTTTATGATGGCGATAAATGTGTCAAGATTTCATGTGCAAGAGCCTTTGGTAGGTAGGTCAGTAAATGCTTTGTGGTGTTGACAGCTTTTTAAATCTCCCTTCTAAAGGGAGGTATAAGTATGGATGGTAATACAATTGAGAGCTAAGTAAATATTTACAGACAAATTAAAAAGAAGGAAAGGAAGACAAAATGAAGGAAGGAAGAAAAGAAGGAAGAAAAGAAGGAAGAAAGGAAGGAAGAAAAGAAGGAAGAAAGGAAGGAAGGAAAAGAAAAAAGAGAAAATGGGATGAAAGGAAATAAGAAAGAAAGAGAGGAAGGAAGGAAGAAAGGAAGAAGGAAAAAAAAGAAAGGAGGAGGAAAACAGCAAAGAGAAATAAAGCAATGGTTAATGGAAATAGGGCAAAAGCTGATATTCTATTCTGCCTTTCTGTTGTCCATGCTCCAAGCCTATAGCAGAACTGATGTTTTCTGTGTAATTCCCAGTATGAGGCTGGTACCCAGAGAATGCTATTTAGCATCATAATGACAATTTCTGCTCTTTGTAAAGCATAAAATGCTTTTCATGCTTCTCCTTTCCAAAAGAAGAAAAATTATCCTCCTCTGATCAGCAGAAACTAAAATAGAAAGATAATTTAACAAAAATATGGAAAAGAAAAGTGATATGGAATTAGAATTTGGTTTTGTTCCTCTGATAGTCCAATTATGAATTCTTTTTTTCTTTGTGAGCATCAGAGAAATTTCCTAAGTGGAATAAGGTACTCATAGCTTTTTGCAGAATGTGTCATCAAAAATCCCTTTCCTTATAACATAAGATGCAGCTCAAACTTTGCTGACATATTCTTTTCCTGTTTGATTTGCCTTTGCAAATTTGCAAGTTTGCACCCCCAACCTGCCTGGCATTCCCTTTAGCACACATGCCACTGTCACTTCTTATAGGATGTCTTTTCTTTCTCAATCTTTCTATCTCTGTCTCTGTTTCTCTATGTGTTTCTCTCTGTGTGTTTCTCCCTGTGTGTATCTGTCTCTGTCTCTCTCCATCACTCTCTCTGTCTCTCCATTTCTGTCTCTGTCTCTCTCTCTCTCTCACCATACACATATACACACAACTACACACACCCATCTATCAGTTGGTTAATCAATTGATCTACCTACCTATTTTTTTTTTAAACTGGATATCCTTATCTTTCCCAGGATGGAAATATAGTAACTTTTTACAGGCTTTCTTCGACTCTGAGTAAGACAGCAGCTTTAACCTAGACTCACTTGCCATTGTGTTAGCAACCTTATGTCTTTGTCCCTACCCCAACTCCTCCCCCCAACATGATCTCAGGGGCTCACTCTACATTGGAGCTCTGTAGCTCAGAAATCTATCAGCTTCATTCTCAATAATTCTCTAATAACTAGGATTTAGTGAATATAACACCACAGGACATCTTACTTGACAGATATTCACTCTGTATACATTTTGTATTTAATTATCTATACATCAGTTACCATCCTGCAATTAGACTATAAATGATCTGGAGGCAGGATTGGTTTTATTTTTGGCTTTGTAGTACCTACAGTGAAACTCTTTTTGTGAGTTCAATAGAATGGCTTCTTTCCTTTGGTTTTCTCTAGCCCCTCTCTTTTTCTCCCAGAGTTCATGAGATGATATTCTGATGATGTACTTACTAGTTCTTCTCACTCCCCAAATGAAGCAATTTATTATTGTTGTTGTTATTTGTTGTTTAGTCTTTTTCTTTTCTTTTTCATCATGTCTAACTCTGTGACTGCATTTGGGGTTTTCTTGGAAGAAACACTGGCCTGGTTTTCTATTTCCTTTGCCACCTCATTTTACAGATGAAAAAACTGAGAAAAACAGAGTTGAAGGTCACACAGTTAATCAGTGTCTGAATTCAATTTTGAACTCAGGTCCTACTGACTCCAAACTGGACATTCTGCCCACTGCTTTCAACTCTCATCTTTCATTATTCAATTGTTCCACATTTTGGGTCTATTTCTTCCTGGCTGTGTGGTAGTGGGTTAAACAATCACCACTTTTCTGAGGCTTATTCTTTTCATCTGTAAAATGATGGAGAAAGATTAAATGATCTCTAAGTTCTCTTCAAGGTTTAAATTTTAAGATTCTATGACTTCAGTAAAAACATTTTTGATGAAGTGAGAATTAGAATTAACTTTCCAATTACATTAATGTAGTTGTTTAAATATTGCCTTTTTCATTTGACTGAGGGCTCCATAGAAGTAGGGACTGACTTTTGTCTTTCTTTGTATCTCCAGCTCTTAGCATAGTACATCACATATACTAGATCTTTAAAAAATGCTTGTTGACTGACTGCTGGAGGCTCACTTATCAATCTCCTTAAAGGCCTTTAGGTACTTCTTGAGGATATATCCAGGGAGATATATAGAAAAATAATCATTTACTTTGTTTTAGATTTTTCTGGATAAAATGCCCTTCAAGATAAAATTGAGAAGTCTGAGTTCTCCAAGCACTAATCTCCATTCAAATGACCACAACTGCTGTGATTTTAAGGAAATAAAAGGAAAAAAATTAAAAACTGCAAGGTATTATTGAAATGTTTTCTAATATGCCAGCCTACATTTCCCATTCCTGTGGAAATTAAGAAGTTGTATTTGCATATGGTAATAGCAGTATTTAATGTTTGCTTGTTTGACCAATAAACACCGTGCTAGAAAAAAAGAGACAAATATGTAGAATTAGCTGGGGGCACAGTGGATAAAACATTGGGTCTGAAGTTCAAATGGGACCTCAGACACTTTATTAACTGTGTTATCCTAAGAAAGTCACTTTACTCTGTTTACCTCAATTTTTTCATCTGTCAAATGAGCCGGAGACAGAAATGGCAAGCCAATCCAAAATCTTTGCCAAGAAAACTCCAATTGGGGTCCCTGAGAGACTGAGATAACTGAATAATAATCTTGGGCAGCTAGGTGGCTCCATAGGGCACAGAGTGCTGGGACTGAAGTCAGGGAGACATGTTTCTGAGTCCAAATCAGTCATGAACTATGTGATCCTGGCAAAGTCACTTTATTTTGTCTGCCTCAGCTTTTTCCTCTGTCAAATGGGCTGGAGAAGGAAATGACCAATCACTCCAGTATCTATGTTAAGAAAACTCCAAATGGAATCACAGAGAATCAGACATAACTGAAATGACTCAACAAAAACAAAATGTAATCCCATCTCCTCATTTTATGATTGAATAATCTGTAGATCAGAGATTTTAAGTGACAAAACTAATAGTTGTCCGAGTTAAAATTTGGATTCACATTATTCTGCTTCCCAGTTTGGGGCTCTTTGCATGTCTCTCTGCTTCTTTCTGTAAGCTCCGTCTCTTCTGTGTAATTGCCTTTAATTGTGCTCTAAGACTGGGTACATTGTCTTGATTACTCCACCTGTCACTTTATAGATCTTTGATTTAGAAAATAGCCAGGAATATCTTTATGGGATTGGACTTAATGCTAAAGCAAATAAAATCAAAATTAATAAAGATAATTGTAAAGTCATAGGTATAAGTTAAACATATTTGAAAAGTAAAAGATGGAGGAGGTAGTTAGATAACAATTTGAGTGAAAATGATCTGGGGGTTTTCAGGGGATTGCAAGTTATAAAATAACTTGCAGTAAGATTTTTATGTCCAAAAAGCTAATGAAATCTTGGGTTGCATCAATAACAAGAGCTAGCATTTATATGAGATTGCTAGGTGGCACAGTAGATAGAGCATCAGGTCTGGAATCAGAAAGATCTGAGTTCAAATCTGATACTTATCAGCTGGTGAACCTTGGGTAAGTCACTTAATTCTATTTGCCTCAGTTTCCTTATCTGTAAAATGAAACGGAGAAGGAAATGGCAAGTATCTTTGCCAAGAAAACTCCAGATGGGATCACAGAGAACTGGATAGGAGTGAAATGATTCACAAAAAGTTTACAAAGTACTTTATAGATGTTCAGACATTTGATCCTCACAAAGAACTCTTGGGAGTAGGTGCTATCATGACCCTATTTTACAAATGAGGAATTTAGGCAGATAGAGATTAATTGACTTGTCTAGGGTCACACAGCAAGTATGTGTCTGGGGCAAAATGGGAACTCAGTATTTCCAACTCTAAATCCTACTCCTCTCTCACTGTAAGATTTAGCTGCCTTTAAGAATTTACCTACACAAACAAGATAATTGTATAAATACATATGCCTATGTTGGATTTACATATATTTTTACCATGTTTTTTAAAAAAAAGATGAATGGAGATGGCCATGAATAAAATGGGAGACCTTAGTCTTTTTACACTTATAAATACATGTAAATGTGTGCATATTTGTGTGTAAAAAAAAAAAGAATTTAGCCGCACAGAACACCAGTCCTGAGTTCAAATCTGGCCTTAGACAAGTACTAGCTGTGTGACTCTGGGCAAGTCACTTAACCCCAATTACTCCAATGTTAAAAAAAAAAAAGAAAGAAAGAAAAGAAAAACAAAACAACAACAAAAATAATTTAATTGCATTGTGTGCCCTATTTTTTTTTTTTTTTTGGAATCGAGGTGTCATCCTTGGTTCCACACGCTTTCTCTCTCCTTCTCTCCCCCATATCCAATCTATTGTCCTTTTTATCTTGGCGGTCTGTCAACTGAAGTACATTGCTCAGTTGCAGATACCACATTTTAGGGAGAATACTGACAAAGTAGAAGATGCTTCTGGAGAGCATCCCATACAACGTCTATAGAAGGAACTAGGGGTATTTAGTCTAGAGAGGAAAAGACACGGGTGACATGATAATTGCCTTCAGGTATCAGAATAGCTGTCACAGCTGTACAAGGATTGAACTCCTTTTAAACATTTTTCCCCAGAAGGCAAAAAAAAAAAAAAAAAGTAGTTGCATTAGAAGGAAGTTGCAGAAAGGCAGATTTCAGATCAATGTAAAGATGGGAAAAATAAAAAAAAAATCTTCTTAACAATTAGAGCTGTCTAAAAGCTGAATGGAGAGCCTCAGGAGGGAATGAGAGTGAGCTCTCTTACTAGAAGCCTTCAAGTAGGGCCTGCATGATCCCCTGCTGGGGAAATTGTAGAGGGAATTCTTGTCAAGCCCAGGGGCCTGAGGCCTTTGAGGCTCCTGTCAGCTCAAAAAATCTGAAATTCTGATTTTATTCATAGAGATATAGGATCTATTGACAGAATGGTCAACAAGCATATATTAAGCACCTACTCTGTATCTGGCATTGTGTGAACACTGGGGATCCAAAGAAAGTTAAAAAAAAAATGGCACGTGCCTTCAAGGAACTTACTCTCAAGTAATGGAGATAATATGCAAAAAGCCATATTTGCACAATATGTACATGCAGACATGCATGTGTATATATGTGCACATATGTACAAAATACACATATGCATATGTCACACATGCATAAATGTATATGTATATTCTCCTTCTAGTCTCTTATTTGACTTGTATGAATTAGATTTAATTGAGGCAGAATTACCCAAAATTATCAACTTCTCTTCCAGAATCATCAAAGTACCACAAAAGTCAAGATGATAGTCCAGAATAGAGCGAATGATTTTGGCTTCTTTGATCACTCACAAAGCCAAGATATCATTCCATGATGTCACTGGTCTGCATGATAGTCTAATTGCAAACTGACTACTAGACATCTCCAATTGATGTTTCATAGACATCTTAAACCCAACATGTCCCACTCATTATGTCTCTCGTCTATTTAGTAAACCCTAGTGGCTCCTTGTTGCCTCCAAGATCAAAGATAAATTCCTCTGTTTGGCTTTTCATAAACTGACTCGTTCCTATCTTTCAAACCCTCTCATGGCTTATTCCCCTTTAAGTGTTCTGTGGGATCTCCTTGTAATTCCTCAAATAAGGCATTCTACTTCCTGACTTTGGGCATCTTCACTGGAGCTTTTATCTAAGCCTTCTGGCTTGCTTGGCTTCCTTCAAATTCTAGGTCAAGTCCCACTGTCTATAAAAAAGTGTTTCCTTTTTTAAATTTTTTAAAATTTATTTTTTATTATAGTTTTTTATTTACAAGATATATGTATGGGTAATTTTTCAGCACTGATCCTTGCAAAACTTTATGTTCCAACTTTTTTCCTCCTTCCCCCACCCCCTCCCCTAGATGGCAAGTGGACCTATATATGTTAAATATGTTAAAGTATATGTTAAATACAATATATGTATACATATCCATACAGTTATTTTGCTGCACAAGAAAAATTGGATAAAAAGTGCTTCCTGATGCTATTTCCTTTATTCCAATTTATTCCATATATATCTTGTTTATAAACAGTTGTTTACCAATTACCTGTCCACTAGATCATGAAGCTTCGAGAACAGTACTTATTTTCGTGTTTAGTTTTACTTTTCTCTCTATTTCCAGTGCTTTAAAAAGTATCTGGTACACAGTAAGTATTTAATAAATGTTTGTCCCTTATCTATCTAAATGAAAGTTAATCTTAGAGAGATAGCAATGGCAGTGAGTTGGAGATGGGGAAGATTTGAAAAAGGCCTTCTGGTGAAGGTGGGATTTGCATTGAACTTGGAACAAGCCAGAAAAGTCAGAAGGTGGAGCTGAGAGAGAACATTCTACATAGGGGAGATGGTCAGATAAAAGATACAGAGTCTGGAAATAGACCTTCCTTTGTGAGGAACAGCAAGGAGGCTCATGTTATTACATCACACACTATGTAAGGATGAATAAAATGTAAGAATACTGGAAAAGTGCAGGGGACTTTGAAATCTAAACACTGAGAACCATTGAGAAGTCAGTAATTTCCCTCTGCCTTAGTAGATGCTCTTTAAGTATATCTATGTATGAAAAAATGTATTTCTGTTCAGCCAACCTATTGATAAATCTCTTCAAACTTTACCAGATCTTCAGTGAGAATTATATAGTCTATGACTAGTTCTGTTCTCAACGAGTTTCTAGGTAGAGTTTCCCGTCATTGGTTCAACTTTCAAGGATCCAGTTCCCAACCAAAACACAGATTAGGGTAGGACCTCAAAGAACACAACCACAGCCACATTTTCCAGTAACAATGACCACATTCAACTGATGCTGGTGAAATAATTAGGAGCTTAATATAAGAACCCTGAAAACAGTGGCTAAATAGAAATTCTCTGGCAAGGGTCATTCACTTCCAGTTTGCTTTTTCTCTTTAGAGGAATCTGAGCAACCCAATCAAAGGAAGTAACTTGGTGCCTTGCTTAGGACAACTGGGGCAGCTAGGTGGAGCAGTGGATACAGCACCTGCTTTGGAGTCAGAACTTGAGTCTAAATCAGCCCCAGACACTTTCCATCTGTATTACTTAACCCTGATTGTCTCCAGAAAAATCAAGAAAAACCTGGATTCCAATGAAACTCAATATGTTAGATATTTGACAACATAAAAGTCCCTTCATCTCTTTGTATTTCAGTTTCCTCATTTGTCAAACGAGCGGGAACAATTTGAGACAATGGTGTCACAAATCTTGGCCATGAAATTAAAATATATATATATACTCCACAGAATGATTGGTGACAAGGGGACAATATTCCAGGTAACCTTAGGGATGTTAAGTTGAGCTAATGAAGGCAGGTATCATGAGACCTAGCACGGGGGTGGTGGAAAAAAGATATAATCTAAAGAACTGAAAACTTCAAGGATGGTAAAAGGTTTAAGAAGCAGAGAAATAAAGTGAGATTTTTATATAAAAGCAGGACCTGAATAGTAAAATTGCATAAAGGCAAGTCAGGGTACTGGTTATAAATAACATAGAGATATGAAGAGAATATGAGAAAGGATATGAGATAGAAAAGAAAAAAATAGCTCTCCTGTAGCCCCACTCTTTTGTAGAGGTCATTGTCCATGGGAAGGGAACACTGCATATAACATTAGATTTATTCACTGTTTTTTCTTTTCTTTTTTTTTTTTTTCCTCAACAATAAGAATAGTTCTCTGGGAGGAGAAAGGGAGAGCGATCCAGGAGGAAATCTAGGTAATGTTAAAGTAAAGGATTATTACTAAAAATTTACTTAAAATCAGGGGGAAAAAAATAGGATTAAGATGAGATCTGTGATTTCACTGGTAGAAGGAACTCCCTGGAGGGAAGGATAGAGGGAACTCCCTCTACCAATGTTTGCAGTCTAGAGAATAGCCTAGTGTGTCAAGGATTTAAAGATGTGAGAAAACTCCCTCTCCCAATATCTGCAGTCTAGAGAATTAGCCAGTGTGTCAAGGGTTTAAATGACGTGTCCAGGGTTACCCAATCAATATGTATCAAAGTCATAACTTGAATCCATGTCTTCCCGGTACACTATACTGCTTCTGATTATGAGTTAAAGATACTCAACAGGTTTCTATTAAGTGTTTTCTATTTGCTAAGTATTGTCTGTGCTCCAGAGATCTGTTGATCAGTAGTTTCACTGGTGTCCAACTCTTCATGACCCCATTTTGGGTTTTCCTGGCAGAGATACTACAGTGGTGTACAGATGAGGAAACTAAGGCAGGCAGGATGAAGGGAATTGTCTAGAGTCACATGGCCAGTAAGTGTCTGAGGCTGGATTTGAACTCAGGAACAGCAGTCTATCCTGACTCTATTCTGGGCACTCTATACACTAGGGCACTACCTTGCTGAGGATATGAAGACAAAACTCAGACAGGACTTGATCTTCTATTGGGTGGAAGCACACATACACACATAAGATAACATATTTACAGTGAAAAGCAAAGTAACTTCAGGGGTGAGGACCCCAGCCACAGTAAGAGGTGGTCTTTGAGCTGAGCCTGCAAGGCAGCTAGGGATATTAAATAAAGGAAGGAAAGAAAAGGAGGCCCCTTGATGCATTCAAAACCGTGGCTCTCTCTCCCATCTCTGAACAAAGGTCAAGGGATGATGTCCATCAGTCTTGGTTGCCATAGGCTGCTGCTGAGTATATAGTGACACGGTACCAACTATTCTCTCGGGTTGTTAAGGCAGTGAGACCTTTGACATCTGGACTCAAGGTCTCTTGCATCTTTTGTGAAAGGGAAAAATAGTTATTAACTCACCATCCAGACAACCCCAAGGGGGCAACAGACATTGATCAGACATTTCAACTTAATACAAAAGAGGGCTGTCTATGCAATTAAACAGTTAATAGAATCAAGCTATACTTGCTCTCCAGAAAGTCGTGGAGTCACAGAATCGTATATTGGAGAGAGTTCTCTATGGGCATCCATTTTAAATGACACCTGGAGAACAATTGCCTAAAAAACAATCTTGGCAAGATTTAAAAGCCTTCCAGTGAGCAGAAGGCAGCCCACAACCATTAAAGCAGCCAGTCTCATCTTCCTTTTGGCTCGTTGTAATTGTTAGGAGATTTTTCACTTAATTTGAACCAGAGTCTGCCTCTCTTTGGCAGCTTCCACCCATTTCTCTGAGTGATTCATTCACTCTGGGGCCAAGCAGACCAAGTCAAATCCCTCTTCTATGGGAAGACTCTTCAAACAATAGAGTCACAGGATAATTGATCATAGATTGAGAGCTGAAAAGGACTTTAAAGGTCATCCAGTTTAACCTCTTGTTTAAAAGATGAGGAAAATGAGAATCAGAAGAGCTAAGTGACTGCTTGAGGTCACAAAACTGGTAAGTGGCGGACTTGGACAGAGGCCCTCGGCTGTGAAAGCCCCTGCTTTTTCCTCTGAGTCATGTGGAGTGCTTTATGTGTGTTGTTTCATTCGGTTCCCACAATGACCCCATGAGTGAGATGCCATTAATATTCCCATGACAAATCCCTGAAGAAAACTAGCATGGCCCTTCATCTTTTCTCTTCTTTATGTTCAATATTCCAAGTTCCTTTAAGCTATCTTATAGTGTGCCTCAAGGTCTTTTGTCATAGTGGCCATTTTCATTGACCAACCAATAGCAATAGGCATCAATAAACTCTAACATGTGCTAAGTACAATGTGAGGCACTAGGGATATCATTCCAAAAAAGGAAATCATTCCTAATTTTAAGGAGTTTGCATTCTTTCAGGGGAGTCAAATATCAAATTGATATCAAATATCAAATTTGATATAAATATCAAATTATCAACATCTATGATGTTATAGATTCAGGAGTTACCTCCAGTGATATGGGTCATAATCAATCCATTGCTAATTATCCTATAGGACTTTTGTCCATCCTGAACATGCCATAGGAGGTTAACTCAATATCCCTGAAGCTTATGGTTAGCAGTGAAGTATGCTGAGCATCTACCTGTTATTTCTTATTCCATCCAAATGACCAATTCATTTTCTTTTTCTGTCACACTATTAATGTTTCAATGATATCTTTTGCTTCCTTCTTTCTTTCTTTCTTTCTTTCTTTCTTTCTTTCTTTCTTTCTTTCTTTCTTTCTTTCTTTCTTTCTTTCTTTCTTTCTTTTTTTTTTTTTGGAGTTGCTTGTCAAGTGTAAGTTGTGACTTGTTCACACCCACCATGAACTTTTCCTTTGTCTTCTGTATGATTTTTATCCTCAGACCATCAAATCTCATCACGATATACTGAATATCACCAAACTTTTTGGCAACAATGATCCTTTGTTATTATAGAAAGCTATGCTGTTTTGTCAGCCATCTCTGACTCTTCACGATCCCTTTTGAGGTTTTCTTGGTAAAGATAGTGGAGTGGTTTACCATTTTCTTCTTTAGCTCATTTTACAGATGAAGAAACTGAGGGAAACAGAGTTAAGTGACTTGCCCAGAGTCACAATGTTAGTCTGAGGCTGGATTTAAACTGAAGTTTTCCTAACTTTAGGCCTAGTAAACTAGTCATCGCACAACCTAGCACAAACTTTATAGAAAGCTTGAGGTTAGTAAAAGAACAATGTAATTTCCCCAGAACAATCCAGTTCACTTTCCTCTTTCTTTTCAATTCTGACACCAGCTATCTATTATCTACTCTAACTATACATATTTATGTGAGTGTGTGGTGTATATATATATATATATATATATATATATATATATATATATCCTAGCTATATATATATATGTGTGTGTGTGTGTATAAATATATGTATTTATTATATAAATACACGTGTATTTATATATATGCACATATATATGTGTATATATATATATAATGTGTCTATATGTATGTATATATATATGTTGGGTATATTCTATAGGGTTAAAAAGGAACAATAGACATTTATCATGCATTTGATCTATTAAGTGTGGATGAACAGGCTAAACTCATTTGAGTAATCTATATACTGTTGTATGGCCTCTTTCAGGCCATTTTCTCAGTGTTCTGGAGTTTGGGGTAAGTGTGTGTGAAGGGAGAAGGCATAAGCATTTGTTAAGGACCTATCATGTGACTATATTATAAAAAACTTAATTATCTCATTTGATCCTCATAGCAACCTTATGAGGTAGGAACTATTATTATTTGCATTTTTTTCAAAATTTATTTATTATGATAGTCTCCATTTTATAGTTGAGGAAATAGACAGATGTTTCAAGTGACTTCTCCAGTTACACAGCTTTTAAGTGTCTAAGGCTGGATTTATACTCATGTGTTCCTTACTACAGGCCCAGTGCTCTAACCACTGTGAAACCTAGATGCTTTGGTTTGATCAATACAATGTCTGCATCCAGGAGCATCTGAATAGCCTCATCATATACCAGCAATCCCTCCTTTATCAAAGTTCTACATTGGATCTTTTCCACCTCAGTGGCAACAAATGTTGGCTAGTGTAGGTTTCCCGGGTTTATGCTCCATCTCATGTTTACATCCAAGGGCCATCAACAGGATTATTTCTGTCATAGTTGGCATAGTGCTTAGTGTTGGGTTTGGTGTCAAGAATACTATCTTTCCTCATAGACCTACTGGAAGTTGATCCTGGAGAAGGACACACTTAACCTCTCATCCTCAGATTTCCTCATCTGAAAAATGGGGATATTAACATCATGTATCTTACAAGGTGTGAGGATCAAATGAAATAATATATATAAAGTATAAATCTCATAGAACCATATAAACATAAATTATTCATTGCTATTAGTATTCTCAAGAATCTTAAAATATCCTAATTTATGGTTGTTGTAAAGAAAATTATATAAGGCAGAATTGTGTTCTAACAATTCAAAATCTTTTCCTTAAGCAAGTAACAATAAGTACAATGAAATTTCATATTGTTGACATTTTTCAGTCAGATGGGGAATACTAAAAAGATGACTCATCATCAATTATTTTCAAAAGTATATTTGTCGTTATGGAATATTATTGTTATGTAAGAAATGACCAGCAGGATGAATACTGAGAAGCTTGGAGAGACTTACATGAACTGATGCTGAGTGAAATGAGCAGAACCAGGAGATCATTATATACCTCAACAATGATACTGTTTGAGGATGTATTCTGATGGAAGTGGATCTCTTCGATAAAGAGAGCTAATTCAGTTTCAATTGATCAAGGATGGACAGAAGCAGCTACACTCAAAGAAAGAACACTGGGAAATGAATATAAACTGCTTGCATTTTTGTTTTTCTTCCCGGGTTATTTCTACCTTCTGAATCCAATTCTCCCTGTGCAACAAGAGAACTGTTCGGTTCTGCACACATATATTGTATCTAGGATATACTGTAACCTATTTAACATGTAAAGGACTGCTTGCCATCTGGGGGAGGGGGTGGAGGGAGGGAGGGAAAAAATCGTAACAGAAGTGAGTGCAAGGGATAATGTTGTAAAAAATTACCCTGGCATGGGTTCTATCAATAAAAAGTTATTATATATATATAAAAAAGTTTGTTCCTTACTCAGACCCCAGACGAGTCCCCAGTTGTATAAATGGGAGAGTAGGTTATAGTAGGTAACTTTTCTCAGTCACCTTTTTCAGATCTTTCTAAGACTAGATTCCCTCTATGCATTTGTCAACTTTCTATTCTTTAGATACCTTGTATTTCAATCCTTCACTGCCCTCACCACCCTACCTATCTATATATTTGTTTCAATCTGTCTTTGTATATAAGTGTATTCAGAATAACTGTATATGTTATATAAATTGTATATATTTGTTATATTATATTATGTATATATTACACTAAAACTGTATATATTTGTTCATATAATATAAACTGTATTACACATAGTCTATGTTATGTAAAATGTACATGATACACAGAAAAAATGAATATGCATGTACGCATACATATATACATGTATGTATTTCATATGCTAGAATATGAAATAAATTCTTACCAAGAGTGCTCAATGCTAAACCAGGCAGAGCAGCAAATTTAGCCAGCCAGTACCACTGCACTTAGAAATTTGTATTGTGCATGGCAATAGTGTTGGTTTGGGTTGATTAAGTCATCCAAGCAACAAGATCAAATGATTATCAAGGAGAAAACTACTAGAAGCCTAGTGGCCAGAAGCTTGGATTTGGTATCAAAAGAGACTTAAATTCAAAACTTGTCCCTGAAAGTTATAAGATATGTGACCACAGACCACTTTCTTAACTTAAGCCCCTGTTGCCTCATCTATAAAATAATGCATGTGGTCCTTTCTTCACAGAATGGGTGGGAGCCTAAAATGAAATAATATCAGCTTATAAAATCCCTGAGAGGTATATGGACCGGCTGCAACTTTGAAATAGGCACATTAAATTGTGTTCTTTGATTCTGAATTTTCATTCTAACTTGTTTTTACAATGTCTAGAACACCTAAATATTTAAACTAGTACTTGGAATTACAGGGGCAGAATCAACAATATTGCTAAGAGGCTAAAAAAAAAGTCATTTCAGACTAAATTCTGTTCATTTATACATGGAGATTTCACAAGGTTTTTCAGTCAGCAACTCTGAGCTTTCTTAGAGACAAGGTAAAGATAAAATGTACAGATTGATGCTTGAGGAGAAGCTCTGCCACTTGGATTCTCCACTTAACAGACTAAGCTGAAGGGATAGTTTGGTGTCATATTCAGGGAAGGAGCATTCTGGGGAAAAAAGCAGGGAAAACACACACACACACACACACACACACACACACACAAACTCAAATACATCTATCACCAATCATCACCATGAGAGTTTGTCAGAGTTTTCCTCTTACCCTTATTTTACTCTCCTGATGACATTTCTCTCTAGTCTATTTCTAACTTTTCGAATGCAATGAATGCTGGATAAATGGAAAGAACTTGACTCAATTTCTTTTCAAGGGATTTCATATTGGGCCAGTTTAACAATAACTCAATCAATCCACCAATAAACATTTATTTCAAGTATTGTATTAAATGATGGAGATATAAAGACATAAGCAAAACAGTCAGTATCTGAGAAGAGTTTAAATTCTAACGTTTATCTTAAACTGTGGTTCATGACCCCATGTGAGGTTTCATAACTGAAGGTTGGGATCATGAAGTTCTGATTTATTACCAGCAAATATTTGATTTGTATATATCTTTTATTTACCTCTATACTCAGAGTCGTATAAAAATGTTTCAAGTGATAAAGGGATTGTGAGTGGAAAGCGTTTAAGAAGCCAAAGATGGGAGGACATTATTTAGAAAGAGAGATGCAAAGTAAACACAAGTAACGTTGGAACAGAAGAAAGCAGCTGGGGAGAGTCAGAAATATTGCTTATGTTTTGGATACTGAGATAACTTTTTGGGATACAGAGACAAAAACACCCCTGCCCTCAAGGATCCTATACCCAACTGGAAAAAACAACAACAGTGTGTTCACAGCTTTAATCCAATCAACATTTGTTAAATATCCACTATGTGCCGAGTATTAAGTTAGATTCTGGAAATACAAAAAAAAAAAAAAAAAAAACCAAAAAACAAACAAACAACAAAAAACATTTCTTCAGTCAAGGAACTTACATGGTTGTTAGGGTGTGTGTGTGTGTGTGTGTGTGTGTGTGTGTGTGTGTGTGTGTGTGTGATTTAACATGGATGCTGATGATAATTCAAGGAAGGAGAAATAAAGGAGAAATCTTTGTGTTCTAGGAATATCTGAGAAAAGACAGAGCACCAACAGCTTTAGGGCATCAGAGAAGGCTTCCCAGAAGAGATGGCATTGAATGAGTCTAGAAGATAAATAAGTCTTTGGGAAGCATCAAGGCACTTACAACCTCTGTGACCTTAAACAAGGTCAGAGGAACTGGAATAAATGATCTTGGAGGTTCCTTCCACAGCCTTAGATCTATGACCATATAGAGGAAAATGTGACATGGACTTAGTAAATATAAGACCATTCTGAAAGGAGCTTTAGAAGCTACTGAGTCCTGCTCATCTTCCCCCTTTTAAGATTACAAATGATTTACCCATAGCAATTAAGAGTAAGACACAGAATTTGAACTAAGATCCTCCTGACTCCAAATCCCAGATTTCAGTTGGTTCTGTACCCCATGAATAATCTTTTCTATTATAGTGCTCCAGTCTGACTCTAGTATGAAATCTTGCTCTAGGAGAAAATTGGGATGGTTTCAATGCATCAAATCAAAACAATTCCTTCTTCCTCATTTCACCCTTTTGCCCCCAGAGAATCTCCAGGGTTATATGTAATGACTTAAAAGAGATGCTTTTGTAAATAATTCTGGACCCAGTCATCCTGTTTTATTATTGGGCCAAACAGGTCACCTGTTCCAAAAGAATCCTTCTGTATCCCATACTTCCCATTTATTGATTCCCTGATTGAAAACCTGAGCTGAAAGGGGAGGGGGAGGCTTTGGAAAATTACTGAGTTACTGCAGTGAATTGAGGTGAGTCATTTCTCTATGTAGTAAGTACATCTCACTGCCTCTCTAAGAACCACTTGGTCCATGGATGTATCAATTAGTAAGGATTCATGGAGATGCTTCCATATGGGAGGTATTGGAAGGGAGATGCTAGCTTAAAGGGAATATGTTTCCAGAAAGTCAGAATCAGGAGAGAGACCTGGGAGCTCATCTAGTGATCTAACTCCCATTAGTTTTACAGAGAAAGAAACTAAGGATCTGAAGACAAGTAGCCTGGAAGAAGCGGGAAATTGATGGAATTTGATAAAAGTCACATCTGAGAGAGAGCAAAGAGGTGGGCCTGGACAGGGGCAGGAGCAGGAGACTTTTTTTCATTTGATTGGACACTAAACTTTGATTCCTCTACACCAGAACCCATCTTTTCGGTGAACTAAAGGAAAATTTTCTGATCCCTAAACAGACAATGATTCAAGATCTCATCAGATGAATTTGAGTGTCTGGTGCCTAGATAAACAAAGGCACAGATGCAGAGCTTTGCTGGGTCAAGGTCATGGGCAGAAAGAGAAAGAGGGAAAGAAGGAAGATGCTTTATTTGTTCTTCTCATCCTTTTCTCTTCCTATCTTTTAAATTTTCCTTTCTTTTTCACTATCCCTCTTTGCTTCCTCCCTTTCCTTTTTTCTTGACCTCTTATCTCCCTTCTTTCTCTCTTGTTCTATTGTCTTCTCTTTCCTTTTCTTCTCTCCTTCCCTCCATTTTTCCTTTCCTTTTGTTTTTCCTTGATCTTCTCCTTCTCTTGCTCCCTCCTCCCTCTCTTCTTCCTTTCCTTCTCTTTCCTTCCTTTCTTCCTCCATTTCTTTCTTCTTTATCCCTTTCTTCCTTTCCTCTCTCTTCCTTTCTTTACTTTCTTCCTTTCTTGCTTCCTTCCTCCCCTCCCTCCTTCCTTCCTTTCTTCTTTTGTTCCTTCCTTCCTCTTTTTCTTTCATTTCCACATTTTCTGTCCTATTTTGATCTTAATCTTTTCTTATTCTTTTCCCTGATCTCTTCCCCTTATTTCTCTATTTTTCTCCTTTCTTTTTCCTTCTATTCTTTCCCCCTTATTTGCTCTATTCTCATTTTCTTTCTTATTTTTACCACCTCCCTCTTTATTTCCTTTTCCCCTCCCTCTTTCTCTCTTCCCTTCTGGTATTTTCTTCCCTCTTTTCTTTCTCTATATTTTTTCACTTGATTTTAGCCAAAATGCCTAAAAGAGGTTTTTAAAATCCTTTTCTCCTTTTTTCCTTTGTAGCTCTCTGGGTCCTTTTCTCTACCCATTCTCCCTTTATCCCCTTCCTTCTGCTACCTTTTCTTAACCTTTTATCTTTTTTTAATCTTTTTTCTTCATTCTCCTCTCTTCCCATTTCTCTTTCTTCTCTTCTTTCCTTCCTTTCTCCCTTCATCCCTCCTCCTCCTTCTTTTCTCTCTCTCCCTCTCACTTCTCCCTCCTTTTCTCTCTTCCTCCCTCACATTCTCCCTATTCCTGTCTGTCTGTCTCTATTTTTTTCTTTTCCTCTCTCTCTCTCTTATCCCTCTACTTCCATTCCTTTCCCTCTTTCCTCTGTCTCCATCTGTCTCTGTTTCTGTCTCTTTCTCTCTTCCTTTGTCTCTCTGTCTCTCTCTCTCTTCTTCCCCGCCCTTCCTCTGTCTCTTCTCCCTCCCTCTCTCCTATTCTCTTTGTCAGAAGTAAGACCTTGCTCATTAATGGTCCCATTTTAGCTTGATGCCATCACTTCTGAGAACCTGAGCAATGAGTCAGATTTTAACCGTCACTTTTTCAACAATGCTCTATAATGGGAGTGCCATTATCTTGGCTTAAGACTGACATATGCTCCTAAAATGCTTTGTGACTGGTTATGTGGAACTGAACAAGAAAGAATCAGGATAACAGAATAAATGTAAAGTGACTATGGGCTCATGTTTTCTATTCAAAAGGGTGCAGTGGCCCTTTCTGGGCTCTCAAATGCCCAGTCTGGGACTCTCTGACACTAAATATTCCTTGAAGCACACTAGTTCGACTTGCCTCCATGCCTTCAGGAAGGCTGCTGAAGGAAAACAAAAAACACTTTCATTGGGATATAGAGAACTTGGCAGTTCCCAAAGAGATTCCATCTATGTGATGTCACTTGATCTTCAACAACAGCCAGTCTTGGGTTGTGGAAAGAGTGTTGAATTTGGAGCCAAAGAACTTAGGTTGAATTCTCACTTATGTAATTTTGGTAAAATGATTTAACTTCCCAGGGACTACCTTTATTCCTCTGTAAACAAAGGAGGTTGTACATGATTTCTATATATTCTTAAAGCTTTAAATTTATGAGTATATGAGTATATTCTGGAGGGGAAAAGCAGCATATATGACTCCTAATTTAGTAGAGTGGATAGAACAGGGAGTTAGGAAGATATAAACTAGAATTTTCATTCTGACATATAATAGCTGTGTTACCCTGGATAAGTGTTACACTTATCTATCCTGTGTGAGCCTTAGTCAGCTATCTGCAAAATGGGGCTAACAAGAGAATCTACTACTTAGAGTTGTTGTGAGCATCAGATGAAGAAAAGTATATATATCATTTTGTAGGCAGTAAAGTACTATATAAATGTTGTTCAACTATTTCAGTCATATCTGACTCCTCATGACCCCATGTAGGATTTTCTTCGCAGAGATCCCTCTGTGACCAACCATTTCCTTCTCCAGCTCATTTTACAGTCTCTGGAAACAGAGGCAGCGTGAAGTGATTTGTCCAGGGTCACACAGTCAGTATCTGAGGCTGAATTTGAATCCAGATCTTCCTGACTCCAGATCCAACACGCTTCCATTGTGATACTCTAGTTACTCTAGAATCAGAGAACTGAGTTCAAATTCTATTGCATTACTTCTGTAATCTTGAACAACCATTTTCCTTATCTTTAAAACGAAGGGCTTGGACTAGAAGATATAAGATCCTTTCCAGCTATAAAACCAAAATATAGCCAGCAAAGTGAATAGAACATTAGATTTTCAGTTAGGAAAACTTGAGTTCAAATCCAGCCTCTGACACTTACTAACTGTGTGCATGTGGGGAAGTCCCTTAAGCAATCTCTGCCTCAGTTTCTTCAGCTGTAAAATAATAATAATAAAGCACCCACCTCCCAAGATCATTATGATGATCAGATGAGAGAATATTTGAAAAATGTTTTGACAAACCTTAAAGCATTATGTAAATGCAAATCGTTAATATTATCCTGCCAATTAGCCTTGTGAAGTCTCAGTTTCCTTATCTTTAAAATAAGAAAATTGGGCTAGATGGCTTCTGACTTCCTTTCCAGTGCAAAATCTATGATTCTTTATGATTCTAAACCAATTAACCCACCCGACCTTCAGTACAGCAAGACTTGCCCTACAGGACTGCTAGAAAGTTCATAGAAGACAATGTATTTTAAAGGTTTTACAAATGTCTAAATGCTGCATAAAAACCAGTTAGTCCTTGTGTAAAACTACTGTCTACAAATAGGTGTGTGTGTGTGTGTGTATGTGTGTGTAGGAGATGAGAGAGAAGTGTACAGGTAGATCTGGGATCTTATTCCCAGTTAAACAGTATTTACTTAACATCTATTATATTTTAAGGAACTTAAAAAAATCAAATTAAGATTATATGATATATGGAGGACAAGGAATATTTTGCTTTTGTCCTTTACATTCAGGGCCTAGCAGAGCATCTTGTACACAGCAGGTGCTTAATAAATACTTGATGAATTGAGTGTATGCAAGCTTATTTGGAAGGCTCTTCTCAGCTTGGCAGAGTTTTTTTTTAAAGTCCAAGAGCTAATGAATTTTAGCTAATTAAGACTTGGCAATTTAGAGGTGCTCCAATTTCAGTCTCAGAATAATAAGATATTGATGAGTTTGAATTAGCTACTGACCTATCGGATCATGCCAAGGGATAAGGAAAGAAAAACAAGGAATAAATTGGTCAGATGTTACCATGTTTAGAAATACTTTTGGCTCAACTTTTAAGTAAGTGTCCCCATTCTGGTGATGTCACAGAAACAGAATGGGGAACAGACCAGAGGACAGATCTTTACCTCAACTCTATTTAGGAACATTAAGTTCTAGGGGCAGTAGGTACATGGCAAGTTCAAAAGAGTGTTGAACTTGGAATCAGAAAGTTGTTTTTCAGTTGTTTCCGACTCTCTATGACCCTATTTGGAGTTTTCATAGCAGAGGTAACTAGAGTGGTTTGACATTTCCTTCTCCAGCTCATTTTATAGATGAGAAAACTGAGGCAAAAAGGGTTATGCAACTTGCCAAGGGTCACATATCTAGTAATGACTGAGGCCAGATTTGATTTCATGAAGAGAAGTCTTCCTGATTACAATCCCAGTTCTTTATCCAGTATGTCATCTAGCTGCTAGAATCAGAAAGACCCAAGCTCATATTCTGCCTGAGAAATTAGCCAACTGTGTGATTATGGGTAAGTCTCTTAAGTTTGTTCAGCTCCAATGTCCACATCTGTAAAACTGGGATCATTGCATGACCAACTCAAAGTATTTTTATGAAGGTCTAATGAGATAATTCATTTGTAAACTTTTAATCAGTGTAAATGTGAGATGTTAAATATGCTAGGCAGTGATGATACAAAGGAAAAACAAAACCAGTCCTTGCTCCTGGGAGGCTTACATTCTAATAGTGAAGACAAAGATCTTCTTGGGGAGAAGAGATATTAAGTTTTGGGGGATGGGCACCATGAAAGATCTCGTGTAGAAGATGCTTCCAATTCCAGGATTTCAGTAATCTGGACTCCATTCTTCTGGATCATGGAGACTCAAAGATGATACAAGGGCAGCAACAGGATATTTCCATCAGCAAATCTTTATTATCCACTCAGCAAAAATGTAAGTTCCCTGAGGGAACTTTTTTTTTGTTTGTTTTTTGTATATCCAGTATCTAGTATAGTGTCTCACAAACCATAGCAGCTCAATAAGGGCTTGCTAAAATGAATTGTATTGATTTGAATCTATTTTATTTTTTTAAAATAATACTCTTTTAAGACTTGAGAAGAAAAATGAGGAGGCAGAGAGAAGAGAGAGATAACAGAGGGGGGGGAAAGGAGATGGAGAGAAACAGCAAATACAAAGTAATCTCAAAATATTTTTAATGCTACTTTCATTCCTGCTGAGTCTGGTAAATACAGATATTTGTTTACAAAATCTATCTTGAATTACTGATTTTTTTCCTCAATAGAAGCTTAGTGAGTATTTTAGAAACTTCATTTGAGAAAGTTAAGAAATAACAGGAAGACACAATGGAGTGTATTTGAGAAGATTATGAAGCGCAAGTATTTTAAGGAGTAGATTTAGAATGTTCTTTTTCTTTTTTAAAAAAGGCATGATTTAAAGATCAGAGCTTAGCACAATACCAAGCACACAGTAGATTCTTAATAAGTGTTTATTGATTATCGACTGAATCACAAAACCATTGAGCTGGAAGGGACCCAAAGACCATATAGTTTAATTTGTACTCAAACAACCCAAATAAATGACCATCTAGTCTTAACATGAAGACCCTGCAAGAGAACCAACTTACTATCCCTGAGACCACATGTGCCACATTAGCAATAGTTTTTTATTGATTATTTCCTTCCTCCCTCCTTCCCTTCTTCCTTTTTTCTCTCTCTTTATTTGTCTCTCTCTGTTTCTTTTCTCTTTTCTCTCTATTTCTCTTCCTCTCTCTCTCCTTCTTTTCCTCTTTCCTTCCTTCCTTCCTTTTTTCTTTCCTTCTTTTCCTCCTTCCCTTATTTCTTTCCTCCCTTTCCTCCCTCTTTCCCTCATTCTTTCCACCCTTTTGCTCCCTCTCTCCTTCCTTCCTTCCTCTTTCCTTTTTTTTTCACCAAAGATGGGTTAATCTTGAGACTATTAGCTGTCTTGATTATATTCCTTTAGAAAATAGCCATCTTATCCACTGCCTTTCCTAAAATATTGTGCATAGAATTGAACACAATTCTGGATGTGGTTTCACCAAAGCTAGAGTTCATACAGCAGGTCTCTCATCTCTTCATCTGAATATCATACCTCTTTGAATACAGCCAAAGATCGTGTTATCCTTTTTTTTTGCTGCCATATCTCCCTAATAATTCATCCTAATCCTACATATTGAAAAAAATCTGACCAAAACACCTTACCTTTGCATGGATTTTGACATTATACTTATCCCATCTTTTTTGTAGCTTTAAATGCAGACTTTAGTGATGTGTAAAGTCTCCAAAGCAGTGACTCATAACCTTCTGAGCATCATCACATATGATCATCTCTCTTTGACTTAACATTGTTCAGTTCAATTCAATAAACATTTATTAAGCACCCACTGGGCTCAAGAAATTATGCCATCCAGTGGAGATACAAAGTCAAAAATGAAACCATTCCTGCCTTAACATATGCTTGCATTCTAAAACCTGCCACTTTCCTTCACACGGAGCACTTAATGTGTCATCACATGTTCCTTTTAGTGATGAAGAGGAAAAAAGAATATTATATTCTTATGAGCGCCTGAGGGTCCTTGCTTTGAAAGATGGGTAATTTTGCTGGCATGAAATGATTGGAAACTGAAGGGATCCCTATCAACTGGGGAATAGCTGAATAAGTTATGGGATATGCTTATGATAGAATACCATCTAGGTGATGCAGTGGATAATCAAGTACCACGCCTGGAGTTAGGAACACTAGTGTTCCTGAGTTCAAATCCAGCCTCAGACACTTATTAGCTATGTGACGGTGGGAAAGCCATTTAGCCGTGCTTGCCTCAGTTTCTTCATTTGTAAAAAATGGGCTGCAAAAGGAAATGGAAAAAAAAAACTTCAATATTGTTGCCAAGAAGAGTTATAAAGAGTTGGATATCGACTGAAAACAGCTGAATAATGATAAAATAAGAATTGATATGAAGGATTGTTTCAGAAAAACCTGGAAAGACTTGGGTGAACTAATGCTGAATGAAGTTAGCAGAACCAGAAGGACATAATACAGAGGTACAGCGAGATTGTAACAATAATCAATTGTGAAAGACTTAAATTACTCTGATTAATAAAATCATCCAAAGAACTCTTGATGCAAAATGCTATCCACTTCCAGAGAGAGAACTGATAAACTCAGAGCACAGAATGAAGTATATTTGTTTTACTTTATTTTTCTTGCCTCTTTTTCTTTGTTAAACAAGGCTAATGCAGAAATGTTTTACATGGCTTCATATGTGTAGTGAGCACAATTTCTTGCTTTCATAATTACGGGGGGAGGGTGTAGAGGGAGAGAAAATTAGAACTAAAATAATTTTTAAATGAATATTTATTTTTAAAAATTAAAATTTAAATGTAGAGAATTTAGACTGAAAAATTAAAATTAAAATTAAAACAGATGTTACCATCCTGAGGGAACTTACCTTCACTACTCCCTCACCACATTTTCTCACCTTATACAATTTCTTGTATACTTACCTTTCTTTGAAGAAATTCTCCATATATCTCTCTTCATATAAGCCAAATGTCAAATTAATTTCTTTCTAAAATCCTCCCTTCTTCACTACCTTTCCCAGCATATGACTACCATCATTTGTTTCATATATGATGAAAACATAAAAAAAAGTCCCATGGGAAGTAAAATTAGAAGATATTATCAAAGAAGTAAGATTGTTTTAGGAGTAACTCATTCTAAAAAAAAATAGAAAAGATATTACATTTAATATCTGTTTCTGTAACCAAAAGAAAGAGGTATAAAAATTCCATTAAGTCTACACACATTAGAATTTTTTTAAAAAATGATAACTCCTATTATTACATGTAGCCACAAATTTCTAACTTGTGTGTACACGTTGAGTCAATTTCCACATCTGCTTTCCTTTTTAGTATTCATTTCGATGCTTTTGAGTAATTACTTGACTCTTCCTGTAGAAATTCAGGATTCTTTAGCTCTCTCCTCAGCTCACCACAGTTTCTACCCAGCCCCAAGAATGTGAAAATATGCTGACACTAATAATGTTGTCATGTTTTAAAGTCTGCCAAGGTCAGCTGAGGCTCAGGAGAAAGGTGATAAGCATCTTTGATAATATTAATGACTTGGTATGAAGCATCAACAAATGGGGACTGAGCATGCCTGTCTTTAAAAAAAGGCTTCCCCATGTAGCAAATCTGTTGCCATCTATGTTTGAAAAGAAAGTGCCAGAGTGGACATCAGCGTTTTGACTGTGTCTAGATGAGTTATTGCTTTGTCCATTTCTGAAATGAAATCAGCCAACGATGTGTCAAGCCCTGTCTCCTAAATAGGAACAGAAATATCTGAGTATCCAGGGAGAGGAAATTTTTTGACTCCACACTTCAGAAACTAACCTTGAAGTGTTACATGCTATAAATATGATATATAGATGCTATAAAAGGAAAACTATATGAAATTCAAAATGAGGAGGAGGTAGAGGGTAAAGGGCTTTTTCTCCCCCCAAAGGTCTATAATTTTGATCCACAAGATGGTGGAAAGTGACTCAACAGTTTTGAAATTCTAACACTGTGGCTGAAAGGATAACAGACAGAATAGGGCTCTAGATTTGGAGTCAGAAAGATACTTGATATCTAGTAGCTATATGAGCTTGGCAAGTCACTCAATCTTCATTTCTATTCTACTCCAAGGACTGCCTGGATTTTCTTCACTATGCTTTAGCAGCTTTCTCTCTTTTTCTATTAATTGTTTTATTCTCATAAAAATATATATTTTAAAAATACATATTTTTTATGAATCATATTGGGAAAGAAAAATCAGAATTAAAAGGGGAAAACCATGAGAGAAAGAAAAAAATAGAAGAAAAAAGTGAACATAGAAGGGTGTTGATTTACATTCAATCTTCATAGTTCTCTTTCTGGACACAAATGGCTTTTTCTATCCAAAGTTTATTGGGAGTCCTTGGATTACTGAACCATTGAGAAGAATCAAGTCTTTCATGGTTGATCATCTCTCAATCTTATTGTTACTGTATACCTTATATTCCTGGTTCTGCTTGTTTCATTCAGTGTCAGTTCACATAAATATTTCCAGGCTTTTCTAAAATCAGCCTGTTCATCATTTTTAGAGAACAATAATATTCCATTATTTTCACATACCACAACTTATTGAGCCATTCTTCAATTGATGGGAATATACTCATTTTCCAATTCTTTGCTAGCCCAAAAAGAGCTCACAATAGCCTTCTCAACCTGGAAGTTTACTCTGTTCCCATGACTTCCTCACTCTGGAAGTTTACTTATGCATCTCATATTCTTGTACTGAAATGTAGGTTACTCTGATGATGCCTTTAAATGATTAGTTAGTTCTTCCCAGAACCACCATTTTAAGGAAAATGCCCAAACCAGCTACATTATCATCTCTCTCCAGATTTTTGGACCATTTCTCCACCATCTCCCCAAATGGATACCTTCTCTTTCTTTCCCTTCTCTCCCTCTTCCCCCTTTATGTGTATTCTCCCATTAGAACATAAGCTCACTAGGGACAAGGGCTGTCTTTCTGCTAGAATTTGTTATTCCAATACTTAGCATAGTGCTAACTGCTTAATATAAATTTGTTGATTTTGCTTGACTTGTTTCAGTTTTCTCATCTCATCTGTAAAATGGGGTAATAATAGCGTTCACTTCCCGTAGTTGCTGTGAGGATAAAATAAGTTAATATATTAAAAGTACTTTTCAAACCTTAAAATGCTATATCAAAGTGAGTTAATATTTATTAAGGCATTACAGTCTGTTACATTTAGAAGCAGAGAACATTAGATCAAGTTATCGTTTAACCATTAACTACCTGGAACAACTGAGTTCATTGAATTAAGCCTGTTTCCTCTTCTATACAATAAAGGTTTGGACTAGATGCCTTTCCAAGGAGGCATGCCTATTTATTTTTATTGTTGTTGTTGTCATTTTGTTTTTCTATTATTTTTATTTTTCTTGATTATATGGAAAAAAACTTTTTTTGTTACACTTGTACATCCATTATTTTATATATTTCTACATGAATCATACTGGGAAAGACAAATCAGAACAAAAGAGAAAAACCATGAGAAAAAAAGTGAAAATACTATGTGTTGATCTACATTGTCTTCATACTTCTCCTTCTGGATACAGACAGCATTTTCTATTCAAAGTTCATTGGGGATGAGATATGTTTAATTATACCCATTACATTATATATAGGAGGTAAATCGAGTCTCAGAAGGGTTAAATAACTTACCAAAAGTTACACAATGAGTAACTATTGGATCCTGCTCAAGATAAACTCTATAGGTCTTTTAGTTTTGTGTTCATTATAATAGAATCCTTAAAGTATCTGAAGCTAGATTTGAACTCAGGCCTTTTTGACTCCAAATTAGTATGGGCCAAGTACAGGCCATGTACTGGTAAATAATCTCATTTTTAAATGAATTTATAAAATCATTATCTCATTTGACCCTCATAATAGTCTTGGGAGTTCAGTTCTATTATTTTCCCCATTTTACAAATGGGGAAACTCAGATAGTCAAAGGATATAAATGACTTGTCTAGGGTTATACAACTAGATAGGATAGGAGGTCGACTTTGATTCAGTCATCTTGATCTATCCATTATGACATTAATGGCTTTTTAATCAGATAATCTCAATAATAGCTAGCTGATAATAATAGTTCTACCTTGAAAAAACCCAGAGCTTCTTAACAAATATACAGTCAAACAAAATAATTCACCCATTTTTTTTAAAAAAAAAAGACGCATATTTAGTCCATTACTTCTGTGAAGAAGTAAGTAACATTTTCCATCATCAGTCCTCTAGAATCATGGCTAATAGATACATTGATAAGAGTTCTTATTAAAGCTTTCAAAGTTTTCCTTTCCAAAGTTACATTATATAAATTGTGCCCCTTCTTGTGCTAATTTCATTCTGCATTAGTTCATAGAAATCTTCCCAGGTTTCTCTGTAACCATTCCTTTCTTATGCTACAATATTGTTATTTTTATATACCATAATTTGATCAGTCATAACTCAATTGATAAACACTCCTTCAATTTCCATTTCTTTGCCAACTACAAATTGAGTTTCTGGGAGTATTTATCTATATATGAGTTTTTCTTTCTTTCTTTGATGTCTTTAAGATACATGCCAAATTGGGGCATTGTGGAGTCAAAGTTTAGTAACTTTTTCAACCATCCATTTTTACTCTTTTCTCTGCACTCTACAATCCAGTAACACTGGCTTCATTGCTGTTCCTTTCACATAATATTCTATGCCCAATTCCATGTTTTTGTAATCTCTGTTCTATGCCTGGAAGACCCCGCCATTTCCCTTCTCTCCACTTCCTCCCTTTCTATCTAATTTCTATGTGATTAGATATTTACAGGGTAGGTAGATGGCTCATCAGATAGAGTACCTTGCCTGGAATCAGGAAAATCATTTTGCTGAGTTCAAATCTAGCTTAAGACACTTTGTGACTGTAGGTAAGTCACATAATTCTGTGTTAATTTCCTCATCTATCAAATGAGCTGGAGAAGGAAATGGCAAACTACTCCAGTATCTTTGCCAAGAAAACTCTTAAATGGGATTACATTATCTCTTCCATTGTAATAGAAGAATTCTTGAGGGCATGGCCCATTTTTGTCTTTCTTTTTGCCTCCCTCACTGAGATCAGAAACATATTAAGTACTTTACAATTGTTTCATAACTTGTTGGCTTGACTGTTTCTATCACTTCCCAGTGAAATATTAATGACCAAGAATATTGATCGTTGAGTCAAAAGATATATACACAGATAAGTAAATACAGAATGTGAAATATACACTCGATTCTCTGGACCACAGGGCTCCCTATAATTTAAGTTTTATTTCTTTAATGTCCATATTATTTCTACCAGCCTAGAGGGGTCCAGTCATAGAGAATTCATCGACAATTTCCCTTGGATCATCTTGGTTCTTTCCCACAGACAATAATTGTATATTTAAGCATAAGCCATTCAGCTTCAAAACATCAGAATGGTAAATTTAAAAGCAGAAGGGATTCATAAGATCATGTAGTCCAACGTCTTCACTTTATACATGGGAACACTTTATACAGAAGGAAAACTGACTTGATCAATGTCCTACAGAGATATGTATGCGAGGAAGGATTTGAACTCTGGTCCTTCAAATAGCCAATAGGCAGCAGGCAGATAGATACTCCATTTGAAACAATTAATGTCAGAGCTCAAAAGGACATAGAAGAGATTTTGATTAAGTGATTCCTCTGGTACATGCTGATGTTTTATGCCATGAATTATGGAACATCTATAGAGCAAAATGGATGCAGAGTGTTTGTCAATATAATGCTGATAGTTGAGATATATTGACAATGTTCTGGGAGAAGGCCTCATTATTAGCAAGAGATACCCATCTAGCAATTTAAATGCTTGAAAAAGAGGCAAGCCAATTTTATCAAAGGCCTTGAGTGAGTACATTTTTTTTATCCCAGAAACTAAAGACAAAGCATCAGCAACAATGAGTTCTATCTCTCTGTCTGTCTCTCTCTCTATCTGTCTATCTCTCTCTGTCTCTGTCTGTCTTTCTCTGTCTCTGTATCTCTCTCTCTGTCTCTTTCTCTCTCTCTTTTTGTCTCTCTCTCTGTCTGTCTGTCTCTCTGTCTTTCTCTTTGTCTATCTCTCTCTTTTCTCTCCCCTCTTAATAGATTCATGATCATGGAAGCAGTGAAACCTGGTAGGGAGTTTGAAACTCAGATTAGACCAAATCCATATGGGAGTTCAGATATTTCACATTCCTTGTGTTTTTGCAGCAGTAGTTAGGGATACAGCATGTATAAATCTGTTAACCATTTCAGGGACCCAGCCTACACTTGTGCTTTTCCCATAGAGTCCAATTTGGCTCATGAAATAAAATTGCTTTGGATTCTATACGGAAAGGCCAGATGGTGTTATCACAAAGGTAATGAGGGAAGAGAATGGACCGGATTTTTCTCAACATGAATTCTACTGGAAAGATCTGAAAGGACTATGTATTCCAATTGCTCTCTTCCTAGAACTTTTCTCAACAGGGCTCCTTATAATTTCAGTTTTATTTCTTTGTTTCCTCCATGCCATTGGCTCTGAAAGCTGGGGTGAAAGGAACATGGTCACAATTCCCTTTATCTGAAAATTTCAGGGGATGGAGTTGTTTCTGTGTCCACTTAATTAAAAGAGCAAGGACATTATGAGTACTTAGCTTTGCAAATTGTATGCAAATGAAATTGATACCTATGCTCCTTCCTAAATACATAATTTGTAGACTAATGTTAAATTTGCCAGGACTTGAAAGCTGTGACATTGTTTTTATAAGCCACCAGGGTTCTACGAATTTGAATCAGTTTTATACCAACACAGAACAAAAAAGAGTTTTGGATATTTAAGAGAGGATGAGTGAATACCTTTTTGTTTGTTTGTTTTAGCTTATTAATATTTTGGCAAAACAACCAGGCAGGATATTCGTGTACAACTGAGCTGACAGACAGACTTGGCATTGTGGGATTTAGCTCTGCAAGGGAACTTGGACATAACGAAATCAACTAGAGGCAGTTAGATGGCACAGTGATAGATCACTGGGTGTGAAGACCAGAGTTCAAATCTAGTTTCTGACATTTATTAGCTGTATGACACTGGCTAAGTCATTTAACTTCTTTCTGACTCAGTTTTCTCAATTATTAAATTAGGAAAATAACAGCATCTACCCCCAAGGTTAGTTGTGAAAATAAAATAATGTAATATTTATGAAATGTCTTCTAAACCTTAAAGCATTATATAAATTATTATTGAGTCTCATAGCTCACAGGCTCAAAGACTATCTTATTCTATTAGTACCAAAACAAGAATGGATTTCCTAAAATGTCCAACAAGTAGCCAATCAGTCATTTCCTTAAGCCTTCTGGAAAGGGAAAATACTAACACCCAAAGAAATATTTTCTCTTTTTCAGATAGTTCTGTCAGAAAGTTTTTCTTATATCAGGCTTAAAACTCTCAAATTACTCCTATTATTCAGAATTCTACCCTTGAAATTCAAAAAGAATTGAATTTTTCTTGGTGAACTATCTCTTCAAATATTTGAAGACAGTTATAAAGTTGACCTAAGTCTTCTAAAAAATTCCAATTCCTTTGCTTAGTCCTTATCTGGCATGAATTCAAGGCCATTCACCACACTGATAGCTAAATTTCTCTTAATGCAGCCCAACATCACATTTGATATTTTTGTCTATTATATCACATTATTGATGGATATTATACTTGGAGTTCAGTTAAATTGTTAGATATTTTTCAGATGAACTGTTTCCTAGCTATATTTCCCTATCATATATTTCTTGGTCTTTAAAAAAATTGATGTGTAAAGCTTTATGTTTCTTTCTATTGAATTTCAACTGAAATTTGACACTTCTTCTCCAAATTAGGTGGCACAATAGAGCGCCAGACCTGGAGTCAGAAAAACTCATCTTCCTGACTTTAAATTTGGCCTTAGACACTTAATGGATGTGTGACCCTGAGCAAGTCCCTTAACCCTGTTTGCCTCAGTTTTCTTATCTGTAAAATTAGCTAAACAGGAAAATGGCAAATTACTACAGTGTCTTTGCCAAGAAAACCCTAGATGGGGTCACAAAGAGTGAGATGTGATTGAAAAACAAGTGAAGAACAACTCTCCTAACTACCTTTAATTTATTTATTTAACATGCTACATGTATATCATTATATACATACATCTTGTTTCCCCAGTTAGAAGGACCACTTGATTGTTTGGCCCAGTGTTTTTCTAAGATTTAACCACAGTCTGCAGCAAACTTATGGAATTCTGACTCAGTCATCTAGCATGGTAACTAGTTATCCAGTTCTGTGCTAGTCATATTCAAAAACATGTTGTGTATGTCTTTTTGTAATTCACTGATACGATTCATGGGACCAAAAACAGATCCCAAGGATACTTCATAAGAGACTGCATTCCAAGGTGACAGCAAATCATTAATAACTACTCTAGGTGCAATGACATTAAATCATTTCATAGTCTTACTGTTCTATTGTCTAGCCTTATCTCTGAATGTTTTCCAGAAAAAAAAAATTTGCTAAAATTCATTTAATTTCTATTGAGGGCATTTCTTTTATCTAACTGTCTAGTAGCCAGTCAATACATGAAATTAGGTTAGTCTGGTATTATTCTTGATACAATCATTCTGGCTCTCTGTGATTCCCATTTCCTTTTCTAGATATTCATTAATCTTCTCTTTGATACTAAATTCTATATTTTTCAAGTCAAGGTAGGTGGTCCATAGTCTACAAATTCAATAGTCAGTTGTTGTTTTTTTTTAAATAGGGATACCCTTTGCTCTTCTGTCTTCTAGTACCTGTCTCTCTTTATATCTTTGACAGATCACTGATGGGGACTCCCACATCCATCACTTCCTCTAAAACTCAGATGTTGGTGTCTGGAACACACCAAGAGCAGCTAGAAATTTTTTGTATTTCATTGTTTTTCTTGAGTTTCTGCTCTTTATTACTCATTTTTATTTGGTTCTTTTCAGTCTAAAAATTATACTCCTTGTCCCCAAACCAGAATCAAAATAAGAGTTAAATAGTTTTTTTTCCCCCAATATCATCCATTAGTATCCTCTCATTTATCATGGGCAAGTTAGGGCCTGTCTATTTTTGTTTCCTTTTCCTCACCAACATTTGAAGTCAAGATTCTATTGAGTTCCAATTCTGTGCCCTTCCTATTATACCATATGGCCTTCCCACTTCCCACTTCAGCCCAATCACTTTCCAGTCCATCTGATAAGAATTTTCTACCAGTCCCATCCCAGAGATTCATGGATAGAAAATCTTACAAAAGGATCAAATCCTGAAGGGCTCTACTCCTTATCTTACCCTCATTTTCCTCCAGAAGAAAGTGAATTAGAAAGCAGATTGACTGTTTAAATATTCCCATTGTGGAAGCTTTGGGTAGCTTGTTTCAATCTAGTTTATTTCCTTCCCTACTATGAGTGCTTAAAGATTGTCAAACACTGTAAGTGCTTCTTAATAAACAGAAGACTAAATTGCAGATGGAATTGTAGTCATAATCATTATCATCAAAATACGCTTATTAAGTGCCCATCTGCATGTGGCGCTGTTCTAGACTCTGAAAGAAAACAACAAGGAATTGACCTACTTTTCAGCAAATGGAAATATTTCATCTGTTTGGGTTTCTGCACAACTTGGGAATAATGATGGCATTCAAACAAGGGAAGCTTGGGATGTCCCATTCATAGAAGGTTAGAAAAACCTGGTGAACTAATCTAGAATATGGGGAGGGGCAGAGCAGGGAATTATAATCATTTTTTCATATCCTGTACCCTTTGTATGACTCTTCTCAGAATAATGTTTTTAAAAGAATAAAATAAAATATATAAGATTACCCTAAAAGCAGTGTAAATTAGAGATAAGGATATTATACATATATACATATATATATGTATATGTATATATTTTCCTATTCAAGTTAATGAATACCCTGAAATCTATACAGCCAGGTTAAGAATCAATGATTTAGACAGATGCTAATGAGCTACGTAACCTTTGGAAAGCCATAGCTCCCTTTTGTGACATGTCAGCATCTTGTATTCAGGACAGCTAGGTAACACAATGGATGGAAGACCAGACCTGGAGTCAGGAGGACTTGAATTCAGATCTAGACTCAGATAACTACCGTGACCCTGGGCAAGTCATTTAACTCTGCCTTAGTTCCTTAGTTTAAAATGAACTAGAAAGGGAAATGACAAATCTCTCTAGAATTTTTGCCAAGAAAACCCCAACTGGGCCACAAAGACTTGAACATGATTGAAATGATTCAATAATAACAAAATCATTTCCTATATTACACAGATCTCCTAAGAAAAACAGTGAAGATTCAATTATTCACTTGAGGATTATCTGTAACACATTTTCTTTTATTTAAAATACACGTATCTATATCTCTATCCATCCATCCACCCACCATTTCTCTCTCTCTTTCTCTTCTGTCTGTGTCTGTCTATCCCTCTGTCTGTCTATCTCTTTTCTTTGTCTCTCTCTCTCTGTCTCTGTCTCTCTCTCTCTCTGTGTCTCTGTGTGTCTGTCTGCCTGTCTCTCTGTGTGTGTGTGTGTGTGTGTGTGTATGTGTATGCCCTTGATGTCTTTTGTTTTTACATTATGCTTCCCAATCTGTTTCTCCTATCTCCCCCACTAAAAGGAGAGACAGGAACCAAAACTTGCAAAGAGCCTACTATTTCCTAGGGACTGTGCTATGATATCATTGATCCTCACAATCACCCTGGGAGATCATTGCTATCATTATCCTGGTTTATAGCAGAGGAAACTGAGATATACAAAGGTTAAGTCACTTGCCCAGCACAGCGAAGTATCTGCGGCTGAATCTAAACTCAAGTCTTCCTGATTCCTGACCCAGTACTTGATCTACTTGTGTTTCCCAGCTGCCAGAAAGTGATCTCACATCAAAAAGAATATAGAAGAGGAAAAGAAGTTCAGGAAAAGTATATGCCATATCAGACCTCTCTGGTATCATGTACAGTGTTCATTACCAGAAGGAGATTTTTTTTTCCTATTTCTTGTTTGTGGCAAGCTTTCCTCCATTACACTTTCACAGCACTCAATCTCTGACACATTTTCAGCGGCAGGATCCTAACAATAACAACAACAAATTAACTTTTATAGGGATACGGTGAATGGAATCAAGGAGATCTGAATTCATATCCTGCCCCGGACATGGGGTATCCTCAGGTAAGTCACTTAACCTTTATTGCCTCCATTTCCTCATCTGTCAAATGAACTGGAAAAGGAAGTGGCAAACTGCTCTGGATCTTTGCTAAGAATGCCCCAATTGGGGTTTCAGTTTATTTCTGAAACTACTATATAACAACAAAAGTATTTATGTAGTATCCTAAGGTATACAAAATACTTTACAAAAATGACCTCCTTTGGTCCTCACCCCAAATCTGGAAATGTATTATTATCCTCATTTTACAGTTGAGGAAACTGACAACTTGTCCAAGCCACTGCCCCACCTAGCTGCTTCCCAATACCATGAAGTCTTCCTCTCAGCAGCAGAATTTATAAGGTTATTTAATATTCACACAAACACTTTATTTTGGAAATTAATGTGTTCTGGGGGAAATAATAATATATTCTAAACTTCAATGGAAATGTCAGCTACTAGTTGTGAAGATACATGTGCCTTCCCCTTTTTCTAAGAGTATGGATAATGGAAAGTATAGTATACCAAATTATTATCAAACATGAATTATAGAGCATGAAATATATTTAACCAAAGAACAGAAACTTAGTGAAAGCCCTGAATTATTGCAAGAGCTCAAGGGTCAAATCGAGCTAGAAACTTCTAGTAAAAATATTTTCCTTCTCCCAAGGTATTACAACATCAATGTCTCTCTCTGTGTTTCTCTCTTCCTATTCCTATGCGTATCACTATAAAATATATAGTTGTATTTCCACTGAAATTCCATTCTGATATCTCAATGTGATATGAAGATGGTCCTGGACATTCAATGATTATTTGAGTGTAATGAAAGCTAATGTAGCTTTCATTATTAGATGATTAAGTGAATAAGGTGCTGGGGCTGAAGTCAAGAAGATTTGAATTCACATCTAGTCTCAGACACTAACTGTGTGACCCAGGCAAGTCACTTAACCTTATTTGCTTCAGTTTCCCCAAATGTGAAAGGGGAACAAGAATAGCGTCTATCTTCCAGAATTATCGGGAGGATAAAATGAGACAATATCAGTAAAGTGCTTAGCACAATGCCTGATGCATATTAGGTGCTTTAAAAACTGTTTTCTCACTTTTTTCTCTCTTGTTACTTTGCTTGTTCAAGGGGAAAGGGAAACAACCAATCTTTAATCTCATAGCCTTACTGGGAGAAAAGAGTTTCAATAGTGTCCAGAATCAGGAAGATCTGAATTCAAACCCACCCTCAGATACTATCCTAGACAAAGCACTCCAGTAGCTCTGCCAAGAAAACATCAGATCCAATTCTGGACACGTATTAGCTGTGTGACTCTGGGCAAGGCCCTTTGCCTCTGTTACCTCATCTGTAAAATGGACTGAAGAAGGAAATGGCCAACCACTCCAAAGTATTTGCCTAGAACAACAACAATGAAAACTCTACCAGGTTCTATAGACATAATGGGCATTCAAGTATGGTTAAGTTTTTAATCTGGTAAAGAATTGTATTTCATGTTTCACAGTCTGACTTTGATAATTATTTGACACAAAATGGTAGTATCTATTCAAGGACCATCCAAGAAAGGTTTGGACAGGCTTATCACTGGGCTGAACACAAAGAGGATGATTTCCTCCCCACATAGGTACCTTTTCCCCATTAGTATATCTTTCAGGCAATTTCACCAATAGTCTTTCATCAGAAAGGTCTACTTCTAGGACACAGATGATAGCAAGCATCTAGAATATCCACTCACACCCTTGCTTTGATCCATTCTATTTCCTTAGGATGCACCCGATAAGACTAATCACTCAGGATTTTCTCCAGCTCATGACTGCTTCTAGGAGCTGCTTCCCCTTTTTCTTATTCTTTATTGTAAAGGATCACTTCCTTGTAGGGGATGAGGGAAAGAGTAGAATGGACCATTTTGGTGACTAAAAACCAAAAGATATCCATAAGTTTTTGACAACATTTGACTTATTTGTTTGATCAAAGGGAACCCCCTTAGAAACTCATACTCCTCAGTTACATGTTGTCTAGTCTGTATTTCTTCCCTGCTGTCCTATCTGCCATTCTCTATGCAGGACCCTTGTATGTAACGACTGCTCGCACCCAGCATACCCCAGAATCAGCCAGAGTCAGGATAAGCAAAAGTCTTTAATCTTTATTCTTGGTCTTAGACTCAGGATTGAACAGGATGGAAGCAGAATCTCTGCGACAGCCTTCCTCCTTGTCTGCCACCGAGAATGTGTGTCCCTCATTAGCTTTACTGCACCCCTAGTCTTTCATACAATCCTCTATACACCAATCATTGAGCCAGTACAGATAGTGGAAAGGACCATTTTCCAAGCATATGCCCATAGAGCATTGTCCAATCAGAAGTTAGCCTCAAGCGCTCGGCAGTCCTGACCTCAGTGCATCAATCCAATAGTTTCAGCCCTCTACACTTGTACAATTTATCTTGGGTACCACTTCTTATAGGAGGATTTTCTGGATCTCTGTCATCCTTAATACATTGGATTTCACTTTGTCTTAAGTGTATAAGGGGCATCTGGGGACAAAGCTGGGCATAGAGGCAGAAAGAACTGAATTCAAATCTGTTCTTAGATACTTATTAGCTGTATGATGCTTAGCAAATCATTTAATCTCTATTCCTCTTTTCTCATCTGTAAAATGGAAATAATGGCATCTACATTTGGGGGTTGTTGTGAGGATCAAATGAGATAAGGAATATAAAGCATCTAGCACAGTGCCTGGTACTAGTATGTGCTTTATAAAAGTCCATATTATTATCATTAATTTAATTTACTTATGGTCATTTGTGCCCATATTATATCTCCACCCCACCCCTAACCATTAAAATATAAACTCCTCAAGGGCAGGAACTGTTTCTTTCTTGTACCTGTATTTCTAGGGCTGAGCACAATATAGGCATCTGAAAGACTTTGTTGAATTGAAATGAACTGTTAAAAGCTTGACTTGTTTTTACCATTTTGGTGAAATTAAGAGAGCAAAAATGTCTGTGAGTTAGAAGAGTATCTGTATACATAAATTACCCATAGTGAGACAAGATACTGGAACTGAATGGGAATTGTCTTATCCATACTTTAGGCTTCAGCATCTTATGGAGAGTTTTCCTAAACTTGATCCCTTCTACTGGAACAGGTAGATGGTAGAGGAAATAGAGTGCCGGGCCTGGAGTCAGGAAGATCTGAGTTCAAATATGACTTCAGATACTTATTAGCTGTGTGATCCTAAGTAAGTCACTTAGCTTTTATCTGCCACAGTTTCTTCAACTGTAAAATGAGGATAATAATAGCACCTCCAGCCCAGGTTGTAAGAGGAACAAATCAGATAATAATTTAAAATGCTTAACACAGAGCATGGCATTAGGTATTATATAATTATTAGCTCTTATTTTTATTACTAGCCATTATCTTTGAAGTGTTGGGTCAAAGGATTTTATTTATTTATTTTTTTTAGTTTGTAGGGGGGAAAAAACAAAAACAAGCATTTCCATAGTAGAGTATAATAGAAAAGATGAACACACATGAAACTACAATAAAATCTATTATGTACAACTTGTTATTCTTTTAAAAAATATAACATTATCATGCAAATTTCTTTTTTTCCTTATTTTTCTTCCTTTTGATATCTCTCTCACAGTCACCTCTATCTCCTGAGATCTTGAGAATTCCCAGTTTTCTTTTATATTCTCTAGACCTTAACATGATACCACTTTCCTTTCCCAAAACAGAGGTTAGGATTTTTAAAAGAATCTTAAGAATAACTAAAGGGAAAATATGGCTCACACAATTCCTGAAAAAGATAGGTATGTAGATGGATAGATAGGTGGATTGAAAAGGGGATGGATGAATAGCTACATAGATATACAGACAGATAAAGAAGATGAATAGATGAATGGATAGCTAGACAGATAGATGGCAGGATAGATTTATAAATGGATAGATAAGTGGATAAATGGATGCATGTATAGATAGATGGATAGATGAATTGATAGACACATAGATATAATAGACAAACAAATATAATGGATAGATAGATGGATAGATGAATAGATGGCAAGACATAATGGATAGGCAGATGGGTATAATAGATAGATATATATTTAGACAGATAGGCAGACAGATATAATGGATAGACAGACAGATGGATAAATAGATGGATATTGTTGTTTTTGTTTATCCTTTGTTCTCAAAGGAGGACCATGACATCAGGGAGGTTATGCCATGACATACAAGTGAATTGGATTGAAGTGAGAGTGAGCTGGGCAAGGTCCCCTGCCTCACTTTCCCTCCAGAGCCATCTGGGTTCAGTGGCCAGATACAGATCAAGATGACTGGAGATGGTCCTGGATGCAGTGGAGGACCTTGGCCTTTTTAATCTATAAGGTCTAAAACAGGCCAGGATGACTGAGGTCTCAACCATTCAGTGATTAAGACAAGGTAGCAATTGAGGCAAAAAAGCTCCTCTCTTACCTGGTCTTAAAAAATCTAAATAAATAATTGAATGAATCTGGAAGAAGACCCTCAGAATTTCTGATAAAAGCAGAAACGACTTTTATTTATAGTCAATCTGAGCCAATCAAGACCCAAACAATAGATGGATGGATGGATATAGGAAATTTAATCAGCACTTACTATGTGCCAAGTTTATTCTAAACACTGGGAATACAAAAACAAGAAAACAAGGTCACTTTGTTCTCAAGAGTTTATATATTCATAAAGGAAAATCAATCATAAAGGGAATCTGGAAAGTGGGGGGAAAGATGACAGCTACATGGGAAGCCAGGCAACTAGTGTGGGAGTGGATTAGACCAGATGATGAATCACATGAAGATAGGGCAGGTTAGATAGTGAGTTGGAATGTGAAAGTTGGGAGGGACCTCAGAGTTCACTTACAATCCCAGGCTCTTAAGTAAAGGTTTCTCATCTTAAAAACAAAACAAAAACAATACTTCCTGCCCCCCACAAAACAAAGTACAACCAAAAACATCTCATTACTTTGACAAATACATTTCAATGTAATTGTTTTCTTTTGTAATCCTATATATTTTATTTTTACATATCAAAAACCATGATTCTGAAAGGGAGTCTATTAAGTTTATTAGATTGTTAATGCATCCATAACATAAAAAAGGTAAAAACTGATGTAATCATACCCGAACAGGAATTCCCTCCCCAAACCCCAATATTCCTGACCAATGTTCATATAAGCTAAAAAATTCAGAAGAAAAATAAAAATTCAGAGTCACTAATCATCATCAAATGCTCCTTATGTAGCCACAAATGGGTAATATGACTTTTTGGCCTAACAGCCCATTCCTATATATCAGTTCAGCTGAGCACTGCCGTGTGTAGGTAGCCACCATGCTTCCCTTGAAAAAAATGATTCAGCAAGCAAAAGAATAGCTGAAAATTAAAAAAAAAACTTTAGGAGAAAAATCTCTATATTTACTTATGTTTGGTCATTATTTTCAAAAGACAGAATGGAGTAGTGGAAGGAGGACTTGTGGATTAATTCCATCTGTGCTGTTATTTCTCATATAGCCTCAGGAAAATCATATGACTTTTAGTTTTGTTTTTCTTATACAAGATGGTGGCTTGAAATTGTACTAAAACTTTGGGACATCCTGATATTAAACCAGAACTGAATGAAATGATCCATAAGTCCTTTACAGTCAGGGGTATACTGGGAAATGTTTGATTAAATAGTGCTTTTAGGGGGGAAATGTGTTCACAATACTCTTTCAGTTTTATCTGCATTATTCACAATTTCTTTATCACTTTCTTAAGTCTAGATAGTTATGAGTCATCTCCAACAGATCCTTTCATAGCTCTACATTCTACAGAAAGAGTCTAAGTTTTATAATTTTGTCTGATGTTATTTTTTTAATATTAAAAATTTTAAAATTTTGCTTCCAATCCTAATTTCTCAGGTGCAATGAATGAAGCTAGTATTCTCCTTAAATCAGAAATATTGGAGAAATATTCAATCCCAAAAGACAGGAAGGGATAAATGACAGTCAAGACCAAAGATCTGGGAAATTGTTTTATTAGGAAATATAAAAAAATGATCTGGGGTTCATCTGAAAACCCCGGCTTTTCCCTAATCCAGTTTATACTTCTTTGAGACAAATTCTCATTAGGACTAAGATAATTAAGGCTGTGGCCACTCTGGCATTCCAAAAGATAAAAACCCTATCTCAGATACCTAATTGCCATTGTCTACCTCAATGTCTTCAGACTTCCTGGCTCTAGTTTGACTATCTCCTATAAATATTAAAAACTCTCTAATCTCTTTCTCGCCTCAGTTTCTCTGGCATTACAATCTAAGAAATAATTTATTATTAGTGGGATTCAAATCCACATTTTCAGGTTGAGAAGTCGTGTGGAATAATAAAAACTGGGATGGATTTGGAGTCAGAGGATCTGGCTGCAAATTCCAGACCTACTTCTTACTACCAATCGGTACTCATTTAATTCTCTGGCTTCAGTTTCTTCATCTACAAAGTGAGAGAGTTGCTCTGAATTGGCCACTGAGACATCTCCCATCTATAGATCATCATTTGTCTACCATCTGATTCATTTTCCTCCAATGTAAAATGGGGATCATAATAGCAACTTTTTCTCAGGGTGATTGTGAAAAAAAGTGAAATATTTGTGAAGTACTTAGCACATAGCAGTTGCTTAATAAACTCTTCAATCTTCTCTCCCTTCCATCTTCCTATCTTTCTTTCCTCCCTCCCTCCCTCCCCTTTTCTCTCTCCCTTCTTCCCTCTCTTCCAAATCTCTTTCCATATTTTCTATGGGCTTTTTCATCCTTTCCATGGGCCCATCCCATGAGCCCATGATTTCACACTCAGAACTCTTTCCCATTATGCTGTGTTATCATAGGACCATTATATCTAGTAAGACTGGAGCTGGAATTCTGATTCTGGTTCTTAACACCAAGTCCCAGATTGCTGTACCAAACTGTGGTTTATCTGCCTCTTTCTTTGTTCTCCTATCTGGTACAAAGGGCTTAACACTGTGCTTAACCATTACCCAGCATACAGTAGGTATTTAATAAATGTTGACTGGTAGAAAGTTAATGCTTTCTAGCTCTGCTGTTTGCATAAATAACCAAATGAGAAAGAAAGGTTCAACCAAACTGGGAAATACAGAATTCTGTATCAACTCCTTTATTCTTTGTGCCTTTTAAAAATATTTTCTGGGTGAAGGATCTTTACTACACCTTGAATTCTTATTTGTCTCCAATATGTAACAGAAGAAATGACAAATGTATTGTTGACTAAAACACTTGTATTCTTGCCTTCCCAGAATCCTTTTTGTGTTTATTGCCTGTATTTTCTTTATTAGTCTGACAGTTAACTATAGAACAGAATCTGAAATAAGCTCTCATCTGGTCTGAGAACTGATTAGTGCGTGTCTTTCACTGTTTCTAAATAAAAGTGGACACTACTGTGCCTAATGCTCTGGCTAGAACCACGATAAAAAGAAGCTAGGGAGGACATTAGAGTAGGCATCTAGAACTTATTACAGCCCAGGATCCTTGTAAGTAGAATTAACCCTACCTCCTAACTTAATCCAAAAATTACTTAGTCCTTATGTAACTCAGTTTCCTCATACATAAAATGGGAACAATAATCTGTCTCACTGGATTGTACTGATGATCAAATGAGTTAATAAATGTAAAGTATTTTTCAGATCTTATAGCTCTATCATCATCATCATCATCACCTTAAAAGTTAATAAAAAGCAAAGGGATCAAGGATTTACCTTTTTTAAAAAATCAAAATGTTCAGCTTGCCCCTGTGAAAAATCCATCAAGTTGCTGCTCAAAGTCAGTACACAGACATAATTTAGGAATTCATAACTATAATAAAAGATTACATGGAGTGTCACAAAGAGACTATATTGTAATTTCCCCTCCTGGGTTGTCAGAATTTTCCCCACTTCAATGAGCATTCTCATCAGGCATTCTAATTACCATGACAAACATCAAAATATTACCTCTGTTCTCTCTATAATCTTACTTAAGAAAATGGGTTTGCATTTCAGAAGAGTTCTGTTAATCTGTTGTAAAACATGACGTTCCCATTGAGGTCGCTCCCTTCTCCAGTGAAGCTAAACCATTTTTAGTGTAAATGTACCAGGCTGGTGGGCAAATTTGTTTTCCTGTGTTTAAAAAAAAATGTACTGAGAGATTGAGGTCAAGTCTGCCTGTGATATTACCACCCACTGATTGTGTAACACAAAATCACTGAATCCCAAAATGGCCCCAGAGGTCATTGGGTATAATCTCTACCTGAACAAGACATAAGACATACTTGATTCCCTCCCTCCCACAATTAAGAGTTAGGAAAATTGCACTGAACCCAAGTTTTGCTGATAACTAGCTAAGAAACCTTAGGTTCGCCACTTTCTGTATTTCTGTGAAGTAAGGAGTTCAGGCCAGAGAAAAAAGGCTCCCAATTTTGGGGGAGGGATAGAGTTACTTTGTAAATATCTGAGAGTAAAACTTTTTGAATAAATGAATGAAATGAAATGTATATGGTGTCCCATAGATGTCAATCCCCAAGAAGTGACCTTCAAATTTCACACAAAGTCTTTGTGCGAAAATCTTTAGGAAAGGGACTCCACTGTCTCTCAAGGCAATCCATTCTGCTTTTAAGTTACAGATCTTTGGGAAGCATCTCCTTATTGGGAATCTTTTTTCCCCTGAGGCAATTGGGGTTAAGTGACTTGCCCAGGGTCACACAACTAGAAAGTGTTAAGTGTCTGAGACCACATTTGAACTCAGGTCTTCTGACTTCAGGGCTGGTGCTCCATTCACTGAGCCATCTCACTGCCCCAATCCCTACTGTAAATCTAAAGCTGCATCTCTATTACTCTCACTCATTTGCTTTTTTAATGATGTTCATAGGGAAAGAGGAGGACTCTTCTTCCACTACACCTATGGAAAGTACAAGGTGCAATAGAGAGCTGGATCTGGAATCAGGAAGACATGAATTCAAATTCAACCTCAGACACTATGTGATTTTGGGCAGATCACTTAATTTCTGACTCAGTTTTCTCAACTGTAAATTAAAGATAAAAAATATCATTTGCCTCTTCCCAAATTTCTTGTGAGGGTCAAATGAAATGATATTTGCGAAGCACTTGGTGTAGTGCTTGACACATAGCAGGTCCTTAATAAATGCTTATTTCTTTCCTTTTTGATTCCTCTCAGAGGGAGGATTCAAATCTTGGTCTAGTCTGACTCTTTTCACTACTTTAGGGGTTCTTGTTCCATCCCTCTGTTTTTTCATACTGGACTCTTTTGAGATGTTTAATAAAGTCTCTAGTCTCCTCAGAATAAGAGATTTTTAAACTATTTGAAAGAAATGCTATCTTTCAGGAAAGGCTAATGAAAATAAAGATATGTTTGTGAGCATTCATACAGACATACACTTATGTTTTAATTGAAGACAGAAATATATTAAGTCAACCTTATCCCCAATGGCTCATAATTTTTTCCTCAATCAAGTTCATGGGCTCCCTGAAATCTGGGAGTCTATTGAGCTGAGATTAAGAACTCCCACACGTCACCATACTACCTAATAATTATGAAGACACCCATATAATATTATGGAGTTTTTCAAAAAGTTTTATTCTCAGACTATTACAAAGACTCCTCCCCCCTCCAAAAAAATAAAAAGACTGGGGGTCCTTCAGTCTGATCCAAACTTCTTACAGAGAGAAACAAGACATGACAAACCTAAGATTCCATAGCCAGTTAGCAGAAAAGCCTAGGGTCAGTGCACTTCTCCAAACTCTTAGCTCAAGGTTCTTTTAAATCCTTCAGGTTGCTCCTTAGCAAAACCCATGGCACTGAGGCCTTATGTGACATTTATTCAGATAATCTAAAAGCAATTGCCAAATTATCCTGAGCCAGGGAGCTTGGAGTCATTGTCATTCAAGAGATCCTCACTTATTTTATTTAGTGTCTCTGTCTTTCTGTCTCTCTTTCATCTGTCTTTGTGTCTGTTTCTCTTTTCTCTCTTTCCCCTTCCCTCCCTCCTTCTCTCCTTCCTTCCCTTCTTCTGTCTCTCTCTCTTCTTCTTTCTCTCTGTCTCTGTCTCTCTTTCTTCTATTTCTGTGTCTCTGTCTTTCTGTCTCCTGTTTCTCTTTTCTCTTTCTCCTTCTCCCCCCTCTCTTCCCTCCTCTCCCTCTTTTCTTCCCTCCATCCATCTCACCTTCCCTCTATCCTTCCCTTCTTCTGTCTCTGTGTCTCTCTCTCTGTGTCTGTCTCTTTTTATCTCTGTCTCTATATTGCTGTCTCTCTCCCTCTCTCTCCCCCCTTCTCTTTATATGACTCTCTCTTCCTTTCTTTTTCTTCTTCTCTCTGTCTCCCCTCTCCCTGACCCTTTTCTTTCACACACACACACACACACACACACACACACACACACACACACACACACACACACACTATTACTGTCCAAGAGTGGAACCAAGTCTTTCCACTGAGAGGATTAGAGCCTTACCAGGAGCACATTAGTTCCAGTTCAGTAATAACAGGCGCACACACACACACACACACACACACACACACACACAGCTCACTTTTGCTAACAATCACTGATAACAATCAGTCTCTGATTAGTCAACTCGTTAAAATATAAGCTAATTTAATCCAATCATTTAGGCAATAACCCAAACTAGAATGGCCATTATCATCAAAAACTCTATAATGGGCAGTTTCCCGAAGATGTGACAACGTGGCTTCGTGGTGAGGAATATGAATTTCCTTTTGGTGCAAGGAAAGAAGCCAGCTGAGAGCTGCTTCCTTCGCATTGCAGACCCATTCCTGTCCTATCTTTGTATTTTCCCAAGGAAATTAGGGAAGAAGCCATTCAACCACCCAGGCCAGGAGAGAAGGCAGTGGGCATAAATAGTCCAGAAGGTTTTTTCCTCACCAAATTAGCATTGCAACTGTGGCATACAAACCACAAAAATAGCAAAATCAGAATGAGTTAATGATTTCCAATAAGGACAGCAGAAAGGAGAATCTCAGGATGCTGCAGTGGGCTCCAGGCTCCCGGGGACCACCTTTGCAAAGCCTAAAATTCAGGTAGCAAGGAGCTAAGAGAGCAGGCCAGGATGGAGAGAGCAGATCAGTCAAAGCCTAATTTTGGTTAATTCCATTTCCTTCCCTCGTGTCTTCCTGAAGGCTCCAGCTTTCTCTCCTCAGAAGGCCACACACTCCACGCCCCACATGGTCCTTTTCGGACAAATTTTAGATTGCAAGTATTATATGAGGATTAATGTATATTGTTATATTATCAGAAAGTTATAGACTCACAGATGTAATAATAATGATGATAATAGCCAGCATTTGTATAGCTATTTTAAAGTACATAAGTACTCATGGGCAGCTTGGTGGTCAAATGGATAAGGCACTGAGCCTGGACTCAGGAAGTCCCGATTTCCATTTCAGCCTCAGAGACTTACTAGCTGTGTGATCTTGGGTACCTCACTTAATCCCTAAAAAGTGGGGATAATAATAGCACTTACTTCCTAGCAGGTGAATTCAAATCTGGCCTTAGATTCTTAACAGTTGTATGACTCTGGGCAAAACATTTAACCCCTGTTTTCCTCGGTTTCCTCATCTGTAAAATCAGGACTATAATAGTGTCTACCTCCCAAGGTTGTTGTGAGAATCAAATGAGATAATAATTGTAAAGAGCCTAACCCAGAGTAAATGTTACCTTTATTATTATTATTATTATTTTACAGATGAAAAAATTGAGACATATAGAACTAGAAGAGACCTTATAGGACTTTTAGTCCAGCCCCTTTGTTTTACAGCAGAGTAAAAGTAAGCCATCCAATTAAGTGACATTGCTGTGAAGAGGGTGCTGGATGTGAAGTCAGAAAATCTGGCCTCAGACACTTATTCTGCATGTGATCCTGGGCAAGACACTTCAACATGTTTGTCTCAGTTTCCTCATCTATAAAATGAGCCGGAGAAAGAAATGGCAACCCACCCTGATATTTTAGAAAGGGATGGACTCCACTGAACAACAAACTGAGGTCGACAAAGGGCCTCATAGTTAGTAAGGTGGGAGCCAGATTATTCCTACTCCAAATTGAGTCCCGTGTTACACTTAACAAGCTCTCACTTAAGGACTGTAGGAACTGAGTGGACCACAACATAGCATTTTCACTCTTTCTGTTGTTATTTGCTTGCATTTTGTTTTCTTTCTCAGTTTTTCTTTTTCTTCCTTCTTGATCTGATTTTTCTTGTGCAGCAAGATAACTATATAAATATGTATACATATATTGGATTTAACATATACTTTAACATATTTAACATGTATGGGACTACCTGCCATCTGGAGAGGGGGTGGGGGAAGGAGAGGAACATTTGAAACAGAAAGTTTTGCAAGGGTCAGTGTTGAAAAATTGTCCATACATATGTTTTGTAAATAAAAAGCTTTAATAATAATAATTTTAAAAACATGCTTTCTCTTTCTCAAACCACACTGATTGAGGAATAACCATAAATTCTACTTTGTCCCTCCTACATTACACAGAAGGGTCAGTAAAATGGATGGCAAGGAGCTGGGTTCCATTCTCAGCTCTGTTTCGTGATGTCCACCAGATCTTGACCTAGTCCCTCAAAATCCAGCTCTAGGGCACTCTTAGAGAAGCCTTTATAGACACACAGTTGCCCACACATTCACCCAAGTGTTCATGCTCTCATTTTATGTTTTCTGTGTTGGAGTCCTCCAGCAGGACTTGATATATATGTGTTGTTTTTGTGTTCGTATCTTCATCACTTAGCATACTATATGGAAATAATAGGTGCTTAATAAATGTTGATTGAATAAATGTATGAACAAAATCATTTAACTTGTCAGCTCTCTAATATGTAAAGTAAGCATTCCTATCCCCATCCTTTGTATGGGCCGTCCCTCAGGTTGGAAAACCTCTTACCCTCCCAATATGCTATGTATGGGTTCCTTAAGAGTAGGGATTTTTTTTTGCCCCTCTTTCTATTCCTTGAGTTTAGCTCAATATCTGACACATAGGAGGCGCTTAATAAATGCAGGTTGACTGAATGCTGAATAATTGAGCATGTGTTGTACCACTTCACCCACAATGAACTCCAGTGGTTCACTATTACTTCTAAGATCAAATATAAAATCACCTGTTTGGCTTTTAAAACCCTTCACAGTCTGACTTCTTCCTCTCTTTCCAGCCTTCTAGAACTTCACTTTCTTCAATGAGGACTATAAATCACCATTCTGGCTTTCCTGCTGTGGCCAGGAGACTTAGATTAAGAAAGAGTCCAAATATTGTCTTACATATTTACTGTGTTTCTGGATGGTTTTCTTAACCTCTGTCAGACTTAGTTTATTTTTGTTTAAATCTACAAATTAGGGGAAATAATAGTATTTACCTCATAGAATAGTTGTTAGGATTAGTTGAGGTAACATTATAGAATATTCTGTAAATTTTAAAATGATCAATAATAATAATTTATGTAGTCCTAACTATGTGTCAAATTCTGTGGTAAGCACTTTTAGTTTCCTTCTCATTTGATTTTCAGAACAACTCTGGGAAGTGAATGCTATTGCGAGTTGCGAGTTTCATTTGGCAAATGAAGAAACTGAGGCAGAAACTTAAATTTTGTTAAGTGACTTACCCAGGGTCACATAGCTAGCAAGTGCCCAAGGTGGGATTTGAATTCAAATCTTCCTGATTTTAGGCATGGTATTCTACTCAGCATGCTACCCACATCCCTCAATGCAAATGCTAGCTTTTGTTATCATGAGGATGAAGATGAGATAAAGCTAACACTCCACTTCCTGATTATGACTTATCATAGATGTCTCTATACCTGGAATGATCACCTTCCTCACTTCTGCCTTCTGGTTTTCCTAAGATTAGCTCAAACTCCACTTTCTGCAGGAGTCTCACCTGCTGCTATTCCCTTCCCTTTCAAATTATTTCCATTTATTCTGTATATATCTTGTATTACTTAGTTATTTATATCTTGTCTCTTGCATTGAAAGGAAAATCCAGGAACTTTGAATTTGCCTTTCTTTGTATTCTCAGAGCTTAGCACAGGGGCTGCCACTTCATATTTGCTGAATTAATGACAGTTGACTGATTGATTACAGATTATAGGAATGGTTATTCTCTGAAAGAAGTACAGGGCTCCTACATTTGCCCATCAAATACAGCAACCACCCAGATGTTAAAGAAAGGGATTGCCTTTTGGAAACCATGAATCTGAGGGCCAGAAGTGTGTGTGGGGAAGAATGTACCAAATAGCATCTTAATGCTCTTGACAAAAGAGGCTCTTCTGGCTTAAATTGGGTCATTTTTCCTTAAGAAAGGGTTGAAATTGAATATTGAAAGACAGGAAGATTTTTTTTTTTTTGTAATGTGAAGGAGCTGGAAACTGAGTGGATACCCAACAATTGGGAATGACTAAATAAGTTATGGTATATGAATATAATAGGATATTATTGTTCTATAATAAATAATGATTTCAGAAAAGCTTGGAAGACTTACATGAACTAATGTTGAGTGAAGCGAGCAGAACCTAGAGAACATACCCAGTAGCAAGAAGATTATGTAATGCTCGACTGTGATGGACTAGGCAATTCCAAAAAATCTGGGGTGGAAAAGGCCATCCACACCCAGAAAGAGAACTATGGAAACTGAATATGGGTCAAAGCATACTATTTTCACTTTTTAAAATTTCTTTTTTTCTTATTTTTTTTCTTTTTTGGTCTGAGTTTTCTTGCACAACATAATATGTTTAAAAGAATTTCATATATTTAATCTCTATCAGATTACTTGTTGGTCTGGAGTGGGGGGAGGTGAAGGAGGGAGGGAGAAAAGCTTGGAATTCAAAGTCTTAGAACAGTGAATGTTGTAAATTATCTTTAAATATATTTGGAAAATAAAATACAATTGAAAATGTAAAAAAAAAAGACTATTGTTCCAAAAAAGAGAAATATAGACTGAGAGAAAGAAAGGGGAGGATGATGGGAGAACATTGGAAAGGGAATAAAGAGTGAGAATGAGACATACCCCTAAGACTGGGGTGAAGATTCTGCTGAGAAACAAAAGCAGGAATTGACAGAAGGGTAGGAATGCTTGTAAAGGCCAGGTGCCTTTTCTAATTAACAATGGCCACAAGGAGACTTCTGACATGAAATACAGAGAAAATAAATGGTTTTTCAACTTTGATCATTGTCAGAGTGCCAGGGCATTGGTGGAAATAGCTCATTACTTTCCCAAACATGCTTCATTAAGATTTTTTTATTCCTTCTTTTTTTTGGTAATGAAAAACAGCTCAGAGACCTCTGATAAGCACATTCTTCTCCTTAGCTATTCTTTTTAAAAGCTAAATGATAAGAGTGATTTAAAAAACAACAACAAAATAACATCATTCCCAGACAAAACTGCTATAAATTTGAACTTTCTCTTGCTTAGGTAAGTTGGTAACATTTATTAAATGTTTTACCTTGTGCTGAGCACTGGAAATATAAACAGAGAAAATAGGGTCATTCCACTTTTCACAAAGGGTCTATAATAGTCCATTACTGGTTAGCATTCCCTATTCCAAGAGTCATAGACTAGGAATTTTGTGAAATTTTTGTGACATTTCCAGTTATTGGAAGCAGGGCTGATGGATGAATGAGACCCAGATAGCAGGAGGTAAGTCATTTTTCAGTTATGTTCAATTGTCTATGACCCCATTTGGGATTTTCTTGGCAGAGATAGTAGAATGATTTGCTATTTTCTTCTCCAGCTCATTTTACACATGAAGAAACTGAGGTAAATAGGGTTAAGTGACTTATCCAGGATTACACCAGTAAATGCCTGAGGTCAGAATTTGAACTCATTCCTGATTCCAGGTTCAGTGCTCTAACCATTGAGCCATCTAACTGCCCCATTATTTTCTAATTTATACATATTGTACTTTATCTGTAAAAATACTGTACTGCCCAGTAGAATGTAGGCTATTGTATATTAGCAACCCTTTTGCTTATCATATTGCCTGCCACATATTGGCAATTAAGAAGTGCTCATTGATTGATAGATAATTCTACTTGGATTTGGCACCCTAAATTAATAAAATAGCAAAGGGAGTCTGCTGGTGAGGGGATGGAGAGGATCTTTCTAAATTGCTTTTAGACAGAGACATAACCTTAAACCAGAGTCATTGAAGCAAAGGGCTCTTTGTCTTCTGTTTCTTTGGGTCATTCAGGGTATTTCTAACAATCTATGTCCACTTCCTGTGTTTTTCTCCCCTTCTCCCTCTTCCTCTTGAGTCCTTGTGTGCAAACTGCCAATTACCGGTGCCAGTAAAAGCCAGTAAGTAGAGGTTATGTTTACTTAATTAAACACTGAGTGAGATCTTATATTTTTGTCTTGTTGATTAAAATGACACAATGATGGAGAATCACTTTGCTTCACCTGGAGATGCAATTAAATAGAACAGTATAATAAAAAAGCATACATTGACTAAACACACTTCAGCTTTAGGAGTTCATTTTTTCCAACAATGAAAAAGGCTTCTTTTTGGTCACTATTCTTTACCTACTGTCATCCCTGCTATTCCCAGGGAGCAAAGCACAGACTTTTATTCATTAAATTCAATAAAGACTTGAGCTAGACAATAATGTTCTCAATCAACAATCTTCCTTATGTTATTATGGAAAAAATAAAAAATAAACCATGCTAAATAAAAAAGAATTCAAAAGAAATTTGCTATTCAAATATGATTCCCTTGACAAAGTTTGACAGTTGTGATTTATTTACAGATGAGTTATGTGCTTTAAAATTTACTTCCCACATATTTAGTTCAATATTCCTTAAATACTTACTATGTATAACACAATGTATTGGATAGGAATTAAGGACCTATAAGGACACCAAGATGTTTACATTCAAAGAGGAGAGACCATCACATAAATGCAGATCCTGCAAACTAGGGAATTTTCAGGGTGAAATGGAGATAAAGCCTGGTACAATGGATAGAGAAATGGATCTGGAGCCAAGATGAGAAGGGTTTCAATCTATGCCTCTGACATTTACTCTCTGTGTAATCTGGGACAAGTGAAGCTACTTTTCTGGGTCTGTTTTCTCAACTCTAACGTGAGGGGATTGGAGTTGATGACCTCTAAGGTTCCTTTCTGCTCTAAATCTGACCTTGTAAGATTAGGCAAAGAAAACCAGGGATGTTTGTTGTGGGAGTTTGTGTCCTGAAGAAGATGCCTCTGAAATAAAGCTTAAAAGGAAGAAAAGGATTCTGAAAGGTAGAGATGAAAAAGGAACTGATTTCAGGTAGGGAGACATTCAAGGACAGAAGAAGGAGATAGCTTATTGATTTTGGGGAATACCAAAAATGGCACATTTGGCTGAAATGGACAATGAGATAAGGGGAAGAGAAGAAAATAATACTGAGAAGTCAAGTTGGAGTCAAATTGTGGATGGTTTTAAGTGGCAGGATATTTCTAATCTAACTTCAATGCACCATGGATGTTTTACTTCTTGCTACTGAAAGGGTAAAAAGGCAGAGCAGAAAATAACAAATGACATATTTCTTTGATTCCAATTCATCTTTCTTTACATTTTTTAGCCAATATAGTGTGAATTATTGCATCTATCAAAATAGAGAAAAGACTAACTCATCTGTAAATGAAGAGACCTATGGTATGTGGGCACATCACTTATGTTCTCTGGGCCTCAGTTTATTCATTTTTAAAATGGGAACAAGGGCAAATAGATATTGCAGTGGGCAATCAGGAAGACCTGAGTTCAAATCTGACCTCATATATTTTCTAGCTGTGTGACTCTGGGCAAGACACTTAAAAGGAAATAGCAAACTGGGCCAATATCTCTGCCAAGAAAACCTCAAATAGTCACAAAAAGTTGGACCAAATGGAAGTGACTGAATAACAACAAAAATGAGGACTAATATCTGCCCAATCTAATTCACAAGGATTTTCTGAAGATAAAATAAGACTAATGAGAGTGGAGAAAGCCCATTTTAGAGAGTACTGCGTGAAACACATTGTCAATAAGATCTGGTTTCAAGTCTCTGAGACATAATATAATGCCTGAGTGTCCCTCAGAATGTTACAAAGGAGATATATTAAAAAGAAAAGTACACATTTGTGTGTGTGTGTGTGTGTGTGTGTGTGGACAAAGGGGGTTTCATGACATCAATGAAATCATATATCCAGGAACTCTCCCTCTAAATAAACCCCAAAAAAAGCACCTGGAAAGCTTTTAAAATTTTTTTGTTGTTCAGTTGTAAGAATAGTAGTTATAAAACTATGTTCCCTGAATTGGGGGCACACTTTCTCCTTACTCACATATGGTCCATTGAAAAGGACTTCCAGTCACCAGGACTTGTGGCCATGTTTTCTCTACACATGTAACTCACAATTTGTAGTGACTGGAAGGCCATTCCCCCCATATAGTCTCTGATAAGCTGGGAGATGCCTCAGTTACCTCCCAACTCTACTGGCTCCTGCTGCTAGCATTAGTGGGCTGATAAAGACTTTGGTCACTGAACAGGACTCTGAAATCTGAATTTCCAAGAAACATAAATTCTTTCTCGGAATTTAAATGGAGTTCTTTTGCTACTAGATTGTCTTTGGGGTGTGAAGGGGTGTTCAGAAGAACTAGGACCTTTGGTGTGAAGACTTGCCCAGCATTTTTCTAGGCTGCTCATCTCCCTTTGACACTTGTTATCCAATCTCACCTGTGGCTCCAAGAAGATATAGCATATGTGGTGGTTATACTACCATGAAACCATCTAAGAGAGACTGAAGGCAACTGATAGACCTCAAATCCATTGGTGATTTAGGGAGGGTGTTTGCCTCAAACATGTGAAGACTCTCATTGGAGGAATGGGTGGCCAAGGATAATTTTTGATAATGTGCTTAAGCAGGCACTATGGAGTATTTGGAATTAGTTCAGAAATTGAAGAAACCAAGGTAATCCATTGCATCGTTGGCCATTGCCCCTCATCTTGACTTTTGTCCTGTTGTAGGATAGGGCTACAATCTGGATTTTGATGACTTTGGAAGAAAGAGTGAGGTTGATAATTTTGTGCAATTCTGCCTCGCAAATCAAATTCACGTGCAAGTCAAAACATCTCCTGTGATGTCATTGATCCTTTTTGGAGAATGAACGATAAACAACAACAGATCAGCCTTCCATTAGATGGTGCAACTCTGAAATGGCTTGCTATTTTTATATAGGTACAAAGATGCGTCTTTCAGACAGTCACAAGATGATTGTGGAATGATATCATCTATCTTTATTCAAGGATCAAAGCAACTTATCCCCCTTAAACTGATTAAAGACTTGTTTTTACCTTGTTAATACTTTTGATTGATGACTTAATCAAGCTTTCTGGGTCTTCTTTGATTATACTAATTGGGGTGAGGGCAGGGTTAAACTCTGCTATTACAAGACCGTACAAAAAAGGTGTACACATATAACAAAGATTTATACAGACATAATAATCAATTTCTCCCTCTCTCCCAAGTCTAGATAGTGGCCCTCATCCTAGATACTAAACATCTTAAATAATTGGGTACCAGGCAACCAGTTTTTCCAGAACTACTCTCATAGCTTCTGTGGGGTCCAAAGCAATTAAGCAGTGAGAGTACATGCTAACTTATGGTTAGGAGAATAAAAAGAGTCAAATCTCTTTACAAATGTAGCAAATGGAGGTACATACATATCTATCTATATATCCGTCTGTCTGTCTGTCTATCTATCCATCCATCCATCTACCCATCTACCCATCCATCTATCCATATATCCATCTATCTATCTTTTTAGTGCAATGGGAGAAGTTTGACAGGGTTTGGGAATGATCAGGATATCCAAGGATGAACCAGTCCTGGTTTTAAAGAAAAAAAAGATTACAGGGGCAGCTAGTTGGCGCAGTAGATAGAGCATCAGGCTGAAGTCAGGAGGACCTGAGTTCAAATCTGACCTCAGACACTTAACACTTCCTGGCTGTGTGACCCTGGGCAAGTCTCTTAACCCCAATTGCCTCAGCAAGGAAAAAAAATAGGTTACAGTTAAAATCTCAAATCTCAAAGCCCAGTCTCAGGGGTTGGAATTCAAATTCTTGTGGATGGGGGAGATGAGGATGAAGGTCAGTGTTCCAGTAACATGGATGAAGATGGCTGGGAAGATTATATGGGTCCTGACTAAAGTGGATGAGTTATATACTGAAAACTCAAATCTTTCTATTCTTCATGTCTATATCTCTCTTTCTTCTCATTTCTTTCTGAATTTTGCTCTTTGACCTCAAATCCTAACTTCCTCATGACGCTTTCTTGATTTTCCTTAATACGAATGCATTTCTTTTGAGATTATTTCCATTTTGTCCTGATTTTTTTATTTGTGTGCCAAAACACAAATATAGATACACACATAGATTTTGCACATGATTATTTGCATGTTGCATGCTAGTTATAGTGTGAGTTACTAGAAGGCAGGGTCTGGGTTTTATGTGTATGGTATGTGTATGTGTGTGCTATATGTGCATGTGTCTATGTTTTGCCTGCCTTTGGATCTTTAGCCCCTAGAACACAGACACAAATGTCTATGTATATGGGCCTATATATAAATACATAACAATTGGGCAGCAGAATGGATCCCACGGATGGCCCTAGAGTCAGAGAAGATCCGGGTTTAAATCTGGCCTCATATTCTTATTAGCTGTGTGTCTCAATTACGAAATGGAGAAAATAATAGCTCTTATCTCTCAGGATTGTGAGGATCAAATGAAATAATTATGAAAAAAATGCTTAGCTCAGTGTCTAGAACATAGCAGGTACTTAATAAACGCTTGTTTCTTTATTGACTTGATTTGTCATTTATAGTAATAATACATGGTATCCATATCAACATTATTAATTATCAATTAATATTTATATTAACTTTAAGGTTTGCAATGCTTTTGAAAATAAGGAATGTAACTACATATATTACCCCATTCAGTGCAGGAAAAGGAAAGCATCTCAAAGCCAGTGTTTGACAGGTAGAAACAGTAGTAGCCTCTTTTTTTTTAATTTAAATTTTATTTTATTTAATAATAACTTTGTATTGACAGAATCCATGCCAAGGTAATTAGTAGTAGCCTCTTTATGGACAAAGATCAATGCTCTATTAAATTTGCCTATTCTTTTTTTTTTCCTTTAGACACTGAATACTTACTTTCTGGTCTTCAATTACTCCTAGATTGGTTGGATAAGAAGCCTAAGTTTTATTGCTCTGATAGAAGGACTTTTAGTGGGGAGTTTCAGGTTGAGTGTTGGAATCTCTGGGATTTTATAAACACATGTATTGATGGAAGTTGCTATTATTAGACAGCTGTCTTTTAAGCAGGGACAAGTGATTAAATAAATGCCAAGAAATAGTGAGAAGGAGCACATAAAGTCTATTGGACTCAGCCATATCAATTGTCCTGTTGATAAATGTCAGTGATTATAATTTTTTTAGCTTAAATTTAATCAGTCTAAATGAATCATCTATTTTTTTTTTTTACAATTATACAAATGTCAGAAGGTGAAACAACTCCAAGGGTATTACATTTTGTACTGATTAGATACTAACCTCAGTGGAAAACTATTTTCTCTTAATTGCTTTGACCTAATTTTATCTATATACTCCAGAAATATCATTTAACCCTTTGTCTTATGGGTCACAAATATTATCTTAGTGATACCATTTGATTATAAATCATAGAATACTCTTCTTAGGATCAAAGAGGTGGGTGACTCAAAGGGCAATGAAAGAGAGGCTTAAAGAGTATAATTGGATCACTTTTTTATCAATGATGACTCACACATAAAGAGTGTCATAAAAGACACTATAAAGGAAATGGGTGATCAGAAAAGGAAGTGGAACATTTATTGTAAGTAAGCAGTAGGAAACAGACGGACACCCTTGTGCTCCACTGGGATCCACAAAAGATTTTGAGGCATTTAGTAGAATGAGTCTAGATTCACTGGTTTTTGAGTTCCTTTTCCATTTCTGAGATGCTGTGATTTGACCAGAACTACTAAAAAAAAAAAAAAAAAAAAAAAGACGGGGGGGGGGGAAGGGATGGCAGTTTAAAAGAAAAAAAAAGTAGGATCAGATCAATATTTTACACATTATATCATAATCAATTTCACATGGATAAATAATCTATATATAAAAAGTCAAACAGTGTGAAAATTGGGGAGAATGCAAGATACTGTCTTTCACACTTTTAGGTAGGGAAAAAGTTGATAACTAAAGAAAGAAGGAATAGAAGAGATCATATGTTATTAGGGGGAAAGCCCAGTTTGCTTTTATGAAATTTATAAGTTTTTGTAAAAATAAAATCACAGGAACTAAAATCAAATGAAAAGGCAAGAACTGAAGAAAGACAAATCTTTGCATTAAATCTCTCTGGCAAAATCTATTGGAAAGCAACACCAAGAGCTAAGTTTAAGACCTATCTACCAGCAGCAAAGGATGTGACCAACAGGTTCTGATATTTTTTTCTTTCATTTTATTTTTTTAAAGTAGTCTTGTGTTACTAATATGTTTTTGAATACTTAATAATAGGAATCTTTTTGTTTTGTTGTTTTTCCTATTTTTCTTTTCCTTTTCTTTTTTCTTCCTCCCTCCTTTACTCCTTTCTTCTTTCTCTCCACCTCTCCCTCCCTCCTTCCTTCCCTTCTTCCCCACTTTCTCTCACCAAACTCACACCCCCCCACACACACCCACACATTCACTCACTCTCCTCCCTCCCTTCCTCTCTCCCTCCCTCCCTCTCCCTCTCCCTCTCTCTATCTCTCTTTCCCTGTCCCCCTCTCTCTGTAAATTGAATTTAATCCTTGAGAAATTAACCATTTCTAAAGTTTCAGAATTTTTCAGCCCAGGTCTTCCTCCCTTCCTGATTGGTTAAACTCCTCATGTGGCCTTCTAACTCTAGGCAGTTGAAGCCATGTTTCACTTAATTATCTAGTCATCTTCTCCTCAGAATCTTTGCTCCCATCTTTTCCCATTTTACCCTACACTCTAATCAGATCAGTCCTTTTATTGCTACATTGGGTATTCCAATCTTTTTCCTCTAAAGCTGGGTTCACCATAATAATAGTAATAATAAAAGTTAGGATTTACATAAAAGTTTACAAATATTGGGTTTTTGTTGTTTCTTCATCTACTCCTTCCATAAGGTAGCTGAATATTATAACAGACAAATCAATATGTGAAAAGCTGATTAAGTGGAGTTTTGAAAACAGGTTAATGAGGATGGTGAATGGCCTCTAGATCATGTCTCACAGGATTAGTTGAAGGAATGAAGGATGCTTAGCTTCGGGGGGAGGAGGGGAGGTCATAACTATTTTAATTATCCGAAAGGTTGTCATGGGTAAGAGGGATTGAACTTATTCCATTTATGTCTAAAGCACAGAACTAAGAGCAACATCTGGATGTTGCAGAGCTGGATATTTCATCTCTATATTAGGAAAATCTTCCTGCTACTTAGAGCTGTCCCAAAGTGAAAGGGATTTCCTCAAGAGGAAGTAAAAATATTCTCACAATGAAGGTCTTCAAGCATAGACCGGACCAATGTCCAGAAAGATTGCAAAGAGAATTCTTGCTCTGGTATAGAATGGAACAGAGGTATTTGAAAATCTCTTTCCAATTTAAGGTTCCTTGAAATATAATTCCGTGGTTGCACACATGACTTTTTAAATAAAGTTCTTCAAGTATTTGATATACAAGATTTACTTATCTTTTCCTTGTTAATCTCCAAGGTGGGGAAGAGAAAGGTGGGAGATAGAAGACTCATGAGTAAACACATTTACCTTTTAAATAATTGTCCCTTGTCCTTTGTCTTTGAATTTTTGTCATCCAATCCCCCTCCCTTCCACATTATTTTTTTTTCTTTAAGAGCAAATAATATGTTGCCATAGCAATTCTTTCTCATGCTGCAATTTTGATTAAACTGGCCCCCCAGAGCTCAGAATCAAACACTAAAAGTCCATCTTCCTCTATATCTTTACTCTCTACGACCACCTATCAGACCTTTCTCCATATCAATACCACCACAGGACACTCTTGCTCTCCTACATTTGAAACATTACCTATTTTTTAAAAATCATATTAGAACAAGCAGTTCCCTCTATAAGAATTCTGTACACAGAACTCACTCCAGCTCCTGCTTCTGGGCATTTTCAGTGGCTAGCCCCCATTCATGGCTGGAACGCTCTACCTCCTCATTTCTGCCCCCTGATTTTCCTGAATGCCTTGAAATTCCAGTTAAAATCATACTTCCTAAAGGAGGCTTTTCCTAGTCCCCATAATGCTAATTCCTTCTCTTAGTTGATTGCTTTATTTTTTCCTGTATATGTCTTCTTTGTATATAATTGTTTGCATGACATCTTTTCTGTTATACCATGAGCAACGATCGTTGTTTTGCATCCCTAGTGCTTAGCAAAGTCCCCAGCATATAGTGATTACCAAATGACTGACTAATAAGAGCTCCCTTTTCCTTTCTAATTTGGCATTAAAATCAAGAAATAAAATATACCAATTTTTTTTAATAAGGTAGTTACTGCCTGTTCCCTAAACTGCTGTGGTAATGTTTTATATCACTGCCCTGTGACTTTTGTCTTCCAAGCTTTTTCTCATTATGGGGGAAGCCAAAAAAGACACAGGAGGACTTTTGTTTCAAGATGGCTTTCTCAGTTTTCTTCTTTGACCAGTATTTATTTTATTATTTCTTCTATGTGACATTGATCTTATGCCCTTCGAAGTGTAGCTGAAATGTTACTTCCTTTGTTGTTCAGTTTGTTTTAAGTCATTAAAGTTAAGTTAAGTTCAGGTGTTTTAAGTCATGTATAATCCTTCATGACCCCATTTGAAATTTTCTTGGGAAAGATACTAGAGTGGTTTGCCATTTTTCTCAAGCTCATTGATATATGAGGAAACTGAGGCAAACATGATGAAACAATTGACTTCCACAGGGTCATACAACGAATATGTGTCTGAGTTCAAGTCTTTCTGATTCCAGGTTCAGAACTTTATCCACTCATTGTACCTTACTTTCAACCCATTCTTATTACTTTGAAACCATTTTACATAGAAATAGGAATAAGGACTGAATCTGTAATTACACTGATTTGGGAACTCCCATGTGAGAAAATTTCTTCTACCAATGCAGGTTGGCTACTTCTCTATAACTTACTCTTAGAGTGTTTCCTAGAAGAATTGTGTTACATTTAAGCAGAAAAAAGGGCCATTATTCTGTAATAAGAATCCCTGCAGGTACCATATTGTTTTAGTTTTAAAATATAATGTTACCTTTGGTTTTATTAAATTTTGATTTATTTTGTTAAATATTTTATATTTTAATCTGGTTCAGGACTCAATGTGGGCCATGTGTACCTGCAAGTGGTGTGTTTGAAATCACTGGCCCAAAAGACATGATCTACAAAAGGACTTGCCTACAGTCCCACAACCAGAATGAGTCAGAAGCAGAACTTAATCCCAGATCTGAATAGCTCTGAGGTCAGCTCTTTATCCACTGTGTGATAGTTTTATAATTATATAATATTTATAAATACATATATTTATGATGTTTCCCACCAGTAGAATGTAAGCTCCCTGAGAACAGGACTGACCTTATTGTGTCTTTGTTTCCTCAGAGCCTAGCACAACACTGGATCTTTATTAATTGCTTACTAAACGACTGCTGAATGAATTAAATGAAAGAATGAATCCACAGAAACAGTCATATCGCTGAAACATTTTTGAAAAAAAAAAGCAACGCTATGGGGTAAGAATTGTGTTTTCAGGGCGTCTATCATATTATTGCAACCATCATCCCCAACAACCATTATCCTAAGAAAATTTGGCATCTCCTTCTGGGAATTTCTGTTTCATAAATGAGTAACGCTTACAAAAAAAGCTGGAAGTAAAAATCACCCTCACATTTTAGTCAGCACTGCAATACATTTCTGATGGCATATTTATTTTCTGCTAAATAACAATAGGACTCATGAAAAATGAGTAGCCTTGAACTGCTAGAATGTGTGTGGAAGAATAATGCATTGATTAATCAATATCACAGAGTGGTACAGCCCACTTGAATACAGAAGATAGCAAGCAGGGACTTGCAAAAATTAGACAGAATAAAACAAGATCCATTCTGGATGAATAGGAAAGTCTCAACCTCATTCTACTTGCTATCCAGGGTAAGTAGAAAAGAAACCAAAACACAATTTCCTCCTCCTCTTGGCGCGTGCACACACACACACACACACACACACATACACAGGTCAAAGAATGATGTCTTCCTCTTAACTATTCAGCTTTTCTTGGTTGTCCCTCACTGCTTAGAAAGAGGGAGAAGGAAAGTCAAGAAGATATAAACAGGAGAACCCATTTGTAAGTAAGTCTAAAATAAAGGGGCAGTGTTGGGGGAGAAGCAGCCCTGATACCTTGCTCACTGGGAGGGTGCTGTATATTCTCACCAAAAGTAACCTGCAAACAACAAAAATTGCCGATATAAATCTGTTCAATGGGGCTTTTGCTGGCTGGCTGGAGAGTGACAAATGAAAGCCTTCAGAACCATTTTTGTTTTCAATAAAAATCTTGTTTAACAGTGCCATGAATATTCATGTCTTTGGCTTCTTTCCCACTAAAACAAGAAAAAAGCCAAATCAAATAAGGAAAAAAAAAAAAAACAGGCCACTCAGCTGTACAAAGGGCTGAAGAATTGGATTTTACATGGTAAAGCTTGGGAATTTTTTTTTTTTGGGGGGGAGGGTGTGCTGGAGGGGAAAACATAATAACAAGAACTTATAACTACAAAGGGGAAAAGCCCTTATCATAGAACAGAGGAAAATTCCATTGCCAAAAAGCATAGCTGTTTTAAATTATAATCATTTTAGAAAGAAAAGACTTCCCTTTTCTTCTTCCCCAAAAGGTGAATCTACTAGTTTTCAATGTCTTGGATAATGGAGAGTGCAGTGAATTTAGGAGTCAAGAAGAGCTGCATTTGAGTCTCATTTTTTGGTACTTATCATATGACCTTGGGTAGCTCAAAGGGCAAACTTCTTTGGGTCTCAATTTAATGATCTATAAAAGGAAAAGATAGGACTAAATATCATTAATAATAATCCCATCATTAAATCCATAATTCCTTGGGATCTTATGATCCATGAGCAAGATTAGAACATAATGTGAAAGACAGAATAATCTTGCCTTACATCAGTAGTACTAAACATAATACTAGACTTATAGCAGTGTTTAAAAATGTTTATTGGTTGACTGATACAGATTCCTAGACTATTAAGGATGCATCTCCTCTCAGTGCTGGAGATAAATCAATCAAACAAACAACAAATCTTTATTAAGCACCTACTTTGCGCCTGACTCTGTTCTAGGAACTTCAGAAATAAAGACATAAGTCACAGTCCTTCCCATTTAGAAGCTTATACTCAGACAAGCCCCCATAAAGAGATTAGTTTTTGAATGTGGGTATATTAATATATTGACAATCCTATAGAATCCAGGGGAATTGAATTGTGTTGGTTCAAATATTACTTAGTCTGAAGCATGGAGCCATTTTCCATGTAGTGGAATGAGTTTTTACCTGAGGTAGGTGAATTTAAGGTTTTTTTTGATAACCATATTAATTGATTTCTTTTTTATGTCTATGTATTTTATTTTAAGTGCTTAAAAACACTATTCTGAGAGAGGATCTAGAGATTTCACAAGACTGCCCAAAGTTTTAATGACACACATGCACAAAACCCTGTTATAGAATATTCTATTTGTATTAAAATATGATTTGCTCCCTTGGCCAAGAATCTCCATGAAGAAATTTCTCACCTTAATATGAGGAAGCACTGGTTTTTATGACATCAACCTCTGTATAACCAAGAAGGTACTTGTTGGAAATTCGTCCCAGTTTTTCCAACACTGAAGTTATTTACAGCATTATTATTTTACGGTCTAATGGATAAAACTTTAATACACACAGTGAGACACTGATAAGATTGTATCTTTGGGCATTACATATTGGAAAACTATCATTATTTCCCTATGATGGAATCTTGATAACATGAAATGAGAGTGAAGTTTCATATCAGGTGCAGGCTAAAAGAACTCTATTTAGTAAACTATATAAAGGAGAAAAGTAGAGGCAATGAAACATGTTTGGTCTACTTGACATTGCCAATATAGTAGGTTAATGTAGATAAATTAAACCCTTTAACTGTCTGGGGCCCATGTGACATATATACAAGCTCCTCTGAGATACTAAAGAGGGTTCTGACAAATTATTAAATAAACAACCGAAGAAGGGTACAATTTTCCTTTCAGTTAACAACGTTCATGGGATGTGCTTGGAATTTGTTCCTACAGCTAAAACAGTCATTTGTGTCTCTAACCTAGTCTTTAAAGAAAGTCTCCAGGGAGTTTTTAATCAGTGAGGCTTTAAGAAAAAGAAGAATCTTGGCTTCTAGGTAGATCAGATCTTAACTGTTGAGGAGTTTTCTTTTGCCAGGTCAGACTATATTTTGAAAACTACTTTACCACACTAAGATTTTAGAATTATAGTCATTTCATTCATCACTTAAATACCAATGGCATGTAGTGAAAAGCTTTCTACACTTTGGGATAGGAGGAACCTGGGTTCAATTCCTGTCCACTGTAAGTATGATACTGGGAAAACCATCTTTTTGAACTTTGTTTTTCTCATTTATAAAATAGGGATTTTTTTCTAATAAATTCACAGGATTGTTTTTTAAAGAAGTGATATTTTGTGAAGACTTCAACAGAAAGAATGAGCTACATCTTTCTTCTTCTTCATCATCATCATTGAAACATATCATGTCACCCTGATTTAGATCTTGCCACTAGACCCAGATGGCTCCAGAGAGACTGGTGACTTTGCATAGCTCTCCCTTCCTTAAATCCATTTAGTTTGTATTACCTCCCTTATATCAAGGCCTTCTTAGTCATCTTTATATTGAGAGTAGAGCGCTTCTTAAACTTTTAAGTGATATATAAATGTTAGCTATTATTATTGTTACAATTAGGATAATAGGTTCATTGAGATTAGGAGCTAGAAGAAAGCTCAAGGTCATTAAGTGTGGCTCCTGTATTTTATAGATGAAAAAACTGAGACACAGAGAGATCAGAGTTAGGAGGAATCTTAGAAGTCACTATTTGACATGTAGAAATGCCTTCTGCATCATGGCTGTCTAGTGGTAAGATAATCTTTCCTCAAAGGTCTTCAGTGTGCAGACCCCTAACTTGGGGGGCAGTCCATTCCATTTTGGGATAGTGCCGAGTGTTAAGATTTTCTTGACATCAGATCCAAAGTCATTTGCCATTTGCAACGTGAAGGCTTATAAAGCCTTGATGATGGCATAAACTGGACCCATAATTTTCTCAGAACCCAATGTTTCACTTTAATAGAAGTCCAGAGAAATGAATGTTTTTTTTTACTGAATTTAAAAATTACCTATTATTGAGATGAAAAGTCCTTCTATAAGAAAGATTCAGTTTCTCATGAAAACTCTTTTATAACAACATTTAATATTTTCAGGAATGCTTTGGTCCAAATGGTTTTACTTCTGACTGTCACTACTTGGCCACTACTATGATCTCTTGGAAGACTTATGTATAAAATGATGGGGCAGGAATATACTAGATCTCTTAGAATCCTTCCTCTTCTGAAATTGATTCTGCAAATCAGTGAGACACTGGCAGGTAGGATGACAATAAAAACATTATTATACTCTACTGTATTTTCTATAATTGCCAAAGAATAGAAGGATTCAATATTTCCCAGATTTATGGTTCCTCTGAGATCATTGTGGGTGCTCAATATAGGGTAAAAATATAATGAAATCAATCAGGTAAAATATCTCTGCCCATTCAGTCAATATACCTACCTTTTGTAAGAAATACAGCTCAAATATTTAGTAGTTTTTTTTTCAACCTTAAATAAATGATATAGTACAAAGCTTCTTAAACTGTGGGCTGTGACTATGTAATTGAGTGTGGGAGCTGTGAAACATTTGGCAATAGTAAAAGGTATCATATATTCCTCCAAAATTTAATTCTTTATGTAAAAACAAACAAAAACATCAGATCATTAGTATGTAATTTTTCTTTTATCTTTAATAAATGATAAAATTATATGTATACCAATAATTGCCTCAAAATAAACTTCTTTATGATTTATTATTAGTCAATGTTTGATTTACATACATATTTTGCATACCTATATACGAAGAGGACACATAAAAATTTCTAGGGTGAAAAGGGGTTGCAAGTAGAAAAAGTTTAAGAAGCCCTGGCATAGTAAATGAACAAGTGGCCTTGAAGTTAGAAAGTCCTGAATTAAATCCCACCTTTGTCATATACCGCATGTGTGACCCTGGGAAAGTTAGTAGGTAGTATGCTGAACTTGGAATCAGCAAGATCTGCATTTGAATCTGATATTAAATAACTATGTGATGCTGGGGAAGTCTCTAAATAGGTCTCAGCCTCAGTTTGCCCATTTGTAGAATGGAAATAACAGTGGTATCTGCAGATTTGTCATGAGAATAAAATGAGATAATGTTTGTAAAGAGTTTTACAAATTGTCAATTGCTAATTAGCTAATAGCACATTGATAGTTAATGGTTAATTGTTATTATTAACCATAACAATAATAATTTCAGTTTTCAGTCCTTTAGGCAACTCTCCCAATACATTAAGTTGTAAAAAAAAAAAAAAAAGATGCTATTGTCTACTAGTGAAAGGCATTCCTTCTCATGCCATTAAAATCACAGGTCCAGTAAATTATAATAATTATTAACAATTCTAATACAAAGAAGAAATAGTTTTCTTCTAATTATGGCCTTGAGATCTTTTGTTCTAATTTTATTCTGAAACACAGAGACAACAATGTATGGTAAGAAAAATGGTAGAAATTAAGAAATCCTGGTGAGGAAACTCTGCTTGTTGCTCTGCTTGTCCTACCTTTGATTGGCAATATAGAGAGCTGCTGAAAATTATTGCCCACATTTTAACAGAGAGGCTAATTGAGGTTATGTGAACTGTCCATGGTGTCACAGTTATCAAAGTGTAATAGGTAGCATTTGAACTCGTCTCTTCAGACTTCAAGTCCAGCGTTTTGTTTTTTTTTTCTTTTATTATACAATTCTACTACTATTAAGAATAAGAATTTCCTAAATGTTAATTAGGGGATTATCTCTTTTACAGGCCCCTTTAAAAGAGGATTTTATGGGGTCTTGAATACAATAATTATCCCAGTACTTTTGAAGGTTAGATATTAGCCACCTCATTTTAATGGCAAGTTACAGAACAATCAAGGACAAAGGCAATTATGAGAACCAGAAGTCTAAAATGGAAATTTTTTTTATGTCACTGCCCATACTATTTCCCAATGATCAGTGATACTAAATTTTTCAGACTAGATGTTCTTTCCAAGACTATAAGTCACACCACAAGTATAAACTTCAATAGTAGAGGGAGTGTTTTCATAGTGAGTTTTAAATCAGGTCTGATTTAAAATAAAAAAAAAAAACTTTTAAGTCAGGATATCTCATATAAAATCTAGTTACAAGAGGGGTTCCCTGTAAAGAAGCCTTCAAGTGCTTCTATTTATAGATGGCATGATTTCATTGTATAATGCATTGGGATACTTACTAAAAGACCTCCTTAATGATCTCTATGGCCACTCAGAAAAGAAGAATTCATATAGATAAAAAACAAGTAGATAATGGCTTCATATACCCCAGACTATGACATTCAAATGAATGGAAAAGACATTAAGTTTGTCCACAAGTGCATATGTCTTAAACAGGCAAGGAAACCAGTCAAGGATTTTGACTAAAGAATATAGAATGGCTTGGTGGAGAAAGTGATCATCTAACTAACTGGTTGCCATAGATTCAAGCTGTAGCTCTGATATATACTAGGAGTGTGATGACTAGGAACTCCCTATTCTGGATGGACTTGTGATTTCATCAGTGTATACTGGTCCAGCCAGAGTAGTAGCAATAGTAGCAGTAGTAGTAATAGTAGTAATAGTAGTAATAGTAGTAGTAGTAGTACTAGTAGTGCTAATAGTAGTAGTAGTAGTAGTAGTAGTAGTAGTAGTAGTAGTAGTAGTAGTAGTAGTAACGGTTTGCCAGGCACATAGTATGCTTGACTCTGGAAATAAAAATACAAAAACTAAAATAATATATGTTCTCATGGAAATTAGATTATAATGAGGGAGGTGGAAGAGACAGAAAGGAATAATTTTTCTATAGTGTCTCCTAAATACCAGACATTGTGCTAAGTGCTTTATGATTTCATTTGAACTTCACAACAAACTTGCAAAGTAGGTGCAGTTATTAGTCCCATTTTATAGTTAAGGAAAATGAGGCAAACAGAGGTTGTGTCTCACCCAGAGTCACACAGCTAGTAATTGTTGGAGGCTATATTTAAATTCAGGTCTTCTTACTCCCAAGCATCTAAGTAATGCCATAGTGCATAGTGCACTGGTCCTGGAGTCAGGAAAACTCATCTTCTTAGTTCAAATCTGGCCTCAGACACTTACTAGCTGTGTGACCCTAAGCAAATCACTTCATTTTGCCTCAGTTTCCCTTTTGTAAAATGAGCTGGAGAAGGAAATAGCAAACTATTATCTTTGCCAAGAAAATTTCAAAATGGAATTATGGGAAGTTGATCACAGCTGAAAAGAGTCAGTACATTTTGATTCTAGACACAACACAAACTACGGAGACTGGAATAATAGTGCTACTTTCAGCAGAAATAGGGAAATTTGCACATGTGTGTAGAGTTTGAGAAGACATGGAATTTAGCCATATATCCTAAAGAAAGTAATGCTACTATTCAAGAGATCAAGAATTTAACAAAGTCTAGGTAAGATGGCAGGGAAGTTATAAATTCCCTTCAATGAGAATGTCTTACTGTCTCGAAATAATGTAATTTATAAAGTACAGAATATTATTCTATCTTTTAGAATCCTAAATCATCTGTTTTTCCCCCCCTGAGGCAATTGAGGTTAAGTGACTTGCCCAGGGTCACACAGCCAGGAAGTGTTACGTGTCTGAAGCTAGATTTGAACTCAAGTCTTCCTGATATCAGGGCTGGTGCTCTATCCACTGCACCAACTAGCTGCCCTGATCTTCTGTTTCTTATGTCTACCATGATCACATAGACATGCTCTTCTTATCCATCTGTAATTTCTGAAACCAATATGGCAGTTATTTCTTTTAGAAACATATTATAACTTTAATATAGCTTTGTCTATTAGAATTCAAGCTTCCTGGAGAGCCTTCTTTGAATCTCCAATACTTGGCACCATACCTGGCACATAAAAAGTGCTGAAGAGAAGATTGATTAATCAGAACTTCTTAGATCTGGACTCACTTAAGTGCTTAATAGATGATTGACTAATTATTAGATGTAAATAGTCTTAGTTTTAGACACTAAAAGATTGCAGATAAAAGAGTTGTCCCAAGGTAAATCAGGATTTATTTCTAATGGGTCAAGAGCAACGGAAGTTTGGCTTCTGTGGAAATGCCAATACTTACACAAATCTTCTAAGAAACTTGTCTAAACTTCCTTGGAAATAGAAGTCTCTGTGTATTTGGAAGTTCATTTTTTTTTTCACCAAACCATGAAGTTAATTCTTCTATTAGCTAATCTTCTGAATCAGCATGCCCCATTCTCTTGCTGCTGACCATTGTAACTTGCTTTCCCACAAAGACTCTCTTAGGAAAATGAACTCCAAATTAACTCCAGGAAATGCAGGAAAGTACAACCAAAAAGTCTGCGGTTTTGAAGACGACAGAGATTAATCATCTAGTATTCATTATGACTCAATGATTACAATTCTCTGGTGTTTTGCAGCTTCTTCTTTCATGTTTCCAGAATGGGGAATTGATGGAGTGTTTGATGACAGACCACTGGAGGAAGCAGTATTATGATACTCTGGGGACTCTTTAAGCACCATTTAAACAATTAGCAAAGTTTATTCTTGCTCCCCCGAGACCTTTCAGTTTGTCAGAACAATATCCAGCTATTCATTATGATTTTCTAAATCTCTGATGGTCAGAATAAATATTTCATAACATAGTCAAAATACACAAGAGAAAGGCACACAGTAGGTAATCCAGTTAAGGTAATATGGGGCAAGAGAAGAGGTATGGCTCATGGCAATCACATTTGAGATCTTCTCTGATATATTTGTCTTCCTAATGTATAATTTCCCCAACTGCTCTTCTGATTTTCTTTGGGGATGATTGTATACACCACGGGATGGGTATTAAGAGACTTGATGTTGATCTCTTTAACAAAAGAGATCAAAGTGATTAATTGTTCATATAGTGTTCAGTAAAATGTCTGAAAGATAAATAATAAGACTGTACAATTCTTGGATAGAAAAAAATGACATCCAGAATGACTATATGCTCATCACAGAAAAATACATTTGTCTCTCTCAATTTCTCTCTGTACAATATAGCTTTAAAAGCCACACCCTTAGATTGATTGCTTAAATCAGTAGCTGTGTAAAATTGCTGCAATTTGGAGACAGAAAAGAAAACTTGTGCGTTTCTTTACCCTTTAACACCTTTTAAAAACTTAAATAAGGGGTGGGGGTAAGTTGCCATAGCAACAGGCTATCCCTACTTCATAGAAGATATTTCCAGAATTAAGGTATACAAGTAGCAAGGCCAGGTGACTGGCTTTCTCTATCTTTTGTAAAGCTTCTTCCATATGTAGATATAGGTGCTTTTGAACGAGAGCTTTTATTTGGTTTGAAGTAATCCTCAGGAATATAGTCAACATAAAGATCCCTGATGCATTCTTCTATAACTCTTCACTCAATCCCCTCTTGCTCATCTTCTTCCTCCTTTACTTCTCTTCTTCCTCCACCTCTTCTCTTTCTTGTTGCCTTTCTCCTTTTCACCTCTCCTTCTTTCCCACCCTTTCCTACTCTTCCTCTTTTTCTTCTCCTCCTACTCCTCCCCTTTTATTCTTCCTCCCCACCCATCTTTAATTGTCAGTATTCCATATGAATTCAGTGGCTGAGTAATGAATTCAGTGGCTTATTAATGTCTTTACTTAAGTCCATTAGTGTTCCCTCACAGAATTAATTGCAGTAGCTGCATTACGGGGAGGTAAAAGGATAATGTTAAATCAAATGTTATCTGGGCCTGGAAAGGAAAGGAAGAAAGATTTCCAAATCTGATGATTTCCAAGCTTTCCTTTTGTTGCATATTACACGTTTAAGAAAAGGGTCAAAACAGAGCTCCCAAAATAGGGAACCAGGCCTTAAATGTTTCTGAACTTGGTAGTAATTTCAAACAAAGTCACCATAATATAGTAGAAAGTACACAAAATTTGGAATTAGTTATTCTCATTCCAAATTATGACTCTGCCAACTTCATGGACTTCAGTGTCCTCATTTGTATGAATGGATGATTTAGGCTCTGACATCCTTTCCAGATCTTGATCTTCAAGTCTAAGATTCTTTCCAAACTCCTGTATTAATGTTTACAAATTCAATCCAATGTGATAAAATGAAAGTTCTTTAAGAGATTTCATTTTTGTGTCTGCATTCCCAGCACTATGTCAATATTAATTTTTTTACATTTTTTCTGGTTTTTTTTCAAAACTTATAAAAGAAATGAACCAAGGTTTTGGTTTAAAAGATGGTATACTCATCTAGTTTTTACAAGTAAGCTTGTGATAGATCCTATAATGTATCTAGAACACAATAAGTGATTAATAAATGCTTTAAAAATTGAATTATACACATATATAGAATCTATTATATCATAGAAACAGTAAAGATCATTCATTCTCTGACCATTTCATCAGAACAAACAATCCAGACTGGCCAAGTAATGGGGAAAGCTAAAATCCTATCTGCATGCCATGCTTCCTGGGATAGCACATTTGAACCAGGATATGTGGGATGTGAATTATTTGAAATGCCAACTTTATCCCTAATTAGACTCTCGGACAAATGGAGCCAGATGAGTTATACAATCAATGAAAAGGAAGGAGCATGCAGGTTATATTCTAGGGAGTACAGGGGAATACAAATAATGGTAAGATGTTAGTTGTGGTGAAGTTATGACATTCATTGCCAGAAGGTGTTTCCCATACCAATAAAATTAGTCACCCCATATCCCATTTAATAACAATGAGGACTTCATCATGCTGGAGATGGGAAAAGATGATATTCCAAGTGGAAAGAATGACATTAGCCATAAAGTGGCAGATAAAAGTGAGACGAGGTATATATATATATATATATATATATATATATATTTTTTTTTACCCAGACTCAGTTCAGTTTTTAACCATTGGAAAAAAATCCATTGCATAATCAACAGTTTTGCCTAGGAGACACACCTGCTTTGGTTAATTCTATTAGAAATAACTTTATTATAAATAAAAAAAATTGTCCTTCTCCTCCCTGAAAGACATTTCCCCAGAAAATAGTGAATGACTATTTCAAATATGAGCGGTCATGGGTCTCAGTGAGGTCAAGGTAATTTCATGACCATGGTCTCTAGAACAACCATCACTGTAAACTTTTGGACTAATATCAAGGTTTACACCATCATTTGAAATCACCAGCTGCTCCTCAATGAAAGGAGTAGAATCCATAAAAGAAAGCTCCAGCTATGGCCAAACAACACACAGGAAGCATTTGACTTCCCATATATCTTACTTTTGAAACTCAACCTGTAATCTCTTTTCCCAGATGAAGCATGCCCTGGGGCTAACGCTCTCAAAGTCTAGAGGATACACGAGTTCAAAAACTACTCCAAGGACCAAAGGACCAGAAGAAGGTGTAACAGACTTAGATCTTGGGTTTCAACAGCTAGACCTTGGGAAGTATTTAGTCCGGTTGTTTTCTTTTTTTTTTTTTTTCCTTTTACCAATGAAAATGATGAGGTTTCAGAAGTACAGTGACTATCCCAAATGTTTCGTGGTAGAGAAGAGACTAACAGTCATATCTCTTATCTCCTGGTAAGACATGCTAGACATGGCAGCTAGATGATGTCATAGATAGAAGGCTGGGTCTGGAATCAAGAATCTTCCTCAGTCCAAATGTGAGCTTAAACACCACCTGTGAGATCTTGGACAGGTCACTTAACTCTGCCTCAGTTTCCTCATCTGCAAAATGAGCTAGATGAGGAAATGGCAAACCATTCCAGTATCTTTGTAAAAAAAAATTTTCTAAGTGGAGACAGAGATGACTTAAAATACCTGGAAAACCATGTCAAAAAGTTCAGGATATGGTGACCTGGGGACTTACATGGCAAATGGGGCAGGTAGTCAAGGAAAACAAACAAATAAACAAGAATTAGATAATTTATCTATATAAGCAGAGTAAGACCAGATCAGTCAAGAACTGAGATGCTAGAACACAGGGAAAAAAGGTTTGTAATCCATAGTTATCCTTACAAACAGTTCTCCTGACAGCTGTTCATCTTTCTGCTGGGGAGCACTTAATAAATTCTCCTGCTCTTGCAGCTCTTGTTGGTTAATGAAAACCAAAGTCTTTTCCTTGAAAGTCTTGCTCAGAGAGGATTCAGTTTTTATGGAGACCCCTGGCCTTGGAAGACGCTTAACCATCACCTAAGGAACCAACAGTTTATCAGCAATGTCACTGAAGCTTCCTCCTGGTTTCTTTCCTGAATCTCAGTGAATGTTTTCATCAGTTAGCAGACATGTCTGATGCAAGGCAGATTTTAAAGAAATTGCTGCTTTTTCTCATGGTCAAAGTCAGAATCATAGGTTGTCATCAGTTACTACTATGTTTAATTCGATTGATGACCAGAGATTTAATTTGCTGTGTGACCCTGGGCAAGTCACTTAACCCTGTTTGCCTCAGTTTTCTCATGTATAAAATGAACTGAAGAAGGAAATGGCCAACAACTTTAGTATCTTGGCCAAGAAAACTCCAAATGGAGTCATAGAATGTCAGACACGACTGAAATGACTCAATAAATATTATTATTATTGTTAATAATTTTATTATTATCTGGCAAGGAAATTGGGGTTAATAATTTGTCCAGGATCACACAGCTAGAAGTATTAAGTGTTTGAGACAGGATTTTTATTCAGGTCCTCCTGACTCCAGGACCGGCGCTCTATCCACTGTAGCATCTAGCTGCCCCCAATAATTATATTATTCTTAAGGTCAAAAGAATGAATTTTGAATCTGCCAGTAATATTGGACATATATTGAATCATGTAAGAATTCCAAGGCTAAAGAAAGAATAATGGGGAGTGTATCTCTTTGTCCTTAAGCAGTTTTGCACAGTCATGGATTTTCAGAAAGGTCAGAAGGATTGAGCTGACAGCAGGCAAGCCCTATCTCCAAGTGGTCTCAAAACAGATGGGAACAAAAGCCCCCGGCTCCCGGATGCTTCTAACATGTGCAGCCCCAAGTTGGAGAAGCAGCCATACGTTACTTCAGTGTTTCACTGATGCCAGAAACAAACGAAAGCCCTTTTTGCTAGGAGGGGACAGCTCCAGACTAATGTTCTCCATCTCTGTTGCAAATGTTGTGAGATGAACAAAAACAGGCCCGTTCTGCCACGTCATCTGCTCTTGTTCACGTGCAGCTGGCTTCTTGCTAATGTTTGGGTTTGCAGCTGAACTGGAAGCCTCCCCCTTCCCTAAACCATTTTCTCTCAATAGCCAGGGCTGAGCAGGGCTGCTACTGAAGGATCAGGAGAGGGGACCCCAAGGTATCATGGGAGCCTGGCATGGGGTGGTTCTGAAAGTAGGCAAGCCCTTTGTTTCTCCCATTTGTGAAATGGACTATTTTCATTTACAAATTCCCTTAGGGTTTATGGATTCCAAATGTTGAAACAGAAAAATGATGGGTCCCTAAGACTGATAGTGACAGGTTATATCTATATGAGGCTTTGCTGTTACAGAACAATTTTAGGGTCCTGGGTTTTAGAGAGTGAGTCCTAGATATATAGAGAGAAGGATAGAAGTTATAAAATTTATGCTAGAAGGGGCTTTAGAGTCTGCTGAACCTAGTGCTTTATTTTACACACACACACACACACACACACACACACACACACACACATATATATTTTAAAAAATCTTCCTATTTTCTATTTTGAACATGCTCACTTGTTTATATTTTATTTTATCCATCAGAATCTGAATTCCTTGAGGACAGGGATCCTTTTTTTTTTTTTTTTTTGCTTTTTTGCTTTTATTTGTAGCCCCAAAGCTTATTACAATGCTTTGTACACAGTAAACACTTAATCAGAACTTAGAGATGAAGAAGCAGAGACTGAGTTGATGATTATGATGATATTTAACAGCTATACACACTTATTATGTGCCATGTATTATGTTAAACACCTTATAAACATTATCTGATTTGGTCCTATTTTCATCCCCATTTTACAGATGAGGTAACGGAAGCAGGCAAAGGTGGTGACTTTGAATCCAAATTCAGCATTATAATTACAATCCAGCTGACCTCTTGGGGACCTCAGAAGTCATGTCATCTACCTGTGTCATCTTACAAATAAGGAAATTGGGTCCCTGGGACAGCCATGATAATCTATAGGCTGATCATCATGGCAACTCCATCTGAGGAGTGGTATCTTTCGTTTGAAGACAAGGTCATGTAGAGTGACATGTCCAATAGTACTGAAAGACTCAAACTTCCTTCTTTTGACTCTAAGATTAATATTAATAATAATAATAATATATTGTTATTGAGTCATTTCAATCATGTCCAACACTTTGTGACTCCATTTGGAGTTTTCTTGAGCAAAGATACTGGAGAGGTTTGCCGTTTTCTTCTCATTTTACAGATGGGGAAACTGAGGCAAACAGGGTAAAGTGACTTGCCCAGTATCTCACAGGTAGTAAGTATCCGAGGCCAGTTTAAATTCAGATACCTATGAGTTCAGGCTTGGTTCTCTATCCACTATACCACCTAGATGCATTTTAAACATTTGTCATATTTATATGACATAAACAACATATTTTACATCATAATGATAGCTAACTTGTATATAACACTTTAAAATGTTTACTTTAAATAACACACATTATTTCATTTGATCCTCCCAATAGCTCTATGAGCTGTTTAATATCCCCTTTTACAGATAAGCAAGTTAAGATCCAGATGGATCCAGTGACTTGTCTGGAATCACATAGTCCATAAGAATCTGATGGCGGATTTGAACTTACTGCATTCAAGTCTAGCACTCTGTGATATTGTCATCAGCTCTTAACAAACTTACTCTGGCATGTAAAAAGTTGAATGGCCCATTGGATTCTCCATGTATACAACAGGCGTCTCCTAGCTAATTGAAATACACCAAAAAAGAAGTTTCGTAACGAAATATTTTGAAGGGCTCATTGAACACAGGTTTCTGTTGAAAGCAACATCAATCAATCCCCTGGACTCTTCAGCATGTACTTTGCTCCGTGTGAAAGGGCCTGTTTCCAATTTCCCATCTTATTGATGTTATGAATTTCAACTCTTCCCCCCTTCATCTCTTGCTGTAGAAGACTTGCTCAGAGTCATAAAATTAGTAAGTGTCTGAGGCTGGATTTGAACCCAGGTCCTCCTGACTCCAGAGCTGGTGCTCTGTCCACTGTACCACCTAGCTGCCCCTCTTGGCTTCTTTTCACTGTAAAATTCTTCTTAGCGGTCAGACTCCGTCTTCTGCCATCTCCTCTCCAAGGGCCATAAGTGAGTCTCGTGTAATGTTTGTCTTGCCTTTTCATCCTGCGACTGATTCTGCTTTAAAAACCACAGCACATTCTCATTAACAACTAATGAAATGGAAAGTAATTGGAATTCTGGTTCTCTTTGCTCTGAAAAGGCCCTTCATCTTTTTATTTTTTATTAAGATATTAAGGTATACTTATCACAAAAGCCCAACTAAGTGGATTATATATAGCCATACTTAGAAAACACCTTAATTGGTCTGGATTTCAATGAATTGCCTAGAAGTGATTCAGTCAGCACCTGAGACCAATATCTAAGGAAAAGCAGTATTTCAGACTCACTCAATTAAGGGAGGGTATTATGATACTACAAAATGGCATTTCCTTCTCCCGGTTCATTTTACAGATAAGAGAACTGAGGCAAACAGGACTAAGTGACTTGCCCAAGATCAAAAAGTTAGTAAGCATTTAAGGTCAAATTTGAATGGGATTGAGGTCTGATGCTCTATCTACTGCACCACCAAGCTGCTCTAGAAGATATGTCTAATGTGTCTACATACTAGACATTCATAATTAACTACAAATTAACATGGAAGGTTTAAGGCTGGGAAAACAATTGGAGATAATCCATGACTGTAATAATCTAGCAGGTGATTTACCTACTATTTAATAAACTAAAGGCAAGAGTCTGAACCCATTGTCCTAATTGATGTATGAAGGGAAAAGCACTGCAAATTTCTTCACCATCAAAATAACCAACATGCAATCTAAGCAATTTAGCGCTCGGCCATGAAAAGTGTCCAACGAAGGACAGCTAGGTCAGCTAGCAAATATCATATTAGCTTAAATAAATCTCCCATTTGAACCACAATCAAATAGCATCAATGGATAATCTTATTCAAGACCTGCTGGCTCTCAATACTAGCAAAACTTCCTACAGAGCCCTTCTGAGCCTGGAAAGAATGGATTTTTGCTTGGCCCCATAGAGCTGAATTCAGAATAAGGAGTGGAAGTTTGTATGGATCAGATTTAGGCTCGATATAAGCATCAACTTTGTGGCAGTTGAAGTTATAACTGGGGAAATAATACCCAAGAAGGTCTTCAAGGAAAGATGTGATGATTGTTGGAGATGGTGTAGAGATGATCAGTACAGGCTATGGTGGGTGGCCCTTCTGACTTTGGGATTCTGCTTTTTTTTTTTTTTTGGCTAAAGACAAGTGAATTCTTTTATTATAGAAAAGAGGTTTGAAAATTCATTGTGGGTTTGGAAAACTTAGGTAAGGCAGTCTTCCTACTGCATTAGTCTAGAAGTCAGGATGTCTCAAATTCAAATCTTGCCTTAGACAGTAACTATCTAAATTTCTATATAAGCAAAAATCAGTGTAAAATAACAATTATCTTTAGCGTTGTGAGAATCCCATAAAATCATATGAATGGATCACAAGAGATAATATATGTAAAGTGCTTTGAAGGTCAATCAAAAAGTACTTATTAAGTACTTACTGCATGCTAGACATTGTGCTAAGTGTTGGAAAACTTAAAAGCCCTATGTAAATGTTAGGTACTATGAAATGGGGATGCTTCCATAATAAAAGTCAAGATTACAAGAGCCTTTGAATCCAAATCTCTCAGTTAATAGATGAATAAACTAAGATCTGGGGAAGTAAATTCACATACTCACTATCACACATATATAAAGTGTTTTAGATGGGATTTGAAGCTAGGTCCAATCCTTCAACCCAACACTCTTTCAGTGGTTCTCAAACTTTTGTTTTCAGTATCTTTATCCTATTAAAAATTATTGCATTTTTGTTTATCTGGATTATATTTATAGACATTTAGGAAATAGACATATTGGAAATAAAAACTATTTTTGAATTTGTAGGGTTTCAGATCTCCCCAGGATTCTCTAGACCACACTTTGAGAACCACTGTTCTAGATCCTACACCATGAGGTATCATGCCCACTCTTTGCTTCTTCCCAGAGAGTAGTTGCCATTATCATCAAATTATAGACCAAGCTGTGATACTGGGGATTTTAAAAGAGGTCAAAGAATGAGAAATAAAAGAAGTGGTATTCAGGTCCAAAGCCCTCTGACTGCCTATTCTCTCAGCATTGATGGAGATGATTTAATGGTTTGTTGTTTCTCCATAATGGTGAAATTACTTTCTGATATTTAACAGGCAACATGCTGCCAGGCAACACAGGTGTGTTGTGTGAAGATGGAAGAGAGAAAGTTAAAATGAGCCACTGTACACACACCATTCCTCTATGTATTCTGAGTAAGAAGAAAATCGGTCCTTTTGCTCTTTATTGGAGAATAGTTTTTAAATGACAGCTGAAGAAAAAAAAGAAAATAATTCCTCCCTCACAAAATTTCAATGGTGAAATGAATTTTAGGCAGAGGGTGAGAAAATGAGTTTCTTCTATTTCTGAATTAGTTCCAAATTCACAGTTAAAGAAAACTTGATTGTGTTTTAAGGATCTCCCCCACCCTGATGATGAGCATGCAAATGGCAGAATCTCTCCTGTGGTCCCTTTTTTGATATGGCATATTTATGCCAAATTGAAAATGAAAAAACTAGCAATTATGGAGGGCAAACCCTTTTCTGGTGGGGAAAAAAAGTTTGATGGATTTTTTTCTTCTATCTTTGCATATTAACACTTATCTGTCTTTGCTCTGACTACTGACTTCCCTGACTTTGTTTTAAATCCCAACTAAAATCCTACTTTTGACAGAAAGTCTACATCCATCCAACTATCTATCTGTCTGTCTGTCTATCCATCTATCTACCACGCACAAATATATATAAATTTATACATAATCTATACACACAGGCACTCACATACATGTATATATAGCTATCCATATTAAAATATGTGATGTACACATAGGATGTGTTTTTCTTGTACATATATGTATACATACATATGCATATATATATACTTTATACATATATGCATGTGTATTTATACTTTTTTGTATATATTAAATGTGTGTATATATGTGTTTATGTGTGTCGCTCTCTCTGTACTTGTGTCTTCCCTGTTAGACTGTAAATTTCTTAAGGACAAGGGCTTTTTTTTTTGCCTCTCGTGTATCACTAGCACTTAGCACAGTATCTGGTACACGGTAGAAACAATAAATCTTTATTAAATAGAAAGTCATAACTTGAAATTAAATGATAACTGCTTATAAAACAACATGCTATCTTTTTTACCTTAAGAAGTTTGCTTGAAATAATTTAGTCTTAGCTCAAAGGAGAAGTTGAAGTACTTTTTTGTTTTGTTTTATTTTTTGATGGAAAGCAAGCAAATTGATACAAGTATTTTCTTTAGTTCTTAGATAACTGGGTAGTATATTTGACTTACAGTCTAGAGCAAAGCTTCTTAAACTGTGCATTGTGATCCCACATGAGGTCATGTAACTGAATGTGGGGGTTGAGAAATTATGATTCATTATCAACAAATGCTTGAGATATATATATATATATATATATATATATATATATATATATATATATATTATATATATATATATATATATACACACACACCTATTTTATATACCTGTATAACCAGGGTTGTAATGTTTGGACTAACTTTCTAGAGGGAAGGGCTTTTATCTCAGAGGATAGATACCATGAGACTGGACAAGAATAAAGTCCAAAATCTTTATTGTCTCTTACACAGTCTGTATTTGTCATAGTCTGACACAGTCTCCTCCAGCAGTCTGCCAGTCTGATTTCGGTCTGACTCCCTCTCCCCAGTTCATATATACCCTTTGTTTCAAGTATACTTCTCCAAAGTTCTTGCTCTCTACACAGGATTATGTAAAAATTTTCCAGGTTAAAAAGAATCTTGAGTGGGAAAAATTTCAGAAGTCCTAGCTAGAGTACCATAAGCTATTGGTTTATGAAGACCAGGTTCACTCTTGAAGGTGCCTTCTCTCAAATCATAATTCTGTGACACATTTTGCTTCTACCCAGAGGTGTCTCTGTAGAATGTCAGTATATACTCACATATATTTTAGGTTTCTACAAGTCATATTATCCAAAATTTAAATCCAAAGTTCTTCTAATCCAAACATCTCATTTTATAGAAGAGCACATTAAGTCTCAGAGAGCTTGTGACTTGCCTTGTTCATAATACTAGGAAATAGAGTGATAGGATTTGAATTCCAGAAAGAAACACATGATGCTATATTGATTGTCTCCTTGTGGGTAACTGGCTCCTATACAATCATTTCAGATAACAAAACATATATCAAGTACAGAACTGCTCTTATCTCACAGCACAGAAAATGAAAACAACACTCCAAAGTCACATAAATCATAAAGATATTCTCTTTGTGGGGGGAGCCCCACATTCCCTTAGAGCAGTGGTTCTCAAACTATGGTCTAGAGAATCCTGGGGATCTCTGAAACCCTTTTAGAGGATCTACAAATTAAAAAATAGTTTTTATTTCCAATATGGTAAATGTCCGTAAATATAACCCAGATAAACAAAAACGCCTTGGAGAGATCCTTAATAATTTTTAATAGTATAAAGATACTGAAAACAAGAGTTTTAGAACTATTGCCTTAGAATTTTAGATATTTTATACAAACTCATATCTTTGGACTTCTTCTGGAAAGGAAATGATTTGGAGTTTACAGGAAAGTAAGGTTCTCTAGTAAATCTGATTTATCCTGATACCATCCTGATAGTGTGACTTGTATTCCCTCAGGGAAAAGTAATTTGCTGACCCCCTTCCCACTGATCCTATACCGTCCAAGTAACTCACAACAATGGTGGAGTTCACAGTATACCTTTATGTTCCAAAGCTTAGTCCTTTCCTGTAATGGGCTGAAGCTGGAGTTGATGCACTGAGGTCCCAAGCATGTGAGGCTAAATAGTAATTGGACCATTCTCTCTCTCTCTCTCTCTCTCTCTCTCTCTCTCTCTCTCTCTCTCTCTCTATATATATATATATATATATATATATATATATATATATATATATATTTGGAGAAAGAATGGCCCCGCCCACTCTTTGTGCAAGTCCTGATGTGTTGTATAGGAAATGATGATTTTGGTGGGTGGAGGCAGAGGGGGAGGAAGAGAGGCAGGGAGAGACTGTTGGCTGGCTTCTTGTCGCAGCTGCTCACATTGCTATCATGATCTCCCTTCACCTCTGATCCCCCTTCACCTCCAATCCCTCTTCATCTCCACAAAGAATAAAGATTGAAGATTTTCCCTTAACCGGAATTCCTGACTCCGACTGATTTTAAATACGCAGTCATCACACTTTCCTGCTTCTCCAGCCCTCATGGCCACATATGTAATTTTCTTCTCTCCAAGAGAGTGATCATTCTCCAGAAACCCCTATTTTTTTTTTGTCTAGAGTGCTGGTAGTTACTGAATTTTCAAATTTAGGACTGTTATACAGGAAACATTGCCTAGGACCTCCTTTTCTGTATAGAATGCTATATGTAGTAGTTGGGATTCAAGTAATATCTTCTTGGCTCATATAGGAAAAAGCAATTTTTAAGTCCCATAGATCTCTATCTGGAGGTATCCATCCTCTGTGTGAATCGATTTTCCCATTTAGTACTTTGCCCTGTTCTTTTCTCTTTTGTTCTAAGATCTAGGTTCAGCTCTATCAAGCTCTTACTGAATTAAATTTGCAATTGAAACTCTTTTAAAAAATAGATCCAGTATAATATAATGGGAAGCACTCACTAAAGGGGATATGGAGGGAGAAATACATTTAGGGAGAAAAAAATAAAGATAAGTTAGGGAAGAAATGCAAGAAAAATTAAACAGACAAGTAGAGGGGAAACTAGGAGAGGGCAGTGTCATAGAAGGAAACCAAAGATATTGGGCTCTCTTTTATTCTTTCTTCCTCTCCCATCGCCTCTATTAAAGCCCTTACACAGAGGGTATTCAAATCTAAATTTGGAAACATTCATTTCTCCACTGAAATCCAGTTCTGTATTTCCAAATGACTATCCTGTCTGCCCCACAATCTCACCCTATCCAAAACCCAACTTCTCATCTTCCCAGGATAACTTATCAGTCCTTCTTCCCAGTGTCTCTGTTTCTTTTGATGATACCCTCATCCATCTTAGTCCCTCTGGATTTAATCACTGATCAGAAATTAGACTTTAGAGATCACCCGGTCTAATTCCCTATTGAACATATAAGAAATTGTGACCTTCATATTTCAAGTGGCTTAAGATCATGTATCTAGAATTAAAGTGGACATCAGAGGCCACATAGTCTAGACCAAAGCTTCTTAAATTGTGAGTAGTGACCCCACATGAGTTTACATAACTGATCATGGGGGTCAGATAATTAGGATTTACTATAAATTAGTGTTTGATTTATGCATCTATTTTATATACCTTGGGATTGTGTAAAAATTTTCAGGTGAAAGGAGGTATGAATTGAAAAAGTTTAAGAAGCTGTGGTCCAGACCCTTCATTTTATAGATGAAGAAAGTAGAGGTTAAGTGATTTTTTGAGTATCATAATCATTCCTTTATCTCTCTCCACATATATCATCAGTAGCCAAATCTCATCATATTTTCCTCTAGAACTTCTCTTTCATTCATTATCTTCTCTCCACTTACATTGCTACCATCCTAATTCAGGCTCTTATCAATCTCTTACCTGTACTATTATAATAGCTCCTAACTGATTTTGCTTCCTTTGATTTTTCCAGTCTCCAATCTATTCTTCCCTCAGTTTAGATAAGAATCTTTTTAATACACATATCTGATTAGGCCATTATGTTGCTCAAAAAATAGCAGCATCAGGGGCTAAGCCAAGATGGTAGATTAGAGGCAACCCAGATGAACTCTCTCAATCTTCCCCTGAAAACAACTTAAAATAAATTTTGGAATGACAGAGTTAATAAAAGATCAGAGGAACATCTCTGTTTCTGGCTGAAGAAAACTTAGGAAATTATCAGGAAAAGTTGTGATACCAGGGTGGAAATTTGTCCAGATTCCACACACACAGTGGCAACAACAGCAGCATTTTGGGAGATCTCAGACCAGAGACAGTAGGGAGTTGGAAAACTTTCTCAGAAAGAGATTATAGGGCACTCTTTGCTGTCATTGGTACAGTTGTCACTGATAGACAATTTTTGCTTGCATTTGCATTTCTGGGTTGTAGTTCCAGAATGGAGAGGAGGTCTGGTGGTTGATCACAAGAAAGCAGGGATCCTAGCTTCAATTTCAAGACAGAAAGTATGCTGTTATTTGTGGCTTCAGGGGACCTCATGGGTAAAGACCACATTGTGAGCCAGAAGAACAGCGATCACACCTCTCCCTGGATCACATCACCTTGGAAGCACCAAAAACTTGCAGTTTCCCATAACAAGTCTTTGAAACAACAGTAGGAAAAAGCTTGAAGCTTTTCCCACCCCCCCGTGGAGTAGAGCCTAACTTTAACATAAAATTAAAATCAAGAAATAGGCTGGAAAATGAGCAAACAACAATAAAAAATTGACCACAAAAAGTTACTATGATGGAGGGAATAGCAAAACTCAAAAGAAGACAACAATATGAAAACAGCTCTAAACAAAGCATCAAAAAAATTCTAACAGAATCTAAGTCCAAGAAGAATTTATGAAAAATGTTAGAGAAAAAAGATAAGAATGGTAGAGGAAAAATTGAGAAAATAAATAGGAGTGTTATAAGAAAATTTTTAAAAGATATTAACAGTGTTTCAAAAGGCGCAAAAAAATCACTGAAAAAAATAACTCAAAAGTAGAATAAATCAAAATAGAAAAGAGGCACACAATCTCATTAAAATATTCCTTAAAATTGGAATCAGACAACTAAAAGCTAAAAATAACTTAAAAGAATGTAGAAAAATAAAGAAAATGTGAAATACATCATAGGAAAAAACAACTAATCTGGAAAAGGAGAGATGATTTAAAAATTATTAGAATACCTGAATGTCATGATCAAAAAAAAAGCCTAGAGATTACCAGGCAAAATTTTACCCTGGGAGAGAGGTTTTGTGAGCATCCCGATTATCAAAAAAAAACTAACCTCCAAAAAAGGCCTTTTTGGAGCATCCACTGGTATGAGGCTGTCTATCCATGAGAAGTGTGACTGGTAATATGGAATCAACTTATATTTTAGAAGGAGGCAATGATAAACTTTACTATAGGTGATTTCATATAATATGCATATTTTTTTTGGTGTGAGGATCAGAACCTGAATTTACTCAGTCCAGGGAAATCTCAATGAGGAAATTTTATCTATCAATGCAAGTGCAAAGCATTACCATGATTGATAGATAATCTTGGAGATTTGCCTGAGCTATTGACAAGTAACTTGCCTAGGATTACATAGCTTCTTAGTGGCTATCAAAAGTAAGAATTGAATCCATCTTTTCTATTGCAAAGTAGGCTCTGTTCATTAAACTATATTGCCTTTCATGATAATCATACTATTTTTTTCATACCACTTCCAAAGCAATCTTCCTAAAATAAATAAAAATTGGATCATCTCCTTCCCTCCTAAAAAGCCCCTTCTAAGTCTCCCTATTACTACAGAATCAAATTAATCTTGACATTCCAAGTCTTCTTGACTCAACATAACCTCTCAGCCTTTTTTTTTTGCATGCATCTGCCTTCTCATACACTCTCAACAAAGACTACTTGTCATTCTCCAATGTCATCTTGTCCTTTAACACACTTTGATGCCTTTTTCATGCTTGAAGTCATTCTACCAATAGCTCATCCCACTAAAAACATAATTACTGCTGAAATCCTTTAGTTTTTTAAACTCTTCTTCAAGGAATCTTGGAATACATAATTTTAAAATGACCTTTATGATTTTGTTAATAGGCATTAAATAACAATGTTAAGCATTTTAATATAAGTGTAATACTAAAAGTTTATTTAAACTGAAGAGTTTTACCACTATAGAAAAGTTTGAGATCTAATTCTCAATACCATATTTCCTCTTGAATCACCAATAAATTTATTTGTCACTAATGCAAGTCGATAAATGTTTAAGTTAACTGAGTCTGTATATAAATAAAAGGTTTATTTTGTAGATTGAAAAAAAAATTCTATAAGAAAACATAGGGACTTGGGGCATCTTGATTTCCAGTAAACTTTCCAGAGTGATACATAGTTTTTTTCAATGATCTATCTCTCCTAAAGAGTGTTATTTCCCTTTCAGATTCCCTGAAGTCACAGATGAATTTAACATTTCCATAACATGAAAAAATGAACAAGCTCTTCTATGTCAGCGATTCCATTTGGCTAAGAATGTCCAGTCAGCCATCTTGGAAATCAAAGCAAGACTATGAGTTTTGTTTTGTTTTTGAAGTTTCTAAGTATCTAGGATGTGAAAAATTATTTCCTTTTATTATGAATCTTTTTCATCTCCAAGCTAGGAATGGCTGCCTAGAAGATCATTTGTTTCCTTCTTATTAAATCCAATTCTTAGAATTCTCAGGTAGAAACATTTTTATTTACTCAAACCTTTAGGGGAATTTTTCTTTTCTTTCAGAGCTTCTAAAGAATAACTGTTACTTAGCACTAGGGAAATATGTCTCAAATTTAAAGTCAGTGATGGAAGAAACAAAATACGTGACATATCCAAGAGATGTATAAAACTAGTCAAACATTTCCTCCCAAGGACTTTCATCTAGTTATTGGAAAGATAGGGGAAGACTCAAGAGGCTAGAAGTATAGTTTTTAGAACTCCATATTCCCAAGAATATCATTTCATTTGAATGGCCCTTACAATTCATGTCAAATTTAATGTCATCATTTTCTATGCTCAAAAATCTCTTAAGAGTAAAAAAATAAAAAAAAAGAAAATTACTTCTTAATCAAAATGGTATGCATAAGTTTCTAGTACCTAAATGTTACAGAAACTAGAGAACTGTGTATAGAGTCCAAATCTGGCTTTGGACATTTATTAGTTGTGTGACTCTGAGCAAATCACTTAATCTATACACATTGGCTATCATCATCATCATCATCATCATCAATCCTAACTTTGAAGACTAATCTACTTACTTTTCTGACATCCAATGAGCAGATTTCTCCTGTGAATATCTCAGAAACTTGGGCTGGTGGTAGGTTTAATGGATCATTAATTCACTTATGCATTTATTGTTGATTTGTTAGTACATTGCTCCATCAATCCATGTAATTATAGATTCCAATAACTCAGTGGTCCTAAACTTGCCAGTACTTGGACATATTATATTTGACAGCAGTATTGTTCTTTTATAACTCTTCCTCTTAGACATTTTTTTTTCAATCTACAGATTCATGGGGCCACATGGTTGGTCATCTTTCAGCTCTTAAACGTCTTTGTTTTTGGTATTGTACCCTGCATACTTATCATAATTGTGACTTGTAGTAAAGGCTTAATAAAGAATTTTTCATCCATCCATCCATTCATCCATCCATTTATGTGTTTGTTAATTTGTTCTCAGGCTACCAATCACACACCAAGATTAAGTTCCTGTCCACATAGCATGTTGGTTGGGTTTAGTAAGCATAAACTCATAAGGGGAGATATTAACTGAGTAGAAATGAAAAAAAATCTCAAATTTATTGAAAGGAATAAACAATATAAAGTCAGTCTGTTTGTCTGGAATGGAGAGTATTTGGAAAGGAGTATTGTGTAAGATGACTAGAAAAAGTATAAAGAGTAGAGTAAGTTCAGAATTAGGAGTTAGATCCTCAAGTTAACAAGGAACAGAAGTTTATAGAAAAGGAAAGATAATATGGCAACTCCCTGGTAGCACTAGAACTATATTTCAAGTTCCCTGATGACCAGGACAATGAGATTTCCAGTATGTCATCAGTCTTCCTGGAGTATGAAGAAACAGATGCTTTGGACAACCTTTTAAAAGTCCGATATCCTCCAGTTTTTAAACAGATGGGAAAGGCAATCCTAATAAACCTGACTCTTACCTGACAAAGTCAGCAGTGATTAAGGGTCATGGGCTATTCTGGGAATATTAAATAAGTAAAGATAATTTCCCAGCTGTCAACTCTCCTTTAGGGGGAATATTTTCTTATGTCCATATATGTATATATTATATGCAAAACATACCTACATACACAGTCAAAATAGGTATTATTTTCACTTAGGCTTTTTGAAAAAAGCACAATCATTCCATTAGCATCTTAACTTTGGAGGCCAAGTGACCCAAAGAACAGCCATGCGCCTCTTCTTCTTTGGTTGATATCTAAGAATGTATATCTTTCATAAAACCTGGTAATGAGACGTGAAGGAGGCAGATCATGTAAGTCAGAGGGCTGCTTTTTGAAATTGGATGCTCTGTGTTTAAGTCCTATTTGTGATAGATCCTCCAGGGGAGACCCTGGGTACCTCCCCTGACCTATCAGTGACCCAGGCAACTCTCTCAATAGATAACGATCTCAATCTCTAGAAGTTTCCTCTCTAGGAGTTCCAAACACAAGTGAAATTACACAAACACACAGAGTACAGAGTGTAAACTTCTGGAGGAAAGGAACCAGGTCCTTTATAAACTATTCTGGTTTTCAACTAATTAATAACATTTGTAGACTTTTTTTCTTCTCAATGCTTTCCTAAAGTTATGTGTGAGAGGGAGAGGGAGGGAGGGAGGGAGGGAGGGAGAGAGAGAGAGAGAGAGAGAGAGAAAGAGAGAAAGAGAGAAGGAAAGAGAGAGGAGAGAGAGAGGGGAGAGAGAGAGAAGGAGAGAGAGAGAAGGAGAGAGAGAGAAGGAGAGAGAGAGAAGGAGAGAGAGAGAAGGAGAGAGAGAAGGAGGAGAAGGAGAAGGAGGAAAAGGAGAAGGAGGAGAAGGAGAAGGAGGAGAAGGAGAAGGAGAAGAGATGGGGAGAGAGAATTTTTCTTTTCTCCACCATTTCAATAAGGCGTTTTGGAGGAGAGTAATCTGTTCTTGCATTTGTACAACACAAATAAAACACCAGGCACTCTGATTCAGATTAATATTTGCTGCCCAGCTGCCCAAAGCACATACCTCAAGATGAATAGGTCAATGGTGGAATTATTGGCGACAGTCACATATGCATTGACAATCTCTCCTTGCTTGACAGGCTTTGATGGCAGCCAGATGACCACATTGCTGTCCAGCCGTAACTCACTAAGCTGTAAATTCTCCTGGGCCTGATAAAGGCCAACAGTCCCAATCCTTTGCAAGTGGGACATGGTTTCATCCAGTCCCTCCTTCCCTGGGCGAATGGCATTGCCTTTCCTTATATCCCCAGTCGTGCACTCTCCTTTCTCATCTCCCGGTTGAATTGTGTAATATAGCTCCACAGAACTTCCTTCTGATTGACCCACAGCCTTTTTTCGCCCACCAGCCACCGTGGGAGGGTTGAACCAACTGGATAAAAGCTCCAATTCTGCAACACACAGGCCAAGGTCCCCTGCCAGGCGGCAGCTGCCCCTTACCTCTCTGGTTTCCCTGAAGGCATATACTCGAAGGCAGGGAAGTCTCTCTTCAGAATTGTAATCATCCCAGTCTCGACCCACAATGTAAAACAGAATTTGGACTTTGGGTCGGTTCAAGTAGATCTTATCGCTCATGATGTATGTTTTAAGTTTCCAGTTAAAAGTAAACTTGTCATTAGAGCCTAAAAAATTTGAAGTCATCATTAGTTCTTGGGGTACAACCTTTTCTACAGAAAAAGGCCCATAGCTAGCATTCAACACAGGAGGCTTCTTGGCTTTGTATGTAAAGAATGACTCAACTCTGGACTGCAAACTGGAATTCCTCATAAAATCCTGGTGGGTTTCTTTAAGGAAAAATGATGTCTCAGTACTGAGAATATGATAGTTCACAGGTAGATATGTTGGTAACGAGGAAAATCTTGGTCCATTGTCCGTGACCCCTCGGCCCTCTATCACTAAAAAAAAAAAAAAGGGATGGAGGGAAGAAAGACAAAGAAAGAATGATTAATATGTTCTCGAAAAACTGTTAGGTTAACAAATAATTGACACATATGGAATGAAAATACTGAGCTTGACATAGTTTGGAATATTACATCTTGTTCTGGGGTTACTCAGTGAATCACAATACATGACCCACTGAAGAAATACTGATTGCCACTTAACCCCGATTGCTTCCTTCCTCCTCCTCAAAAATACTGATTGTTTCCCAGGCAGACTATATTTAAAAATAGAGCAATATTTGTATTAATATAATTTGTAAGTGTTTAAAGAATGAAAAATATATTCACTTGATGCATTTTGAATCTTTGGTTCTTTTGCAATCTGTTTCTGGTTTTATTCTATTAATCTAGAGCAGAAAATAAGGAGAAAAGAGCAGTTTTTTTTAGATAAATCTATATGGTGCAGTGGGCAGAGTGCTATATTTGGAGTGCTAAAGACATGAATTCAAATATGGCCTCAGACATTTAGCAGTTGTGTAACTTTGAGTAACTAAATTTGACAATATTAGTAAAAAGTATTTAGGCTTCTAAGTGGAGGACCAGAATTCAAATCTGACCTCCTACACTTACTAGTGTAGGACCCTGGACAGGTCACTTAACCCCATTGCCTAGACAAAACAAAACAAAATAAAAACCCAGCACTTATTTCAGTATTTGGCATAGAATAAGCACTGTATACATCTTTGTTCTCTTTCCCTTTCCTTTCCTCTCCCTTCGGCAAGTCACTCAACTGATGTCCCTATCTGTGAAATGAGATAATCATAGCACTTACTTTTCAGCAGTGTTGTGAGTACAAAATGACATAATATTTTTAAAGTACTCTGCAAATTTTAAAGCATCGTGTAAATACTGGCTATTATTTATTGAAAAAGTCTTCTGAAATATCACAGGTTATAATAGAGTTAAATCTGAAAGGGATCTTAGAGATCATCTAGTCCAAGTTTCTCTTTTTATAGATGAGGAAACTGAATCTTTGGTTAAGTCACTTGCCCAGGACCACACAGCTAATATCAGTGGCTGGATTGGAACCCAGATTTTCTTGATTTCCAATCCAAAACTCTCTCTACAAAACAAGGTAATATGTTCTAAAGGTTATTAAATATTACAGATTCTTGTAGCAAGACAGTCTGTAGGCCTTAGTCACGCCCCCTTCTTCAGGTTCCCATCTCTTTCATCTTCTGGACTCTGCTAACCTTGAAACATCCATATAATGATACCTATCTCTTATGAGACTGTTATGGACTCCCTCCTCATGCTGTTCCTGTCTAAAGTCCTATTGCCTGTGGTTCTCTGTTGATAGTCCTGACTGAAGTTCTATTAATTTTATCTTTTATTGGAGGCTTCAGCTGCCGCCCCAGTGTGAGACATGGATATCATGCTAGAATCCCTCCTATATTGGAGGCTTCAGCTGCTGCCCCAGTGTGATACATGGATATCATGCTAGAATCCCTCCTATGTTACTCTTGGCTCCCTCATCATACTCCATTGGACAGGTCCAGTTAAGCCATATGAATTTCCTTTAAACAGAAAATAATAAGGTCTAAGGTTTTCAGCACTGACTAGCCTATTTTACTCTTCTACAATTTAAATTTCCAGTGATGGATCCCAATAATGATCTAATACCTTTTGCAGCTAGGTAGATTGTGCATTGGGTAAAATACTAGACTTAGACATAGAATCAGGAAGAGCTGAATTCAAATTATTCCTCCTGATAGTTACCAGTTGTGTGATCCTGGGCAATTCACTTATTTCTCTTGTCATCTATTAAAAAGGGATTATAATAGTGGTACCTTCCGGGGTTGTTATGATGATCAAATATAGCATACACAAAGCACATCACAAATATAAAAGTTGTTTATAATTACTAGTTGTTTTTCATCATCATCATCATCATCATCATCAACATCATCATCATTTTGCAATTGTTCTTCCAAAGAATTTTTAATTGGGAAGGTGGATTTTTTTCAGTTCCGAGTACTCTGACATATCTTTTATTTTCCCTCTCATGAATCCATGAATTTCAAAGTCCTGGTCAAGCCAGTTCACAAAAAATGGACATTTAGTGGCAATGTAAAGTATCACAGTCAAAGAAATGACATCAATCCCCCATGAGTTCTGAGACTTATAGAATGAGAAAGGTCCTTGGAGATCATCCAATTGAAAAATTTCATTATAATCAACAGTGGGATATATTTTTGAGTATCTAAGACTTTTGTCCTAATTTGAAATCCACTAAATTTCCCCACTACATTTAAAACAAAATAATAGGAATGGCAACCATATGCATCAGTTAATGTGGATTGCTTTGCTACACTTTAGCAACATGTAGCATGCAAAAATAGCTAAGGAAAAAGGGGAAGAGGAATTAGTATAGAAAAAGAACCAAATCAACCAACCAAGCATACAAAACACTCACTATATTTAGAATTAGAGGGCCCATATTTGAGGATCCTTGGTTTTGACACAACTACTCAAGTGACTTTGGGCAAGTAACTTTTCCAGAAATTTGCATTAGATACTTTCCTAAAATCCCTTGAAACTTTCAAAACTAGTGAGCATAGGAATGCAAAAAATGATATTATTTCTGGTAAAAGACATTAACTAATAGCAGCAAGCAATCATGTAACACATGTTTGCAAAATACATTACATATTGATCGGGCTCCTTACAACAATGTTGTGAGAGGGATGTTGGTAATATTCCCATTTTACAGATAAGAGCTACTATTGGCCCCAATTAACAGATAAAGAGCAAGTCTCTTAAGTGACTTGTACAGGGTCATACAACTACTTCTCCATGCCCCAGGATGACTCCAGAGAAAACTGTTGTCCTGTCTAGGATGCAAAGAGATTAACGTGATCCACTTTGTAAACTCACAGAGCTCATCCAAGAGCTCACCTCCAGGAACTTTTTCTTTCAAAAAGGGTCCAGGAAACTCCAAACAAGCATCCATTCATAGGTTGGGAGAGAACATGGGCAGCTCCTTCCTTTGCTACCCTTTTTTCCTTTCTTACACACTTCCCTCCTGCCCCTCCCTTTAATCACAGCATGTACAAACTATTCAGCATATTGGTAAGCTTCATTCAGCTCCAGCTCTGGAAACTCTGCTAATCATTGTCACTGCAGGGAGACTGGCTTGTAGATCAAAGTTAGCTGCTGAGCCACAGCCAAAGAATCCCTGTGGTAAAGATTGCTTTTCAAAGAACGAACATTCTTCCTCGTCCACAGTCCAGAAGACCTGTTCTGGGGTCACTAATTATGAGAGCATATTTGCACCTCTGTAGTTAAGGTTGTGTCAGCATTTCCATTGTGACCCTCTAGTTTCAGGGTCATATTAAACTCGAGCATAAGCGACTTTTCTAAGATTAAACTTGCCAGTGTTAAACTGAAAGCTTCCCAACATCCCCTTTAAAAATATATTTATTAATTAAATATTATTTGTAATGTATTTTTACTAATAGTGAGAGCTTTTTCTCATTTATTTTTTTCAGGTGTTCTTAATCTGACATCCATCAAATTTTTGTTTAAATAGATAATCAATAAACTGATAAACCAATTATTTCATATATTTCTTTCTCTTTGTTATTTTACTTGTTTTATTTTATGTATGATTCTGAGAAAGGGTCCATAGGCTACATCAGACACAAAAAAGGTGAAAACCCCCTGATTCATTCATGCACTTATTCATTCATTCCTTTCTTTAAAAAAAAACAACTAAAAATTGATATGTTTGATTTTTTTTCTGTTTTTCCTTCCATATTCTCTCCCCCAACCCCTTCTGTTTCTCAAAAGTAATACTTCAAAATACAGTCTGAGGGATGATTAACCAGAACTTTCCTTGTTCCAACTGTTGTCACACTTACTTAGCAAGCTTATGTAGGACCAAGATTTTTGTGATGTCACTCATTGCTGCTTCTGATTGTCATAAACACTTCTCACCATGTTTTCCTAGCCCCCTTCAAGGTTCAGATCAAAAATCAACTGCTCACATAAAGTTTATCTTGATCACATCCTTTTTTCCCAATCATTTGCTATGTAGGCATGAATAAAAACATAGAAATGAAATAGCTCTTGTTCTCAAGGAGCTTATATTCTATCAAGGAGAAATATATATATGTACACACACATACATATATGTATTTGTGTATATACTAAATATATAATTATACATGTACTTATATGTATCAACTATATACAAAATGAATATATCTTTATATATATTTCTTTATATCTTTACAAACTACTTCACATTATGTTTTTATTTATCTGTGTACATGGTACACAATCTATTCAATTTTTTTAATCCATTCTTTTTGTAAGGGCAAGACAAAGAGAACTCATAGGAGCTATGAGTTTATTGATGTAGGGAACTCTCAGGTGAGAAGATTTCCTCTACCATCATAGGTCTATGTCCACCTAATTTTGGCCACATCACCTCTCTGTGTCTTCCTTTTTTCATTTGTAAGATGGGGATACTAATAGTCACAAATCCTGCTTTAGGGACATTAGAGAAATAAACATTTTTAAACCTTATGGCATAATCCAAATGTGAGGGGTAATTAATAAGCATGAGACCAAACAATAGAAACACAAAGCAACAGACTTTAACAATGCTGGGTATTTCCAGTAAACTCCATTTCCTCCTGGCAGTGCAAATGCTTGCCAGGAGTCTAATTGCCTAGTAAAAACTTAATTGTCCTCACACCATAAATAATCAATATCAGTCAGTGCAGTAAATGACTTCTGGCGATGAACAGGCAAGATGCCTTATATCCTATCAGTTCATATTAACTTACAATGTACGTTAGAAGAAGCAGTATGGGAGAGGGAAAAGTTTGGCTTTTGGTTTCAGGGAGATATGGTTTTAAGTCTGCTTCTGATACATCCTGGGTTCTGTATCTCTACCTTGTAGAGCCCAAGGCTATTAGTTGTCTATGATAATTCCATAAAAGGTGCTGTCCTGTAGTGGGGGAACTTCTTACCTAGGAACTGCCTAGCACCAAGGAAAGAAGGAAGGAAAGAAGGAAAAGAGCAGAAGGAGGAAGAGAAGAAAGAGAGGAAAAGAAGGAGAAGAAAAGGAGAAGGGGGAGAAAAAGAAAAGGGGGGAGAAGAATAAGGGAAAGAAGAGGGAGAAAAGGAGAAGAGAAGAAGGAGAAGGAGAAAGAGAAGGCGAAGAAGAGAGAAAAAGGAGGAGCAGGGAAAGGAGGAGGAGGAGGAAGGAAGACATAGTGGTATACATCTCTAATTTCTAGCAAATGAAGAAGCTGGTGCACTTACTTGAGCTCTGAAGTTCTGAACTGCATTGGGCAGATAATATTTGTAAGGAATTTCACTGACTTCAGTATTCAATAAATACCAGTCACTATTATTGAGCAAGTCATATAAACCCTTTGATATTTAGCTTCCTTCTGTATAAAATAAAGGATTAGTTCAGTTAGCCTTGAAGGCCTCATTTACCTGCCGACCTATGGTCCTATGATTTATATAAGCAAGAAAATTCAAGCAAAGTTTTATAAGAAATTTTAACTACACTTTCAAGTGTACATTCTTTCAAGAAGGGGGTTAAGAGGCAGAGTGTGGTGGAGGAAGTCATTTTGGGTGGGGTTAACAACATTCACAAAGGGATCTGGATTGGAATTGGCTGAACAATAGACACCAAAGAGACAAAAATGGTTGTTTAAAAGACCAGAAGATGATCCCTTCCAGTCAGATTAGCTGAGGGGAGAATAAAGTTCATCCTGTTGATGATGAGTAGACACTTTAGGTTTCTTAACAGTTTATTGATACCCACAAAGCAGTGCACTCTGGCAAGATTAGCCTCATGGCAATGCTTATCATGTGCTGAAAGAAGAAGAGGTTAGAATGTGAGGAGAAAGTTTGTAAGGATTTTAGAGCAAAGAGACCCAGCTGAGGGATTAGTAACAAAGCTCAAAACACCATTTAGAGAGAACTATATGCTTAGAGTGCAAAGTCATGGATCCTGAGATTTAGAGTGGGAAGAATCCTCAGAGATCATCCAGTTTTCCTCTCCATTTTACAGACAAGGAATCTGACAGTTTCAGAGAGGAAGTCAAATCAATCCACCAAGCATTCATGAAGTGGCTGCTATTTGCCAGGTACTGTGCTAAGCTCTGGCAATATACAGAAAGAAAAAAAAATCCCTGCCCTGGAAGAGCTCACAGTTGAATGGGGGAAACACCATACAAAGAAGTATGTGCTACCAAGTTATCAAACAGGATAAATAGGAAATAATGGACAGAGAGCCTCTTGCAGAAGGCAGGGTTTAAGCTGAAGTTTGGTGCCGTGGGATCCCAGGATCAAAGAATGAGTGCTGAAAGGGATTCCAGTAGCCATCTATTCCAATGCCTTCATTTTGCAGATAAGGAAACTGAGGCTAAATCACATGATTTGTGTTCAGAGTAAAGATTCAAACTCAAATCCTATAACTTTACAATCATAAGTGATCAACTTGAGATTCAAATGTGGTCATTTCTCTGATTAGAAAACCAGAATTGATTTCCATTATACCTCAGTTGTCAATTCTCCCACCAACTCAAGGGATGGAGCTCATAAACATTCTTTAGGAAATAAGGGCTTAGAGAGGCCCTGAGTGAAGCTGTGGGGAAAGCTGCTGTCTTGTCAGTGACCTTAAGCCAAATTCAGCATCCAGTTCATTAAGGCCTGCTGCAGTTTAATGCAGCCTCATAGATATCTGGGTAGCAAACCAACAACAGGTTCATTTATCACATCGCTCCCCCCCTTCTTATCAAGGCTTTCTCCTTCTTTATTGCCATTTATCCATCAGTGTTTGGGGTGTTATTTATTGCATCAGCTGTCCATTTCAGTGAGCTTTAACACCATGTCTTCCATGGAAATTGAGTTTTTGAGATTCTGTGATTGTGGATTGGAAACATGAAAGTCATGGAACCCAGAAGGAACACAACTGGGAGAAAATAACATTTTTCCCCTCTCAGTAAAAAGATGGAAGAGATTCACAGAAGTATAAGTGGAAATGAACTAAACTCTTGGATTTGAAAAGCCTTAAAAATGAATCCTGAAGGAAAACTGAATACCATATGAGAAATAAAAGATAAGTCATTCAGTAAATTTAATTGATGAACATTTATTAATGCTTAAGCATTTATTAACTCTTATTATATGTCAAGTACTGTACTAAGCATTTTATAAGTATTATCTCATTTGATCCTCACAATTACTCTGGGAGGCAGATATTTTTGTTATTCCCATATTACATATGAGGAAACTAAGGCATCTAGAATTAAGTGATTTGTTCAGGGTCACACAACTAATTAGCATCTGAAGCTGAATTTGAACTCAGGTCTTACTGACTTCAGGCCCAGCTTTTTGTCCACCGAGCTATCTAGCTTCCTCCTGAATGAATGAATGATCTAATAAATGAAGTGAAAAGCATGTTTTAAGTATTTTTCTATAAGCTGAGCTCTGTGCTAAGCATTGACAACACAAAATAGCTAAGACAGCCCCTGTGCATAGGACTTTGAAACTCAAATTCACAGAGGTTAAGAGACATGACCATAGTTACAGCCCCCAAAGTGAAAGAAAACCTCAATTCTAATTTAGGCTTCAAAGTCCATCTACTTTATCATCTTGTAGAACTAAGCAAATATGCAAAAAGTTTTCTGATCTCATTAACTTAAGTGTAACATGCTGCCTTTTCTAGGTATTAACCCTTTAAGGTATTACACATTTACGTAAACATTTCAGTGTTAAAAGGGGGAGAGAAATTTCATATTTTTATACAAAGAATTAAATGAAGCATTAAAAGATATGTTATTGCTTTTCTCAGATATGACTTAAAAGTGTAGACCAAGAAGTTTGGTTTACTCAAAGCTACTAAAAATTCATATGTTAAAGAAATAAAATTTCAGTTGTTGCAGAAAATGAATGGTGCCTTAGAAATAAAAGCTTAAATTACCATGTAAAGGATGAAGGGTTATACCTCTTTTGTATGTGAACTATGAGGTAGCTTTTAAGGGAAGGAAAAAAAGTTTATTTTATTAAACAAAAGTATACAGAAATATAGTTTTCAAAGACACACTGGAAGAGGACCTTTTTAAGAACTGATAAATGGTATTATAGTCCCTAAGCCTATGTTATTTTAAAACTAAAAAAGAGTAAAATACATGAAATTAAAAATCATCCTACTATTTGGAGATTGTTGATTTCACATGGAGATTTTGCTTCATAAATGAAAAGAGAGAGTCACCGAGTACTCAGAGTTCTGATTTGAGCCCTTGAAAATGTTAATGAACACATTAAAGAAGATTTGCCTGAGTGGTCAAGAATGGGATGGAAAGGAATGGAAAAGCAGCTCTGTTGGAAGTTAATATAACCTACTGGCAGAAGGCTTTACTTATAAGATTCCTTAAGTGGTTCAAGAAAGATTGGCAATCTAGAAGAGAGATGGATGAAAATTTCAGGATTGTCTTTTGACCTTGAGAGTCACCTACAGATGATGAGCCGAAGCTTTTCAGGAGTAGTTCTTTCAATAAATGAAAGCCTCTCTATTGCCTTCTCTCATTCAATAGAGAAAAGCAGGGGATAGACAAGTTTTGCAGCTAGTTTGCTGTATAGGAAGAGATGAGATGGAACTGAATGATGGAGCATGCTGGTGAATAAAGAGCTGGCTGGGCTTGCCTGTATTGCCCAAAGAAAAAAGTATTGCTACTTTTTAATTAATAGTCATCTCCTCAAATTGATATTCTACCAATATATAAAGGCAGCTAATATATGAACCAGTCAGTCCAGAAATATGATTCAACTATTATGGGCTAGATAGGCACTGGGGATGTAATTAAGTAATGCTTTGGTTTCTATCTTTTAAACTACATTTGAGTAGATATTATTTGATATTTACCATATTCCCTTTAATAATCACTTTAATTTACTCTGAAGGCCACGTCAAACCATCTCAATCTATATCTTGTTACTGGACTCAGAGACCTCTGGAGGGGAAAGTGAGGCAGGTGACCTTGCACAGCCCTCCTTCACTTAAATCCAATTCATTTACATGTCAGGGTATCACCTCTCCAAGAGTGAAGATCCTCTTTGAGAATGAAAGACAAACTACAACAATCTATCTACCCTATATGCATTTCATATTTACTGTAATAGGTATATGTTATATCCTCCATTAGAAGATAAGCTCCTTGGGATTAAGAACTGTGTGTGTGTGTATGTGTGTATGTGTGGGAATGGGGTGTTTTGTGTTTTGTTTTGATTTTTGCTTTGTCTTGAATTGAAATTTCTTATATGATACCTGAACAATAGTAAGTGATTAGTACAGGGATCAATCAATAAACATTTATTAAGCATCTAGTACAATAGTTCTCAAACTTTTGTTCTCAGTATCTTCATGTTGTTAAAAAACTATCGAGATCTGTTCAAAGAGTTTTTGTTCACATGGGTTATATTTATAGCTATTTACTATATTAGAAATAAAAAAAATAATTTTGAATTTCTAGACCCTCTGAAAGGGTTTCAGAGACCTCAATAATCCTTTGGACTACACTTTGAGGACTATTGATTTAGTATGCATCAATAAATGCTTGTGAATACAGTAATGTCCAGAACATTCTATTTTTTTCTTAAGGAAAATATTAATAATATACAGACATGAGGGTTCTATGTACATCTTTGGCTTATCTCATTTCCTATTATTATTCCATATTTTCTAAAATCTATTTAACATTTATTCTTAGTCTGAAAACTGAGACTCTGCTTCTCCATTAACCACTCTACATCATTCTTTATAAGTAAGGATCTGAGGGCAGCTAGGTGATGCAGTGAATAGAGCAATAGTCCTGAAGTCAGGAAGACCTGAGTTCAAATCTGATCACAGACAATTAATACTTCCTGACTGTGTGACCCTGGGCAAGTCACTTAACCCCAGTTGCCTCAGCCAAAAAAAAAAGAAGAAGAGGAAGAGGAGGAAGAAAAGGAGGAAGAAGAGGAAGGAAGAGGAAGAAGAAGAGGAAGGAAGAAGAAGAAAGAAGAAAGGAAGAGGGAGGAGGGAGGAAAAGGAGAAGGAGGGAGGAGAAGGAGGAGGAGAAGGAGAAGGAGAAGGAGAAGGAGAAGGAGAAGGAGAAGGAGAAGGAGAAGGAGAAGGAGAAGGAGAAGGAGAAGGAGAAGAAGAAAGAGAAGGAGGAGAAGGAGGAGAAGAAGTGTGTATTTTTTACATTCAGACTGGGTTGGTTGACTCAACTGGCCAGTCAGATTCTTTCAGCTTTCTTAACAAGGCTAAGAAAAGAGCCACAGTCTTTTGCTAGCACCATAATGCAGAAGTGTTCAATAAGCTAAGGAGAAAGTTTTTGATGAGAAGCCAAAACTCACGGGAGGAGGACCTTTTTCATTATTTTGAGACTTCTGTCTCATTGCGTCTCCAGTGTCAGTCATCTCAAATTCATGCCTATGATATCAGACACTTATAATGCAGAAATTTTCCTCACCCATGATTCCTCCAGTGAAACCCAGATTGTACTTTTCTTCCAAGTCACAGACGCTCACTTGAAACATAAGCTGGCAGTGGGTATTTTGGATTCCCTCCCCCTTACTACCCCCATTTGTTATTTATTAACTTTCTCAAGATATAGATTGTCTTTCTTTGCTAAATGTGGCTCATTGTTTCTTTCTCCTGAAACAAAAGGTACCTTGATAAATGGATTATTTAGTTTCAATGGAGTTTCTGAACAAACCCCTGTATCCTTTCCTGAAATTGCATATTGCTGGTTTGCTATTTCCTAACAGTAAAAACTCTCTCAGTTAAGAGAGCAGGTACTTATATGTCTTTTAGAGCCCCAGTGGGAATATTTTCCCCCTTTCTCTTCAAGAGAACTCAACAATTATTGTCAGGTGCTACTCTATCAGAGCTTTCTAATACCACCACAAATAAGTCCTGTATTTAAAATCAGCTTTGAAAAAAAAAGTCAGAAACATCTCATTTACGTTCACAAATTCCATGAATACTAGATAGCTAAATCCAGCATCAAGGAGATTGTTGAGTCTACATATATTTTACCCAGAGGCAAAGCTGGATAACGAAAAGGTTTTTAAAAAGTGATTATTTGTATTTACCAAATTTTTGCAATTCGGCAAATGCTTTTTGCTGTGTCCCAATGCAGATTTGTGTTCCTTTCACCACTCATCTAAACTAAGCCATTCTGAAAGGTTGTTTTTGAAGTAAAATAAATAATATTCCCTTTAAAAAAACATAAGAACTTTTCATTGCATAGGTATTTACAATCTGAAATTATAGACCAGCAAAACTCCCATCAATCCAGCAAGAAAACATAATATTATGATATTTTTTGGTATTTTAGAAATGGAAGAAAAGAAAAAAAATAATCCAACTCAAACTTTAGGAGGAATGTAAAGAAGCTTAATGTAAGTACTCACACCAAAATTTAAATAACTGCCTTTGCTTTTCAGTTATCATATGGTTTGAAAAGCATTTAACTAGGACTATTCAGAGAATGCTGCATCCATTCATCACAGATGGTGGTATTATTTTCGATAAAACCTTACATTAATCCTAAGTCCTAATTATCTCAATTCTTGTAAATAAAAAGGAAATAGCATTCATGTCCTTTTATTTTAAAAAAAATTTTACAGTAGGCTTTTCATAAATTAAAAACGTCTATTTTTTAAAGTGGTCTGCATTTTTTTTCTTTTCCCACTAATTAGTGACATATATATATATATATATATATATATATATATATATATACACACACACACACACACATACATGCACATACACATATTCTCTAAAGCTCATTCAGTAATTATCCTTGCTTTATTGGTTTACATCTGTATTTTTATATTGGTATATGAGCATGAAGGATTAAAGTTATTTTTTAAATAAGAAATCTGAGTGTGTAGGCAGAAAACCTCTTCCTAATGATTTGGTAAAATGGAAAGAGAAATAAATGCTCTTAAATGATTTAAATTATGATTATTTAAAGCTATACTTTTTCATTAGTATGAAGGAGTCATCAAAGTTTTCTCTGCCCAGTAAAATGGAGAACTGAAAACAAAGTAGATGCTCATTGATTGTGCATGGATAAACAAATTGTGGCACATGGAAATTATGGAATATTCCTGTGTTATTGGGAAGTCTGAACATAGTGAATACAGATAAGCCTAGGAAGCCTTTTATGAGTTGATATGAAAATTAAAAAGGAGAATCACAAAACAATATATACAATGACTATAACTGTGTAAATGGAAAGAAAAGCAAACAAAACAATCAAAACTGAAACTATGAAATTATAATGATCACATTTGATCCTCAAAAAAAGCACCTGGCTTCTCTTTTTTGCAGAAGTAGGGACTATGGCTCTATTTATACAGATCATTAGAGACTTTCTGATATGTTGTTTAGTTTTGTTGAATCATTCCCTCTTTTTAATTGTTTGTTATAATGGACAGATCTCTGTAAGGAAGAGAGAAGAGGGATTTATTAAAAAATACAGATGATGTTAAAATTAACATTATTGATCCAAATTTATTAAAAAAACAAAGCAGGCACAGGTTAAGGACAATTTTAAAATATATATGTTGTTTAGATCAAGCAATGGGAGAAATAAAAAGCTTATAAGCATTGAAAAGCTTCATAAAAGGACCACACGGATATTTTCTTCCTGAGAAATGAATGTGCTGAATATGACAAGCACTGCAGGAAATAAATTAAAAATGAAATCAACCACTTAATAGACAGGAAATGAGTAGACAAGAGCAGTCATTTCAGAATCAACTAACTGTACAGTAAGGGTTTTTAACTGAAGAGAGCAAATGTCAAAGAAAATGCAAAGTTAGAAGAAAGGAATGATACTCTAAGATCTGACCTGACTTGTTTAAAGAAGCTATTGAAACTCCTCACATGAGAAATGGACAAAAGTAAAGACATTGGCTCTAATACAATAGCGAGATTTGTCATTTGATTTGTCATATGGAGGTCTGACTGCAAAGCAGTTGGAATAATGAGAAAGCTGAAAATGCCCAGAAGCTGCTTCAGCCAGGAAACAGCTCATCTCCTTGCCAAGCAAAGATAAACAGCAGCCAAAGGCAACACTGGTTTAGATTACATGATCATTTGCAAAATATAGAGAAGGATGGTGGAAGACTATGAACTGTAGGTATTCAAAACAATTAAAAGTAGTCAATGGGAAAACAAGTCTATCAAGGGCTTGGCAAGAGATAAAACTAAAACAAATCATCCCTGAAGAATGTATAGCTGAAACTGGCAAATGAAACAAACAGATGCAAAATGGAATCTATTTTTCAGTCTTTTTTGTAGGGATCTATGTTTGTCATCAATGGTGGAGGAAGCACCATATTTAGATTCTATCTCTCATTACTCAATATCCTATGTGATAGAATAGCAAGGTCATTTTAGATGATGAAATTGATGGATAAGGTGATGAAGTTAAATGGATAGATCTGAACAAAGTCAAACAGGTGAAATCTGTTTTGGAGATACACAATTTTAAAGACACCTGGGACTTCATTTTCACATTATTTCACAGAATAAAAATTTTCAAAAGGACAGAAAAGATTACAGATGGTGATTATAACACAAGAAAGTAATCAGGGATCACAAGCAAGAAGCCTTATGTTTCCTTTATCACAATTATACAAACTTTATAAGAATGATATATGTATAAAAAAAGGTATGCTTGATGAAATCATGAGGGCACAGGAATTTTCCGGGCTCGCCTGCAACATGTTGGGGATTTTGTCTTTTTTGATATTACATGAGAACTAATGCATCAGAATCCTACTAAGCTGCTATCTTTCCTTCCTACAGAATAAACCACCTTGCTTTTTCTCCAACACACACACACACACACACACACACACACACACACACTCTTTTATGATGATGTCTTTTGTGGTACTATTTGTGGACAACTCAACTCTAGTATCCATGCAATAAATTATTCCTTCTCACCATGCATCTCTATTTCTCTTTGGGTTGATTCTATGGACTAGATTTATTCAATTATAAGAATAGCCCACAAACACGACAGATGGACAATGAGATTTGAACTTAGAACTGGATTGGGGGGAAAAGTGGTTTGAATAATACTTGGGACATTCAAAATGTTTCCAATAACCAAGGATGAGAAAGCCAAGAATAGTCCAATATTAATAATTTTTTTATGATTTTATGAGAACAGATTTCAAAAATTTCGAGGACAGTTAGGTATAATTAAAATTAGATATGATGAAAGGAGGAGCTCTACTAGCAGAATTCTTTAGTAAAGAAAAGCTTGTTATTGTCAGTCATTCCAATTCTTTGTGACCACCTTTGAGATTTTCTTGGAAAAGATACTGGAGTGATTTGCTATTTCCTTCTCCAGCAAAAAAAAAAAGATTAATGAATAATTTTCTTTTCAAAAAAAAAAAAGATTCAATGATTGCAACAAGATAGCAAACTTCAGAAGTTCTGAAGAGATCATGCCAGACTAAATATATTTCCTTTTCCTGATAATTGGTAAATTGGAGGAACAGTGTAAATATAGTTTATCTATATTTTTGCAAGATGCTTAATAGTCTCTAATGTCATTCATTGTTGTCTGAAGAGAGGCAATGCTTCCAGGAATACGCTGGTAAGAACTCTTGTACTTCATCTAGAGTGTCCCATTCAGTCCTGGGTGCCAATAGATAGCAACTAGACAACAGACAGCAGTTAGACCTGAGATTTTATTGGTACAGTAATTTCCAAATTAGTTGTTTCTCTCCTAAAGTGTTCTGGCATCTTCTCTGCAACTTTAATCTTAAGAATCACTCAAAGGATTGAGAAATTAAATAACTTGCCCAGAGTCTCAGACATAAATCTCAAGTCTTTCTAGCTCCGAGAATGGCTTTCTCTCCAATATACCATGATTCCTTTCTAGACAATAATACAATTAAATGGATTTGAAACAAATTGGATCTTTGCATCTGCTGCTCTTCCTGGCTTCAAATCTAGAGAGAAAGCTGCTCCTTCTATGACATAAAGTTCTATATTCACCATGTTGTTAAATCAAGCCTTGATTGATCCCACTTCTCACATTCTCTCTTTTTTTCTGACTCTAGGGCTACAGGGAAAGCTACTAAACTCCTCCCAATGCCTTTCTTTATAGAGTCCAGAAACTGGATTATAAACTCATCTACTTTGCCTCTGCTGCTCTGACTGGTTTTAATTTTATAGCTGAAGAAGCCCTTGTGGCAGATACTCCTTGGTGTCTCTCTCTATATACTTTTTTAAATCTTCTTTGGGGTATTATAAAATACCTTGTAAAATTATAAGCTTCTTGAAGATAAACATTGTCTTACTGTAATTCTTTATTTTTTATTTTTTATTGCATCCCTACTGCTTGTGAGAGCACCTGGAACATTGGAGGGGCTTAGTAACTAATTACTGGATTGCATTGGGTGGTCAGACCCATACATTGGTCCATTTGGTGTCAACTTGGAAGCTTTTTATTATATCAGATATTGGTATAAAAGCATAGAGAGTATGTTTGTCAAATTTCCAGATTCTATAAACCTAGGAGGGACACTGACTGACATTCAAAAAGATCTTGACAGGTCAGAACACTGGCTAGAACAAATTAATAACATAAAACTTAATATAGCAATAAATACAAAATTTCATATTTGGGTTAAAAATATCCTAATAAGAGATAAATAACAGGTTACCTGAAGGAGGATTAAAGATTTTGATGACAGAAAAATCAACATGAACCCTTGGTATGGAATAGAATCAAAAAGGCTCTTATCTAAGTTTACATTAAAAGAGGCAAAACTTCCAGAAATACACCAGTAAGAGTTGTGTGGTATATCCATCTGAATCTTCTTTAGTTCTGGGTGCCAAGTTTTGGGAAAGACAAATCAGAGTGTATTTAAAGTAAAAATAATAGTGTGGTCAGAGGATCACAGCTTTAGTGCTGAACTTTAAAACCACTGAGTCTAATAATTAAATTTTACAGATGAAGGAATTGAGGCAGGGTTAGGTTGATGACTTGCCAAAGGTCACAATGAGTGTCTGAGGACATATTGTGAATGAAAATATTCTTGACTTGAAGTCCTATATTCTCCATGACACCACGTTGCTGATGAAGAGTCTCATGTTTTTGCCAAGAGGTACTAAGCATGCTTAGTTTTAAAAAGCAAAAGAGTCAGGGGAACGTGCTGTATTTTTAGAGATATCAAATGAAAGAGAGATTAGATTCTATCCAGTTCCAGAGGATATAAGAAGGAGTAAAGGCAAGAGGACAGTGGCAATATAGCAAATTTAGGCTTAAAATAGGGAAGAGTTTCCTACCATGATAGCTGTGCCAAAGAAAAATATATTAAGCTGGGTAGGGTCGTAAACTCCTTATCACTGGAGGTGTTCAAAGAAAGACAGGTCACTTTTCATGTGTATGCTAGAGAGAATACTTATTCAAGTGTAGGTTGGACTAAGTGGCTACTGAAGTCCCATCCAAAAGTGGAAGTATGTGATTTTGTACAAGTCATTCTCCAACTGATAAGTGGTCAAAGGGCATGAACAGACAACTTTCAGACAAAGAAATTAAAACCATTTCTAGCCATATTAAAAAAATGCTCTAAATCACTATTGATTAGAGAAATGCAAATTAAGACAACTCCTTCCCTTCCTCCTTTCCCCCCTCCTTCTTCCTCTCTCTCTCCCTCCCTCCCTAATATATAAAAATCAGAATATAGCTGGGGGACAAACCCCATAACAAAATATCAGAACTGGGATGAGTCTTAGGAAATAGACGCTCAAAAAACTAATTAGTGCCTTAGACTACAGAAGGTCAGAAATAAGAAGGACTTCTAGTAGCATTAGTATAAATAATGTCATTTTTCAAATGGGGAAGCTAAGCCCAAAAAGGCCAGGCCTATCATTTTCAAAATAGGGATAATGATTTGAATTTGTTTCCTTGACTACAATGGAGTCTTATGAAGATCAACTGAGGTAATGTAAATGTTCCATTTTCAAAAATAGAAAGCAAAGTACAGAAGTAAAATAAGAAATATTTTTTGAGGGAAGGGGGAATAGAGATGCTTGCTGTTATTAATTTGGAGCAAATGGGGGGGAAAAGCTTTCTGAAGGAGGGATAATCTTGAGGGCTCCACTTCAGAAGAATCCAGATTTAGATGTCAGCCCAAACTGGGACGAGGAGACTCTGACACATGTTTCCTCTAAACCTGTGTTTGATGGTAAATCAGAGCCGTCTCAAGTCAGGAATCTGAAGAGGAGTGTCTGGTTTCCACTAGGCCTCCAGCAAACCCAGGAGGTGTAGGCCCATTCCCTGGGACCAGACTCTGGTAATTCAAGGTAGTGATTCAACTCTGACCCTCTTGGCAGCACACCAAAGGAACCAGCTCTCCCTGATGTGGGACTGGTTCACATTATCAGCTCATTATTAACATACATCATAGCCAGATCCCTTACGCTCTAGCGCTGAGCTAACAGGAAACTCCGGGAGAGGGAAAGCGGTTTGATTTTCATGCAATTCGAGGGGTGGGCATGATAGGGCAAGGGGAACTGTTAATTAGAACCAGACAGGCAGTCTGGGTCACAGGGTACTTTCCCACCTCCTTCAGTGCTTAATAGAACCCCAGTGGTATCAAGAGAGATAGTCAAACTATTTTTGTCCAAGTAGGTAAGACCGGCCTGGAGCTGGGGAGGCAAGAGACCCGAGTTCTGGGGCTGACCTTTAAGCTAGTGTTGTGACACTGGGCAAGTCCCTCAATTTCTCTGGGCCTCAATTTTGAATGAGATGGAAATAATTATATTTGCCCTACTTCTTAAATGATAAGGCTGTTACAACATGGATAACATAATAGATGTAAACTACTTTGCATATATAACAGAAAGTTATCAGGCTTTACTGGCATTAGGAGACAGGAGTGTGGATCTCTTAGAGACAGAATCTTGATACCATCAAACAAATTTTAGTAAAATTTCCTCCATCATTTAGACTCTTGTGCAGATAATGTGGGATGTGACTTTTCACTGTTCCAGGAAGGAAGGAAGGAAGGAAAGAAAGGAGGGAGGGAGGGAAGGAGGAAGGAAGGAAGGGAGGAAGAAAGGGAGGGAGGAAGGGAAGGAAGGAGGAAAGAAAAGAGGTAGGGAGAGAGAAAACAGAGCAGGTCCAAATTTCCCATGCACATTAGCAGTTAATAGACATAGAATAGGACTGGCCTTTGTACTTCTTTCCTCCCTTCTTCCCTTCTTTCCTCCCTCCCTTCCTTCCTTGCTCCCTCCCTTCCTTCCTCCTTTCTTTCCTTCCTAACTTCCTTCTTTTCTTCCATCTCTTTATCATGCAATCATGGCTCTGAGAGGTTATAGATAGGAAGTAAGGTGACAAATTTGAAGCTTATTGCAATTGTCCAGGCAGGAGCAGATGGATTATAGCCTAAGCCAGGTAAGTGAATAGAAGGATAAGTTATTAGAGATGATTTAAAGGCATAATGAAAAAGGAAGAACTAAGACTGTCAGGATTGTAGTCCTAATTGATTAGAATGATGCAGGTATTCTCCACAAAAACAAGGGAATTTGGAGGATGAATGGATAGAATTACATTTGCACATGTTACTTTTTAGATGCCTAAGAAGCAGCTAAGTGGCTCCACAGTACAAAGAGAACTGAATTTGGAACTGAGAAGACTCATCTTCCTTCATTAAAATCTGACCGCAGACACTTACTAGCTGTGGGACCCTGGGGAAGTCATTTAACTCTCTTTGCCTCAGTTAACCCATTTGTAAAATAGGCTGGAGAAGGAAATGGCAAACCACTCCAGCATCTTTGCTAAGAAAAACCCAAATGGGGTTAGAACGAGTTAAGCAAGACTGAAAGGAACAAAAATCAACAACACAAGATAAATAGTTTAGGATTTCCGTTGGACAATTAATTGGCAATGGAGGACTGGAAGAGAAGGATCAGAATTCATTCTGTAGATATGGGATTCATTTGCTCAGAGACTGAAGATGGCTGTATGTATAATTTGAGGGAGAATACAGGAGGGAATTGAATCAAGGGCAGGAGTAATGGGATTACCTTTGGTAAGAAGAAGGGACGTCTATTCATTAGAGATTGAAACAAGAGAGAACAAATGGGATAATAAAGAGAAGATCTGAAGAATGGACTATGAGAGAAGAGATTTGTGAGTTTCTATTTTTATATTTTCACTAAAGTAGGCGTGAATGTCTTTTGCCTAGGGGGAGGGCAAAGAGGTAAGAATCATACTGGTTGAGCTTCTTCAGGATTCTCCAGTGGACCGTTGTCATTTTATAGAGAATGAAAATGAGGCCCAGGGAAGTTAAATGATATTTTGCTGAAAATCACCAAGCAGAAAATGGTAGAACTGGCATCTGACCCCTTATCTGCTACTGCTTCTATTGCATCCTGGAGGCTTGAGGAGATAGATGAAAGTTTAGAATAGTCCCTGTGGAGCATGGAAGAGAATAAATCAGAAAGAATTCAAATGATTCCCACATCTCTGGAGACAAGATTGAGAAACACCCATGAAGCAAGATCATGTGGTGGATAGTGCAATACATTTAAATTCAGAAAGACTTTGGTTGAAATCTTACCTCAAAAACTTACTAGTTATTAGAACCTAGTCACATTTTTAACTACTCTGTGTTCAATTTCCGCATCTGTAAAATCAAGGTGTTGGATTCAATGGCTTCTAAATCTTTGATCTTATCATTTTTCTTTACAGCATCTAATATATTGGTGGACATCTGATAAATGTCCTAGTAAATATATACTGAATTGGAAAAATTAGGCCACTCACTTCGCCTTCCCCAAAAGATATACAACAGTACTGTAGTGAGCACTGATTAATACACAGGAGAACCAGCTTCTTTCAAGTAACTACATGCTGGGCGAGGGAAGGAAGGTTAGAAAGTGCTAAAATTATTTAGCCAAGAAGAGTCCCTCTTGTTTCCTGGCTTATTCTCTCTACCAAGACAAGAATCTAATGTATTATAGTGCCCTGGTTGTCTTGGAAGAATCAGGAAGTAGCTAAAAGAGAATTTGCTTCTTTAAAGCCCCCAGACTTTAGAAGAATGTAATGAATAAAATGGATTTTTTAAAAAAAATCATTTATTAAGCTCTTACTGGGATCCAAGCACAAAGGATAAGAATCTAAAATTGAAGATGTCTCCTGCCTTCAGGAAGCTTATTCTAAGGGAGAAATATTATGTAGGAGTGGAAGCCACAGAAGGATCTTTTGTATGGAAAGGTTCATGGTTGCTGAGTAAAGCTATGGGAGTATGGACTGGCACATATTTTCCTATCAGTATTATATGGTGGTGCTAGAAATGCAAAAAGCGGGGAAGGGAGTTAAAAAGGTGTAGAGAAATGGGGCAGCTAGATAGTATAGTGGATAGAACACTGGTTCTGGTGTCAAATATGACCTTGGACACTTAACACTTTCTAGCTGTGTGACTCTGGACAGGTCACTTAACCCTAAGTGCCTTGTAAAAAGAAATTAAAAGGGGGGCAAAGAATCCATGTATGATGTCAAGACAGTTGGTGAAAAGATGGTTGGTGAGTAAAATACAACAAAGCTGGGGAAGCAATCATCAATTCAAGGTAAAGGAACCACCAATGTGGGATGGACAAGGGAGGGATGGGAATTCTAGCATTGAAAGTGTTAAGTATCTAGGCAAGATGTCTGGCCTGGCAAGGAGAAATGTAAAAGTGAAGACATGAGGGTCCTGGGTTCAAATTTTGCCTCTGACACAAGTTAGCCGTGTGTCCATGAGGAGACCATGGGCAAGACTTCTTGCAATACAGAGATAAGAAAATGTTTAGTCCTCATTCAATAAGGCTGTTTTGAGAAATAAGGTAACATGCAGTAGGCTCCTTGGACACTTTAACATATGTACTATGTAGAGGTCTACTCTAGAAGCAGGAAGCAGGATATGACTCTCTGAGCTGAGTTTTGAAAGAAGAGGAATGTCTAGAGAGGGAGAGAGGAGGATGGGGAGCCCGGCAGATTGAGAACTGGCCTCCACACTAGGAAGACATGAATTCAAGTCCCCTCAATCAGTCATGCTCACTGTGCAACTATCAGGTTTCTAACAATTCTCTCAGATTCTAAGCTTCAGAGAAGATACTAGAATGGAGTTTCATTGGCTAGGAATTCCCTAGGAATCAGAAAGATCTATCTTCCTGACTTCAAATTCAGCCTCAGACATTTACTAATTATGTAACCTTGGATAAATAACTTAATCCTGCTCACCTCAGTTTCCTTATTTGTCAAATGAGCTCAAGAAGGAAGTGGAAAATTACTTCAGTATCTCTACCAAGAAAGCCGCAAATGGATCTCAGAGAGTTGGACACAAGTAAAAACGACTAAACAACAACATGACAAAATATGGGTCTTGGTTGGACTCAGTATCTCTGCCTGCAGTTTCCCACTCTGGACATCTTTTCCATCTCCATTTCCACAAGAGCTTTTCAACATAACCACAGAAATCAAGGGAGAAAGTGTTTTGCTGACATTGAATATTGAAAAATTAAAACAATTTTTTTCATTCTGAGCTGCCTCTTTGAGGGTACTGAGGATTTGTTTAGGCAGCTGCTACTGCTTTCCTCCAAGTACCATGTGAAAATAAGTCAGTTAAAAAGTGAAAACAGGATTTTCCATGTTCCTGCAAGGAACAGCATTAAAACCAGGGCAATAGTGACAAACCACCAAAAAATAAAAAAATCAAAACCAGAAGTGATGGGGCAGAAATAAATGTATCTTGTTGTCCGAAATCTTAATATATTTGATCTTGTGTGATCATTTTTCCTTTTTGGACTACTTTCCTTATCTCTAAAATGTGTATGTGTGTGTGATTGTCTATTGTGTACTATATGATCTCTTAGTTCCCAATATGATCTCAGATGCGATTGTATATAATTATAATAATGATGATTCCTAGCTTTGATAGTTGCAAAGTATCTTACAGATATTATCTCCTGTCATTCTCACAACAATCCATGAGAGGTAGGTGCTATTATTATCCCCATTTAACAATTGAGGATATTGAGGCTGAGAGAGTTTAAAGTGACTTATCTAGGGTTATACAAAATTATACAAGAGTTAGACTAGATTTGAACTCGTGTTCCTGATTTCAGATTCAGAGCTCTATCTATTTTGAGAGATGCCTTTATCTCTATCAATGGATTCCTAGCCTAAGATACAATCATCTATGGCGTCATTGTAGAGCCCATTAGAAGCTCTTCAAATAGTGAACGAAACAATATTCTGCAGATTTTCTTAGGTCTTTCCCTTCTTTAGTATCATGACACAATGCTCAAGAGGTAATACTTCCCCCCATAAAGAATCCCATTCCTCTCTATGGCCAAAGGAAAAAAATAACCCAAATTAGGATCATAGCTTTAGAGTTAGAAGGGACTCGAGCTACATTCATTATCTCATTTTATGGGAGAGGAAACTGAGGTAAACTTGCCCCAAATCACGCAGCTGCTAAGTGATGGAGGCAGAATTTGAAACCAGGCCTTCCTGATTCCTATTACTTTCCTGTCTTTTATGGGAAATGCTGGACACTTTGCAGCCATCACATACCTAGCTTGGTGCTCTATGGATAAGGAAAAGGTTGCATAGCTCATTAGAAAGAGCACCAGACTAAATTTAGAAGCATTTAATCCTCTCTTTTCCCCAATTAAATCTGGATGGCTTCACTCCTCTGGACTTCATCCCTTCATTTACAAACCTCTGATGATAATTGCTGGATCTGTCTTTCTACCAAGCCTACTCACACGTCTTGGACCAATTCAGTCAATCTCTCTCCATCTGTGGGAAATGTAGGCTGGTGACTCCCACCATTGGTTTTCCAACATTTCCTACAACAGGTCCCACTTACCTCAAGGACTTGTCAATTTATGAATCCTGGAAGGTTAGAGCTGGAAGAAACCCAAGAAAGCATCTCCTTTAATGCACGGAGATTCTGCAGGTCACAAAGCAAAGTGGTCACAGAGCCAGGCTTCCCAACTCTTAGCACTCTTTAGAAACATTGCTTGGGATAATAATATCTACCCTGCCTATGTAAAAAAAAAAAAGGTTGCTGTGAGGATCAAATTAGATAATGGATTTGAATGGACTTGGTTAAGCTTAAGGAGTCATTACTGTTCTTAAATCAGCTATTCAAGAGATAGCTGTTGACTTGAATAGGCCAGCTGCTTTGCATTAACTTGGGCCTTTGCAAGAAGAGAGTGCTCAAAAGTCCTTAAGGAAAATGCATTTTTCCTGGCAGAGGAAGAGAGAACTGTTGTAATGTTTCCTTTTGCCATGGAGTAACAGGCTGGCTTGTACTATCTACCCAGAGAGCAGAAGGTCAGTCTCAGTGACTGAATGGGAGGATTAAAAGTTTTACTCTCAGGACTGGCCAGCAGAGGGCTATCTCTGAGACTCACTCATAGGGACCAGGGCCATTTATCTCCTGACCAAAGAAAACAATTTTGGTCTTTTGACCATAAATCAATGATTACAAAGGTGAAGCAATCACTGTCTGATTTCTTAACTTTTATTCCCATTCTGAAAAGTGTTGTAATCACACACACAAGAAAACACAGCTCTTATTTGTTTATTCATTCGTCTATTTTTTAATCCTGAAAAGGCATTTATTAAGTGCCTACTATGTGTCAAGCAATGCTCTAAGTATAGGAGATAACTATAAAGGAAAAAAAGGGTCCCATCCTCAAAAATGCATTCATTTAATACACTAGCTTAAAAACAACATTTGATTAAAATTAATTTCATTTTGGGAGTTTCTTGAGAATTTCAACAGCCAGCATGGAAATAATAGTAATGATAATGATATAGTAATATAGTAAAAGTAATGAGAACAATGATAATGATGGAAACTAAAAGTTAGATTTCAAGGATGTTTTAAAGCTTACAAAGGGCACTATTCACAACAATCTTATTAGGGAGATAAAACATATTTCTCAATTTGCAGAAGAGAAAACTGAATTTCAGAGAAACTGATCCTATTTGAGGAGGTGCTATATTCTCCATACTGGAAGAAAAAGTATCATCATCCAATTAGTACTGATGCTGAATTCTTCTCTTATCCTAGCCTCAAGAAGAGGCTAAATAAGTTCTAATTGAATATGATGTAGAAGACATTTATTCAACAATGAGTTAGACTAGATGACCTCTGATGTACCTTACAACTGTGATATGCTTAATGATTTCTTAAGATCACAAAGAAAAAGATGTCAGAGACTACAACTGAGCTTGTTTTCTGATTCCCAAATATAGTAGTGTTTCTGAATTTAAGAATCTAGAGATTGGGATTTCTGGTAAACTTGCTTTAGATACATCATTTGCCTTGCCCTCTCTGAGTCTAAGTATTGTTCCTAAAAGTAAAGTAAAGTAACGTCTTTCCTAAAAGTGTGAATGGGATGCTTTCTAAGGCCTCTCTTCTAATTCTCAGATCCTTGAATTGTTATGCCCTTGAGATAAGTCAAAATGTTCTTTGGATTCCTGGAGAACCAAGAAGGAGAATCATGGCTCCATGTAGTTCTTATTCCCATAGTAATACACTGATTTGAAGGCAGAGTAAAAGACAGTTGATATTGATATCTTAAGACCAGTGTTTCTGAGAATTTTGGATTTCTTCCTTAGGTCAAAACACAACTTTTATTTTTAATTTCTGGAATCAATCAAGCATTTCCATAGCATAGTATAATAAAAAGAAGGATGATTGCACAAAAAACCCCAAATAAACCACAACTTTCACAGCATCACAGAATCTTAGAAGGGGACTCAGAGACAATTTTGTACCTGATTAAGACTGACAATATATCCAACCCGTGGGAATCTAGTCTTTGTTTAAGAACTTTAATGAGGCAGAATTGGCTACCTTCTGAAATAGCTCACTCTATTTGGTGATTGTTAGGGAGTTTGTTTTTTGTTTTAATATTTCAAACCTAAATTTGCATCTTTGAAATTTCTACCCATTGCTTTTGCCTTCTATGCCCAAATAAAATATGTCAAATCTTTTCTACTTACAAATACATGATGAAAGCTACCTTGTCCCATTCTGATTTCTTTCTTTAGGTACTTATCAATAGTATCTCCTCCTATCTTTCCAGTCTTCTTGTACATTATTCCCCTCCATAAACACTAATCCATACTTGCTGTTTCTCACATATGATAGTGCATTTCCCATCTCCATGTCTTTTCACTGGAGGTATCCATACCTGGAATGTTCTCCCACCTCACCTTTGCCTTTTAGAATCCTTAGCTTGCTTTGAGATTCAGCTCAAATTACAGAATTACATAAACTGTATTCTATACAAGTCCTGCAAGGGAATTCTTCCTGATCCTTCCAGATCCTAGTGATATTTTCTTCAACATTACTTTCTATTTTAGAATTTATCAATATATGTATTATATATGTATATGTCTACTTATATAGAGATGTGTATGTATATGTTGTTTTCTCTATCAAAATGTAAGCACCATGAGGACAGGCATTATTTTTCCCTTTCTTTGGAACCCCAGCAGTTAGCACAGCACCTGGCACATAGTGAGTGCTTAATGAATGCTTATAAATTAATTAATATTTCCATAAATCTATTATTTTTGAGAAGCAAGGAAATTGCCAGGGATAGGAAAGAAGTAAGCTCAAATCTAAGAACATGATACCTACTGGTTGAACATCATCTCAACAATTAATGCTTATGCATTAACTCATAACACTAGCATCCTGACAACATTAATAGACTATAGACCCATGCCCTATTTAAAAATTTAAAGTCCTATTGCATTAAGAAATCACAACAACTCTAATGAAATGCAAATGAGTTTGAACAATTAGAGGTAAAAATGATTTCTGGGGTCATATTGTTCAACTCAGATACTTTCTCAAGCATGGTTTTTGAGAGAAGAAAATCAAAAAAACAAGGCAGTACAGGGCTTCTAAAAACAAAAGTAAAATGAGAAATCCAGACCTTCTATCTTCTCATACTAAAGAGAAGGAAATTTGTCTCTTTCGCACTTTTTCTAATTCTTGACAAAATTTAAATAATTAAAGCAAACTCAGAACCTGAGAGTTTCCTCCTTTGCCAAATGTGAGAAGGCAAGAGGAATTGGACAATTTGGTCTCAAAGGTCTCTTCTAGCTCCAAACTTATAATCCTAAATGACTGGTTTAAGGTGACACACATAGATGAGAAGTGGGAGTCATTTGACTCCTGAATCTATGCTCTTTCCACTGAAGCCACATGGTCCAGTAAAAAAAGATACTAAAACACAAAGCCAGAAGAAAAAAATCAATCTTATTTTAAAATTTACAAATTTCCAAACTTTACTTTCAAGAATGAAATTAATAAATGTGTATATCACCTGATAGCTATTATCAGCCCTCTAAGCAAAAAATAGCACAGAATCCTAGGAGTCATCAGGACCTCAAAAGACATCTTTTCCAATTTTCCAACCATTAAAGAAATTATTTATGTAAAACAAAGTTATCCAGGATTCTAAAATGAAAACTATATTCATCTGAGACTTCTTTATTAATGCAATGCTAAGTTCTCATACCAGCAAGTGGTAGGAGGCTGTGTACTATAAGAGAAGCAAAACAAAACAAAACAAAACTAGCCCAATAAATAAATGAGTTAATGAAGAAATAAGCAAACAAATGATTAAATAAACAAAAACAGCTGATAAGTGATCTGGGTTCAAATCTTAGCTGCTACTTATTACTGATATAATTTTAGTTAAATTATGACATCTCTGGCTTTCAAGTTCCTTGTCTTAAAATAGAATTGAGTGAAATTATTTTTCAGATTTCCTTCTCCTTCCAATTTATGTCACAATGAAAAAGTTCAGGGCAAAACAATAATGTGCTTCCTGAATAATTCTTTAGACTAGAGTTTGTGGCTGTTCTACATAGACTAGAGATGAGCCTTGTCAAAGTAAGATTTCACTGGTACAGCATGCAGTAGCAATGTGGGTTGTCACCTTTCTTGTAACAGAGTTTTAGCAAATTATCTATAGTTGGGAAAGGTTAAATGATTTATCCAAGGTCTCATAGTCACTATAGTCACAAATATGCAGAGATCTACATTTTCTTGACTGCAGAATCCACTGTCTGTCTACTCTGCAAAACTCCCTTTCAAGCAGCCTCGAATCCCTATAAAAACAGCAAGTTTTGAACTTCTACTCCAAGACTAAATCAGAATATGAAGTGTGATGTAAGATTAATCAAATTGATTTTCCCTTGTGTCATATATATGACAGTTATTTAAAAAAAATAAGATCTGAACATCCTCTGCTCTTCTTACTATAGGGCCACTTCTTTTCACAGAGATGTGTTCATGAAATATAAAGCACACATTGAATATCTGTAAACCGAATAGTATCTCCCCATGGACCAACAATACAACTTCAGAGATGTTTCAGCTACATTTTAAAAATTGATTGTCTGTTGGTTAATGGCTCCTACAAGTTTAATTTTCAATTTCTTTACCTCCTAGTGTGTCTTATGTAATTAATAAACTGTGAAAAATCATCAGTAGCAGAGAAAAAAGAGCTAGGCTTGGGAATCAAAACACCTGAGTTTATGTCTCAGCCAATTAAGAGTCTGACAAAAAAGGGCAAGCCATTTCTCTGCTCTGGTTCTCATTTATTAAATAAGGGAGGTTGTAAGTGATGATACTTTGTAAGGTCCCTTTGAATTGTGACATTCTTGCTGAATAAATAAGCTGACTTATAGATACTAATCTCAATTTTCTTTTCTTCAAATATAAAATATTGGGATTTGGTTATCAATATGCTCCCCTCCTCCGTCTCTCTGCTTTGTTTTGTTTATATTTGTTGAGATTTTCAAATTCAATAGGAAAGGCTGAGGGATAAAGGTAGTGATTAGCTTCCTGGTGAGGAAAATCCACATGACACTGTAGATTGGTGCTTTCTCTTCAACTTCGTCCGAAAGAAGTATTTTTAACCTTTTTTTCAGGGGAGGGGAGCCATGGACTCTTTTTGCAACCTGATAAAACTTATGAACTCTTTTGTAGAATAACATACATAGAATTATAAAGTTAATGAATGATATTGAAATAGTTATCAATTTTTTAAGTTCAGGAATTCAAGGTTAAGTGAGCTTAGAGTTTCCTAGAACATTGAAAGGTTAAATCATTTACTTAAAGTCATCTAGGCCAGTATATGTAAGAGATAATTTTTTTTTAATAATAAAATAAGTGAGGGAGACTTCTTTCTGTTTGACATAGTGTAGCAGCTAAGTATACCACCTTTTCCTAACCAACCTATTTCTCATGTTTTAGAAAGTCTTTTTACCTACCCTAGATTTGTTGGGACTTCAAAACAAAAATTATAAAAAATCATCGAGGATAACGGGTAGCCTAAGGAGGAATTCTGAAGGGGCACAATATCAAAAGGAAGCTCCTATTCTAAATGGAATCAGGTCAAAGTGAAGGCCCACAAAGTCCTATAGAAAGATGAAGGTCACAGATATATCAATAGAGTCAGAATTGGATAATTTTGGTGCATAAGAAGCAGGGTCTTAAAAATTGATCTCCAGCTCCGATGGAAACCAATGAAGCTATTCTAACCTGAGTGTTTTATGGGGGACATTACAGGGCCACATGGAAATGTCCTTTGAGACATAGTGATTAGCAGTGTAAAAGGCCACAGGAAGAGCAGGCAGAGTAAATTTTTAATATCTGTTTGTTACCTTTGGTAAATATAAAGCCCCTTCTTCCATCTCTGTTGAAGGTGGATTTGAAAACATTTGACCCCTCCAATCTTTCCTCAGTTGATTTGGATTATAATAGCAGTTAATATTTATATGGAACTTGAGGATTTACAAAGCCCCTTACAAATAAAACTTCATCTGATTCCTCTAACAACCCTGAGAGGAACACAAGTTATCCCCATTTTATAGATGGAAAAATCAAGGCAGACAGAAGTGAAGTGATTTATTTGCCCTAGTTCTGAGGTTATATTGAAACTCAAGTCTTCCTGACTCCACTCTAGCAAGCCTATCCACTGTCCCCTTGGACAAACTCTAAAATCCTGCCCAATCATGATACTAAATAATGTAGTCAACTCTGACAAGAATCTGTACTCTTTCCCTATCAGAAATCCTAGAACAGGTCTGCTCGTAGAACTTGTGGCAACTTGAGATCATCAGCTAAATAAGGCAGTGGACCTAGAAAGGAAAGTTTGAGTACTTAGACTTTAGTCCTTAGACTTTGACATAGTAAAATCCAAATTCTATAATCTCTTTGCTAATATTTTATTTAAGATTTTTGCATCAATATTCATTAGAGAGATTGGTCTATAATTTTCTTTTTCTGTTTCTGTCCTACCTGGTTTAGATATCAGTACCATGTCTGTGTCATAAAAGGAATTGGGTAGGAGTCCTTCATTCCCTATTTTTCAAATAGTTTATATAGCATTGGAGCTAATTGTTCTTTAAATGTTTGGTAGAATTCACATGTAAATCCATCTGATCCTAGGGATAAAATCCAAATTCTAATCCTACCTCAGACACTTACTACCTGTCTCTTTACATATGCTCTCTCAACCTCAGTTTCCTTATCTACAAAATGGGGGAAAATAATAGCATCTACGTCTCAGGGATAATGTGGGAATAAAGATGAAATAATATTTGGAAAGTGCCATATGTAAATGCTAGTTATTGTTATCATTATCACGGGGAAGGAGGGAATTCACTGTTAGCTGGGATGCTCTGATCATCTAGGTGGTCTTTCTTACCAAGCTCAAAAGGCATTCAATGTCACATATATCCCCCACTCATATACATACACATGAGACAGTGTGGCGTGGGGGAAAGTTCTGCTACCCTGTGTATGACTGAAGGATGCTCTTTTAATTTCTCTAGAAACTGAATTCTTTTTTTCTAAAGAAAACCTCCATTTGAAGGAGGCTGCTCAGACCAACCTTATCTTTGTTCTTCCATAGGAACTTTCTCCATCTTCACCTTTTCTTCCCTCCTAATATTAAATGTAAGGACAGCTAGGTGGTGCCATAGTGCACAGAATGCTGGACCTGGAGTCAGGAAGACTCATCCTTCAGAGTCCAGTGGCAAGATACAGGTCAAGGTGAACAGGCGATGACCTCCCTCAGACAATTGCTACCTGTGTGTCCCTGGGTAAGCCACTTAACCTTGTCTGCCTCAGTTTCCTCATCTGTAAAATGAGATGAAGAAAGAAATGGCAAACCACTCCTGTGTCTTTGCCAAGAAAAGCCCAAATGGGGTCACTGGGAGTCCACAAGACTGAAATGACTGAATTACAACATATAGGTGCCATTTTAAATGCTGTTGTTTCCTATTACAATGGAAGCCTCTTGAGGGCAAAAATTGCCTTTATTTCTGCCTATGTTGGCATTCCAAAACTTGAACACATTATATAACACTAAGTAAATGCCTATTTACTTGATTAGACTCTTAAAGAGGGGGAAAGGGTTGGATTACATCAAAGTTTCTTAATCTGGAGTTCATGAACTTGTTTTTAAAGTATTTTTTTCTCTTAAACTTTCAATTTAATTGGTTTCCTTTGAAATCCTATGTATTTTATTTTTTGCACTTAAATTTATAATTCTGGAAAGGGGAACTATAGACTTTCCTGTCCTGGCAAAGGCATTCCTAAAACACACACACACACACACACACACACACACACACACACACACACACACATCCCCTGAGCTAGATAATTTCAAAGGCCCATTCCAACTCCACGTTCTCAGATCCAAATTATGTTACTCAATCTGGTGAATACATCTCTTTAAGTTCTGAACTGTCCTTTTGTAAAGACAAAGTGAAGACATAAGCCTTTATCACAAATAAATATGTTTCATAAGTGGACCTTTGTGTTCATTCCTGACTCACTTGTCTATCTATTCACTTTTATCTCCCATCCCACTTTAGATCACACACAAATGTTCATTTAGCCCCAGCGGTTTAACTGAAATCTCTCTACTGGGGATGAGTGACTCAGGAGAAACAATGAAGCTGACACAGGCTGGGCCCTAAATGTTAAAACCAAACCAAAACAAAAATCCTTGATTATTTTGACTCTTGATTATTCCTGATTATTTAAAGAATGCTGGCTCCCTTTGCCAAAATCCAAACAACGATAAACACACTGGTGGCAATGCCAGTGACTATTTCAAAGTCTTTAAAACTAAAGCTGAGTCTCCAAAATGCCCCATTTGATGCAAAGTAAATGTAGTGTTCTCAAGGCCCAGGCCACGGATTCTTTTTTGAATTAAACATGGCTTTATAGGGAAGTATTCGCCTGGAAAACCTTATTCAAGTGACCCCTAGAAACACTGATGGCCTCCTAGTCTGGAAATACAAGGAGAGAAAATAGAATAGAAGTATCCTGGAGTGAAAGAGAAAAATCCCCTTTGAACTTAAGAATGATAAGGTGATTAGGAAAAAAAAAAAAAGGAATATGGTATGTATCCTTCACATAATTCCTTTCTTCAGTCATCCTTTATCTTGCCCTGAATTCAGGGAAAACCAAATGTTTTCTGGTCAGATATACAAAGTAAGATGAGTCTGGGAAAGAAGGCAAAAATCAATTGGAGAGGATAATTCCCTGGATATTATCAATACTGTTTGGGCAGATTCGGACATCACCATTAGCCTTTCTGACAATGTTTTTAATCATCTGGTATTTCTGTTAGTTTGCTATTTGTAGATGTTAATTGATTTACTAAGGTCATTGTGTGTTACACAAAGTATGGGCCATAACGAGAAAATGAGATATTGAAATCTCACAGGGACACAGAAAATGCATCAAGACGGAGCCAGTGATTTGGATGTGTCTAGGATACATTCGCTTCCATAGTTTACATTGCATCATTTACCAATTCTGATCAAAGCAAGAAAGCTTTGGAAAAATGGGGGACTTTAACTCTCAGAGCCCCTGCTGACATCATTCAATCTATAGATGAGTCCTCCCTTTAAGTCAGAGTGTGTGTGTGTGTGTGTGTGTGTGTGTGTGTGTGTGTGTTGTCTCCTATTAAAACCTAGCTATGTGTCCCACTAAGACAGCACTGAACTCACGTTTCCTCCACAGTCCGTAAGTGTTTACCATAATCAGATATAGTACTAGAAACTGAGCTTCCCTAGAAAGGAAGCTCCAAAAACCACTCCCTGGAAATAAAGAGAGAAAAAAAGGGGAAAAAATCCTTCCTCCCTCTCCAATCCTCTATATAATCAGAAGCTGAAAGAAAAAAAAAATCTTTAGACTATTTGTTCACAACTATATCAGCTAAACTCTTTCTAACTAACCTGGTGAGATAGTCTTGGATGTGGGGAGTGATGTCCTTTGGGAATGGGAGTTTCTTTTTTTTTTTATTTTGTTTTTTGAAGGGATGTATGTCACATATTTGACTTTAGCATTATGTCCCTCCCTCCTTCAATGCTAGCATTTTCAGCTGAAAATAAATTTATTTTAAGGTTCTTCAAACGTATTATCTATATCTAAAACCTATTGATTAGATTGACACAGTTCCCAGCTCTTTTATTCCATTGCCTGCATAAGTTTTCCTAGAACCAAAGGCAGCTCCAGTTCCAGTAATTATACTATTTTCTGAAGTTTAATCATTATTTTTTAATTCTTTTTGTCACAAGCTCAACAAATATCAAACAAACATTTCAGCAACAGACAATCTTCTCTGCTGCTATTGAAAGAGATGCAAATGAGTGATCAACTTTGCCCCCATTTCGCAGGTCCCTCCCATTTATTTCAGTTCAGCAGAACTCAACAGTTATTAACTGTCCACTCTAAACGAAATATCAGAAGCAAAATGGGGAAGTGGAAAGCAAGCTGTTTTTAGAGTCAGGAATAACTGAGTTTAAGTTCAGCTCTAATTGTGTGACTCAGGACAAACCCCTTCCCAATGCCTCATATAAATCTGTAAAACTATAAATTTCACAGCAGGGGTCTGGTTTAATCTCATCAAGAGTACCTATAACAATTAAATTCCATTTCTGGTCCCAAATCAAAACGAATAATGTTTTGTATTTGGCATAGGGGACAGAAAGTTTTAAAAAATGAAATAACTCCTGTCTTCAAGATGTTTCTCCTCCATTGGGGTGAAAGGATACAACATTTATAAAAATATATAAACACGATGGTTGGGGTTGCAGGAGGAAATAAGCATTTATATAGTATCTATATGTCCAGGGTCGCAGAAAAATTTCTCAGGGAAAAAGGGATCACAAATGGAAAAGTTTTAAGAAGCACTGGGATTAAGTCACTTCCCTTATTTATAAAATGGGATAGCAACTATCTTCCAGGGTTATTATGAAAATTAATTGAAATAGTAATGGCAGAATGTTATAGAGGTATATAAAATAGGTATGCAAATCAAATATTTGTTGATAATTATAATTTTATAGCCTCCATATTCAGTTACAAGACCACTATGGGGTTGAGACTCACATTTTAAACAGTTTTGAGTTACCCAGCTAATAAATAGCTGAGGGTTAATTTGAACTCAGGTCTTCCTGTCTTCAGGCCTCAAACACTACCCACTGTTCCATGTAGCAGCGCTGGCCAGATGTTTTTAAAATCAAGAGCAACAATACAATTGCAACATTATCATAGATGTTTTCCAATACTCTGTTATTTCAGGTAGGTGACTCGAATGGACTTGCTGGAAAACTGACTGATAAAATAAATAGTTGTTCTTGGAAGAAAACATATGTGTTGAAAATCTGAATAAAAAAAGAAGCCTTTGCTTTCTTATTCTCTACTAATATGCTAAGTTAATGACTAAGGAAATAAAGGTAATGACTAGGAAATAAAGTATGTTACAAATACAAAGAATTCTAAGTGAATATGTATTGTGGCAGGAGATGGAAAGACCAGTTCAGAAAAATGGGCCTAGGCCAATTTGATGGTAGTCTAGGATGATGATAATACTAAAAAAAATGCTCTGAAGATTAACTGAAATAGAATGATGTGAGATCTCAAAGAGCAGACTGAGGATTATGAATGTCATCCCTGAATTTCCCTCACCTTATTCAAAGTGAAAAAGAATTCATAATGTAGTTGGTAACAAAACTCCCACAATAACTCAATAAACATTTACTAGATGCTTATAATGTTCCAGATACTATGCTAAGTGCTGGACAACAACAAGAGAATTTCAGATATAGGGATGATGATGTTAGCAGACAATAGTAACAGTAAAAATCCAATTTTGATTTGAGTGATACTTCCAAAGTAAAATGGAGAAACTAAGCATTGTGCCTATAAGTCAGGATAGACATCACCAAGGGAATAATACTGATTTAGTACTTAAGGCTGGTAAAGACTCATCCATCTGCTTTTCAGCCTACAATCTAATGTTTCACTTTCCTGAAAAATGATGGTTCATAGCCTACATAGACATTATCTGCTTGGCCCAAATAAACAACCTAACTTGGCAAATGTAGTTCGCTAAAATCTCTTGACCTTACTATTGCTCTGGAGAGAGGTGAATTTAAAAAGACTTTACGCCTCATGAATTGGTCCATTGGATATTAGCTAAGGACCCTGGTGGAAAAGCATTACTATGACAACTCTCTACTCTAAGCTGATTACTTAGTGAGTGAAAAACCCTAATAGCAGCCATTAGTCCTCTGATGAGGGCATCTCTGAAATTGTGCTCTCCTGTAGAAAATTGTGAGTGGCATTTTAATATGTTTGTTCTATTAAGTTTTGAACTCATCACTGGGCAATGAAGGGATAAATGATTAGTTCTAGTTATGGTGGGAATTTTTTTTCCCAAATCCATTTTCCTTCTGTACATCTAAGAGGACTTCTAAAACAGGTTTAGTTAATTTTAAAATTAAAATCCTAGGTTTCATATTCATTATTCAGTTCAATCTTTTCTACCATATTAGCCCTGCTTCTGAATTTTCTATAAGTATGAGTTTATTAATTAAATAAATCATTCAGGAAACCATCTCAAAGACTAAAGGAACTGTCTATCCATCAGTGCACAGATAAAGTCCTCTCCTTCCCTAAATGAAGTCAGTGTGTTACAGTAAAATCAGTAATTTGTGGGGAGCCAAAGGAAGTGGATTCAATCTAGTCTGTAATACTTAACACCTGTGTGAGTTGAGGCAAATTGCTTAAACCATTAGGGCTTCGTCTGTAAAATGAGAAACAAGTCACTTATGCTTGTTTGCCTCAGTTCCCTCTCTGTAAAATGAGTTGGAGAAAGAAATGGCCATCCACTCCAGTATCTCTGTCAAGATTGGACATGATTAACCAACTATGAAGGATTAGATTGCCTCTAAGTTCATTCTGCAATAGAAGCTGCTTGTTAGAATCCCAGTTAGCCTCTGAATGACTTTGGTCAAGTCATTTAGCTTCTCTAGACCTCAATTTCATCATCTATGAGAAGTTTGGATAGATGGAACTCTAAGGTTCCTTAAGCACAAAATCTCGATAGCTATGAAATTTCAATTCCTGTCCAAATTCAAAATGAAACCCTTAGTAAGTTATCTAGGTACTTACTCAAACTTAGCTGAAAAACAAAGGAATTGGGTTAGATGATCAATCAATCAATTAAAACCAATCAATAAAGTTCCAGGCACTATCTTAAGTGCTGAGGATAAAGCTTGGCTAGCTACTTGTCAGGAGTTATGAAGAACTTAGATAAAATGACCTGAGTCTGAGATGGGGAGCTTTTTGCTCAGAGTCTATGATTTTGGCATGACTTTAGTTTTTCAAAATTTGATAACACAATTTTGAGCAAAATTAAAAAAAGAATAGTTCCAATTCTGAAGGCCAAAAAGGAACATTTCACCTGTAGTTGCTTATTTATCAGCTGATAAGTAAATATATTTTATTTCCCTTTTAAGGTCATGGGAATAAAATGAAAATAAGAAGCTATTCTTTTAAAAGTGGAGAAAACAACTAAGGTAAATTTAAGAAGATTTTCAAAATGCTTTATATATTAAAAATAAAAAGGTAACCACAAAGACGGTTTTTTTTTTGGGGGGGGGGCTCAGAGTCCTATTTTACTATGAGTATTATCTATCCAAATGATTAAATGTTGTAGTTTGGGAGAACAATTTGGAATTATGCCCAAAGAGTTATTGAACTATCTATACCAACAATTCCACTACTAGGTCTATTTCCCAGGATGATTAAGGATAAAAGAAAAAAAATCTATACATTCTAAAATGTTTGCAGCAGTTCTCTTTGTAGTGACAAAGTCATCAATTGGGGAATAGATGAATAAGCTGTGGAATATGAATATAATGGAATACTATTGAGCAATAAGAAATGATGAACTGCCAGATTTCAGAAAAACCTAGAGAAAACTTGTACAAACTGATGCAGAACAAAATAAGTGGGAGCAAGAAAATTGTACACAGTACCAGCAACAATGTGTAATGATCAACTATAATTGACTCAGTTCTCAGCAGCACAATGATGCACAACAAGTACAAATGACTCACAAAGAAAAATTCTATCCATAATCGGATAAAGAACTGATGGATTCAGAATGGAGACTAAAGCATTATTTTTTTCACTTTACTTAATTCTCTCTTATGTTTTTTCTTTTGATCTGTTTCTCATTTTATAACTGTGAACAGTATCATGTTTTACATGATAGCACATGTATAAACTAGATTAAACTGCCTACCACTTTGAGAGAGGGGAAGAGAGAGGGAGAAAACTCTGGAATGCAAAATCTTGTAAAAATGAATGCTACAAATTTGCTTTTCATGTATCTGGGGGGAAATGCAATATTATATATAAAAATCATGAGCTTGATAATCTTAGAAAAACATGGATAGACTTGTACAAAATAATGAACAAAATGAGAACTAAGAGCATATTGTATATAGTAACAGCAATATTGTTTTAAGAACAACTTTGAGTGACTAAGTCATTTTTACTATCATAAATACTCAAAGTAGCTGCAAAGATATACAAAGGAAGATGCTCTCTATGTTCAGAAGAAAAACTGATAATAGAAGTATGTATAGAATGTTTTTGCATACGTACACATATTTGTGTCTAATGGTAACCATCTCTATGGTGGGGGGAAGGAGGAAAGAAAAGAGAGAAAAAAGAAAAAAAAAAGAAATGATAATTACATATTACATATTTACATATTAAAAGGAATAGCAAGTTGTACATGATAGAGTTTCAATTTCAGGTACAATTATCTTTTACTAATCAATTAAGTCATGAAAATGCTTGTTTTATTTCTTAAGTTCAGAATAAAATAAATAAAAATTTTCAAAAAGAAATGAGGAAAATTCAAGTTAAATAAAGAAAAAATTATCAATCCATGGCAATCTCTTTATTATAGGTAAATATTCTTTAAGAAAAATTTAAATTATCCCATTCCCATTCCCATGCTGACTTCCTTTCCTAGTAAGTCATTGCTCCTCTAAAGCAAAGGTCTTTAAAAAAGAAGAGAAATTAATGAGGAGGAAGAAAAGAAGGAAGGAAGAAATGAAGGAAAAAAGGAAAGAAAGAGGGAAGGAAGAAAGGAAGAAAAAAGAGGGAAAGAAGGAAGGGAGGAAAGAAAGAAGGAAGTAAGGGAGGGAAGGAGGAGGTAATACAGGAAAGAAGGGAATAAGTAAAGAAGGGAGGGAAGAAGGAAGAAAAAGAAGAGAGGGAGGAAAGAAAGTAGGAAGGAAGAGAAGAAGAGAGAAAGGAAGGAAAGAAGGAAGAAAGGGAGGGAGGGAAGAAGGGTGGAAAAGATAAAGGAAGGAAGAGAGAGAGAAAGGAAGGAAGGAAGGAAGGAAGGAAGGAAGGAAGGAAGGAAGAAGGAAGGAAGGAAGGAAGGAAGGAAGGAAAAGGGAAAGAAAGAAGGAAGGAAGGGGAGGGATGAAAGAAAATAAAAGAGGAAGAGGGAAAGAGAAGGGAAGGAGAACAAAAAAAGAGAGAAAGAAGAGAGAAGGAAGGAGGGAGGAAAAAAGAAAATGAGATAGGAAGGAACAAAAAAAGAAAAGAAAAATGGAGAGGAGAAGAAAAAGAAGGAAGGAAGGAAGAAAAAAGCATAAAAGAAACAAAAAACCAAGTATTTATTAAGTATCTATAATGTACAATATTATTAATTCTTTACAAATAGTATCCCAATTGGTCCTCACAACAACCTTTTGGAGTAGGTGTTATTATTTACCCTTGTTACATAAGGAAACAGTCAAAGATTGAGAGGAATAAAGGAAGGAAAGAAAAAATGGAGAAAGAAGAAAGAAAGAGCATGAGGAGAGTGAGGGGAGAAGGAAGAGAAAAGGAGAGGTTAACAACAACAACAATAAAAACTTTAAATGACTTCATTAAGAGATAATAGGGGAAATCCATTATTCTCTGATGACATCTCCAAGTATACTTGTACCAGAAGTTTCAAATCTCAGCTGCTGTGATTATCATAAATTCGAAGAAGAGAAATGGTTTTTTCAATACACCCTGTTGCATTGAGCCCAGGAAATAATGAAAAACTGCTACAATAGTATGTCTTTGGCTTACTTGCTACACAAAGGACTTCCTTAAGTAATGATCTCAAGTTCTCTTAGTGATTACAGTTTCCTGATGATTAAGCAGCTGTAAAGTCCTCCTAGTCTTTTTTTTTTTTTTTTGGTCTTTCTCTAAGGGGGTATGAAACAGAAGATAGCTCTATGATATGGTAGAAAAAACAATGTATTTCGAGGTAGAAGATCTTGAGTTCAAACATGGCACTTCTATGTAACTGTATGACCTGGGGAAAAATAGTTAACCTCTATGGAAGTCCCTTTCCTCATTCCTTTCTTTTAACCTGAGGGAGTAGGGCTAGATGAACAATGGGAGACATTCTAGCTCTAAATTATTATTTGGTTGCTTAATGTCTCTGGAAAGAGAAAAGAAATAAAAGAAGAGCAGGGAGAGAGGGAGAAGGAAGGATGGAATTAAAAACTTTAAAAACAATTATTAAAAACTGTTTAAACAAGTAAATGGAGAAAAATAAAATATTATTTAAAAAATAAAGTTCTATGATCAGTTATACTGTGTTCTGCCCACCTTAAAAATATGGATAATGAAGGTGATGATAGTAATGATAGTGACAGTGGTGTCTTGGAGGATGCTAATATAAAATTCAGAAATCATATAAATCATAAATTGTGATTGTTTTTCTGGTTCTTCATCAGATCTTCCAATATATTAAAGGATTGGAGACAGAATAGAGCACTGGACCTCAAGTTGGGATGACTTGAGTTCAAATCCAATCTTGGACACTTTCTAAAGGCATATAGCATTTGTGTCCTTTCTGCCTCAGTTTCCTCATCTGAAAAACAACAATCACATCTCTCTTCCATGGTTGTTGTGTGGATAAAGTGAGATAACATGTATTTATTTATTTATATTATCTTTTTTTTCTTTTTTTGCTGAAGCAATTGAGGTTAAGTGACTTGCTCAGGATCACACAGCTAGGAAGCGTTAACTATCTGAGATCGATTTGAACTCAAGTCCTCCTGACTTAAGGCTGGTGCTCTATCTACCGTGCCCCATAGCTGTCCCTGATAATATTTATAAAGTTCAATTCAATGCTTTGCAAACATAAAGGTTATTAAAGGATAAAATTCTTTTCTTCCTGTATAGCCCAAGGCAAGTATAAATGCCAGCATAAGGGGAGAAATAGAGAAGGGATATTAGGAAAGAGACCACAGAAGTTGGGATATGATGTTTCCCATGGTGGAAGAGAGGGGAAGGTGGCATCCTAGGATACTACCCTAGAGAGGAATGACTGAAAGACTCCTCCTACTACTGGGAAGGGTCTCATTAAGCAGCTTCTGAATCTCTGATAATGAAGTGCTAAAATTACTTGTTTCCAAATGATAAAAGAATACAAATTCAGTTATCACGTTTTAAATTTTGGTCCCCCAGAGACAAAAGTCTTTTCACCTTGTCCTAGTTTTGGTTCTGTGTTTTTGTTCTGAAGCATTCTAACTGGAAAGTATATGACCTCAGAATCAGGAGATCATGGGTTCATGTTTCTGCTCTGACACAGTGTGGCAGTAGACACTGTGAAAATGAGACTACCCAGAGGCATGGGCTGTTTTCAATGTACTGATGCAAAGTGAAATCAACAGATTCAGGAAAACATCATATAGTCATTCAGGCAATAAACATTTACTAAGCACCTACTGTGTGTCAGGGAGGGGATCTGGGGGCTGAGGATACAAAGAAAGGTCATTACAAAGTTTCTGTCCACAATTGGGTGACCCTATCTAATCGGGTGATGGCATATACACACCTATGTACGTACAAAGTGTACTCAGAGTGTAAAAAAAGACAATCCAAGTCAGAACATACTCCTGAAGAAAACTGAACTTGAGTCTTGAAAAAAGTCAGTGGTGGCTAAGAGGGAGAGGGGTCCATGACGGGTGTAGGTGAACAAGTACAACATTCTAAGCAGATAGGCTAGAAAGTATCATGACTTCCAAGGCAAAGATCAAAAAGCTATAAAACTAAATGTAATAAAATTATAATGATTATATTTATCTCCAAATAAGAAACAGAAGAATATAATATCCTCCCTCCTTTTCAGTAGTTGGAGGAGTATGGATATGGAATACTATACATATATCAATCTTGGTTGATTTGTTTATTAATTGCTTTACTGTGGTTTTTCTTTATTATTCCATTTTAAGGGATAGAGCTATATTAGGAAATGCAGATGAAATAAAAAGATATCAGGGTAACATTTTAAATACATATATATATATAGCATATATAAACTACAATGCATAAAAATGACTATGCAGAAAACTACAATGTAATTTGAGGAGTAAGAAATCAGAGAAGCTTTCAGATTAGAGATCACTCCTCCCACGAACCTTAATGGAGGAGAATTGTCAGAACAGATGTGAAGAAAACTGACTTGATGCAGTTCAACCATGTGACTCAAGCCCTGACAGACCTGGGAAAAATGAGGACTTCTAAACTGACAGATTCTGAACCAGTACTCACATAACAGGGCAATTTTCCTGTACTTAAGATTAATCAGTCAGTCAGTTGACAAGCATTTATTAAGTACTTATTATGTGTCAAGAACTATGGTAGAGAGCACTGTGGACACAAAGAAAGACAAAAAGTTAAAGGTTAAAGGTTGATAGTCATTGGGCCTGCATTTTAGCTACTTCATCTGAGTTATTCGATTATTTCAATATATACCTATTATTGAAATTGCTCTGTTCTTTAGAAAATAATTATTCAAGATGCTGATGATGGGACCCAGGTCCTTACACAGTATTGGGAGAGAAGCAGAGTCCACCCTGTAACATATTGTTTAAAGACTGATCCAGAGATCCCTAAAGTGAAATCACCTGAGCCCAGTTGAATCCAGTTTGTTTTGACTAACAATCCTAAATAATTAGCAGTGAAGAGCGTTAACACTTCGGGAGTCCTCAAACTACGGCCAGATGCGGCAGCTGAGGACGATTATCCCCCTCATCCAGGGCTATGAAGTTGGTTTTGTTTTTACTATAATCCAGCCCTCCAATAGTCTGAGGGTCAGTGAACTGGCCCCCTATTTAAAAAAGTCTGAGGACCCCTGATTAAATCCTCTTTTAAAGTTTGCTTAACTCTCTATATACAGCATCTCATTTGATCCAATAACACTACTGGGTAGGAGCTTTTTTTTTTTACTTCTAAATTACAGATAAAGAAACAGTTTCAGGGACTTTGCCCAGCAGTCGAAAAACTGACAAGAATTTTCTGTAAGATTCAAACCCAGATTTTTCTGACAACACCGTGAGCATTATATCCACTCAACAAGATGTTATAAAATACTACTTGACAGGCACTGTACTAAACCCTGAGAATACAAAGACAATGTTTAAAATCTCTACCTTCAAGGAGTTTACATTCTAATGGTGTGGGGTATAGATGGGATGTAATCTCAAGAGAAGAAGTCATTAAAAACTGGGGAGATTGATCTCCTAGGTTAGATGACTTTTGAATAGGGTCTTGAAGGAAAGTAATGGATTGGAAGAATTGAATTGAATTTAAAGAAGCTAATGGTAAAGCATATATTTGGGGGGAAGGGCAGGATGTTTGGATGATGGGATCATTCACTACAACCATCAATTAGTCTGAGATTCGTTGCCAGGCTGGGTCATGGAGATATAAATGGAGGATGAGGAGATGGTGCAATGTACGACTGGCAGGCTTTGGAAAATGAAATCTGGGGGGAGGAGGGCTGCGGAGAGCAAGTCCTTCTGGGGGGGCGGAAGGACTGCAGAGAACAAGTCCTATCAAATGAAGCCTTTTAAGACATTTATACATCAAACAATAAAAAACCTCAATGTATATATAGCAGCTTAACTGATGCATTAAAATATGCACTAATGTTTAGAGTGTATTATTTCACAATAAAGATACTTTGGAGCCTAAGCCATCATTCTATAATTTACACATTCATTTTATCTCCTGCACAAGAAGCCCTGCAGCCATGACAAATGACAACCCCCAACTTTTTTTTTCCCCTGATAAAGCCACGGAAATAAAAAAAAATGCAATAAATATGTACTGATTGTTCGAGGAAAATTTTTTTTGAGAATGCCTGGAGAACAAAATGTAGTTGATTTTTAAAGGCACAGGTACAAACTATGGCCATAGCCCTGATATAATAATAATAGCTGATAGTTGCATCAGAATCAGTTAGGCAACAGGATTTATTAAGTATTTACTATGTTGCAGGCATTGTATAAAGTGTTAAGGATACAATGAAAGGGAAAAAATATAATCTCTATCGTCAAGAAACTCACATCCTAATGGGGAAAACCAATATACAAATAAGGATATATTTACAATAACATACAGAGTATGTGGAGGGTCATCTTAGAGGGAAGAGAGCAGAGGGCCTGGGGAGGCAGATGTTATTAGCAACTGGAGGAACTGGGACAAGCCCTGTGCTGAAGACAGTATTTGGGCTGAAATTTGAAGGAATCAGGAAAACTAAAAAAGGTTAGGGAAGAGGAAAGAGAGCTTTCCAGCAATGGAGACAGTTGAGTGTGAATGTATAAGTGAGTCGGAAGATGGAGGGTCTTATGCAGAGAATAGTAAATAGACTAATGTAATGTAATAGTAATTCAATTAATTCCTTAGTCAATAGGTATTTATTAAGCATCTCCTTGGACAGCTAAATGTCACAATGGATAGAATGCTGTGCTTGGAGTCTGGAAGACTCATTTTTCTGAGTTCAAACCCAGCCTCAGTCACTTATTACCTATGTGACCCTGGGCAAGTCACTTAAACCTATTTGCCTCAGTTTCCTCATCTGAAAAATGAGCTGGAGAAGAAAACGGTGAACCATTCCAGTATCTTTATAGAAAACTCCAAATGGGTCCTGAAGAGTCAGTCACAAATAACTGATTAAATAACAAGAAAATGAGACTAGATGACCTCTGAGTTTAATTCTATCTTCAGACCTTCAATCCTAAACAGCTTATTTGAACTTCAGCACTGCTATTCATCACCTGAATGACTTTGGATAGATCATTAATCTACTCTAGAAGTCAATTTCATTATCTATGAGTTAAAATAAATGGATCTCTAAGGTTCCTTTTTTCACTTATCATTACTATTTATTTAAGTTTTAAAACTTGTTATTTTTTTTCTTTTTGGTAAAGCTTTTATTTTCAAAACATATGCACATATAGTTTTCAACATTCACCCTTGCAAAACCTTGTGTTCCAAATTTTTCTCCTTTCCTTCTCCCATCTCCTACCCTAGACAGCAAGCAATCCAATATATGTTAAACATATGTAATTCTTCTATATTTCTTTCCACAATTATTACACTGCACAAGAAAAATCAGATCAAAAAGAAAAAAAAATAAGGAAGCAAACAAAATGCAAGCAAATAACAACAACAACAATCACAACAATGTGAAAATACTATGTTATGATCCACACTCAATCCCCAGAGTTCTCTCTTTGGGTACAGATCACTCTCTTATCACAAGACCATTGGAACTGACCTGAATCATCTCATTGTTGAAAAGAGCCACGTCCATCAGAATTGATCATCATATAATCTTGCCTTTGCTGTGTATCATGTTCTCATGGTTCTACTCACTTCAATTAGTATCAATTTATATAAATCTCTCCAAGTCTTTCTGAAATAATCCTGCTGGTCATTTCTTATAGAACAATAATATTCCATCACATTCATATACCATGACTTTTTCAGCCATTCTCCAATTGATGAGTGGATACTCAGTTTCCAGTTACTTGTCACTACAAAAAGGGCTGCCACAAACATTTTTGCAACATGGGTCACTTTCCCTTCTTTATGATCTCTTTAGGATAGAAGCCCAGTAGAGATATGCTGGATCAAAGGATATGCACATTTTGATAGCTCTTTGGGCATAGTTCCATATTGCTCTCCAGAATGGTTAGATCATTTTACAGTTTCACCATTTAAAAATGAATTAGTTTCCCAGTTTTTCCACATCCCCTCCAACATTTATCATTATGTTTTGTTGTCATCTTAGCTAATCTAAGAGGTGTGTAGTGGTACCTTAGCATTGCTTAATTTGCATTTTTCTGACCAATAGTGATTTAGAGCATTTTTTAAAATATGACTAGAAATCTAAGGATCCTTAAGCATCAAATCTCTATATCAAATGAAATCATATTTTCAGTCTAAAATCAAAGTTGGATATGACTAACACAACAACAAAGTATTTTTTTAATAATAACTTTTTATTGACAGAACCCATGCCAGGGTAATTTTTTTTTTACAACATTATTCCTTGCACTCACTTCTGTTCCGATTTTTCCCCTCCCTCCCTCCACCCCCTCCCCTAGATGGCAAGCAGTCCTATATATGTTAAATATGCACAACAACAAAGTATTACTAATGCTGAGAGGAAGATTTAAATTAAGTTTAAGAATTCTGAGTCAGTCAGTAAATAATGATTTGTTTATTTTTAATAGCTTTTTATTTTTCCAAACATGCAAAGGTAGTTTTCAACATTCATCTTTGCAAAACTTTGTTTTCCAAATTTTTCTCCTTCTATCCCTCTACCTCCCTCCCTTAGACAGCACACAATCCGATATAGATTAAACATGTACAATTCTTCTAAATATATTTCCACATTTGTCTACTGCTCAAAAAATCAGATCAAAAGGTAAAAATAAAAAAATGAGAAAAAAACACACAAACAAACAACAAAGAGGTGAAAACACTTATGTTTTGATGCACACTTTAGATAGTCTCCATCTATAGTTCACTCTCTGGATGTTGATGGTTCTTTCAATCTTTGGACTGAATTCCAATTCAAATCCATTGGAATTGCCTTGAATTACCTCAGTGCTGAAAAGAGCCAAGTCCATGACATTTGCCCATCACATAATCCTATTGTTGCTGTGAACAATGTTCTCCTGGTTATATTCACTTCACTCAGCATTGGTTCATCTAAGTCTTTCCACTTTTCTGAAATCAGCCTGCTCATCTAAATAAGCCCTTATTAAGTATGTACCAGGCACTGTGCTGAGCACTGAGAAGTTAAAGACAAGACAAGACAAAAAACATTGCCTGTCCTTCAGAAACATCCATTTCTAATGGAGGAAATGTCATGAAAACAACTAGAAGCAAACAATAAATAGACAAAATAAACTGGAGATAATTAATAGAGGGTAGGCAGCCGAGTCAAGTGTAAGAAGATTGGAAAAGTGGAAAAAGATCAAGTTATGAAGAGCTTTAAATGCCAGCAAAAGGTGATATATGTTATCTCAATGGATCCTCACAATGATCCCATAACAGGTTTTATTTACTATCCCCATTTTACAGAAGATCATCGTGAGACTGACAGAGTCTAAATGACTTCTCCTTGGTCACATAGACAGTAAATGATGGAGGAAGGATTTGATCTTAGGTTTTCCTAAATTGAGGTCCAACACTCTATTTCTTATATCCTTGTACATTAAGTCACATAGCAAGAGTTGTTTCCTAATCTGTCTTGTGAAATCATACTTAATTTCCCCAGAAGGGAAATATGAAGATGCCTCCAATGACTCTGGGCCCTTATCCCGCTGACCAATCTTTGTGCTGGCTTCAATGTTGGACATGATGTTTAATCAACCTGCATCTAAGTTTTTCTCAAATATGCCATGAGAATATTAATCTGAATCGCATCAATATACCTCAGAGGAATATTGCAACAGATCAAACAAGCCAAGAGAGATGACTATGCTTAAAAATTAAAAATATTGATAAACCAAGAAATTATAAAAGCAATAATTTTAAAATTAAAAAGCAATAACTTTTGGAAAAGATTTTTCAACACTATGGCATGGTAGAAAGAAGCCTGATTGTGGTTCTAGGAAAGTTTAAATTCAAATTCCACCTCAGATATGTGAACTTGGGCAAATTATTTTAATTCTCCACGGCTCAGTTTCCCTGTCTGTAGAAGGAAGGGTTAATAAATACCCTTTCAACTCAAAATCTATGAATCCTATGAGTATGGATCAGACCTGAGAGACTCTTTGCCTCCAGGCACAGTTTCTTAATGTTGCTGCTCTTTTGTTTCGGACTTTTTTGTGACTCCATTTGGGGTTTTCTTGCAAAAGATTCATTATACAGATACAGAATTGAGGTAAATAGGATTAAGTGACTTGCCCTAAGTATCTGAGGTCAGATTCAAACTCATGAAGATGAGTCTTTCTGCTTCCAGGTCTAGTGCTCTATCCAAAGTTTGTTAGTGTTTCCTAACTTTCAAATATGGTGAAATGGATGGAAATTATTTTCAACTTCCCGGACATTGTAAATCTTCTTGAAATCAAGAGTTATTGGATTCTATCAGTGTTCTATGTCTCTACAGCACCACCTACCTACTGCTTCAAGCCAAAATTGAATGACCTCTTGTTAGGGACGTGGTAGTGGGGGTTCATCTAGAGATATATGTTTGATTAGCTAGCCATTGATGTTTCCTTAAATGCAAAAGTCATGTGATTTGAGATATGGAGCTTAGTTATTTTTTGTTGATGGACTCCCCAAGAGGGAGTCAAGCTGAGAAAAGCCTAACATTATTTGCAGAGGTCAAAGGGACACAGATCCGGACCTTAAAGGACCAACTTTTAGCCCAACCCCATTGTTTTACAGATGTGGAAACTGAGGCCCACAGCATTTAAATGACTTGCCCAGGGAGGGTCAGAGATGAGTTTTTGAAAGAACTTCAGAGACTGTGGTCTTCCTCCCATGCTACTCTACCTCCTTAGGAGCTCAATAATATTCTCAGACCACATACCTATAGTTGTTCTCTTGCCCTCATCCATTCAGTAAGAATTGTTCCCTTTCTGCTCAGATCTTTCCCCAAATCACTCTTCTGAACTCAAAAAGTAAAGCCCACACAAAGGCATGGAACTGAAATGTTGGAACACTGTCATCCTACTCTCGGTGAGGTTCATAACAGGCTTGGAGGTTTGATACTGCCTCTATTTTTTTATTATTTTCTCGGGACCAAGAAGAAATGTTTAAGGAAAAAAAAAGTCTGGGTTACAAAACTTTTAAAAGCAAAAGGTGTTGATAATGCTTTGTCCATACTGTTCTGAAGAGTCCTTTTCATCCAGAGGATGGTTAAGAGGAAGGATGCAGAGAAAAAGAAAAACGTACTTTGTCGATTAGGGATAAAATTGTGTTGATGAAAAGGAATAAAGACTCCCTCTGTTTGAACTCGCCCATTTTCTGCCCTGTAAATTGGAGCTGAAGAGAAGTTAGCTCAATCCACCTTGTTCCTCCCCTTCACACACATCTTCCCTCTGTGAGCCCAGCAATGGGATTCACTTTCACAGGGTCTTAAAAAAAAAGCCCACGATTTCAGCAACAAGGCCCGCAATGTGTTTCATCTCAGCCCCCCCGCTCCAGCTGAGTTTACAGCAGTGGGTGGCTTTCAAACCTAACATTTGATCAAAATGAAAAAGTGAACCTTCTTTTCACTCTGTGACAAGCTGGCTCATATAAATCCCGGCCTTCCCAGGGAGGGTTCCTTCATACACAATCAATTGTGGCAGCATCTTCAGCTCAATCCCTGTCCTGACAAAGAGAGTTGTAGGTTTTAAAGAGGATCCAGTTCTTTTACAGCCCCCAGTAAAAACGAAACTCAGAGGCCATTCAGAGCAGGATTGCTGGAAGGGTCGAGGAGGGGATGGGTTTTCCTTTATTTGCATTTTTATTTAGTAATAAAGCCGCTTGAAGCTCATGGTTCTCAGAATGATGATGGGTCCCAAAGGACCAAAGTTTAAATCAGGGGAAGGGTAAAGATACTCTGGGTTTCAGAATTTGTGCTTTTTTGGTAATTAAGGGGGTGGTAGTGGGGTTTGGGGGAAATATGTCCTTAGATGGAGAGGAAAAATGGCAGTTTTCTGTATGCATAATGGAGGCATTGGGCTTAAGAGTCAGGGGAGCATAATACTACTAAATTCCTCCTTAGGTTAGCCACTTTACTTGTGTGACCCTGGGCACTTCATGGATATGGGTTCAATTAGATGCTCACCCAAATCCCTTTCAACTCTGTGATTTAAGACATAAGATTTATTCATAGGTCTAAAGAATGTGTCATTTGGTCCCAGCTTCCCTTCTCAAAAGATTTCAGGGGTTGCCTTGCAGAAATGTTTTTGGTCACTGCACAAGTCTCAGATTGGTAGAAAGCTTACTGAGAGATTACCCACAGAATACCAAATTTCTGGAAGGGACCTCAAAGGACATTTGGATTAAATCATACCTGAACAAACATCTACTTATAGTGGAATACACACACACACACACACACACACACACACACATATAATATATACACACACATACACACATACATGTATATGTGAGTGCACATGTGTGTATGTATTGCAGATGTTCATACATAATATATGCATACATGTGTATAGAGATAGATTATATAAATATTTTATTTTGGTCCGGCTTACTGTCCATATCCCTTGATTCATTTCTTCTTTGTGCTTGACTTGGACAATGGCCCTATTTTAATTACACTTGTTATCCTGAGGGCTCTGCTTCAAACTCTATGAACTTTCCCATCATGCTTTGATGGGGGTACTTTCTTCTTTTTCCTCCATCTTTTTAGCTCCTTTTTCTCTTCCTGTTCCCTTTTTTCTCCTCTTCTGCTTGCTCTCCTCCCCCACCACATACACATACCCCAAGCTATTGGCTGAATGTAGTAATTCTGAAAATCTGTAGACTCAAGACATCCTCTTACTTTTTTCATTTTACAGTGCCCTCCATGCCAACAAAATTTTTTATATCTCATATATAGCATTCTTTCATTAAAATGACTTATACAATCATGGAGTTTTAGAGATGATTGATATCTGAATGGTATCTAGTCCTTAATTTTAAAGATGAGAAAATGAATATATAGAGAATGTGACTTGACAAAAGTAGAAATTAGCATGATCTAGGACTCAGATCTCTTGGTTCTCCATGCTTGATTCACTCCTCTTTCCCATATGCAACTGTTGTCAAATTCAAATAGAAACTGGGTCTACAAAATTATACATAAGGATCAGTGTGGGCTGTGCATTGACTTAGAAAACCACACATTAATATTACCTATGTTCTATTGTCTTTTTATATTGTTAAACATGTCTAAATTACATTAATTTGGTTTGCTGTAATGAGTATTTGACCCCTGCCCTAAACCACAGAGTCCCATTAACAAATGAACTCAAATATTTAATCCAGGGAATCTATTACATGACACTTCTTAATTTAAATTGACTTAAATCAATTCCCTAGATTCACAACATTTTGAAAGTAGCTATGTAGGACTTGGGGGTTCACCTTACAATTTTATACCCAGAAATTAGGAAATGACTTTCCTTGGCATGTCTGAAAGTGGTCAAAACTTGTTGAGGTTAATGTTTGATTCAAAATGACAGAGGAGAGGATCATCTTCCTTATCAACCACTAAAAATGCTCATCTAGTTTTCCTTATTTTCAGTATGAAAGAGTTGAGTGACAATGAAAGTAATTAATGCTTCTGTTCCTTTTCAAAGCTGTCTCTTTATTCATAAAATCAAATTAAAAAGATAAACAGAAAAGCAGCAACGTTTTCCCAAACTTGCTGCATACTTACATTTTTAATTGAAGAAATTATTTTAAAACAAAGCATTGGGCATCTGCAGACACTTGGAGGGAGGTAGCAGACCTGTGATTCAAAGCCCAGTCTTGTAACTCCAGTATAATTGCTCTAGCCACTGTACTGCACTATTTTCTCCCTTATACACAAGTCCTACTATATGGGGGTCAACATCAGAACTGCTAAAGCCAGTGAGATAGAAGGAAAGGGGCATGGATTTTGAGTCAGCGCACTTGAGTGCAGCTCCTGGCTCTACCACTTTTCATCTTGGGCAAATCACACAGTCTTGCTGAGCCTCAGTTCCTTCATCTGTGAAATGAGGGAATTGTATTAGATAATATCTGAGATTCCTTCTAAGCCTAGCTCCATGATACTCAGTCAATGAAGCTTTGTGGGCTTCAACTTCCTGGGCAGTGAAATAAGGGACTTGGATTAGATAGGCTAGGAGCACCTGCCTGGTCCCATGCTCACCCTTCCAGCACCTCTAGGCCTGTCTCTTATTACAATGTAAATTCCTTGAGGGAATAGATTGTCTTGCTTAGTTCAGTGACTGATACATAATAAATAATCAATGAATCTTATGTCTATTTGACCATCCCTCCCTCCATTTCTTCCTCTCCTTCCTTTTCCCTTTCTCCTTCCCTCTTTCTTCCTTCTTTCTGTCTCCCTAAGTCTGTCTGTTTCTTTCTCTGTCTGTGTCTCTGCTGTCCCTGTCTCCTTGTTTCTGTTTGTCTCTCTGTATCTCTATTTCTCTGTGTTTCTCTGTGTTTTTTCTGTCTTTGTCTCTTTTCTCTGTGTCTCTGACTCTTCTCTGTCTGTCTACTTCTGTGTCTTTCTCTTTCTCTGGGTCTTTCTGTTTCTTTCTCTGTCTTTGTATGTCTTTCCTCTCATTTCTCTATCTCTGACTCCTCTTTGTCTCTCTGTCTCTGTCCATCTCTATATGTCTGTCTCTGTGTCTTTATGTTCCTTTCTCTGTCTCTCCTCTCTTTTCTTTCCCTGAGTCCTCTGTCTGTCTGTCTCTGCGACTGTCTGTTTCTTTTTCTGTCTCTTCTCTGTCGCTCATCTATCTTCTCTGTCTTTGTCTCTGTCTCTCTCTCTCTGTCTCTGCCTTTGTCTCTATTTCTTTCTTTGTCTCTGACTCTCTCACTCCTTCCTCTCTCTGTTTCCTAATATATTTCTATTTCTTTCTCCATCTATCTCTAAACCTTTATCTTCCTACCTGTGTCTCTCTCTAGATCTCTCTCCTCTCTGTCTCATCTCTCTCTCTCTCTCTCTCTCTCTCTCTCTCTCTCTCTCTCTCTCTCTCTTTCTGTGTGTGTGTGTGTGTGTATGTGTGTGTGTGTACATATATACACATAGATACATTATATCCATCTATACATATATGTCTATAAAAGATTTATTTATCTATCTCTATTTCTAACCCTGTTTTTCTCTCTCTTTCATTTCTCTCTCTGTTCTATTAGTCTCTCAATTTTTCTCTCTCTCTTCTCTCTGTTTTTCTTTCTCTCTTCCTCTTTCAATTTATCCAACTTATCTACTTACCTATCTCTTTATCTTTATCTCCCTCTCTCCCCCTGTACCTCTCAGTCTATAAATCCAAGCCACACAAAGTCTCTGAGTTCCATTTCCTCACCTGTGAAAGGAGGACACTGAATTGGGTAGGCCTGAAAATACTGTAGCTCTAATCCTATGTTTCTAAAATCTTGAAACTACCATTATACATTATTTCCTTTCAGGTCTTGAAAATGTCCTACTCCATCCATTCTTTTCCTCTTCCTGGAATCGGAACTATTGCAACCATTACTCCCCAAGCTTTGTTATATACTAGCCCTTTGTCCTTGCATAACTCACTTGTCTACTCTCATCAATTCCTGATCTGAAGCACAATTCTGACTCATTCAGTCAGTTCATGCAATTATTAAGAACTTCTATGTACCCATCAATGTTCCAAGGGCTGGGGATACAGAGAAAAACAAAGAACAGCTCCTGTCCCCAAGAAGTTCCCGGTCTCATATGGGAGACTGTGTAACTATGTATATATACAAGGTAGATGTAGAGTTCATGGAAGGTTAGGTTCAGAGAGATGCTATGAGAAAAGGAGGTGAAAATAGGCAATAGGGAGTGATGTGGAACACCTGGAAAGGTCTTCCACCAAATCTAAGATTTGAACCAAATCTGGAAAGAATTCCAGGGAAGCCACTAGGCAGAGGTGGAGAGAGAGAGAATGGAATTTCCTCTCCACTATTTGTCTGCTACGATGAGAGATTATTTGTAAGAGCTAGCTATTCTGTTTTGTAGGGAAGAAAGCTGCCTCTGGGACAGCAATGGTGGAGGATTCGAGAGCAGAGCTGTGCACAAAATGAATGTCTCTGGATTCTGTAATTCAGAACCCATCATGTCAGTGTTTTAATCTCTCTCCTTCCACTGGATTCTTGAACCCAGCACGCAACCTAAGCACTGATGAATGAATCTGGTGAATTTTAAATTTACCAAAGTCATGCAGCCTCTCAGTTCCCAATTCTTTATGGGATTCATATTTATTTTATTTTAGTCAAATATAACCTCCTACTTCTGAGGAAAAAAATTCTCAAGGAAGACTTATCAGAGAAGCTCATGGAGTCAGAGAGCCTCCTGAACATCAAACAGCTCTTACCAAAGTACACTTTGATGAGTTAAGTGCAGAGAAATAAGAAACATATGGATTCCATTTTCCCTCTGGACGCACAAGGGTTTTTAAATTAAAAGGAAGAGGGTATGGAGAAATATGTTTTGCATTTTGTGGGACCTCCAACACTTGAAAATAGTTCAAGATGTTGACTCAATAGAAGGATGTGATGGGGCTCACCAATCCCTATTTGTTTCAATCACTAAATGCCCAGAGACCTCCAGGGAGAAACACTCAAGGGAAGTCCTGCCTTCAGAAGCTGGATTAAGTTACTGCATTCATTCCCACTTCAGAGCCCAAGTTGACAAAGAAAGCAGCAATCAGATCTTTGGATCATAGATTTTGATATGAAGTGAATGACCCTTGAGATCATCTAGGTCACAGGGTGATAGGCTCACAGTCATGAGCCCTAGGAGGGCCCTGAGAGGTCTTTTTACAGATGAGGAAACTAAGGCACAGAGAAATAAAATCCTTTGCTCACTAACTCAAAGCTGGTTAGTTTCTGAGGTAAGATTAGAATTCAGATTTTTTTTTTGATTTTGAATTCAGTGCTCTATTATTCAACTCCATTTTAGCAATGAAGAAAAATGAGACTGAAGTAATTTATCAACGGTCATTCAGGTGGTGAGGGGCAGAGCTGGGATGGCTGCTTTTGGTCCAAGAACTTATTAAGTTTTCTTTGTAAGCATTTACATCTCAGAAGTCACAAACGTTAAAAATCAAGGCTAAAATTTATTTGCTTTGTTGATTGCCTAGATTTAAGAATGTGTTAATAATGCAGATTAAATTTTAAAATGTGCCTAGAGAACAGTTTTGTTTTATTTATCTCACAAAGCGCGTGCTAAACATTTACCAACACACCCTTGGTTGCGAGGGACTTTAGAAGTCATTTATTCTATATCCTTCATTCTACAAGGAAGAAACCTAAGGACTAGAGGGGTTAATTGAAATCTCCAAGATCACACAAGTGACCATGGCAAAGTTAATATTGTAACTCAGAAATTCAGAGTTCATGATGAAGGGTCTTCCCACTCCCTCCCTTCTCTCTTCCCCTGAATTAAATAGATCAGGATCAAGGTTTACTCTATTCAATATGGATGACATTCATTTCCTATTCTGACCAAGTCTACCTACCCATCAAATTCACATTCTCTCCCTCTCTCTGTCTTCTGAGACATCAAAAACTGAATTGTTCCAGGCCATCTGAACTTCTTCTAATTCTGGGCACATGCCTCCTTTGGAACATTTAAGATTTATGAGTTCATTTGATCATTACAGCAAATGTAAGGGACAAGTATCATCAGTCCCATTTTACAGATGAGGAAACAGACTTAAAAGAGTTGAAATGATTTGTCCATTTGATAATGGACAACAGCTGATCGATCATCAAGCATTTTATTAAGAACTCACTATATGCCAGTCACTCTGCTAAGCACTGGAGATACAAAATGTCCAAAATAATCCCTGTTCTCAAGGAACTAACACAGTAATAAGATTGTAAAAGTCAGAGACAAGATTGAAATCTCAGTCTCTTGAAACCAAATATTTGATTCTTTCTACTAAATCATATTCCTTTTACTTTAAAATAAAATTTTAACTATTCAAATTACATGTAAAAACAATTTTAAACATTCATTAAACTTTTTTTTTTGATTTCCAAATGGTCTCTCTCCATTTCTCTCCTCCCCATGCCCTGGAAAGGAAAGATTTTTTTTAATTGAAGCTTTTTATTTTCAAAACATATGCAAAAGTAATTTTTAACATTGACCCTTGTAAAACCTTGTGTTCCAACTCTCCTATACCCATCTCCCCATCCCCTTCCCTAGATGGCAAGTAATCCAATATATGTTAAATATATATGTAAATTGAATACATATTAGCTTACTGCACAAGGAAAATCTGATCAAAAAGGATGAAAAATTAGAAACAAAAATAAAATTCAAGCAAACAACAAAAGAAATAAAAATGCTATATTGTCCACACTCAGAAGGTAAGAATTTTAAATAGGTTATACATCATGCTCCTTTTCTATACAAAAAGACCATCTGCTGACACAATGCAACCTGAGTTTGAGTACACTTAACTTCAATGAAACCTTCCTCTCACTCTGTAACTGGAGTTAAAAATAGTCTAGAAATTTGTATCAATTGTCCCACATGTCTGGAATTCACTTACTCCTCATCTCTATCTCCTAGTTTCTTTTCAACTAAAATCCCATCTTCTATGAGAAACCTTTCCTGATAAATCCCTCTGAAATGATCTCCAATTTATTCTGTCGATATTTTGTTTGTTTATAATTGTGTGCCATCTGTCCTTTAGACTGGGAGCTTCTCGAGAGCAGGGACTACCTTCTGCCATTCTTTGTCCAGTGTTTAGCACAATGCCTGGCACTTACTAGGCACTTACTCAATGCTTATTGATTACATGAATGAAGAAAGCAAATTCAAACTCAAATTTAAAATGTAGTCAGCACAATGCAGGCTGGATTGCAACTACTTTTACACAGTATGACAAATGGGAAAATGCATCGAAGTATCGATATGAATAAGGATGCAGATGTCTACAGAAAAAAACAGAGATGCATTCGTATCTCTAAGGCAGAGATCCAGATAGACACATTTCATGCAGAACCAGAGGATAAAGTGGAGGAGGAGGAAGACATATGGAGGCCATTTTGTAATGTAGATGGATTGTCTTTTGAGCTAAGGCAAACTTTGGAACAACGGATAAAGCATAGATTAATCGATGATAGAATGGACAAGCAATAGCAAGATACATCAATCGATCGCCCCTCATCAATGACTGGTCATGAATCACTGGGTACCTCTGAGAGCCTGTTCTTGCTGAGCTAATCAAAAGCAAAAGACTATAGTTCATAGTCCTTGAGTGGGAATACAGAGATAGCAACCTCACCCGCATCTCCCCCCTCTCCCGGGAGAGAGTGGGGAAGGGGATAGTTCTCCAAAAATTCTGCTGAAGTATGGTGGTGTGGATGCAGGTGGAGAAAAAGCCACTTAAAATCAATTTTTCCTACACATGTTTTTCTTCCCATGAAAAGAGAATGCTAATTAATCGTTTGTAGCCAGGCACAGGGAACTGATGGATGTTAATGAGCGTGAAGTCATCATTAATGGGGCATAGCATTAACCTAATCCGGGCCCTCACTGCTGCTTGACAATCCATCTAGACTTCTCTTGCTGTGGCCCTATGATTTTCCAAAGTAAGTGCAAGCCTTTTATTCTCTCCTCATGTACTGCTCCCTCCCCTTCAACTACATTTAAAGCAGGTGCCTTGGTGAGCCAGGAAGATTGAATCCATCCAGCAAGTGTTCCCTTCCCCCAAACTGGATGTTAGCATTGAGGACAAAAAGACTTCAACTCAAATCTTGCCTCAGACATTTACTAGCCTTGTGGGCCATTCACTTAATTTCTCTCTCTGTCTCAGTGTTTTCATCTGTAAAATGGGAGTGATAATAGGACCCACTTCATGGGATTCCTGCAAAGATCAAATGAGATAATATACATATAAGTATATATGTATCAATATATATGTACATATAAACATATATCATCAAATGTACATTGTATATATAGACACATATACATTTTGTAAACCTTAAGGTACTACATGAATATTATTCCTGAATTCTATGATGAGAAAACTCTAGCATCCAAGGAAAACATTTTCCTTAAAACATGTAGTCTTTTTAAAAAGCACAACAATCATATCTGAATTTGTAAAATGTATACAATTTTTTTTTTACTGAGGGAATTGGGGTTAAGTGACTTGCCCAGAGTCATACAGCTAGAAAATATTAAGTATCTGAGGCTGGATTTGAACTCGGGTCCTCCTGACTTAAGGGCCGGTGCTCTATTCACTGTGCCATGTAACTACCCCAATTTATATGATTTTAAAAGAAAAAAAAATCTAAATTTTGTAGTGATGAACTCAAATACAAATGTGTTCTAAATCATATATAAGGATCCCCATAGGCTGCAAATTGACTGAAAAAACCAAGTTTTTATTTATTTTCTTAAATATCTCCCAGTTAAATGTTAATTTGTATGCTTGATACTGCTATTCTAAATGAAAATTTAGGGAAAAAAATCTTCATAAAAATATTTTAAATGAAAATATATCTCCCACTTCTCCCTTCTCTTGTTGTTTAGAATATTTTCATGCTGGATTTTATAGTCTTGGAGATTTGCCGAGAGGAGTTCTAAGAGACTGGATTCCTTGTCCAGATTCACTCACCCGATTCATGCCAGGGGCTGGACTTGAACCTGTTTTCCTGGCTCTCAGCTAAATTCTCCATCTACTAATAGGGAATATACTATGCTTTAATACGTCTAGGATCAAATATAAACTCTTCTATTTGTTTTTTAAAGCTTTTCACAGCCTGACCCCTTGCAACTTTCTAGTCTTCTTACATTCCTTCTATGGTCCCGCCATGTTGACTTTCCTGTTCTTCACAGAAGATATTTTATTTCCCATCTGTGTCCATGGTATCAGCTGGCTGTCCTCCTTGTCTAATTCTTTGCCTCCCCACTTTTGCTCCTCTGGTATCCTGGCTTCTTTTGAGCTTCAGCCACTATACCACCTTCTACATAAAGTGTTTCCTGATCCCTTGTTTCCCAGCTCCTCATGCCCTCTGTACCAAAATGATTTTTTCCTCAATGAGCATATAGCTTGTATAGTCTAGTATATGTGCCTATTCTCCACTATAATAGAATGTAACTTTTGTCTCTGCATCCCACTGCCTGAAATACTGTTAGCTACTTAGTGGATTCTGGTTGATTAATTTTTTGACTCTTCTCTCCTCAGATCATGGGAGGAGGACCCCTGTTCTTGGCTATGATAAATCCCACTCTATCCTTCTTGTGATTGCCATATCACTTTCTTACTTGGACCTGGTTATGTCATTTGTCTTATTCAAATATTTTCAAAGACTTATTTTTGCCAATTCAAAAAAGTTCAAATTCCTCTTCTAGACATTTAGGGTTTCCACCATCTGGAGCTACCCTACTCTCCCAGCCTTATTTTCTAGTATACTTATGTCTTATCATGAGCTGTATTACGTATCAAAACTTAGCTCATCAGTCTGCTAAACATGGCACACACTTTCCCACTTCCATACTTTTGTCAGAGGTTTTACTTCTGATTGAAATTGAGATCCCTCTCGATATTTGAATTTCTTACTTCGTCTCTAATATCCAACTCAGATAGTACCTATTCCTTCAAGCTTTTACTTTATTCCCTCAGTTTAGAATTATGGTAATGAGGGTCAAGAAGATAGATCATTTGCCTAAGGTCATACAAGTGTTAAGTGTCAAAGGTAGGATTTGAACTCAGGTTCTTCCAGAGCTAACATTCTTTTTATTATTTTGCATGGCCTGCAGGAATACACAGAATTCTCTGTTTTGTGCCTCTTCTCTACAACTCATCATCTTAGAGAGATCCCTGGAGCATGGAGAAGTTAAATGAATTGTCCAGGGTCACATAGTCAATATATGTCTGACGCAGGACTAGAACTTGGTCCTCTCTGGTTTGATCTCTAGCCATGTTTCTGTATTGCAGAGAAGATACTAGCCTAGATCAGAACAGGGACTTTCCTCATCAGGGAATTCCCTGTAACAATGAAATCATAGTCTAGATCAGACCTTGATTGAAAAAATGAAGCATGATGTCTGTCTCCTGCCGGAGAATTGCTGGACATTAAAGACATAATGAGACACATACATTTTGGGACGTAGCCAAAGTGAGAAATTGTTTTGCTAGACAATGAATATTTGTTATGAGAATTTTCTCTTTTATTTACCTTTTCTCCTATTTAATAAAGGGGAAGGGAACAAAGAAAAAATAAGCAAAATCAAAGAGAGAGGGGAGAGACAGAGAGACAGACAGAGAGAGAGAGAGAGAGAAAGAGAGAGAGAGAGAGAGAGAGAGAGACAGAGAGAGAGAGAGAGAGAGACAGAGAGAGAGAGAGAGAAAAGAGAAAGAAAGAGAGAGAGGCAGTAGAGGTAGAGAGATAGAAAAAGAAAGAGACGCAGAGAAAAGCAGACAGTCAGACACAGAGAGACACACAGAGACAAAGACACTTAGATACAAAGATAGAGAGATGGAGACACCAAGACAAAAAGAGAAACACAGAGAGGGGAAAGAGAAAAAAGAGAAAATAAAAGAGAGAAAGAGAGACAGATAGATAGATAGAGAGACAGATAGACAGAAATAAATACAAAAATAGAAGGGTGGATTCAGAGACAGAAAGAGAAACAAAGAGAGAAAAGAGACAGAGAGAGACAAGAGACAGAGACACAGAGAGAGAATGAAATAGAGAGAAATTAAGACAGAGGCAGAGAAGAGAGACAGAGACAAATTCAGACAGACACAGAAAGAGAAAGAGAGAGAAGGGACGGGGGGATAAGGGAAGAGAAGGGGAGAGGGAGGAGGGGAGGGAGGGAGATTATAGGTCTAGGTACAATTCCTATTCCTTAATACACTCATGTATTATTTTGTACCACAGTTATGTTTGCACCCTATCTCTCCACCAGACTGTGTGCCATAAAAGAAGGCACTATACTTATAATTCTTATCTCATCCAGTACTTACAATTAGGTTCTCTGCAGAACATAATTATTTAAATATTGAATTATACTGAATTGAATAGTAAGGAAAATCATGAGATCTGTTAACTGCAGATAATATACTTGATAAAGTAGAAATGCCCTTCAGACCCTACTTTTAATACTTTTACTTCCTCTAGGAAATAAAATAGCATTCCCTTCAATATAATACTTATTAAAATACAAACCTACTACAATGATGATTAGCCTTCAGGGTATGACAGAAATACCATTGGGTTGTAGTCACAGCTTTGTTGTGTGACCATTTGCAAGTCTCTTAACCACTCTAAGCCTCCTCTCCCCTGTCTGTAAAGTGTGGATATTAATTCCTGTCTATCAACCTCATGAAGTTATTGTGAGATTTAATTGATATAATAAATGGAAAGCACTTTGGAATTGCCAAGTACTATATGAATGTGAGCCATATCATCTAATTTAAGTGAAATTATCTCTTCAATGATTCAAGTGTATATTATTCAAATTGTGTACTTTCCCTCCACTGATGCAGTCCCAAATTTTCTATGACTTAAAAGATGGTCATTGAAAGGTGCTCTTCTCACAAACGTAACCGGTGTCCAATATGTTGATGATTCTTTCTGAAATTAGGTACATGGCCATCAGTTAGATGGTGATTATTTAGTTCATCATCTGCTTTGCTCAAAACCTTTCTGGCTTGGTTGTAATCTGACATAAACATTTAAGAACCCAGGTTTTCCTCCATACCAGTCATCAGTGAAGTATTTTATTGAATAGAATTTTTTTAATCACGAAACTTTTCAATCCACAATTAATGCTTTGTTTTCCCAGCAGAATCTTGGCTATTTCCCATTAAAAAGGACTTCATACTCATTAGCATCCTTCAATTAGTCCAGTCTAGCTACAAAAGACTAATTAGTTCTTATCTGTAAGTTATCACTAATCAAGTTCCTGTCAAACTGCCCTTAATGAGGTACATTACAAAGAATATCTCCACCTAAGAAAAATACCAAGTAGCTATTAAATGCTTAAAAGCAGATAACTTGTTATCTGTAAGGTGTTTGTTTGCCTTTAGATTTCTCTAGGGAGTTTCTTTATAATGGACATTCTGCTAAAGAATTTGTATCAAAGTTAGATTGTTAGCGCAAATCAGGTCAAAAAAAAAAATAAAGAACACTTCAAAGCTTCCCTTTCAGCATAATATAAAGCGAAAAAGTAGAACAATATTTGGTTCATTTCTAGCTTACTGACTATAGAAGAAATACTAGATACATTCATCCATCATCATATTTTCTTTGTTGGAAGCACCAAGGAACTTTTGTTGTTACCGTTCTTGTTTTGATGGGGGAAGAGATGAGTGTAATAGATGGATTCTGTAATATCCTTTCAGTGGGTTAGAGATATCGACCAAACATCTTTGACTTTCCTTCAGCCAGTAGGTGGAGGTGAGGAGAGAGAGCATTCTAAGCATGGAGGACCGCCTGAGAAAATACCCAGAGCTAAGAAATGGAGGGTCTTATTCAGGGAAGAGCCAAGAAACTGGGATCACTGGACTGAAGAATACCTTCTGGGATGTAAGATATAAGACGATTGGAAAGATAGAGGGAAGGAATTGTAGATGATGAGAGGCCTTGGATGCCAGAATATTTGATCTTGGAGGTGAGAGGGAGCCTTTGGAGTTTTTGTTTTTTGCTTTTCTTTTTAGTATGGACATGAAATTCTTGGAGTTGAGCTTTAGGAAAATCATAAGTGATTTGTGGTCAGCAGACCAACCAGCAAGATATTACAATAGTCCAGACACGGGAAGATGAGGGTCTGTGCCAGTGTGGTAAAAGTATTATTAGAAAAGAGGGGGTATATTTGAGATATATTGCAAAGGTAAAATTTATAGACTTTGGTAACAGATTAGATGGGAGTAAGAAGTAGGTTACAAACTAGGAAGATGGTGGGTTGAAAGCATTAGAGGAGCTTGGAAGGGAGGAATTTAGGCTTATCCTGACTTCGCCATGAGCCACTTGTGTGACTTTGAACAAGTCACTCTATATAGTTCAATTTCTTAAAATAAAAAATAAGGTGCCTAGATCTAAAGTCCTATCCAGCTCTAAAGCCATGTTCTTAATTTAGCCACCAATGGGTGCTACTAGTCACTTGATTGATCCTGTACCATAAGGACCAGGAATTATTCAATCTACCTATGTTCACCCAGGTAGTTATCTGAGCTGCCCAACAGCAAGAAACACTAAGGGGAAATGGCTCTCAGACAAATAGTTATTTCTATCCACTTGTTTTACTCCTCTTGGGAGTAACAGTGTCCATCTCATTAGTCAAGGCTAAATGTAAAAATGTATCTAACTAGATTTTTATAACTCATAACCTCTCATAATGAGATAAACCTATACTCTTTTCTTTTTTGCAGCTTTGTCATTTATTTTCACTTGGTATAATCTAATAGAATCAACCTCACAAGCATAGTTTGATCATATATGGGTCTTTAGGTAATACTCATAGAAGTATAAGGAATCAAATCAAATGTATTCAAACAATTACCAATCCCACAAGCATAGTATGATCATATACAGGTCTTTAGGTAATGCCCATAGAAGAATAAGGCATCAAATCAAACGTATTCAATCAATTAGCATGTCTGCAGCATAATAAGGGCTTTCCCCAGATAGATAGCCCTTAAGTAGATAATAAGCATAAGAAATGCAAGAATTCCAAGTACATAATTCAGGTCCTCAGACTAGACCTTCCCATCAAGCACTCGCTTCTACCATGAGGTGGCAAACATCCACAAATCCTGTTTCAATGAGAGCTTGCCACTGGGTCAATGGTCACTCAGTTATGGGACTGATGATCCAGGGTAATACAACTGGCTTCTATCTCTTCCTTGGCTGCATCTATCTATAATTTTGATTCAGAGGTTTATTCCTCTCCTTCCTTTTACTTTCTTGGCAGTCCTCTCTCTTGGATGCCATGCTCCCTTGTGCCTTTAGGTTTCCCTCTTTATCATTTAACTAATCATTCTCTCCTTTTTCCTCCACAGATGTTCATAATTCCAGAACAGGGATTCTTAATTGGGGTCTGTGAACTTATCATATTCATAAAAAATTTATAACACTCTTGGTAGAAATACACCAAATAGATACCAAAATAGAATAAAAACACTTGTTCTAGAGTTAAAAAGTATTTCAAAGGCCATCTGGTCCTTCTCCCTCTTCATATTGATGAAGAAACTAGGGTCCCATTTCAGCATTAGATCATACCTTGAATTAGAAAGGATGGCAGAGACCACCTGGTACAACCCCATAATTTCACAGATTGAGGCCCATCAAGATTAAGTGACTTGCCTAGACAGTGAGCGCAATTCCTCTGACTCCAGATTCAATTGCAATAAGCTTCCTCACTATTTTATTTAGTCTTATCATGGTAAAGTATCAGCAGGACCAAAGGCATCTGTGCTATTTTCATCCTGCCCTCTCGGCCTTTCTTTCAACCTAAGTTCATCCCCTCCCCAAATTCTCTCTCACACACTGCCCAGTTACTTGATTCAGGATAAGTCAAGTCAATTTATTTTTCTTTGACTCTGTTTCCATATCTGTAAAATAAGAGGGTTGAACTTGACTGTCTCTAAGATAGTTTTTCATTGGACAGTTAGGTAGCACCATGATAGAGCATTGACCTGGAGTCAGGGTACTCAAACATTAAGCTGTGTGACCCTGGACAAGTCACTTAACCCTGTTTGCCTCAGTTTCCTCATCCAGCTAAAGTAAGCTGGAGAAAGAAAGGACAAGCTACTCTACTATTTTTGCCAAGAAGACTCCCTAACAGATCATGAAAAGTCAGACACAGCTGAAAAAAACACAACCACAACAAAGATTTTCTTAGTTCTAAATCTATCATCCTCTTGCTCATTATTTCTGACTATGCCCTTCCCCTGAAATGATCTTGACTTTCACATTTTCTAACTCTTTCTTTGTTAGTGCAGCACAATTCCTATAGACATTTTCTTCTCCCTGGAATTCCCCACTCTGTTACATTTATATTCCCTGAATGTACTACCAATATTTGAGATGTGGCTTTAAAGCCACATCTTTGAAACTTATTTTAAACAACTCAGGAGTATTTATAACCATTGTACGATCATATCTTGACAATTTATGAAATTAGAGGCAGTCGGGTAATACAACAGAGCATTGGACCTGGAATTAGGAAGATGTGAATTCAAATAGAGCTTCAGACATTTATTAGCTGTGAGATCTCTCTGGAGATTGACCCTTTGGGTCCCACTCTGGCTTCTGATCTGTCCCATGCTAAATACTTAATGCAAACCTCTTAAGTCAGAGAATAATCTTTGGAAAAATTCTTAGGTAAAGCCAGGTTGTCTTCCACTGAAAAAAGGTCAAGCTATGTTTCCGATAGTACTTTAGAAAAATCAATACTGACATGTTTTTACTGAAAAATCCATCTCTGAGTTTAGGTAATGAAACAAATGCACAGCACTTCTTATTATAAACCTCTTGGGATATCAGAATCATAGAATTTCAGGGACTCAGAAGGTACCAGAGGGCAGAGAAACCAATCTGGACTAGTCTTAGTCTTTTTAATTAGACCTTCTCTAAGCAAGCCATATTCACTCCATTTATCTTCTTAGAGGCAATTTGGTACAATGGACACAACATTACATTTAGCGTAAGGACACCTAAGTTCATATCTCAACTCAGATAATGAATAACAGTATGATTGTAGGCAAGTAAGTTAACCTCTTAGTGCCTCAGTTTCCTCATTTATTAAATGAGAAGCTTGAAACTGATGACCTTTGATGACCTTGAGGGCTTTTAAGCTTTCTTCCAGTTCTAAATTTATTTTCCCATAAGATCAAATCATTCAATTTTTCTGGATCTCAGTTTCCACAGCTATAATATAAAGGCCTTGGACTTCTAAATTCCTTTCTTGCTCTAAATCTATGCTTTCAAATTGCTTAACCTTTCTGTCCCTCTATTTCTTCATCTATAAAATTATGGGTTTAGACTCAATGCTCTTTAAAATCTCTTTCAGCTCTAAATCACTGAGATTGCAATCCCTTGACACTCTACTTTACAAGTGGTTATCCAGACTTTCTTGGAGATCTCCAATGAGGAGGGAAGTCATCACCTTGCAAGTTAATGTCTCCAATCTATTTTCCAATAGCTCAATTTGTATGGAACCTTCTTCCTTTGTATCAAATATAAATACATGTCCATCTAGCAGGCAGTCCATAGGACCTAGATTAATTTAATTTTTGTTTTCCTGGCAGGCGTTAAGTGGTCTAAAATGCACTCCTGTGATTGGGTACCAGTGAATGTACCTTCCCCCCAAAACACACACACACACACACACACACACACACACACTTTGTTTTTAGTGCATATCTAAAAACCTATTTCCTATGAACAGCCATGACCCTGGGGCTCACCATTTCCCATTTCTACCCCTCTCTACCCCCACTCCACAACTCCAAGTAAATCTGCCTGAGAAATCAGAATCCTGGTTCCTCCAGCAGCCTACCTTCTTTGGGAACCACTGACCCGTAGCATCTCCACCAATGCTTTGACAAGCTATGGTACAACCTCAGCAGGGGCGGGTGATCCATTAAAAGCTGGAGTTGTGAAACTCTTTAGATGAGGCTTGTCCCTGCTCAGAGTAATTAATTCTTTGACTGCCACACTGGGATGCGGTGAATGAAAACATACTCTCAGGAGTAACAATTATGCTAATGGTAAGAAGCCAATGAGACAAAGACCACAACAGCTTTGCTGAATTGAGCTAGGTTTTCTGTATGTACAACCAGTGGTTCCATACACACGCATCAGGAAAGCAACAAAGTGGGGAAGAAATCAAGCCCTTAGTGAAGGGGCTTACTTATTCTATCAGTGTGTATGTGCATATGTGTGTGTGTGTGTGTGTGTGTGTGTGTGTGTGTAGGAGAAAGAAATCCTTCAGGACAGGGAGTTTTAACCTAGGGTTTACAGGCACCAAAAGGGTACATGTCTAGGTTCTAAGGAGTCTGTGAACTTGGATGAAGAAAAGAATGACATCTTTCTTTTCATTTACTTCTAAAGGATATTTGGCATTTCCTTCAATCAAAAAGGTCAAAAGTATACAGCAGAAAATAAAAGAAAACTTAGAAGGAAGCATAGAAAAGCAGATTTTCTTTGAAAATAATTTGTAGTATTTATTATGTGATTTTTCAAAAGAAAAATTGAAATGGAAATTCATCATTTTATACTGCTTGCTCTTAAGTTATGCTATGTACATGGAGATTTTTTCTTTTTATATTTGAGTTCAAAATAAATAATTTTCAAATTAAAAAATATAATTATATAATGTTATATACATAATAATTAAAATATATTATTATATAAATGTATAACAAAATTATATGTATAATAAATATATAATACAAATTTAAAATATATGGTTCTTAGAAGAACTGCATAAGCTTCACCACATTGGCAGAGATGTTCACAATACAGACAAGGTTAAGAACCTCTATTCTTGAATCTACATTATCTACATTATTTCTTTCTCCTTCACATATACACATGTGTACACATGCACATGCAAATATGCACACATGCTCATAGAATAAGCACATCCATACTCATAGAATAAGTAAGCTCTTTCACTAAAGGCTAGATTTCTTCCCCACTTTGTTTTTTCCCCCCTGATACATGTATAGAGGCACTGGTTGTACATACAGAAAACCTAGCGCAATTCAGCAAAGTTGAATCTATATTATTTGATAATGTATCATATGTAATTGGGTATCAGATTAATTTCCTGAATAAAGAAAAAAAAATCCCAGTAAACTGGAACTCGAGTTAGCATGGCTGTTAATTTCCCTTTCAATTGGATCTATCTGTGGTATTACTGATTCGGTGTCCTGACAAATGAGAAAACTCTTTTTACTGATGCACAAAGCCACCTTCTCTGAGATACAGCTTGAGAGAGTTGCCTTGGAAGATTGAGAAACTAAATGATGATTCCAAGTTTCTGGGCCAGATCAAAGCAGAGGCAGGGCTTGAACCCGATTCCCCTGTCTCCAAAGCCAACTTTCTCTCCAGTAGATCATGGTGCTTTTATCTATTCTTCTTATTATTAACTAAATTAAGAAACGGCTTGGTATGGTGGCTGGAGAACTGAACCAAGTCTGGATTTCAAGTTCTCTTCATTACTTTGGGCAATCCCGTGAACCTGTCAGTGCTCTAAACAAGACTCTAACAGGGGCTCTCAAACTTAGGGCCGGACTATAGTAAAAACAAAAACTTTGTTTTGTGGGCCTTTAAATAAAGAAACTTCATAGCTCTGGGTGAGGGGGATAAATGTCCTCAGCTGCTGCATCTGGCCCCCGGGCTGTAGTTTGAGGACCCCTGCGTCTAAGAGGTGATAGTTGAGAAGGTGTTCATTTTCATAATTGAAGAATTTCCTCTCTTGAACCTACCTATTGATGATATAACAAAACTAGTAAATAATAATAATATAGAAGATAATAAGCATTTATATATGTCCTACTGTATGCCAGGTATGATACTAAGTCCTGTAGGAATATTATCTCATTTGATCTTCACAGTAACCCTTTGAGGTAGGTTCTATTTTACAGTTGAGGAAACTGAAGCAAATTAAGATGAAGTGATTTACCTGGGGTCACATAGTGATGTATGGAGTGTCTTTGGCTGAATTAGAACTCAGATTTTCCTAATGATCATCCAGCACTGAAGCCCTTTTCTGATGCCATGTTATGCCAATAGATGATGATTCTAGGTTACGAAGGGAGATGAGAGCAGAGGACATCCCCCAAACAAGGTTTGCCAAAGTTTCGAACCTGGGCCAAGGGATAGACTATTAAGGACCACAGTAGATTATAGTGGCTCTTGTCTTTTGAAGAGGCAGCTAGGTGGCAGAGTGGATGGCATGCTGATTGTTGTTGCTCAGTCATTTTCAGCTGTCTGACTCTTTCTGATCCCATGGACAATAGCACACCAGGCCCTTCTATCCTCCACTGTTTCTTGAAGTCTGTCCAAGTTCATGGTCATTGTTTCCATTACACTGTCTATCCATCCCACTCTCTACCATCCCCTTCTCCTTTTGTTTTCAATCTTGTCCAACATCAGGGTCTTTCCCAATGAGTCCCCTCTACTTATTGCATGCCCAAAGTATTTAAACTTCAGTTTCAGTCTTTGACCTTCCACTGAATAGCCTGAATTAATTTCTTTAAGTATTGATTTATTTGATCTCTTTGCTATTCAAAGAACTTTCAAAAGTCTTCTCCAGCACCACAATTAGAAAGCATTGATTTTGTGGTGCTCAGATTTCCTTAGAGTCCAACTCTCAAAGACGTGCATTGCTACTAGAAAAACCATAGTTTTTCTTTTTTAAAATTAATTAATTTATTTTTGGAAAAGCCACAGTTTTAACTCTATGGACCTTTGTCAGCAAGATAATGTCTTTGCTTTTTGTACTCTGTTTCAATTTGCCATAGTTTCCCTTCCAAAGAGCAAAATCTTTCAATTTCATGGCTACGGTCACTATCTTCAGTGATATTTCAACCCGAGACTCCATTTCTGCTCCCTCAATTTGCCGAGTCATGTGACGACCAGTTGCCAAGATCTTAGTTTTTTTATTATTTGTTTAGTTTTTATGTTAAGCTTCAAGCCAGCTTTTCCTCTCTCCTCTTTCATCCTCATCAAGAGGCAGCTTAATTCCTCTATACTTTCTGCCATCAGAGTGGTATCATCTGCATATCTTGGATTGTTGATATTTCTCCCATCCACATTAATTCTAGCTTTTGATTCATCTACCCTGGGATTTCGCATGAAATTAATAATAAAAATAATTAAGTTAAATAAATGATGTGACAATATGCAGTCCTGTTGTACTCCTTCCCAATCTAAAACCAATCAGTTGCTCCATATTAAGTGCCAACTGCTGCTTCTTTGGCAATTAGGGGGAGCGGTAGATACAAAGCTGATTTTATAGTTAGAAAGACTGATCTTCACAAGTTCAAATCCTGCTTCAGACACTCAATAGCAGTGTGATCTTGACCTAATTACTTGACTCTGTTTGTCTTAGATTCTTCATCTGTAAAATGAACTGGAGAAGGAAATGGCAAACCCTTCTCCAGATAGTTGCCAGGATGGTTAATGGAACCTCAAATGGGGTTACAAAGAGTCAGACATGACTGAACAAAAAGAATTTCTTTTTGATCTGCATATAGGTTCCTTAGAAGACAAGTAAGATGATCCGGTACTTCCATCTCTTTGAGGACTTGCCACATTTTAATGTGATTCACACAAAGGCTTTAGTATAACCAATGAAGCAGAAGTAGATTTTCTCGAACTCTTTTGCTTTCTCCTTAATCCAGCTAATATTGGCAAATCGTTCTGCAGTTCTTCTGCCTCTTTGAAAATCAGCCTGCTTTTCAGGTAATTCTTAGTTCACCTATTGCTAAAGGCTACCTTGTAGAACCTTAAGCATAACCTTGGTAATGTGTGAAATAAACAGTTATTTTGAAATCCGAATATTCCTTGGCTTTGCCCTTCTTTAGGACTGAGATATAAAGTGATCTTTCCCAAATTTCCCAAATTTGTTGAGTTTTCCAAATTTGCTATTATATTAAGGACGACACTTTAAAAGCAACACATTTTAAGATTTTAAATAGTTCAGCTGGAATTTCATCACCTGCACTAGCCTTATCATTAGTAATGCTCCTAAGGCCCGCTTGACTTTATTTTCCAGGATGTCTGGCTCTAGATCAGTAACCACACCATCATGGTTGTTAGTGATGTTGAGACCTTTCTTATACAGTTCTTTTGTGTATTCTTGCCACCTTTTCCTAATTTCTTGTTTCTGTTAAGTCCTTGCCTGCTAGACCTAAATTCAAATCCTGTTTCAGATATTTATTTATCTCATGACTTTCAATATTAAATTGCTCATCTGTAAAATGATTTCTTCTGCACAAGATGGTGGTGAGAGTCAAATAAGATAAACCACATAAAGTGTTTTGTAAACTTTAAAACCTTAAAAATAGTAATGAAAGGCTAGCTATTAACTACGTTCAGGTAAGTTAATTGTTCAGAGACCTGGGATCACAGCAACTGCCCAAGCCCATCAAAAAAGTGACAAAATTTTGGTAGTTCCTAGGTGGAAAGAGATATGATCAGTAGCCAGGGTAAATCCCTTCAAGAGTAACAATTTCAAGCCCAGATTCTGTGTACTATGGCACCAGATAGCTGCCCTCAAACATTTCTTCCATCAACGTAGATAGGATAATAAGCTCAATCATAGACTTAGAGCTGGAAGGGAACTCAGAGGCCATCTATTCCAACTCTCCCATTTTACAAATGAGAAAACTGAGGCTCAGGGACTTAAACGTGACTTGCCTTAAACATATGGGTAGTAAGTAGCACAATTCAATTTCAGTCCCAATTTACATATGGGAGAGAACTTAAAGTCCAGCCCTCCTATTTTACAGATGAGAAAACTAAGGCTTAGGAAGCTTGATTGATTGTCCCAGAGTCACAAATCAGTGTCAAAGGCAGGCAGGTCTTTCTGACTCTGAGAGCACTTCTCTTTCTACTTTGTCATGCTGATTTCCCAGAAGGTCACTAGAATCTATAACATTAAATTATTTGAAATATTTTATTATAGATTTCTGATTTATTTAAATAAACACAAATAATTTAATAAATATAATTCATTATATAAAATATTTTATATATAACCAATTCATATGCAATAAATATGTTAGACTTTAATTATATATACACAATTACACTAATATTATAAATGTTTATTACACAAGTTATATATGTGTATATGTACGCACACAATGCACATACCATTATTTGAATATTACACATTTTACTGCACATTATATATGTGTATATGTATATATATAATGCACGTATAATTATATTAATGTTATATATACACATACATATATATGCTGTCTGTTATATATGTGTATATTTACTTACATGTGTTCATATACATAATGCACATATAATTATATTAATATTATATATATATATATTTACTGCATTAATTACACATACATCTGTATATACATATACATGTATCTTTGGAGGAAATATTATGTCTCTGTCTACCTTCCATTATATGTATTCCTTTTTATCACTGCTTATGGAATGAATCCAGTAATTTTTTAAGGACAAAACCCCAACAAAGACCTACCCATAGAGTCAACAAGACAACTGTGAGATTCATTACACAGTCAGACATGGTGTTTTGGCTTCTAAGTAGGCAGAAGGCTGTAACATTAACACATGGTTCATTAGAGCAGAATTAGAGCCTGGTTATTCAGTACTCCAAAAATTAGGGATGGTCTGCATCAAGCTGATTTTCCCATGAAAACAGGGAGCCTCCAGTTCAACACTGGAAAATCACTAATTATGGTCTTGAACCTATTTATATGCAGAAAACACACCCTCTTTTCTCCTGTTAACTCTATAGTTTCTGAATGCAGAATACTTTAAGCAAAGGCTAGATGATCACTTCAGAGAGAAAATTTATTTTTTTCCTCCTTAGCTGAGAAAAAGATTTTTGTTTTGTTTTGTTTCTGAGATAAAGATTGTTAAGATATAGATTTTGAAATGTCTCCACATTTTTCTTTTTCACAGAGCAGCATTTTGTTTACACGGCTCTTTATATGATAGGTACCCAATGCATGTTTGTTGATGGAATGGTAACATCACATTTGCATCATTGTACAAATTATTCTATTTAATTCCTTCAACAATTCAGGTTTTATTCATCAAACAATAACTTCAAATTATTGTTTCAGATTTGTGACAGGTTTTGTTATTCTGTGGTCTATTTTAAAGGTATGATTAGGCCACTGCCAATCCCTTCATGACTTTGGTTCCTACTGAACTCTAAGCCCAGGTAATTTCTCCCACCAATCTGTAAATATTTTTTCCTTCCTCTGAAGTCTTGTAGCCTTTTGCATTGTACCCAGAATCCTCAAATCTCAGAGTTACAAAAGAACCCAGAAGACATTTAGACCAAATCCACCCTGGGAAATGCATCTCTTCTCCACTCTCTCAGAGACAAGCAAAGGCTCTCAGTGAAGGGATCCACATTGCTTCCCAGCGTAGTCCATATTCTTTTCAGCTGTGGAATGTCTGTCATGGGGCCCAGGTGGTCCTCATAGATGAATGTTTTATGGAGCCTGCTCTATCTGGCCTGATCCATGTTTGATATTATACTCTTGCCATCTTTCTTCCCCTTCCCCTTCCTTGCAACCATATGTATAGCTTTCCTACCCTCCTTTCAGTTTTAGAATCATAATCAAAGGAATCCCATCACTATCACTTTATGGCCCACTCCTTTAGCTTTCTAAACTCTCACACCCAGGCCATTCCCTAAACCTGGCCAATATTCTCCCTTGAGATTCCTCAGAGTTTATTCGATTTCATAGGCAATGAAACTTTGGCCTTGGAGTCAGAAAGACCCCAGTTCAAATACTGTTTCAAACGCTTTATGGGTATGACCCTTTCTCAGCTCTATTTCCCTTACTTATATTGAGAGAGACAGTAGATTCAGTAGTCTTAAAGGTGTCTTTCAGTTCTAGATCTTAGATTTATTTTCTTCTCCAACAGAATGCAAGCTCTCCGAGGGTAGGCACTGATCAGCTTTTTGTTTGTATCTCTAGCACTTAACATAGTGTCTGGCATATAGGAAGTGCGTAATTTTTTAAAATAAGTAATTCATCCAAACATTTATTCATTCCCTTTTGTAGAATTCTAATTTTTAAGTTTTTGCTGACAATGAGCCAACATTTTCCTTCTTGTAAACTTCTTCCTATTCCTCTTAATTCTTCCCTCTAAGGTCTTGATAAACAAAATAAATGTCTTTTTTTGGACAGTTTTTTCATCTCACCTGAGAACTTAACAATTTTATCTTTTGTTCTATTTATTTGTGCTTCTGATTTACCTTTTTCTGCTCTATTCTTATAGGTTGGGGACCAGGCTTTTTTTTAAATTTTTATTATTGATTCCTTGCTGTTCTGGTTTTGTTCTTAGCAGGTGCTTAATAAATCATATGACTAAGTTTTGGGGTTGGAATGATCCTTAACAGTCAGACATTCCTATCACCTCTTCAATATTCTGAATAAACAAATATACCCATCAAATCTTTGTTTCCAGTTCTCAGCTGAGGGAGAAACCATCCACCTTGGAAATTACCCATTCCACTTTGGGAGAACACATATCATAAGGAAAAAAATTTCCCAACATCAACCTCTCAACTATCAGACTCGTTGCTCCTATTTCTTACTTCTGAGACAAAAAAAGATGAATCTAATCTTTCCTCCACAGGATACATCTTCTAAGATTTCAATGGTATTTATTGGGCCTGGCATTGAAAGCCCTAAAGGCAAAAAAAGAAAATAGAACTTGTCCCAAGGGATCTTTATTCAAGTGTTCACAAGGATATGCAGAAAAAGCAATAATGTCAAGATGGAGAGAGTGTTCCTAATTGAGGTAACTGGGAAAGCTATGGTAGAAGACTCAGCTTCTTAAACTGTGATTTGCAACCCAATATGGGGTCTTGTAACTAAATGTGGCATCACAAAATTATGATTTGTTATCAGTAAATATTTGATTTATAAGCTTATTTTATGTGGCTGTATACCTGGGTTACATAATAATTTTGTGGGCAAAAAGGGGTTGTTAGTGGGAAAAGTTTTTTTTTGTATATCTATTTTATATACCTATTTACCCAGGATCATGTAAAAATTGATCAGGTGAAAAGTTGTCAGAAATGGAAAAATTTAAGAAGTCCTGTTTTATATTACTCTCCATATGCACTCTGCCTTATCAATGACCACCCTGAAATGAAGTGCCCCAAACAGTGTGACTGTTGTCTGACTAAAATGGAGTATAACTAGACTACCACCTCCTTTTTTCACAATACCATGTTTTACCTTATTTTGTGATTCTTTGGCTTAAGTCTCTCCCCATTAAACTCTATACAGCTGTCATACTGATTTTCCTAAATTGTGGATCTGATCACGTCTCCCCTTATTCAATAAACATAAGTAGCTCTCTATCACCTCCAGAATAAATAAAAATAATCCTGTGTTTGGCATTTAAGATCATTCATAACCTGGCCCATTACTGTCTTTTCATTCTTATACTTCATTGTTATTCTGTCATTTCAGTCATGTCCAACTCTTCGTGACTCCTTTTAGGGGTTTTCTTAGCAAAGATATTGGAGTGGTTTGCCATTTCCTTCTCCAGTTCATTTTACAAATGGGAAAAGTGAGGCAAAGAGAATTAAGTGACTTGCCCAGGGCCAGATTTGAACTTAAAAAGATGAATTGGGTCTTCTTGATTCCAAGTCCAGTGCTCTAATTACTTTATCACTAGTTACCCTCTTCCTTTTTTCTAAAATAACTGGGGAAGAGTAAAGTGTATCTCACAAGATATTCCATCTTGTTACTGTCTTTTCACTGATTATCCCTCATGCCTAGAACAACAGCCTTCCTCATATCTGTCTTCCACCTTCCCTGATTTCCTTTAAGTCTCAGGTAGATTCCTACCTTCTAAAGGAGATTTTCCTTTCCCCACTCATCTCCCCACTGAGAGTGATTTTTGAGCTTATCTCTAGTTTATCCTGCCTGTATCATGGTGGTACATTTGTTTACACATAGTCTCCCTTATTAGAAATGCAAGCTTCTTAAGAGCAGGGACTGTTTTTACCTTCCTTTGTATTCTTAGGACTTAGCAAAATATTTAAAATATAGCTGATATCAACAAGTGCTTATTGACTTGACCCGAATTGACTCGAGGCAGCCTGAACTTTCCTGGCCATAGCATACTGTTGGCTTATGGTTCCCTAAACTCCTGCCCCAAGATCTTCTTCAGACAAATCTTGCCACATCTTTCCAATCTTGTATTTAGGTTAAAAACCCAAATGCAAGAAAAATCGACTTACAAATGTAATGCTTTCCATTTATCCTTGTTGAATTTCATCTTACTAGATGGAAACCGTCACTCTAGCCTGTTAAGATCTCGCATCCAGATTGTGGGTGACAAGTGTATCAGTTGTCCTGCCTAGCTTTGACTCATTGACAAATGTGATAAATGTGCTCTCTACGCCTTTAGCCGAGTCATGGGTAAAAAATGTTAAGCAGGATAGGATCCACCACAGATTCCAAAGTTATTTGATTGAACTTGAATTCACGAATGAACAAACCAATGTAGATAAATGGGATAGGTGCTGAAAACTCACCAAGATAAAGTTATAGCCCAATAGAAAATAAACAAAGACATGTTTTTGAGAGGAACAGGGATCTATTTGATATAAATATTGAGAGTTGGACTTGTTAGAAAGACAGAGAAAATAGGAGAAAGTGAAGGTATATCTTTTCAGGACTTCTCTATGTATGTATCCTTTTAAACCAAATTCTATGAACAAGGTTTCAGTCCATGCAAATTGAATAGCAAGTACTTAATCAATATTTGCTGTAATATAAGAGCGAGATCTGTTTATACAGTGATACCAGTTACTTAGAGGGACTGTGTAATCTCCTTCCAACTCTGATTACCAGGACCTTTGAAGAGAAGCCCTTTGTTGTACGGAACAAAAACAGCACTGGCCCCAGAGATAGGAGACCTTGGTTCAAATGATAATTCTTAGCTGTGTGACTCCAAGCAGATCCCTTAACCTCTCTGATCCTTCTTTAGCTTTTCTGACAGGATTGGGCAATCCTTTCATTGGATGTGCATTTCATTTTATTTCCTTCCCAGTGAATGGGGCTTGATATATTTTAGGTCTTTCATCTCATCAGGATGGCTGGATGAACTAAAAAGGAATCCCCAAGAAGGCTTTTCCTCTTTGTATACTGACTTCATCTCCTCTATGTACTGAAGAATGAACGTGCTTAAAATGCAGCAGGGGTGACTTCAGTCTGTTACAAGGAAGAAATTTCCCAATAGAGCACTTTGTTTTGTGACTCTCTACTGTGCTTGCCATTTAATGGCGTGTAATATAGTTCTCAGTGCTGGTCTCCCATCCTCCTCTGGCCCAGGAGCTCTTAACCTTTTTAGTACCATGGAGTCCCCTTGAGTGAGCTGATAAAGCTCATGGACTTCTCAGAATCATGTCTAGAATAAAATACATAGGATTATAGAGAAAACTAATTATATTGAAATAGCTATCAAAATAATTACAAAAACGCAATTACAGATTCTAGATGATAAACTCTTTATGGGCAAAGACCATCCTAAATAAATTCTTTTTTTTTTCCCTCCAAGGGTGAGCACAGTGCTCTGTACATAGTAGGTACTTAATTTTTGCTGAATAATGTATAAGCTCCTTTTTATGATACCAGGGCCTTTGGATAGAAGCAGTGAATTGGAGGAAAAAGAGCATATGACTGATTCAAATGCTAAAAAAAAATCACTTTAATTCTTTGAACCTCAGGTTAGCCATCTGTAAAATGGGAAGAGGAATACTGAAGAGATGATCCCATAGGACTATTGTGAGAAAAGAACTTTATCAATCTTTTAGAAATGCAATGTATTAATTAATAGAATGTCCCCAAAAGTATCGGTATAGTTAATTTCATAAAGCTTCATTTTCAATGTTAAATTTCAAATTCATTTAAACTATTGGCTTAAAACTACTCTGAGACTTTTGGAACACCCTGTCTTTGGAGACTTAGCTTGTTACCTTATCTGGAATTGGGAGAATGGAAGAATTCATTGGGAATCTTGAAGGTATTTCTAGGGGTTGTAAAATGAAATGTAGAAATTCAGTTTGCAGCCTTTTGAAAAATTGTGGTTAAATCAGATTTCACATTTAATCCCAACATGGTGATATCCAAGTTGTTAAATGCTTGAGCTACAAAAAATTTTACTCAGAATCACTATTTCACAATAGCAGGAAATTACATGCAAGAGAACATATAGTCCAGGGCAATCAGCATCAAGAAATGTCCTTGTTAAGGCATCATTAATATGAAGTAGAGGCTCATTCAAGCTTTGAATAAACACCAAAATGAGGAAATTAAGTAGAATCAAGAATATAAATAAAATTTAGGGAGATTTCACACTGAAAGCCTTGCTGCACATATTCTCTAGAAGTGGACAGTGCTTTTGGTGCATTCTATATGTGCTTCCTGCTTTCTCACTGGTATTAAACTAGAAATGTATGGCTTCTTCGAAAGCCTTGGTTTCCTACACATGTAACTAGAAATTAAAAATGACAATTCTGGCTTCTTATCTACAAGAAAAAATGGGGAGAAAAATTAGAGAATTATGGGAAATATGTTGGAGAAAAAAGACCCTATATTATAGTTGTGCCCTGCTATATACCTACACACACATATGTATGAATGTATAAATATATGTATATATTAATTTCTACTGATATTTGAAATTTATATTATCTGAATTTCCAGATATATACCTCCTTATCTACCATTTGTAGAAAGACATCCCTTGAAACAAAGAATCAAAAAGAAAGAGAGAGGGGAAACAATCTAGGAAAAAACTAAGCAACAGGGTATCCTAATTAGAATCTGCAATGTTCTACTATCCCAGAAGGAAGAGAAGGGCATTTTCTCATCCCTTTTTTAGATTCCTTCAGATTCTCTCTCTCTTGTCTTCTCCTCCTCCTCTTCCTCCTCCTCCTCCTTCTACCATGGTCAAAATAAAATACTAATAGCATTTACCCCATGGGATTGTTGGAAAAATCAACTAAGATAGTATATAAAATTTGCAAATTTTAAAGTACTATGCAAATGCTGCCATCATCATCATCACATTACAGACAGGATTTTTATCCATGTACAAGTGGGACTAGATGGTTCCTGAGGTCCCTTTAAACTGCATGGTTCCATGATTTTGAAGGAAGGCCTTCATCATTTTATTGGTTGCCCTCATCACAAATAAGTTATCGCTAAAGCTTATTTCTACCTGGGGATGCTACAGTATCTCTCCCAAATATGACCTCCAAGTTAGGTGCTGGAAATTCCCTAGTTTGTAATGAGGGTAAACACTCTTCTTCTACAGGATTCTGGATAACTTGAATTTCCTTTTTTATTGAGCAAAATGATGATTCCATACTTGAGCAGTATGGGATTCTGTTTCTCATAGACATGAAGTATAGACACAGTTCAGTTCTATGATGTCACATAAATATACCACTTCCACCATAAGATCTTTCATTAATTTAGTTTTTTTTCATGTTTTAGCTGAAGTAAAGGTCGAAAGAATATCAATCTAAAAATAAAAGGGACTCCAGATGGCATCAAGAGACCCCTACAACCATCCCAAATTTTCTAGGTAGACTAAGACAAAGTCATGGGATCCTATTTAAGAGTTATTAGGAAACTCAGGGGCCCTTGGAGTTTGATTCTCTCATTTTACAGATGAGGAAACTGAAACCCAGAGAATTAAAATGACACATACTCAAGACTTCAGAGCTAGTAAAGGTCTGAGGTGAGACTCAAACCCATGTCTTCTGGGTTGTAAGCCAGCTCTGCATAGACTAGGTTATTTTCATCTTACTAGTTCATAACAGTGATGATGACTTAGATTGATCATTTAACAACAGTAGGTGCCAGGCCAGGGAGGTGAGAGGCCTGGATATTTTTTTTCATATTAAAAAAGGCTAACACTTAAAGGTATTTAGAATTACTACTTTTATCTTTCCTATCTTTTTTATGAATGAAGGGATTGCAGTGGTTACCTAGTTCAAAATCTTTCCCTCCCAGTTTTAGAGATGAAGAAACTGAGTGCCACAGAGATTAAGTGATTTATACAAAATCACTCAGGTAACAAGTATGAAAAGTGGGATTTCTATGAATTTAAATCCACTTACTTTTCCCATTACATTTCATTGCATCTCAGGTCAATCCAAATCACTTTCCATCAAAGTAGTACCATCTGAGCTTGTACAATTACTTGATTAATACTTTCAACAAATTATCATTCCATCACACTATTTTCTTTGGGGCTTCAGTAAAACCATTACATTAAGGAAAAGCAGATTTTGAATGGAATGAGTGGAAAGGCTGAGATGATGAAACTTAAAGATATTATTCTCATTCTCCCTCTCTCTTCTTCCTCCTCCCTCTCTCTCTCTCTCTGTGTGTCATCTCTGTCTCTCCCTCTCTTCCTCTCCCCCCTATTTCTGTCTCTTCCTCCCTTTCTCCCTTCCCCGCCTCTCTTTCTCTCTCCAAAAACTATACAGTGTCCTTTCCATCTTCATCCTGAACTATTCACTTTGAACTGAAACATCCCCCTTTCCCTCCTGTACAATGATATTGTTGCTCTGTTTTCTCAGCTTAGAAAGGAGATTTCTAGAAACCTGCTTGTTTTGCACTGTAAACATCATGTTCAGGCGGTCTACAAATTGCTTTTAAGAGAATAACCTTAGTCAACATCCTCTCTGCAGAGCGATCGTTGCACATTAATATTATCAAGGTCACCCAGCCCAGTTTCTTCACTGCACTCAACATGGGGGAAAAAGGGAAGAAAAAAAATCTTGTTAAAAGAAAACATTAGCTGAGGGAAGGACTCCACAGCAGCAGAGTGTCCTGGGCAGGACCGGATACACTAACCCCGCTCTGGCAGGGCAAACACTCTGAACAGGAGGGTAGGGGGAGGAGTGAGAAGGATCAAAGCAGAAAGAAAACAAAACCCAGCTGGTCATGAGATCTACCTTGGCCAGTCCAGCACAATTAGGCTGAAGGGCTTCCCACTGTTTCCCTAACTTTTGGAAGCACCCCATGGCCCAGAAGAAAAGGAAGAAGGAAATGTCTGTTGGGTGATCAAACACTTTTGAGACCAATGACTGACATCTCAGCTGGGGTTCTGTCTGCTCTCTGTTTTCCTTCTGTTTCACTCTTTCCAGTTCAAACAGGTTGGAGTAACTGGCCTGTCCAAGAAGAATGTCAGTCTGCCTAGATACCCTGACTAATACCTTCAAATAGAGAATATTTGGGAGGGGGGGGAAGCCCTGAAAAAATTAGGAAGGGACCCTCTTGCCAAACTACTTCAAAGTGGTTTTGACAGCTGAACTTTTGAAGAGGATCAAAGGTGAGGGGAATAGCTGGAATTCATTTAAGATGGAAGGAAGGGAGGAGGGAAGAATTCCCAATGGCTTTTCTCCAAGATCTGAAGTTGTCCTAGAGGGAAAAAAAGGTTCTCAAATCCTCTCTTTAGGGAATGATCATATCTTATTAGATTCTGAAGACTTGTTATGGGGTGTTTGAAGTAGTATTACTCTCAATTTCATCCAAAGGTCTCTCTGCTTGTACTTTACTTTGTCAAAGGACACAGGTTGAAATCCCAGTCTAGCCACTATTATTTAATATTATTTATAATATTATTATTTAATCCCTTTGGATTAAATAATTATTTAATCCCTTTGGGTCCTAGTTCCGTTTTTTTTTTTTTTTTTTTTTTTTTTTTGCTAAATGAGAGAGTAATCATGATTCTACAATCATATTTATTCAACTATTCCCCAGAGCAAGGTTGTTTTGTTGTGGTTGTTGGGTTTTTTGTTTGGTTGTTTTCCCCCCCACCGACTAGACTGGTGAATGAAATCCTGCAAGCACTGAGCATCTGGATCATGAAAGACCTTACTACTAATCGAATACTTACAGTGCCTGGCATATAGTAGGTGGGAAAAATAAATAAAAATATAAATACTAATAAATATTTATTGCCTGACAGACAAGTTCTCATGCAGATGGCACTGTGGTGTTAGTAGACAGATTTAGCCCAGAGTCAGGAATATCAGGGTTCAAATCCAGTCTATTTTCTAGATATTGACAAGTCATACAACTTCTCTGAGCCACAATTTCTTCACCTGCAAAATGATAATAGTAAAAACAATCATAGCTGCCTCATAGAGTTGTTCCTGTTCCTTGTCTTTATCTCCAGTAATCTATTTTTCTTCAGCTCAGACTCCAACTTTCTATCCAGTGTCTTTATTGATTTTTTTTCCCTACAAGGACTCTTGCTGCCCAACTTATCCTGTAAGTATCTAAATTTTATTAAATATATGATCATTTTATAATAGTTTTAAAGCTGAAGAGGACCACTTGGTCCGAATTTTCTTTAAAAAATTATTTTATAGATAAGGAAACTGAGTAACTAGGCGGTTATATGGCTTTCTAAAGTTACACAGAGGACATGTCCTCCCAATTTGAATAGAAGCTATCTGAAGGCAGGAACTGTCTCACTTTTGTCTTTGTAACGCAGGAATATAGGAGAGGATTGATATGGAGCGATACTCTGCTGATTTATGGAGTGATTGATTATAAGACATTAAATGAGATAATGTTTGTAAAGTGTTTTGCAAACTCTAATTCACTATGCAAATGTGAGTTGTTATTTTTATTGAAGAAATTTTAAAACCTTAAAACTGTTTAAATGCTAGGTTATATTATTACTTTTATCATCATCATGCTATAGATTGAATTTTATGGATTGGGTAAGAGCCTGGAGCAGATGGCCTCCAAAATCTCTTCCTGTGCTAAAATTCCAAGAGTCTCTAAAACTAGAGTATTTCCATAATATCTTACTAACATGGTATTGGGTAAGGAGATGGCCTCAAAGTCAAGAGAATATGGATCCAAGTCTCACTTCTGCTTTTGTATCCCACTTAATTTGTAAGCATATTCTAAATCAGACTTTTAAGAACACATCTTTTGAATTCAAATCTGGCCTCTAGCTGTGAAACCCTGGGCCAGTCCCTTAATACTCTTTGCCTCAGTTTCCTCATCTATAAAATGAGCTAGAGAAGAAATGACATAATATAATATATTAATATATGGTAATATATTATATTGACATAATATATTCTACATCACTATAATAATATACTTGAGTATGTTATTAAATATATACATATGACCATGTAGTCATAGTTTTTTGTTTGTGCAATGATTTAAGGCAAGAAAACCCCAAATAGGGTCACCAAGAGTTGGACTCTATTGGGAAAAAAAAAAAAAAACTAACTGAAATATTAGAAATTGCCTACCTGCATTGGTAGTGGGAAAAAATACCACAATAACAAGAGGAAAAAAATATTAGACAGAGTTTTGAGTCTTACAAAGTTCTTTATAAATATTATCTCATCCTCACAGCAACCCTATTATTATTTTTATTTTACATCTAAGGAAACTGAGGCAAACAGGGCTTAATGACTTGCTTAAGATCAAACAGCCAGCAAGTATCTGAGACTAGCTCTGAACTTAGATCTTCATGATTCAAGGTCTAGTGCTCTATTTGCTGTGTTACTTAGCTCTTTAAATCATTGAAATTAGAGGTCTAGGCTATAACTGTGTCCTTTACTAACTTAAATTAAAATAAATATTGATCCTTCTTCAGTACACTGCTGCTAAAAACTGGGGAAGTAGGGAGGGGAGGGAAGGGACCCATCCCCGGTGAGATTGCCTCATTATCTTGAATCACTGAAGGACAAAGGAAAAAAAAAATTAAATGAGTGGACACTGGCGCAGAGCCTTGGACGCAAGGAGGCATGGGACAATTGCAAGCTTTCAAGTAGGTTATAAGTACACAACTTCCTCAATGCTAATCTGTTCTCACTTAGTTTCATCTTTTCTCTTTTAACCCTAGTTTTTAATATTTAGTCAATGGGAAATATCTATAAATTTGGGGATTCCCAGATCTACTAATCTTAACTATCTCATTTAATTTTCATTTTTTTTGGATCATATTTTCAACAAAGGGGTCCTTGTTTCCCTTATGAAATTCTTCCCACTTTGCTTTATTCTTTAAATCTTCACTTAATGTATGGCTAGCTCTTGAGATCTACATTGTCTTTGCATTATATTCCTCAGGATATATCAGGCATATATCCTGTAGTAGATGGAGGATTGAGAAGATCTGGATTCAAATTCCACCTCAGGTTGTGTCACCTTCAGAAAGTCACTTATTCTCCTAGAGGCAACTCTTTAAGACAGAGGTTCTGAACCTTTTTAGTTTCTTTGGCTGTCTTAATGAAATCTGTTAACCCCTTTTCCAGAACAATATTTTAATATTAAATATTGTTGTTAAAATAACTTTCTTCATATAGTAAAATAAAACACATAGAATTGCAAAGGAACTCAATCACATTGTAATACAGTTACCAAAAACTGCTTAAGAGTACCTATTTATACAAAATATTTAAAAAATTCCTGCATTGATGAATTTTGTCATCAAAAAGTTTCTAATAACAATGTAAGAATTGACACTAACCTTATGCACAAATGCATAATTGACAGAATGTAAAATACTTGAGATTTGGAATTATTTTATTTTTTAAATCAGCTTCATTCTGGCACAGTACTTGGCACATAGTAAATGCTTAATAAATATTTGTTGAGAAAATGGCTTAATCACAAGAGCATTGAATGGACAAAAATTGGTGAATTTCCATAAAAGCAGTAACTAATATTTGATAGAAGATTTAAAGTTCATAAAAGGATTTCCTTATAACAGCTCTATGAGTCCAGAGGATTCTTACAAGCATGATTATCCTGATTTTACAGATGAGGAAACCAAGGCATATAAAAGTGAAATGAATTCCCTGAAATCAGAAGCTTCTCAGTGTGAGAGCTAAGATGTAAATCAAGGTATTCTAGTCTGAAATTCTGTGCTCTAAAATAATAATTTCTTTTCAGAACTGTTTGGAAAAACTCCCTGATCTTTGTGAATGAAGCTAATTTATTAATTATGTGTTCTAAGATTTTCCAGTTGAGATGGTAGAACCATGAATAAAGAAAAAATAAAGTAAACAAAACTTACTTCTAACTTTCTTGATGGAACAGAAAATGGAAAAATGCAAAGGGTCACAAATATGGATGTTTAGGGGGGAAATCTCTTCTTTCTGAAACTATACAAATTCATAAAAGGAACTAAGCAAATTTCATGGCTGCCCAAGTTAGGGAACAACCATTGTGACAAATAATACTTGATGTGGGCATACCTCCTACCCCCTTTTGATAATAATAATAATAATAATAATATTTATACAAGCTTACTATGTGCTAGGCACTTTAAAGTAATCTCATTTGATCCTCACAACAACCTTGGGAAGTAGGTACTATTATTATCTCCATTTATAGATGAGGAAACTGAGACTACATGACTCGCTCAGGGTCAAACAGCCAATAAATGTCAGAGGTCATATTTGAACTCAGGTCTATTCTGACTCCAGGTCTGATGCTTTATCCAGTGTTCCACCAACCTGCCAACATTTATGTAGAAGCTAGGGAGGGGAGAAGCCAATCTATAAAACCTTCACCCCTCCGGATATCTTTGAGCCATGTTCTTGATCTCACCAAACTCCATCCCCTTAGACACACAAAGAACTGCAACCAAAGAACGGACAGGCATTTATTACATATCTGCTAATTGTAAGATACAGTGCCGGTCATTACAATCCAAATAAAGAAAGCCCTTTATTTCTGGCAAGCTTACATTCTACTGGAACGTACTGTGAGAGAGAAGGAGAGGATGGAGGGATGCAAGGCAGATTTTCTAGAGAATGTGTTCCTTGCATTGAGTCGGGAAGAACTTTAAGAATTAAAACTGAAGAACGTATTCCAGGCAAAGGGACAGAAAGATGCTTCTTGTATTAGGCTAATTCACCTTGTCCTTGACACACTGCTCCGATTGCTGGTGAATGATCGTTTGGCTCATTTCCTATTTTAAACTTCATGAGGGTTATGATCACAGTTATGTTACTGAAAAAAAAAAGACAGCTTTCATGGTTTTAGACATTCATTAACATTATAAGAACAGTGAAAGGCCTTGAATCTATCCCATTTGAAGTTCAGTTGGAGGAATCAGGGATGCTTAACCAGAAAAGAAGCATCTGAGCATATGAAGCATCAAGCATTTGAAGGGCTGTCATGTGCTGAGAAGCATTGGGTTTGTTCCACTTGGCTTCAGAGGGAAGAACCAGAGGTTGTGGGTGGGAGATGCAAAGAGAAAAAATTAAGCTTTGTGTTAGGGGAAAAAATCCAAACTGGCTAGTAATTAAGGGCTCTTTAAAAGTAGAACGAGCTGCCTCATTAGGCAGTGAGTCCCCTCTCACTGAAGGTCTTCAAGGATAGGCTGGACGACCATTCATTGGGTGTGTTGATGAAGGAACTGCTTTCCCTTTATGAGCTAGACAAGTTGGCCCCTGGGGTCCCTTCAGAATCTGACATTCTCTGACTCACTGTCACAGAAAACGAAGGCTGCTCTGCTCTCAGACTTTGCAATATTCATTAACCCTCAGAGCTCCCTCATGAAGTCTGTCATCATCAAGAAGAAAGGAAGTATAAAGGCAAAATGATGCAATAATATCATGAACAAGTATGGCCTCCACCCTCTGTCCTTTTCCCTTGCAATGGATCCTTGTTGACATCTCAACAAAACAGACTGGAGGAGGGGAGGAAGGTTGGGGCTCCAGCCAAAGCCTCCCACTTTTGCGGAACCAGCCTTTCTTTATTTTGGAAGAATCTTTGGCCAGAATACTCAGCTGGTAGTGTTCCTTGGTTGCAGTTCTTTGTGTGTCTAAAGGGATGGAGTACGATGAGATCAAGAACATGGCTCAAAGATAGCCAAAAGGGGAGAAGGTTTTATAGATTGGTTCCTCCCCTCCCTAGCCTCTACATTTCTTTTTGGGAGATTTGCCCAGTCATTTGCAAGGAGACAGGGCTTCCTCTGATCAAGGACAGCTACTGAGAACACTTCCAAGATGTTCTTTTGAAGTGGTTGGGGAAGCAAAGAATAGGGTGGGACTAAAGGATTCTGGAAAATAATAGCAGTGGGGAAGCAATTTATAGGGCAAGCAGGTTCTTAAACCACAGTGGAGTCAGAGACTTCAAATGGGGACAAATGACCATGGTCCCACCATTTTCCCCCAGTGGCCCTCACTTGCTTGAGACTGAGAAGACACTCAGGAAAGGATTCTTGTGGGTGGGAGGGTAGGAGATGTTCCAAAAACCTCTTCTGGGGAATCAGTTTTAAAGTTGCAATCTCTCCCCTGATCCTCTTTTCCCCGTGACCTTCAAGTATTTATAGCCTAGTCAAAAGAACCCTGCTAAGGCCCTGCTGAGTTGGCTTCAATGTCAATCTGTACTACTTTGTACCTGTGTAATAAAGGCCAGGTCCACAAATGGGTAGCTTAGATCCAAGAACACGGGGCCTGGAGTCAGGAAGACCTGAGTTCGAATATAGCATCTTAATTTACTAATGGTGTGATCTTAAATTGCTTAAGCTGAATTTGCTTCAGTTTCCTTATAAAATTTGTGAAATAACTTTCACAGTGTTTGGTACAGAGTAAGCACCATATAAATGTTAGCTATTATTATTATTATTATTAATCTCTCTGGGTCTCAATTTGCTCTTCTATCAAATGAAAAGAAATAGACTATACTATCTCTCAAAATGATGCTCCCAACTCTGAAATTTCATAATTCTAGGAATATTTATGTTTTACATAAAGATAACTAAGGACATTATTTAATCCCAGTACTTAGTCTTCTTTTTTGGACTCAGATTCAAAGGTACCTCTCCTATGAAGAGTTCCTCACCATCCCCACTTGTTGATAGTTCTCTCTCCTCCCTTCCTCTCTACTCCCTTCCACTTTCTTTTCCTCCCATTCCCTCTCTTTATTTTTCCTTCCCTTCCCTCTCCTCCCCCTCCTCTTCTATCTACTCTTATCCTCTCCTGTCCTATTCCACTCTCTACTCTCCTTTTCTCTCATCTATTTTCTCTTATTTCGCTCTCATCTGTCCCTCTTTTCTTCTTCCCTCCCCCGCTCCCTTTCTCTACTTTTTTCCTTTTTCTCTCCTCCTCATCCCCTCCTATCCTCTCTTCCCACTTCTCTCTTCCTTTCTCTTTTGCCTTCTCCTCTCCTATCCTGTCCTCTCTGCTCCTCTCCTATCCTTTCTTCTCCTCTCCTCTCTTCCTCTCTCCTCCCCTTTCCTCTTCTCTCCTTTCCTCCCCTCTCTTTGTCCCCTCTTTTCTTCCTATTCCCTCTCTTCTCTTTCTCTCCCTTCCCTCTCCTTTCTTTCCCTTTCCCTTCTTCCCCTCCTCTTCTGTCCTCTCCTCCCCTTTTCTCTCACCTCTTTTCTTTTGTTTCATTCTCATTTCTTTCTCTTCCCCTCTTCCCTCTTTTCCCTTCCCCCTTTTTTCTCTCCTCCCCATCTCTTCCAATCCTTTCTTCCCTTTCTCCTCTCCCTTCCCTTCTCCTGTTCTGTCCTCTCCTGTTTTCTCCTCTCCTCTTTTTCCTCTCTTCTCCTCCCTTCTCTTTTTTTCTTCTCCTCTTCTCCCCTTTCCTTTCCTCTCCTTTCTTCTTCTCTGTTTCACTCCCATTACTTCCCCTTTCCCTTCTTCTTTCCTCTTTGCTCTTTCCTCTCTCCTTTTACTCTGTTTCTCTCTCTCTTTTTATGTCTTTTTAATTTTGTTTGACTTGATTTTCAACATGCTATAACTTGAAATAGAGTGTAAACTCCCTGAGAGCAGGGCCTATTTGCAGTTTGCTTTTGTATCTCTTACAAAAGGTCTATACATATTAAGTGCTCGATAATTGTTAGCCTGGTTGAATTCAGAGGAGGATTTGTCATAGGGCTCCTTCACAGAGAATGTCCTTGTATTATATTTGGCATGAATCACTTTAACAAAATTTTATTTGCACAGTTTTTCAAGAATACAAATGTTACATAAATCGAGGTATAATGGCAAGAGGTTTTGTTTTAATGAAGTTCTCTCCATACATTTAGAAATATTTTTGGCCACATCTCTTGCTAGCCTTATCTTTTAGAGAGAAGATGCCCCTGATGTCTAATGAAAAGGCAATATCCCTGGGTAAGCTGTGGAGTTTTGTTTTTGTTTTTGTTTTTTTTTTTCTTTTTGTCTAGTATTTCCATATAGTTGTTGAGTCACATAATGTATTAAGAGTGAAATCTATTGATTTCTAGGGACATGATAGTAAATATCTAATTATAACAATGGCCATTTATATAGGGCTTTAAAATTCACAAGATATTTTATGTACACTGTAAATACATACAGTGTATCTATGCTTACACACATACTTAGTGATTAGTGGTTGCTTAGTGTTTAGAGCATTGACTTCAGATTCTGGATGACCTCAATTCAAAGCCCACCTCTGACCCTGGACAAATCACTTAACTGCTGAGTATTGAAGGCAACTAGACTTTCATTTGCAGACAAAGTACCAACCTGCACTGGAAGAGGGGTTTTCTTCACCTAGGACTTCACCTAATGCAATAAATCCTAAGTCCATGACTTTTCTTTACATGCATTATTTCATTTGGCTCTTGAGATTACTGGGTGAGGTATATATTTCAAGTGCCATTTTTTCCAAGATCTTAGACCTGGGACTGGAAGGAGCCTCAGAGGTATTCTAGTCTGCTCCCTCATTATTCATATGAGGAAACTGAGACTAGGGAAAATTTAGTGACTTGCCTATGGTTACACAAACAATAAGGGTCAGATATGGGATCAGTGGCCAAGTACTTCTAACTTGGAGGGACTGAATGACCACTTGGTAGGTATATCTATCGTAAGGAAAGATTCTCTAGGCATACAACAGGAACTAAAGAATTACTGACATCTCTTTGCCATTCTGCTATTCAATGGTTTTTTAGCTCCTAGTTCTCTAGCTCTAGCTCCTTAGCTTTCTAGCTCTAGCTCCTAGTTCATTTATCTGTTGAATGTATTAACCAACAAGCATTTATTAAACACTAAGCTCTGAAGCTATATTAAATCCTAGGACTAGAAAAAAGGCAAACACAGACCACTACTTCAAAGAGCTTACAATAAATGGGAGGGCAACATGTAAATAAATAATTCCATGCAAAACACAGGCAGTAGATGGAAGTTGACCTTAAAGGGGATAGAAGGGTGAACTCTCAAGAAGGGTTCCCTGGAGAGGGAGGTATCTGACTTCAGTCTTTTTTTCTGAGGCAATTGGGGTTAAGTGACTTGCCCAATGTCACACAGCTAGTGTTAAGTGTCTGAGACCGGATTTGAACTCGGGTCCTCCTAACTTCAGAGTTGGTGTTCTATCCTCTGCCTCCCCTGACTTCAGTCCTGAAGAAAGCCAGGAAATGTAAGAGGAAGAGGTAACAAGGAAGATAATATTCCAAAATTAGAGATTTTTCACCAGATGCAGGAAATTTGGGGAGTCCAAATCTATGTGGATTTTCATCAGATGTATAATATCTTTGGGATCCCAAAACAAATAAGTCAGGAAAAGATGAGTAGACTCAATGGTAGGCACTTCCTATTTGTCTCCCCTTACTTTCTTTCCTCCCTTTCCCCCAATCTCAGATGCCTAAGCTCTTCTCCATTTCTTAAAAGAACAAGTTATCCTTGAAAGCAGAAACATCCTCCACAATTTGATTTCCCGGTCCCCTGGAAACTTTCTTCAGTTTTTCTGAATACATACCACATGAGAGCAAGCAGAGAATTTTCTGTCATCAGAATGAGGGAGTCATACATACATATGTGGAATGAGAAAAGAAAATCCCCACAGAGGCATTTCCTGTTCTCCATTCTAATTTGAAAAATATATGCGATGCAGAATTGTTAGTAAGGGCAAACAAGGATCTTAAGTGAGTAATGTAAGTGTTTTTGAAGGCTCTTACATTAATCATTTACGTCCACACAACTTTTTTTTAATTTAAATTATCTAAAAAAAAATTTTTTTTTTTGGTCAAGCAGTTTTTTTCTTCCAATTGCATGCAGGACAATTTAGACATTCATTAATAAATATGGATCCCTGGGAAAGATTCCATTTTCAATGTACAATTATTATTATTTTAAAGAAAGAAACAAGAAAGGAAAGGATCTGAGGAAAATACATTCACTCTCTAGACCCGAGTTCTGTCTGTGAACAGAGGACAGAAGAAGATTATGGGGTAGCTGATTGTGAACTTGTTTAAGAAGAATTTCTAAGCAGTTACAAAAGCAACTTTTCAAAGTACATTGATTTTACAATGAATAAAATTCAATTCAATAAGAATTTATTCAGCTTAGCACTCAGCCTACTCCAATCAAACAAAACATTTGATAAGCATCTACTATGTTCCAATATCCATTTCAATTTGAGAAGCATTTCTTAAGCATCCACTGTATACAAGGAAATTCAATTCTTTTTGACAGATGATCATTAAACACTCACTATGTGCCTGTAATTCATTTTGACAAGCATTTATTAAATAATCACTATACCCTATGTGAGCTAGAGTTAAAAAAAAAACTCTTATTGAGCATCCACTGAATTAAATTCATTTTGATAAGCATTTATTAAGTACCTAACTATGTGCAAGGTTCTGAGGGACATACCCTCAAAGTACTTAAATTCAGTGGGGGCACTAAAAGAAATATATGAGTAATTATAATCCCAAGCAGAATGTGAAAAATGCTATAAAAAAGTCATGTGAAAAAATCAGAAGTAGAAGGAACACTTTAGACTTGGTGAAATAGTGGCTAATAGAGACAACTTCATGGGGAAGAAAGCATTTTAAGGAAGAATGTCAAAAGGTAATGAAACTGATATTCTAGGACTGGGAAACAGCATGAATCAAGGTCTGAGCATGGTGATGTAAGATAAAGCCAAGGAGCTAACTTTGAGAGAAAATCCCAAATAGTAAATCATCAGTGAAATATCACGAAGAATTTTTGAGTATTAAAATGCAAATGGTACCTTTTTTTGGGGAAGGTGGTGGGGAATGGTAGATTTTTTCATTTTTGGCTCTATCCAATGGTTCAAACAATGATCTACTTATTTATTTATTTTTTTGGTTTGGACTCAAGATTTCAATGATTTGGGAAATATCTAGAAACATGGAGATTAGTAGGACCATTATAGATTTACAGCTCCTCATATTTACAGAGAACCTGAAAGGACCTTGGATGCCATCTAGTCCAACTATCAGATTTTGTAAATGAGGAAACTGAGGCAAACAGGATTAAGTGACTTGCCCAGGGTCATATAAATAGCAAATATATCAAGATTTGATCCCTCATTTTCCAAGTCTGTATTGTTTTGTTACTTAATTACATATAATCTTAAGAGTTACTTGGGATATTCAGAAGTTAAATGACCTGTCAAGAGTCATCCACTTAAATATCAGAAGCTGACCACAACAGTGTACCATGCTGCCTCTCAAATTTATTTAAGGTCTTCTTTCAAAATACTATGACTTTATTTTATTTCCATAGAAAACAGAAAAAATAATTTATGCCCAAAGTAGACAGAAATGAAATTTTAAATCCTTTGGAAAACACAGCTTGATACAGCTCCAACCCCATTAAAGGAAGTTTTTACTCTGAATATGATCTCCTGACAATTAACAAAATGGTAGTCATTTATCCTACTGCAGGTGTCTTAAATAAATCACTTGTTTTTAATGGAGTGAATTGGAGGAGGGGAGAAATCATCTTTAAGTCCTTAATTCCCCAAGGAAAGAGAGTGACATACATCTCGCTAAAATCACATTCTTCTGCATCAGAAAAGTCTATATACCTTTTACATATTTGACATGTACATTATCTAAAGTGGGCACACACTTGACAAAGAGTCATTTTTAAAAGAATGTAATACAAAAAATAGCAAGCAAATTTTAGAATATGGAGGAAATTCAAGTATATAATAGACAGAAAGGGAGGAACTAGATAAAACACTGGATTTGGAGGCAGTATGACATGACTTCAAATCTAGCCTCAGTTACTAGATGTGTGATCCTGGGCAAGTATATAACCTCTACCTCAGTTTCCACATCTGTAAAATGAGATGAGAAGGGAAAAAAAAAGGAAGGTGATATACAGAACTAGAAGGGCCCTTATAGGTTGATTACTTGGACCCATTCATTTTGCAGAAGAGGAACCTGAAGTTACGTGACTATGGATAGAGCACTGGGCATAGACTCAAGAACTAAGTTCAAATTTGACCTCAGACACTTACTCCCTGTATGACCTGGGCCTGTTTGCCTCAGTTTTTTTCATCTGTAAAATAAGCTGGAAAAAGAAATGGCAAACCATTTCAGTATCTTTGCTAAGAAAATCTCAAATGACATCATGAAGAGTGTACCATGATTGAAACAATTGAACAATAAATTTTCCCCACATATATGTAATAACTCCAACTCTGATCTCTTCATCTTTACACAGATTGTTCCTCAATTCTGGAATGCTCTGTCTTTGCTGTCACCTCCTCTAACCACCCAGCTCCTCCACTTATGCCTTAGTTCCTGTTATATCTTACACAAGGCCACTCTTGATTTCTCTACTTGCTTAGTTCATAAATCACCTTTATATAAATTTTGTAGCTCTTTAAATGTGTACATACTATACTTTCCTAGTAGAATGTAAGTTTCTAGAAAACAGGAGTGACTTTCCTTTTATTTCTGCATTCTCGAATATCTAACTCAATGATCAATACATAGTAGGTTGCTTAATAAATATTTGATAAATGAATGAGTAGAATGAAAGTTCTTTGAGAGTAAATATTATTTTATTTTTGTGTTTGTGTTACAGTTTGCACAGTACCTTGCACACAATAGGTACATAATTGCTGTTGAATATAAAATAATCCCTCGATATGAATCAATCTCATGATGTATCTGAGAAACAACAAACTAAGAAATAAAACAACCCTAATATACTGCTAGGCTGCTTTTATAAATGGATAGAAGCTGCATTCATGGTTTAGTCAAATCCCACCTGGAGCATTGTTTTATATTCTGGACACATTTGAAGAGCAACATTAACAAACTGGAGCACATTCAGAGTAGAGATGCTTGAATATTGGGTAGAAAGTAATATAACATGAAAAAGTGTTCATTGTTAATATTATTCAATTTTAAGGGATTTGGGGTTTTTAGCAGGGAGAAGAAAAGACAGAGGAAGAAAATGGTTCTCTTCAGATATCTGGAAGAGTTGTCAAAACAATGTTCATACATATTCTTGTATATCAGAACTACCAGTATTGGGTTGAAGTTATGGATATAGGTAGATCCAGCTTAAGTTATTCGGGATCCTTTGTAAGAGAGCTGTTCACATATATTGCAAAATGGCTACTTCAGAAAAGAATTGAGTTCCTTTCATTTGGAATTAATCATTCCATAAACATTTATTAAACACCTAGTATGTTAAGGAAATATGTTAGCTATTAAGGATATAAAGACAGAGGTGACATAATCCCTGTCTGCCAGAAGCTTGTATTCTATTAAGGGAGACCACAGGTATAGGAAGGGAAGGGGTTTTAGGGAATTGAGATTAAAGAAGGTAACATGGAAAAGGCACACTATCAGCTGTGTGTTAAAGACAACCAGTGATTGTAAGAAAGGAGAGGAGAGAGAACCTTCCAGGAAAAGCCAAGGTAAAAATATTAAAGCAGAAATGAGATTAATTTTTAAAGGGAATTCATGAACTCAGTAGAATATCTACTAGATCAACTGTAAGGTCCCTTTGAGCACCAAGTTTATATGATGCTAGGACTAAAAAACCCTACTAGTCTTTAATGAAAGAGATAACAAACTCTTTGTCTGATCTTTAAATAAACCTGGGCATGAAGCCTTACATATTTTTGCAAGATGATGTCTAGAAACGAGCCAAATGGATGGATGTTCAAATCATCACATAGGAGTGTGAAGGTTTAATAGGGAGAAAAAAGTGTGAAATTACAGCTGAGACATTTTTCTACCTTAAAAAAAGAAACATAAAAACAGCTGTCCTCTTAATGGTGTTACAAATGTTAATACTACTACAGAGTTGAGAATCGTAGGGTGTTCATGAAATATAATAAGATCTCTAGACTCCAGGATTTACAAATTTAAAGTTGCTTGTCTTTCAGTTCCATGACTTTTCAGAAGTATATGTCTTATATGGAAGAAATACTAGAAGGACAGAGTTTGAAATGACCCTGTAAATCAAATTCTGTCTTCCAAACAGTTTCATTTGACAGATAAGGAAACTGAATCAATCTATTTTAGTATAATTTTGCATTTGTTAATTTATTATATGTGGATATATTTATATACATTATAGAATTATATTGTTATATATTATAGAATTGCATATGTTATATTCACATATTTATGTATTATAGAATTGTTATTATATAGTTATTAGTATTTAGAGCCAGCTCTGAACCCTAGATCCTCTGATTCTGAGTCTATTACAAATTTATATTATTCAATGTCAACCAGTCCCTCTCTGGTCCTTTTACTTCTATCTAATTGATTCCCTAAGCTGCTCTGCAAAGAAGCTGTTACAAACCTTGTTTTTCTACTCAAATCTCCCCATTACCCCAACTTTTACCACAAGACAGCTCTGGGCACAATGAATAGAACACCAAGCTTGGAATAAGGAAATTATTCAATTGTTTTTAGTCATATCTGACTCTTTGTGACCTGATTTGAGGTTTTCTTAGCCGAAATATTGGAGTAGCTTTTCATTTCCTTCTCTAGTTCATTTTACAGGTGAGGAAATGGAAGCAAATAGGGTTAAGTGACTTGCCCAAGGTCACACAGCCAGGAGAGGTCTGAAACAGATCTAAACTCATAAAGAGATGTTTTTCTGACTTCAAGCCCAATACTCTTCCACTCTGCCACCTAACTATCCAGTAGGAAGACCTGAGTTCAAATCGAGTTTCTGATACTTAATCACTGGTGTGAACCTGAATACATCACTTAATCTCTGTCTACTTCAGTTCCCTCATCTGTACAATGGGAACAATGATAGGGATGATCTTCCACAGTAGCGAGGATAAAATGAATGAATATTTGTAAAGCACTCTATAAATCTTAAAGCCTGATATGTTCATTTGTTATTATAATTATTATTATTACCCCCAAATAAGCCACATAGTTTCCTGAGAAAATAGAGGTGTGTCTCTTCTCCTGTTCTCTTTGCATATTCTCTATATATACCTCAAAACCTCATGATATCATCCATAATTCTCTAATCTTTACTCTGGTCTCTAAAGATATAGCCCTTCAGCTCCCTCCAAAATCTAATCCTTCTAAATGCACCATTAATCCCCTTCTTATTATCTTCTCCCACAATCATTCCTTCCTCTAAACTTGAGTATCTATTTGCTGACTCGTTCCTTGATGCCCCCAAGACTCTTTTTTTTCTATATTCCCTTGAAGCTATCTTATATCTTCCTTTCATTTTATTCTTTAAAAAATCCATAAATCCTTCTACAATTATAACATTCATTTCCTCTCTATTCTCTCACTTCTCAAGCCATTTGGCTTCTGAGCCCTTTACTCAAAGGAAACCATTATCTCCAAAGTGACCAAAAATCTCTTAATGGACAAATCTGGTGGTTTTTATTCAACCTCATCCTTCTTGACCTCCCTGTAACTTTTCATTGGTGTTCAGTTGTTTTCAGTTGTGTTTAACTCTCTGTGACCCCATTTGGGGTTTCCTTGGCAAAGATATTAGAGTGGTTGGCCATTTCCTTCTCCAGTTCATTTTACAGATAAAGAAACTTTACCTAGTTTGCCAACTAGGTAAAGGGACTTGCCCATACAATTAGTAAATGCCAGAAGTCAGATTTGAACTCAGGAAGGTGAGTCTTTTTGAATCTTTGTCATCTATTGTGTCACTGAGATGTTTTTGGTAGCATTGGACCCTATTAGCCATTCTCATCTCCTCTGTACTGTTTTGTCTCTAGATCTTCATAACCTTGTCTTTTTCTACTCAGGTCTTCCCATTACCACCACTTTTACCATAAGACAGCTCTGGGCACAAAGGATAGAACACTGAGCTTGGAATAAGGAAATTGTTCAGTTATAATTGTATAAGGTTACAATTATAGAAGTATTTTTATAGACTTTTTTTTTTGACAATCTCACTGGGTAGTCCTCCTCTCCACACAAAAACTCATCTTATCCCTGCCTACCACATCTTTCCATGTCCTCCAGACCATCCTTTTTCTAAACAGTTTGATGGAGAACAGTGTATTTTTTTTCCTAGCTATGCAGGCTTACAGCTACAGTCTTAGTCCCATTTTCTTCCTCTCCCTTAGCACATATACCCAGTGTGGTATTTAGGATTGCCCTTATATTTCAACAATATCTATTAGTTCTCTTCTAATCTCTCTGCTCACACCATTTCAGTTCAAAATCTCACTATCTCTAGCATCCTTTATGTTAATAATGCTCCAAATACCTATCCAAGTGATTGTCCTAAAACAAAAATATGATACTCTTCTATTCAATAAACTACAATATTTCCCAATGAACTCTAGAATTCTCTATTTTTTGGTATTTAAAACTTTTCAGGAAAGAGAGAAGGAAAAGTAAAGGGGAAGGAGGAGGAAGAGAAGAAAAGGGAAGGAAAGAAGAGAGAATCAGAGAAGGTGAGAAGCAGAGAAAGAAAGGGGGAGTGAGAAAAAGATAAATGAGAGGAAAAGACAAAGATTGAGAGACAGAGAGGGAGAGAATAATGGGTTAGAGAGATAGAGACAGAGATAGTAGGATAGAGAGATAAAGAGTCAGAGATAGAGTTAGAGACAGAGAGATAAGGAACAAAAGATATGGAGGGAGGGAGAGAAACAGAGAGAGATGGAGTCAGAGATAAAGACAAAGACAGAGGCAGAAAGATAAAGAGTCAGAGACAGTAAGAGACAAAGAGATAGGAAGAGAAAGACAGAAATAATGACAGAGACACAGAAAGACCGAGACAGAAAGAGAAAGAATCAGAAACAGTAAGAGACAGAAACATGATAGAGACAGAGAGAAACAGAGAGAAAGACAGAGACAGAGTTAGAGAGATGGAGTCAGAGAGAATGACAAAGACAGAGATAAAGACAAAGTGAGAGGCAGAAGGATAAAGAAATAAAGAATCAGAGACAGTAAGAGACAGAGGGATAGGAAGAGAGAGGGAGAGAGAGAGAGAGAGAGAGTAAGAAAAAGAGACAATGATATAGATGGAGACAGTATGAGCCAGAGATACAGATTTCTGCCCAGATAAAACTCCTTGAAAACAAGGATTATGTATAATTTGTGTCCAGTGCTTGATACGTGATAAATCAGAACTTTTTAGTGTATTTTCATTGATTGATTGGGTTTGAATTTTGATAGTGCTGCTTACTTCCTCTGTGTCCTCAGGCATTATACAACTTGTGTCCAGATTTCCTGATTTGTAAAACAAGTACAGGTGCTCATTTCATCTTTGATCTCCTAAGATCCTCTGAATCCAACTTCACAAATATTTCTACTATATCTCCTTTTTCATAAAGATGGTCATCATAACAATAGATTAGTATTATGGAGAGATAACTGGAGATCACCTTGAATGTAAACTAATCTTAATCCTTTATTATAAAGGAGGGGAGGCTGAAATCCACCTATCATATGTGAGCTGTCCAAGGTCATGCAGTGTGTAACAGAACCAAGATTTGAACTGATATTTTCTGACTACATATGTATGGTGTTTTTCTTCTTTATAATATAAGATGGTTCTCTCTGGGAGCAGGTTTCTTGGGGAGGTTTTCTGGAGAAAGCCTTAGTTTCAGTTAAAAATAATAATTACCTCAAAATGCAGCCAGCTGATTAAAATCCAAATGTTTATTTTCTCCTTCCAAAATAGCCCTATTAGTTTTCTTAGAGGCCTATCTTTCTGCTTGGTTCCAAGAGTTCTTGCAGCTTTGCCCTTTGCTTTTGCCTCTGCTTCCTTCAGCCTCCAGCCAGCCAGGTGGAAAATGCAATGAATCTCTCTTGCCTCTGAGAGAGAGCTTATGAGCTTCCTCCCAGAGTGCTCTGTGTCTGTCCCAGAGTGCTCTCTGGCCCGAGAGCTTCAAGGGAGGTGTGAATTTGGATATCTCAAACTAAATCCTGAAATCTTCCAAAGGTGGGAACTCCAATGAGTTCTTAAATACTTCTTGCTTATATGAGCTCTCTAAAGGTGTGAACACAAGCATTGTATCAATTCCATTGAGATAACACTAGGATTCTAACATCTCCCTTGAGGTGATAACTCAAATTTCAAGTTGAGTTAACACTAGGATTCCAACACACATGTAGTCATCTTTCCACTCTGGAATGACTAACTCCTAGACATTGATAGTCTGGTTGCACACCTTAGAAAAATCTTCTTTCCAGAAGTATTTTTCATATTTGTTTTCATAGTCTCCTATAAACAGCACTGGCTAAAATGAATCCAAACTATGTATAGAATAGAAATCCTTCAAATAATGGGAAGAGATCTGTAGTCCTGGGATGAGGTTTGACTCCCTAATTATTCTTGGCCAGTTAATTTCCCTGTTATAGATGGTAAACCAAACTCTAATTTCCAGACAGAATGTTGCAAAAATGTCTATAATATGAAAGAACTGGTGGGAATAAATGTTACCACACCTTCACTCAAAGTTCTAGGCTTAATTTCCAAAGCTTGCCTTTCTTGAGATATAAAAGCGGCCTGTTCAAGGATCGCTGATTCCTTATGCTTGCTGCTTTAGTCTTTAGTCTGTCATGGGAGGTTGGGAAAGGCCAAACTGGGGATAATTTGCCTGAATGGGTCTTAAAAGTGAGTGAACCTTAAACACAGTTGGCTTGTAGGGGGCAGAAGCTAGATCTAAATATTTGTGTTAGTAGTGTTCACATCTTGACTCATGTATCCTCAATGAGACTGTCTCTTTCCTATAAAAAACCTGATTTAATGAAAATTGGAATGGAAAATTGAAAATGGAAATGGAAAATTTAATGAAAATTATGGTATCTCCTTTGTTAGAGGCTTTCAAGAGAAGATTGGATGAGAATTCACTGGGGATCCTGTCTAATGATCAGAGGATTTGGAGTTTGATCCAGGGAGAACTTATAGGTTAATTCAGTCCAATTGTCTCCTTTAACAGATTAGGAAGATGAGGACCAGAGAAGTTACTTATTAATTCAGAACTGGAAGGGACTTTGAAGGTCATCAAGTGAGCCCCCCAAAGATGAACTGACCTATGACCATTATTATTGTTATTCAGTTGTTTCTGATTCTTTGTGTTCTTATTTGGAGTTTTCTTGGCAGAGATATTGGAGTTGATTTGCCATTTCCTTCTGCAGCTCATTTTACAGATGAGGAAACCGAGGGAAACAATGTTAAGTGCCTTTCCTAGGGTAATATAGCTAGTAATATAACTTTGTCTGAAGTTGGATTTGAACTCAGGATAATGAATCTTCCTAACTCCAGTCCAAATGATCTAGCAGCCCATGACAATAGGAATACAAATTTTGAACTGAAAAGGATCTTAGGTATCATTAACTGTAATACATTCATTTTATAGATGAGTAACTCAGGCTTATTAAAAAGAAATAAACTAGAATTATAGTATCATAGATTTAGAACTGGAAGGGGCTTAGAGGGTCATCAAATCCAATGCTCTCAATTTTACAGAAGAAGAAAGTGAAGTCCATAGGAATGCTGAGTCAGACAGCTAGTAAATAGAAGAGGCAAAATTTGTAAGGTTGGCTTGTTGTTTGACTCCAAATTGAGTTTTTTAAATCTATTGTACCATGACACTTCCAAGTACTTCTAGCTGGATACAGATTAGATTATTTTTAGGGACAAGTTTCAGTGATCCAGAAGATAGAGTATGGAGCCTGGAATCAGAAAGTTGTTTAGTTGTTTTCAGTTATGTCTGACTCTTCATGATCCCATTTGCATTATTCTTGCAAAGGAACTGGAGTGGTTTGCCATTTCCTCCTCCAGCTTATTTTAGAGACAAGGAAACTGAGATAAACTGAGTTAAATTATTTGCCCAGGGTCACATAGCTAGGAAGTTCGGAGGTTGGATTTGAATTCAGGAAGAAATGAGTCTCTCTGACTTCAGGCCTGGTAAAGAATCAGGAAAACCTGATTTCAAATCTAGCCTCAGACACATACAGTTACCCTGGCAACTCATTTGTTTGCCTCAGTTTCATCATCTGTAAAATGAGAAGGAAATGGCAAACTACTCTATTATCTTTGTCAACAAAGCCCCAAATGGGGTCAGGAAGAGTTGGATAAAACTAAAAATGACTGAACAACAAGAATTATTTTTAGCTTGGTAACTCATGATTCTGAGGACGTTGGTCATCTTCCCAACTTGATTCTATCTATTGCATCCTTCTTCCTTGATTCTCCTTGGAGGATAAAAAAGAGAGAGGAGAGGTGGATGGCTAAAACTGATACTTTGTGAAACATCCATTGGTGGAACAGGGAAAGGGAGACTAAAGTCTCACTCTTCATGAGCCAGGTTCTCAACACAGTACATATCAAGAGCTAAGGAGGAAGAAAGCCACCAATAGCTTTCTCAATGCCTTGTGCCTAATTTGTTCTCTACTGTTTGCTAAGTTCATACCCCAAGAAGTTATGATGTATCCTTAGAACTACTGGGTATTATAAAATAACATTAATTCAACAATAAACATAGTGTTTATTCTTTAGCTAAAAACCTGTCTAGACCAACTTGAAGTAAAACAAAATGAATGACTAGCAATATATTCCATCCCTCCCCAGGAATAGTCTGGCCCCAAACCAGTGACTCAACTTTAAATAACCAGTTGTAGCAGTAGCATCTTTTATCATGCAATTACTTAATAGGAGATATTCAAAAAAAGACAATAGATGCCAGCATTGTCAGCAATATACCCACCCCTCTAACTGCCACACAATCCCAGAACACCATTTAAGGCTATTCTATTTCTCCTACGGTTCCATAATAAGCATATACATAAATATACACACGCATATGTATTTATATACATTTGTCATTTTCCGCCAATGGGCAAATTCATCCACTGGTTCCATTCCATCCAGTGCAATATTTGTCAGTAGTAATTAAATGAAAATTATTTATACATTTATTGCCCATTATTAGACAAGTGTTTTTGCTGTGAAGCTGGTGCTGTTTACTTAAAATGCTGAATTGTAATGGCAAATTACACTGATCACATAAACCTCAATAGTACCCAAGCAAAATACCACTTTCATTTTAATTTCTTCATTGGTCTAATGTAATGTCTGCATTAAACATTTCTGGTTCTGTGATAATTATCTAGAAACAATGAAGCCCATCAGATAGATAGAGTATATAACATACTTTGTTTTCTCAATATTATATAGCATTTCTGTGTAGAAATGCCAGCTATTAAGCATCATGATAATAATAGTAACTTACTTTTGTACACAGCTGATTTGGACTATTTGTGCCCGACCTGTAGTAGAGCCTCCTGAGCTCAGTTTGTTCTGATCAACCATAGTCAGACACACCATACTTTAACTCCAACATAATTAAACCATTTTGATGTTCTTCAAGCATAGAGGACAGCAATCAACCAACCAACCAACCAATCAGGTGTTAGCCACAATATTGAGCGCTTCACAAATATCACATTGGATCTACACTAGGAGGCTGATGACATTATTTCTTCAGTTTACAGATGAGGAAACTGAGGTAGAAGTTAAATGACTTGCCCAGGATCACACAGCTAGAAAGCAAGTATCTAAAGCAGATTTTGCACTCAGTTTTTTTTTTTCTGACTCGGTATTCTACCTACTGCACCAACTAACTTTTTCAATAATAATAACTGACATTACTATTATCGCTACTATGCTTATTGTTATATTTAATCACTCGATCTTAGCATGTCTACACTATTCAATATCTGTAGAATAGTAGGAGGCTACTCCATTTTAGAGGATGAGGGATTTTGGATAAAGGAAGAGAGAAGTCTCCTTTTGTCCTAGTATTTAAAATAAACAAATACATGTTCCCACTCCGGCGACTCACTGTAATAGGAAGATGATCACTGATCCTTGAAGATGCTACATCAATGGAGTACCACCCATATCAGGTTCTAATAAATGAGAAGGAAGGAGCTCAAAATGATCCTAGTGATATAGTGTGTGTCTCTCATTGAAACCCTATGTCAGTTAGTCTGGAATACTTATCATCCATTTGGTTGCAAGGTGATGAAGATGAATTTTTACTAAATAGAGTCATTCATCTAGGGCTGAGAAGGGTCTCAAAGGCATACTTTATCATAAAGGTGAATCCCTTTATTTTACTGAAAAAATGATACTGAGGAGAGCAAAGTGAAGTGATATTCCCAGGGTTATATGGGCACTGAGAATCAGAGATGGGATTTGAGTGCTTTTCTTATGACTCTTGAGTCAATGTTCTTTACAAAATACAGGTTTTCTCACCTGCAAAGTGAGGACAACTAGATGACTTTACAGGGCACAGAGCACTGAACTTGAAATCAGGAAGTTGAATTTTCCTGAGTTCAAATCTGACCTCAGACATATGTGGCCAAGTCACTTGACCCTGTTTGCCTCAGTTCCCTCATCTGTAAAATGAGGGTATTTCTAATATATTTTCTAATTCTAAATCAATGTTCCTCTGGTCTTAAGACAGTTAATTGCTTGAAATCTCCATTTTCTCATCTATAAAATGATGGGATTGGACTTGAAGACCTCTAAATTCTAGCTAATTAACAATCTAGTAGAGTACCCACACCAATGACATAAAAGATCTATGAGCTGTAGCAGTGTGGTATAATGGATATAAAAGCACTGAATCAGACAGTCCAAAAGACTTGTGTTTAAATCCTGTCTCAAACATTTAACAGCTATATGACATGGAGTCTGTGCCTTCTTGATGCTCTCTGAGGTCCCTTCCCCTTTATATAATTATATCTATGGGACTATCACCCTTGGACACCTAATTGAATTAAGCATGTTTGTCTTTTCAATGCTCCTACACCTAGACTATCAGCTCTACTGTGCCCTCAGCATGTCTTCTTGCCCTAATCTTGCAGCCTAGATAAGGGCATCTCTTACACACGAGACCACTTGGTACTATTTCCAGGGGGTAAAGACAACAGTTCCTGGATTTTAGATCAGTGGTTCTATTTTATTAAATTTTTGGGGAAAGACTTAATTTCACTTTGGGACATAAAATAAAATAAAAATAGCTCTGTGAACTTAAGCTGCAAGGAATACATTGATTTATATCAATAGAAAGAGTTTCTTTGTTGAAAACTCCCTACATTGATGAAATTACAATTTTGGTAATGAAGAATTATAAATAAAATAATAAAATGAAAATACTAAGTAGCTCATGGCATAATAGTCTTATAAAGTCCTATAAAATGGGTTCTATAAATCAAAGGGAAATTATATATGTAAACCTTGATTTAATTTTTCATTTTATTTAATTATATATAATTTATTGATGTTATATTATGTGATAATTACATTTGTAAATATTAAAATATACATAATTTATTAACTTTAATTATTATATAAGTTAAATTTATTGCATATTAAATTATTTGATTTTATATACAAATGTATATATAAATATATACATATGTATACATTCATATATGTGAATATGTATATGTACATACGTATACACACACATACACACAAATTTATTTCTCAGCTTTATAGGAATGCTCACCCTCTAAGAAATCTTGATGTGAAATGCTGGCATGGCTCATGACCTCAGTGATGGGGTGGTACCATAGGACTCAAACAGAATTACAATGTTAAAAGAAAAAAAAAAAAACTTTCAGGAAAATAATAGGAAAGGGCTACCAGGGGTTTTGCTTAGAACTTTGACATGTGAGAATTACATGGTCTATCACTTCTTAAAAAAGCTGCTCTAGCTCATAATATCAACAATACTTGTTATAAGAAAAGTTGTTGACAGTTCTGAGAGAAGACTAAAAACTGATATGATTATATATATTTTTTTCTAGCAAGATGAGAGTTTGGGAATTTGAATTCATAGGATAATAGAATTATAGATCCAGTGCAGGCAGAGACCTCACAGGTCATCTGCTCTAACTGTCTCATTTTGCAGATGAGAAAACTGAGGCTTAGTTAGGAGGCAATTTCTCTTAAAATATAAAAGGCACTGAGGGAGAAGAGAAGATTGAATCATTTCAAATAAACTCATTTGTGCTGTGTTTTAAGAACTAGTCATAAAAACTGACATTTACGTAATACTTTTAATAGATTTGAAGACAAACCTTGCTGAATTCAATCTTAACATTGACCATCTTTCCACTTTTCTGCACTATGCCCAAGTCAGGCTGATCAATGGATTCAGAAAGAGAATTAGAATAAAATGATTAACTCATACGCTATATCAATCAATCAATTTGCATTTATTAAGCATCTGTTTTTTTCCCACATATTGCCAGAATTGAAAAAAAAATGATCAAAAGAGCTTCTGCCTTCAAGGAGCCTACATTAGAAAAAGGAACAAACTGTGTACATACAGAATTATATATAAGATACATAGAGAAAGGAGATAGAATGTGTGTAGGTGGACAAGGAAGAATACTAGCAGTTGGAGGGAAGACCAGGAAAGTACTTCTAAAGAAGCACTTAACTAAATCAATTAATCAATTAGGATTTATTAAGCACCTACTATAAGGAAGACAAGACACAGTCAGACACATTTTACTTAATACTAGCATGGAAAGGATATTCAGGAAGGATACAGCCCTGATTCTCTAGCTGCGATATTTGTCATGATGATTGGTTTGCCATTAGGGTATATTGACTAACAGGACAGTGAGATACCCATTGGTCCTAAAGGGTGATGACATCGTATATTGATGTTTTATGCCCTAGCTAATTAGATAGCTACATCAATGACTTGAACCTTAGTCTCATTGACAAATTAAATCTTAAATAGGCTTTTTGTTGTTATTGTTCAGTTGTTTCAATCATGTCTGATTCTTTGGGAGTTCCTGTCAAAAATACTGGAATGCTTTATCATTTCTTTCTCTAGCTCATTTTATAGATGAGGAACTTAGGCAAACAGAATGAAGTGGCTGGCCCAGAGTGACAGACAGGGAACATCTGAGGCTAGATTTTAAATCCATGAAGATGAGTCTTCTTGACTTCAGGCCTGACATGCTATCCAATATAGCGCCACTTAGCTGTCCATCTTGAATATATTATTCTTCCTCTTGTAAGAAACAAAACAAAACAAAACTCTACCCTATGTGGCAAGACCTTCCATGAGTAACAACACAATGAAATGGTAGAGATCACTCTCACTACACCATTTCATCATGCTTTGTCAAATAATTATCATCATTGCAACTTTTAATGTGAAAGTCTTTTAATAAAAATTTCTGCCACTTTTACAGGAATCAAACAATGGTAGTATTACTTATAGATTAACCCTATGAGAACCTTAACCAATGAGAAGACAATCAATGAAAAACTTAAAATTTTTACAGATTCCCTTTTAAGTTTGACTCTCCCGATTGAAAAACAATGGTTTAGTTCCCTCACTCTGCTCAGATAAGGAAAGTATGATTAGTAAGAGATAACATTATTTCTCTAAGAGATAAAAGACTAGAACATCCTTATGAGTAACTCTCTTTTGATGCTTTCTTTAGATTAAAGACAATAAATATTTGTACTTGGGACAATAACCTACCAGGACACAGTTGGGCTACATCATGGAGGAGAAATATTAAAAATGTCTTTCCTTTACATGTATTTTGTGTTAGACATGTTTTATAATGTATGTATATGTTATATAGCAAGTTGCAATGGGGTCAGCTAGCTAGCAAAGTGGATAGAGTGCTGGAGCTAGGAAGACCCGAGTTCTAAATTTGGCCTCAACATTTATCACCTGTGTGACCTTGGGCAAGTCACTTAACCCTTTTTACCTCAGTTTCCTTTTGTATGAAATGATCTGGAGAAGAAAGAAAACAGCAAATCTCTATATCTTTGCCAAGAAAATCCCAAATGAAGTCACAAAGAGTTAGACACAAGTGAAAAATGCCCACTATTACAATAACAAAAACATGCTACAATGAGAAAAGCAACTGATTTGGAGTCAGAAGCCTGAGGGTAAAGTTCTTGCTCTTTCTGGGCCTCAGTTTCCTCATTTATAAAATGAAGGGGCTGGACTAGATATTCTCTAAGATCAGCACAGATCTTTGCTCAGGAAGTTTCAGGAGCTCACTATTGTCTCCAAGAAAAATACAAATTCCTTTAGTTTCCTTGGTTTAGCCTTTATATACTTAGATCAGATTTGACTTTCTACAAGAGATCTTTGCTATTCATCCTTACTGCTAATTCTTTCACTCTGAGATTATCTTCAATAGAGCCTGTATATGCATGGTTGCTTATATACATATTATTGCCCTCAATATAAGCTTCTTGAGGGTAGGGCCCATGTACTTGACTTTCTTTGAATTTTTGCTGCATAGATCGTGCTGGTATGTTGTAAGCACCTAATACAGCTTTCTGATCCACAACATCATTTGTTAGGAATGTAAACCCTTCACTGTTTAGCTCCAACCAACTTTGCAGGTCGAATGCTCCACATTTCTCTTCACATACACCCAATATTCCAGACCAATTCACTGAATTTCTTTTTCTCCTACTCAATATCCTATCTCTTCTTTCTACCACTTAAAACTCCTTCATTTACTTCAAGATTCAATTCAATTGTGGACTCTCTTCATAAGTGAGGATTATCCTGATCTCTTAATTACCTTCCAGGCTCCTCCTTTCTCCAGAAACTATTCTGTGTTAACTTGCTAGTTATAGTTCTGTATATATTATTTCATTTTAATAGAACATAAATGTCTTGAGAACAGGACCTTTTTAGTTTGGGGCTTTGTAATCTCAGCATCTGGCAGAATACCTGCCAAATAGCAGGCCCTTCATAAATGCTTATTGACTCAAATCAAAATGAATTTACTGGAAAGAAATCAATAAAAAAAACCACTTATTAAACGCCTACTATGTGCCAGCCATGGTGCTAAAAACAGGATATAAAAAGAGACAAGAATCCTGGATATTGAGTCAGAGGATTTCAGTTCAAATCCCAAGTCCACCATTCACCATTTCTGATATTTGACAAGTCATTTAATCCCAATGGGCCTCATTTCCCTCAATTTTAAAATTAGGCAGCTGAACTAAACTGCCACTGAAGCTACTTCTAGCTTCAGATCTATAGACCATACATTTGAATTAAGGAAAATAAGTTGAAAGACTATGTTTTTGATTAAATACAATCACAATTCCAAAGGACCAAGGATAATGAATCATGCTGTCCACATTCTGATAAGAGATGAAACACTGAACATATAGATTGAAACTTGTTTTTGATCACAATCATCCTAGGAATTATTTTATTTTATTATGAATGTTTATTAAGAAAATTCTTATTTTTCCTCCTTTTAAACAGGGGAGGGGAAGAAAGAGGGAGAACTAAAAGAATATTTGTCTATTGAAAAATAAAATAAAATAAAATCAAAGTCACTACAAGAAAGAAAACCCAAGATCGGATCAAATAATCAAGAACTTAATGATGGAATACTACTGTTATTTGGGAGGAGTACCTATATGTTATTTCTTTTTTTACATTTTAAAACGTGTTTTAGAATTTTGTAAACATGGCCAAAAAGAAGAAATAACCTGCAAGTCAATTTTTCACTTAGTATGAACATGACTTAAATATATGCAATACACATATATCTATGCACATATATGTACAAACACAATATACACACAAATATATACACACATACATGTGCATATGTGTATGTATACCTATGAATATTTGTATATATTTATATGCATATATATATATATATATATATATATATATATATATATATACATACACATGAACTTTTATGTTGGGATATTTATGGCAATAATATTTCCCTGTGCTCACTATCCTAAATCAAACCCTACCACCTTTAATGAGGAAACTTTTAACTAAATATTTGGTTTTATATATTGAAGAAACATTTTTCTTATTAATGCTTAACAACCCAGACATCTTGGGACCAACTTAATGGCATCCAAATGCTTTCTCCACAGGTTCCAGGCTTTGTAAGTATTTTTTTTCACTAACCACACTGGCTTACCCATTACAGAAACAGTAGGGAGGCTCAAAGAAAGCGGTCCTGGACCACTCAGGCTGTAAGACCTCTGCATACCATCTTCAGATCAAGGCGCATCATTCAACATAGTGATAATCTAAAGCATCCCTCCCACCCTATAAACACACACAATAAAAAAAGATAGCAGAATACCACTACCCTAAGAAAGGATGCAAAACTAACATTACCTGTTAAAGGGGGGAAAAAAACAGGGCTTTCTTCTTAGTCTTGTTCATTTTTTAAAAAAAGAGAAACATTAAGATTTGACATTTTCATGAACCAATAAAATCCATCTGTATGCTACCTTGTAACAGATGCTTTCTGTGTTATAAAAAATGACCAGACAGCTTTTCAGCCATAAACCGCTTTAATGGATTAATCTTTAGAACCCCTGCCTGCTTTCTCTGCTTCCCAACCCCCTGTCTGGGTATTCTGGGATTAGGGCATTAAAAAAATTCAAACAGAAAAAAGGATCAAAACCTTACTATCCATCCTAATACTATAAGCTATCTTTCAAAAAATTAAAAAACCCTGTAGAGTAAAACTATTTAGAAGTTCATCTATAAGTCTTTGTGATCATGTTTGTGGAGGGGGGGTTGACAAAGATAGTGCAATGGCTTGTCATTTCATTCTCCAGATTATATGAGGAAACTGAGGCAAGTACAATTAAGCAAAATCTTGAAATCTTCAGGACATATAAATTAAAGATCATTGGTACTGTTATTCCAATTTGTTTACTTTTTAAATGGCTAGAGATGGAAAACATTTTAGATATAGACTAATCCAACATCATTAATTTACAGCTGAGGAAATGAGGTACAAAGAGTCCCAGGGTCACACAGGTAGCAGAGTCAAAATTAAAGTCAAGGCACTTGACCCTAGAGGCAAACCCAGAGTTCTTTCCATACTTCTTCACTGCTTACATTAGCGCTCTTTTAGCCTTGTTTTTCTTGTGTGTAAAATTTTCCCTTCTTAGTCATCCATACTACTCTCTATGACTGCAAGAAGAAACACAATATCTGACACAAACACCAACACAAATTATGCACATACACAAATAAATACACATTCATTCATGCATATAGGCCCTCCCCGATCTCCAAACACAGACATATAAACATAATAGGAATAAGAAAATTGAAAAAAAAAAGACTACCCTGGAATACATTTGATTTCCATTATGATATTTCCATTAGGCATACCTCCACTTCTTTTCTGACCTGGCGGTTACCCGCTAGCATTTCTATTAATGGTTCATTTAACATTCACTTCACATTGCTTGTCTCACCATCTATGAATTTCTATAATGTCCATGACCACAGAGCAGGCCAGGCTCATTAGGAAGAAAGGAATCCTCCATTTTTTTTTTCTATGCCTTTTGAGCCTTTATTATTTAGGCAGAAATAAGGATAAAGCCTTGTGATCCTATGATCTCTACAGCTGAACTCGATGCATGCTACCTATGGAGTAGCCATCAGTCAAAATTTTATTCAACAAATTCAAGTCATGTTAATGAAAAGGAAAAAAAAATTCCAAGACAACCAAGTAGGATGGATTGATGATAAATAAATGAAAAAGAAATTTATTAAGTGCTTACTGTGCACAAAACATTATGCTAAGCACTGGAGATAAAAAATAGAAAAAAAAAAAAGAGTACCAACTCTCAAGGAATTTCCATTCTAATTACCACTTCCTACTGTATGGTCTTGGATGACCTTATTATTTCTGGGAATGAGTATCAGTAAAAGTGAGGGGAAAGAACTAAGTGATCACTGAGGTCTCTTCCTGGTCTGAATCTAAGATCTTATATGATATTATAAAGAAATAATGAAAATAAATCCAATAGATTTGGGTCTACCAAAACTCTAATGGCGCCTCTTTGGGATGACCTTGGGTTCTCCCAGGTTATAAAAGCAAACTGTGGGAACATTCCTATCAAACTAGAAGGTTTTCAAATTCAGTTTGTAATGTCTGATATCAAAGGACCAGTATTAGCTAATTGCAGAGAAACTCAAAGACTAGGGAGGCTAGAGAAAAATCAAGTTTTCAGCTCTGGCAATTCATGAAGATGGTCCACCAAGCCACAGACGATTTGACGTCTGCAATAGTGATGGGAGTGGATCCATTGACAAAACCACAGAATTATTATCAAAGTTTGTACCTGGTCATAAAATTGTTGCTGTAACTAAACCCAGGATGGAATTTACATTTTTGTCCTGCTAATGTATTTTTATTAATATACATTTTACTTATTTTACTAAATATTTCTGTATTACATAAATTTTTTAAACTTTTTGAGTTCCAAATCCTCTGCCTCCCTTTTGCCCTTCTCCTATGCTTTGAGAAGGCAAATAATGTGTTATCAATTATGCATGTGAAATCATGCAAAAAGATTTCTGTATTAGTGATATTACCAAAAACAAAACAAAATAAAACAAAACATACACACAAGCACAAAACAAAACCAAGAAAAATAAAGAAAGTTTAAAGTATATTTCAATCTGCATTCAGGGTTCATCCATTTTCTCTGGAGGTAAATAGCACTTTTCAATATACTTCCTTTGGAATTATCTTAGTTCATTGACTTGATCAGAGTAGCTAGGTTTTTCAGAGTTGACCATTGTTACAAAATTGCTATTGTTGTGCACAATGATCTTCTGGTTTTTCTCATGTCATTGCATCAGTTCATATAAGACTTTCCAGGTTTTTTCTGAAACCAATTTGCTTATCATTTCTTATAGCAAAATAATATGGAATTTATCTTTTGATGTATAACATTCATTCAAGAAACACTGTATAAAGAACATTATCTAAAAAAAATAATAACTAGCATTTACATAGTGCTGATTATCAAGTGTCAAGTGCCATACAAAGTTATCTCATTTGACTCTCACTATTCTGGGAGTTTTATTTCATTTTACAATTCAGGAAAATAGGTTTAGTGAGTTGTCCAAGATCATAAAATTAATAATATCTGAGATCAGATTTGAACTCAAGTTTTCCCAATTATACACCCAGAGCTTTAGCTACTGAGTCAAGTGTGCAAGCTATAAATAGGATTGGAACCTTGGACTAGATAGTGTGGTGAGATGGAAACAGTCTTGGGCTGAGAGGCAAAAAGTCCCTGTTTCAATTCTAATTCTGACAAGTACTAATTGTATTATCCTACCAATGTTATTCCATTACTTCAAGACTTAATTTCATTATCTGTAAAATGGGAGAAAATAATAAAAACACATTATGGGGTTATATCTTTATATAGATTGTGAATTGTTAAGTGTGTTAAATAAGTGTGATTTGACAAGTGAGAAAATGTTTGTAGACTACAGACTGCTCTATAGATGGAAGTTTTGTTAATGTTTTCTCAACTTTCTCAATGGAGTTTAGATAGAGTTGGCGCTGGGATAAGTCACTGATATTTGATATTCAACTGATTATTGCACAGGTGCAATAAAATGGCTGGTTTTTGGAAATAAATGAAAGTACTGAGTTGTAGGGCAACTAGGTGGCTTGGTGTATTGAACACTAGGCTTGAAATCAGTAGGACTCATGTTTAAATTGGGTTTCAGATACTTATTAGTTGTGTGACTCTAGGAAAGTCACTTAACCCTGCTTGCCTCAGTTTTCTTAGCTATAAAAGGAGGAAATGGCAAACCATTCCAGTGTCTTTGTCAATAAAATCCCAAATGTTGGATATGACTGAAATGGCTCAGCAGCAACAACAAAACTCGAGTTGTAAGCTCCTGTGTACAGTCAGGTAAAGTGTTTTTGAGACAATTCAAGCATCAGACAGCCTGACAAAGATAATATGTATCTTATTTTGTTGCCACATCTTTTTTTTCCTGCTAAGTTGTTATAATTTAAAAACTTTTCAATCCACAAAACTTGTAGAACATGAGTATTTTAGCAGAGTAACATTACACATAAGTTTTTAAGGATGAATTTTCTTTAGAAGAATATGGATATCAATTTTGTAGGGAATGATTCTTTAGTTACAGGACGATTTCTTTATTGAGTTCTAAGGATTTGGGGAAGATCTATATGTATGTTATGGGTAGAAATTGTTTGATAAAATACTGGATCTGGAATCAGGTCATGTTCCTAAGTATAAATTTGGCCTCAGACACTCACTAGCTATATGACCTAGGACATGTCATTTAATCCTGTTTGCCTCAGTTTCCTCAGCTATAAAAGGAGGGAATGGCAAAATACTCCAGTATCTCTGCCAAGAAAATCCTAAATTGGGATATAATTGAAATGACTGAATAATGACAATGCCATCTATCAGTTTATGAAATATAGGGATTTTCTAATGTAAAATTTCTGGCCACTAGATGTTCTAAATTTTGTTCCATAGGTGCTAAATTTTGGGGAAATGCAATAATATGTTGCACAGATTCTACCATTTCTCTGTATAGTTATCACTGATGAATAAGCCCAGACTCCTTAAGAATAACTTTTCTGCAATTTGTGGTAGTAAAAATTTGGCTCAGAATTGTTATCAGAAATCCCTTCATTTTTATGAATAGACCTACATGATCAAGCCGTATTCAAGATTTCTTTGTTGATGTATACTATTTATTAGTCGAGTTCAAGTGGATGTCATCTACAGAGAGCCTTTTGATTCTACTCATGGAGAGGTACCATCAGGAGAGGAAAAAAATTCATTTTTGATTATCTTAAATAAAATCCAATGGCCTATATCTATTCATCCTTCAATACTGTTTGGTGAAGTGATATCTGTTCCAAAAATATTTTTCCTAAGTTTCCAATTTCTTTAGGATATATTTTGAAAATGACTCTCAGTTTTCTTCCTCATTTTTGATGTAAACTATTAATCTTTTAAAACCTCCATTTGAATAAAATCTTATGTTTTATTAATACATATAGGAAGGCTTTTTGGTGCATTTTAAAAATCTGCTGTTTTCCATTTTGCAACTCTAAAAGGATATGTTATAATTGATATTGTATACCTATCAATAAATCTAAACATGAATCTAAATCTATAATTCTATATTCTAATTCAATAAATATAAATGATAAATAAAAATAAATCCAATTGCATAAATATTAATAAATTTAAATATAAATTTCTTATTGAGTTTAAGTTTCAGCATGACAGTAATTCTCTTGACATAAACAACCTTTGCTTTTTCCTTTGTAGCTATATGCTTAGTCTGTTTTGCTCAGAGGACACTGTGACATTTGTAAGTATCACCTTTACCTTTTGGTTCATTTTGACCTTTATGTTCAAGCTCAATGTCGATGGTCTCTATTTTTCTTGGCATTAAGAATGAAATATAAAAATTTTACACTTATCAAATTCAAATGGTATTATGATATAATTAGAGAACATCTTTATGGGTTATGAATCTGAATAATGATTTTTTTTTCAGGAAAGCGACAAGACTTGATATCATCCATGAAGCATCACATTACAGTGGAAAGAACATTGGTTCTGCCCTAACTGAAATACTTTCTCTAGGATTTGCCACTTATGTGACCTTGGAAAAGACATTTAAACTCTGAAGGTCTCAGTTTCTTCATTTGTAAAATTAGGGGGTTGGACATGATGGTCTTTGAAGTCTCCTCCAGCTCTAAGTCCATGATGATCCTCTGTCGATCTAACCGTCAGTAGACATTATTTTAGCATTTACTATGTGCTAGTCTTTATGCTAAACTTTGGGAATATGAAATAAGGCAAAAACAGTTCCTGTCTCGAGGAGTTCACAGTCTGATAAGGTCTATATATGTGTTTATATAAAATAAATAATGTTTTGGCATGATTTCCACTTCAGCTTAGCATCTAACTCAGTTTTATTTGGGAGAGACAATAATGAAATACTTGTTATTAATATTAATAATAAATATAAATATAAAATATGTGATCTTGAATATCATAGAATCCCAAGTAATTACAATTTGAAGGGCAATTTATATCCAAATATGTAGCAGATAGACTGCTGGCATTGGAGTTAGGTAAATGGGTTTCAATTCCCCCTAATGTTTTTTGATCAGTTATATAGGCATAAGGCCTCTCAAGGGCTCAGTTTCCCCATTTGTAAAACAGGAATAGTATTATTTATACTATAAATCTTATATAGTTATAACACATACTTCTGCAAGCTTTAAGGCACTATGTACAAATCCAAGTTATGATTATTATTTCTTACTTCATTGTTTGGTTTGGGAGAGCTGTTCATCTGGTATAAAAAGGGAATTAAAATAACAGATTATGGGCCATCAAAGATCCCTGGCAAGTCTCCAAAACCTTTTTACTGCTAGGCATCCTCACCCCTGCCTGCTTCTGAGAATAAGAGATGGCAGGAGAAAGGTAGGCAGAAATTTTGGTTCAAAGAGCTTCCTGTTCATAAAACTGACAGAATAATAACATAAGAGCCAGAGTCTTTGAAAGAGGTATCTCCAAGCAATTCTATTCCCTTAGTTTTCCGTTTGAAGTCTACCTACCACCTATTCTTCCTATAACCAATTTAGGCTTGAGAGTTAGATGGGTTTGAAAATCTAAGTAGGAAGGGGAGGTCCGGTGATGTGGAGGGTCGATGAGACAGAAAGCTGTAGACTTGAGCATACATGGGAACTGGCATTTAGACAATGGTTTAGAATGGGCACAATGCTTCAATGTGCCATCCCAGTCTGATGTAAACTTCTTGGAAATAGAATGTGATTGTATCCCCAAGGTTTAGTAGCATTCTTGGCATACAGTAAGTGATTAATAAATGCTTACTTATAAATCAACTGATTTATCCTTATAATTATGCTGTAAAGAAAGTGCTATTATTACTTTCATTTTATGCCTCAGAAGAGAGGCTAATTAACTTTCCCAGAGTCTTAGAGCTGGTAAAAGTCTGAGGCAGAATTTGAACTGGGAGCTTCCTGACTTCCAAGTCTAATACTCTAATCACTAATATAGATTGAATAGATGGATAGATAGGCAGACAGACAGACAGGAACATAGATATAATTTACATATATAAATAGAAATAGGAAAAGAGACAAGTAGGTACATAGATAGATACATGGATATATGAGTAATACATGGATAAATGGATGGATGGATATATGGATAGGTGGATGGATGGATACATGGACAGAAAGATGATGAATGAATAGATGATAGAATAAAACATTAATGAAGTACTTACTTGGTATCAGATACTGTACTAAGCATCAGGATTATAAATATAAACAAAAAACAGTATATGCTCTCAGGGAATATATTCCAATGTTAAAGACAACATAGAAAGATAAACTAAGACTCGGGTTAGAATCCAAGGTGAGTAGGGGCAAGAATGAAGAGGATGGCTGGAGTACAAGCAGTATCCTATAGAGATGGCTAAATAGTGGCATAATAAAACCCTCCAAAACTGCTAATTAATTTTAATGACATTTTACTTATTTATTTGGCAAATGTATCCTGAATGTCTACTATGCTAAGAACAAGAGAAGATTAAAAAATTATAAGAAAAACAAAACAAAAAAATTATAAGAAACGGTTCCTCTTCTAGATGAATTAACAATCTGGATGGAGAAAGATGCCACATTCAACAAATTGAGCAACACAATCTACATTTAGTAAATGACAAATGAATTCTATACCAAAGGTGTAGAAAACTATGAGCTGCAGGTTTACTCACTGCTTGGACTCTGAACATTGCTTTATTTTTTACTGGCAGTGAAAGCCAAGAGAATATATAGTGTGATTAAAAGTAATAAATCTCCACGTAGTTCACCTTGTGAACTCAGGTCCCTGACAATGACCATGTGATTTGTACGCAATGAGAGCACAATAAAGTTTACTAAATTGCAGATTTCACAGAAGACAGCCCTAGGAGAACCTGCTAGGACAACTTGTGTATTTCAATCATTTCCTTATGCTATGGAGTCAAACTGATAAGTTTCAGGCCAAATGGTCTCTCTGTTACAACACTAGATTGCTTCTGTGAGTCCCATTCCCTAAGCTTGCTACTTACAATGGATAGTATGCCAGACTTGGAGTCAGGATAATATGGGTTTGAAGCCTGACTCAGTTGTGTGATCCATTTCCTCATCTGTAAAATGGGAATAAAAATAGCATCTATTTCTTAGCATTGTTGTGAGGATCAAATAAGATATATTATCACGTAAGATAAAAAGTGAAGTACCAATCTTAATGCACTCTCCATATCCTAGTTATTTTCCAGATTTTTTTGAAGCATGACCAGAATTTCATTCACCACATTAAAGCTCAAAGCAGGTAAATTCCAGAGGCATGCACTTATCTGGAAGGCAGCTTGTGGGGGTGGCTGAAAATCCATAGCCATAATCCTGCTCCTAAGAGTCATTCCTTGACAGGTGTCTTTCATGAGAATTACATTTTCTTCAAAAATGATTGGCCACCCACTGCTCCACAATCCCCATATTGTCACAATGCTTATTAGTCAAGACTACAGATCCTATCAGTGTGGCTGGCGGAGTGACAGAGAAGCATTTTTCAGTAATCTAATCCTATGTGTCTGGAGAAAGGAGTTGATATTATCACATTTTTTTCCCCTCTTGCTTTATTGATTTTTATATTAATATTTAAAAAGTCTCCAAAGAATAGAGTAGGGAAAAATGAATGCTCTCACTTTCCCCCCTTGTCTTCAATATCCCTCAGCTAGGATTCCTACTTGGTCACAAATAACCAATCCCTTCTTTTATGCAAACACAGTCTATTGTGAATACCTACAAGATGGATCACGACCAATTTCCAATCGAGAGATCCATACTTTTCTGTTCCAAATCCCTGATCAGCCAATTTCCACAAAATTTTACTTCTAAACTGACAGAATTATTGGATTTTATCAGCTCCTCATACTGTATATGACTGAAAACTCAGTGAACTTCCCTTACAGCCAGACCTATTTTCCTTTTTCTTTAATGGGGCTGAAGTGAAGATGCCATACTCTTTTCAAAGATGGTCTCCATATGGCAAAAGTAAGGACCACTAAATTAAGAAGCTAGAAGGCTTAATGGAGAGAGAATTAGATTTGGAATCAAGAAGACCTAAACTATGTGACACTTACTAGCTATGTGACCATAGAGAAATAACTTAATCTTTTTGTACTTCAGTTTCCTCATCTGCAAAAGGGTGATAATAATAGTACCTAATTCTCTGGGTTGTCATTGGGATTAATAAAATAACATTGATAAATTGCTTTGCAAAACTTAAAGTCTTCTATATGCTGTAGTTGTTGTTGTTGTTGATGATGATGATGAAGTTTAGGATGCTATGATTGAGGGGAAAGAGTATATGCAAATTATGGTGCTAGGTACTATAACAAATACAAATATATGCTCCCTTTCTTCAAGGAGTTTATGGTCAAGTATGGGTAATAAGATTTACAAAGAGATAAACAAGCTCATAGCTTTAGAGTTGGAAGATCCCTTATCAACAAATCAAATTTAGTTCCATTTTGTCATTGAAGAAAATGGAAAAACAAAGAGGAAAAAAAAGAAATAAAAGAAAAGAAAATAGAGTGGACAGCATTCATGTGACTTGCTCAGGGTCATTCAGCTAACAAACATTTAAAGCAGGATTTAAATCATTAGTTTTAAATCTTTGTTAATAATAGCTTTTTAATTTTCAAAATACACGCAAAGATAGTTTTCAACATTCACTCCTGTGAAATCTTGTATTCCAAATTTTTCTCCCTCCCTTACCCTTACTTCCTCTCTCCCCTAGATAGCAAGCAATCCAAGATATGTTAAACATACATAATTCTTTTATACACATTGCAAGAAAAAATATATTAAAAAGGGAAAAAATGAGGAAAAAAGCAAAAAGCAAGCAAAACAACAAAAAGGTGAAAAAACTACATTGTGATCCATATTCAGTCTTCATTATGCTCTTTCTAGATGCAGATGGCTCTCTCCACCACAAATCTATAGGAAATGGCCTGAATTACCTCATTGTCTATCAATGGCGTGTTCTCTTGGTTCTACTTAGTCCATTTAGCATCAGTTTATGTGTCTGTCTCTCCAGGCCTTTATCAGTACTAAATCTTTCATATTATGGTAGAGCTCATAAATATGTAAGGTGTCCCAAAAGTCTTAATGTAGTTTATGTCCTAATAGTTTTATATTTATTGCAAGATAAAATATAATGTAATTGTTGTCAATAAGTACATAAGAATTTAAAAGTTTTTAGATTCAGGGACAGTGGGGAAAAGAGATTAGGAAAGCATTACAGAGGAGTGCAATTTACATCAGGTCATTGAATATTTGACTGAATGATACAATAGAAGAAAATGGTTGAAAGAATAAGGGTGTTATTCTAGGCAATAGAAATAACATAACTTCCAGTGAACATACATTGAGTAGCTACTATATCAAATCAAATCAGCAAGCATTTATTAAAGCTTAGTCCATGTTTGACCCAATGTTAAGCACTGGAGATTCAAATGTAAACAGAAAAAAAAAGTCACTGACTTCAATGAGCTTATATTCTAGTGAAAAAAGATAATATATAAAAGGAAGCTAAAAAGGAGGAAGGGTGTGAAAGAGATGAAGGCAGCAGATGTGGGAAAATAGTAGAGAAAAGTAGAGAAAGAAAGCCTGCAGTCATGAGGACAGCCCAGTAGAGGAAATGGAGACTTAGTGTACTTGAATATTTTTCCTAAATGAAGACTTTGGGGAACCAGACAATCAGAAGAAGAGGCCTCAGGTCAGACACAAGGTAGGTGTAGGATATGAGTATGTAATTATCTATACTAATTAACTTATCTGAACAAAGTCCTGACTGTCAATTCCCAATGATATAAGAGGTGTGCTGTCAGGATGAATGGAGAACAATCACTTCTTAGGTCAGATACAGGATATTCACAATAAAGCATCCAGAAATTAAACTTGACATTAGTCTCCCATGTTTTGGATAACTCTTTAAACTTCTTGTACTATTAAACATGTGGATGTGAACCTTTTTTTTTTGAGGGGAAGAAGTGGTTAGCTGGAAAAAAAGACATAAAATATTGGAATAGTGAATGGGTCTAAATAAAGTAAGGAGACTAAATTTTGATTTTTTTGATACAAATAATATCTAAAGAGAAAAAAAAAGATCATTACCATAAAATAGCATCAACACATACACTGACATTATAATCTTGGAGACCTATAAACACTTGAAATGCAGAAACAATGATCTATATTAGCACTCAAGTTACAGTCCTAAAGAGACATGAATTTGAAATGAAATCATTTTAGAATGAAGGCAGTTCAATGGAGAAAAAATATATTAAGGGGGGGAATATGATTATTTCAATCTAACAGCTTTGAGATACTTTTTTTAAATAGAGTTTTTAGAAGAGGTCAAAGAATCATAGATTTAGAGTTGGAAAAAAAAAAAGCTTTAAAAACCATCTTATCTACACCTTCCCCCATTTTTCAAATAAGGAAAATGAGACAATGAAATCTTAAATGATATAGAGATCTAGTTCTAGAACTAGAAGGGATCTTGGAAGCCATAGGATGAAATGCAATCATTTGTAAACTCAATATCATCCCCTCCCCCTCTCACTCTTCAAACTCCCCCACTCCCATCTAGGTGGCAGATGGGTACAAAACTAAATTCAGTGTCAAGAAGACTTGAATTCAAATCCTGTCCAGTGTAACTGTGGATTAGTCAAATGATCTCTCTCAACCTTAGTTTCGTCGTCTGTAAAATGGGGACAATAATAGCATCAATTTCATGGGTTTGTTGTGAGGATCAAATAAGATAACATATGCAAAGTACTATGAAAAACTGAAGGTGATATCCAAATATTAGCTATTATTGTCATCTGCCAAAGATTCCCATCCTCACTTATACTGAGGTTTCTGTTTGTGTTTGTTTAAGGTAGATCTAGATCTATTTCTTTCGTGCTTTAAACTAGTTGTGTAATTGTGAGCAAATCACTGAACCTCTGAGTTTCCCCATTTGTAAAATATACTCTAAACCTGAATCCACTAAATTACTATTTAATTAACTAAATTACTATTCAATTATCTCCTTTAAATTGATCATTAAAATATAGAATGCTAGGTTAGGAAAGAAATTCAGCCATCACCTGGCCTGAAAACTACATTTTACAGAGAAGGAAATCATTAGATTTTTTTTTTTAAGCCTTTCAAAATTTTTTTCTTTCCTTTTCTTTCCTTTCAGTCATCTTATAATGTATTCCCCTCCATGTATACTGTGACCCATTAAAACTGGTCTCTGCTGTTCCTCACACAAGATACATACTTCTTTTCTTGGATGTTCAATATCACTGATCATCTGCTATGTCTAGTATTTTCTCCTCATCTCTATCCAATAACTTCTCTGTTATCTTACATGAGTTTTTCTCCCAAAATTTTCTTCCAGTCTCTAGCTTCTGGGAGAAGCCTTTCCCATTCCTTTAAGGTTATTGTTTTCTTTCTAGATTACCACTAATTTGTCTTACATATAGCTTGATTGTACACAATTGTTTACATAACACCTCCCCCGTTTGATTGTGAATTCATTTAGGATAGGGACTGTCTTTGCTTTTCTTTCTATCTTCAAGGCTTTGGACAATTTCAGGCACATAGTAGGTGCTTAATAAAAGCTTCTTGACTTGAGGCCTAAGGCAGTTGCATACCACTTAATAGCTCTCATTCCTGCCTTGCTTCCCATGATACCATACTGCCTGTCACAGAAAGATGCATTTCAAGCTTTTATATAATCATTTTCACAATGAAATGGTCCAAAGAAGGTTGTGCTGGAAGCTGTGTCCTAAAACATGTGATAAATCACCCAATGATGATTTTTAAATATTCAACTCATTGGCAGAACCCCAATTATCCTTCTCTTGTCAATTAATTAGAACCAAGACAAGTGAAATACTGGTTTTTATTTAAAATTTAGTAAAAAATGGGATACAATTAGATTGCACCAGACGTGATCTCAGCAGGGTTTCAATTATTCTATGGATAATAGTTCCCTAATTCAATACAAAGCTGTAATTAAGAATATAATTAACTTGTGAAGTTCTACTGATGTCATATACCACAAGAGTATATAATGAGCTTCATTGTTTCAGAACAAAATCTTTTACCAAGTTGAATTATTCCAGTGGGAGATTGTGTGTTTTTTACTTATCAATTAAGTGCATAAAATAATTTCTCATGGGCATTTAGCCAATAGATTCATGGGAAAAAATGAAAAATAAAACCTTACAAACAATTAAGGCTGTCCAAAAGTGGAGTGGCTTGCCTGGAGGAGACAGTGGGCTTCGTCTTTATTCAAGAAGAGCCTGGATGACCACTTGTGGGTATTTTATGGAGAGGATTCTTTTGTCAGGAACAGTTCGGATGAGAAGGCCTCTGAGGGTGCTTCCAACTTTGAAGTTTATGATTAGCCCATTTTTTGAGATGAGGAAATAGCCTCAGATAAATGAGGAAACTTAAGAGTTATGAAATATTCTAGCTTTATGACTTTTTACCTTCTTGAGCCTCAGGCTCCTCTTCTATAAAATAGGGATAATAATTCTGCCATTTTTTCCCTTCAAGGGCTTTATGATTTTCAAATTTCAAAATCTGAAATACATGGAGGAGAGATGTAGTATCCAGGACAAGGAAGGCAATAAACTGTTTGCCCAGTTCAAAGTTTGTCCAGAATTTTATGTTCAGATAGAAGCCACAGAAATGATAAGCACTGATATAATACTTTAAGATTTATAAAGTATTTTATATGGTGTCTCATCTCATCTCAAAGCAACTGCAAGGAAGTTGCTATTATCCCCATTTGAGAGATAAGGAAACTGAGGCAGAGATTTGTCAAGAGTAGATTGTATGTATATGAGACAGAATTTAAACTCAGGTCTTTCTGATTCATAGTACAAAACTATGTTCATTGAGCTAACTAGTTTTGAGCATCAGAGTTTAAGAAGAACATTGATGAACTAGAGGATCTACACAGAAGGGCAACCTGAATGGTAATGGACCTCAACATCATGTCACATGAGGACTGTACAACAGATCTGGGGATGATCCCTCTGAAGCAGAGTTTGTCTTCTGTCAAATCTTATGTCTGTCAAATGAAAGTGGTACTAGATATTTTTCTGCTTGCCTCCAGAGGGCAGAATAAAGGGCATCGATAAGACTCCAAGTTACAAATTTAAATTTCATGATATGAATACCTAACAATTAGTAATTTCCTAATGAAGAATAAGTTACCTCCTAAGGTAGAAGTTCCTTTTCATTTGAAGTCTGGACAAAGACTGGATGATTATTTGGAGTGTTATAGAAAAAAAAAAAAGGTGTCAAACATTCTGTGAGAAGAGCCTATATTCCTAGTGGCCCCTACTCAATAGTAGGTTAATATACAACTGAGAAATGTTTAACCAAATAAGTAAATATACAGTCCAACATAGATAATTTTGATTTGTGGTTTTCCAAGGTAATATGTTAATCTGTTTCTATTTGAATTTGATATACCATGGGTCACATATGGGTTGGATTAGATAAAAGCTCTTGAATTATGGTTTGCAACCCCATATGGTATCTTGTAACTGAATGTAGGGGTCATGAAATTGTGATTTATTATCATTAAATGTCTGTATCCATATTTTATATATCGATATATCCAGAATCATATAAAATTTTCTTGAGTGAAAAGGGGTCACAGGTGAAAAAAAATTTAAATCCTGTACTAGATGATCTCAGGAGTCCCTTTCCACTCTAAGTTTCTGTGAATTTGTGAAAACTGAAAACAAAAGGAAACTAACAACCTTAGAAAAATGGGAAATCATAACATTTTCAAAAACATGGCTACCAGAGACTTTGGAAACAAGATTCAAAAGTTTTCCCATGCCTAAAGAGCAATTTAAATTTCAAATTTCATATAAAAATAAGTAAGTAAGCCATCCCCTCACTCAAAAGTCTTCTCTTCTTAATCGACTTTTAGAAATAAATATTTCAAAAGTCCTCCAATTCTTTTGCTTTAGATCATGAGAGGCAGCTGAGCATAGGAGATAGGGCACTACACTTTGTATAAGGAAGACCCAGATTTGAATCACATTTCATATATTTACATGAAAGTCACTTTACTTTTCTATAGTTTCTTCTCATCCATAAAATGAAGAGGTTGGATTAGAGATCCTTACCATTCTAAATCTATGATCTTATGAGAGTCATTGATTTTTAATCGCCTGTCTAGGTGGATAAGAATATTGCCATCTCAAAAGATCTAAATTAATTTTTATATATCCCTACCCCTCCCAGTCAGCACAGTGCCATGAAGAGAGCACATCTTTAATGGATGTTTGTTGAATTGAGTCTTTCACCTGAGGCACCTTAAATTCTTTGCCTTTGAATAAGAAGTTCCACTCCGGCCAAAAGAATCATAACTGCATCAATGGATAGTGATTTGGTGACATAACTGAATGAAGCATTTGTTAAGCACTTACTGTGTACAAAGCACTTTGCTAAGCTCCAGGTATATAAACAGAACAACAGTAAGACAGTCTTTCAAGGAGCTCACATTCTTGTTGCTGAGACAACACAGAAAATTGGAGTTGCCAAGTGAGATGGCAAGGTCCCATAATCCTTAGGGTGCAGAGTCAAAGCAGATGATAACAGGCGTCTTTTTTTGTGACATTTCCCCTGCATGATATTTGTTTCTGTTATTGCCAAGGACTCTGGTGACGAGAACTTTCTTTTCTGGGTCCTTGGTAGCTGTGGCTATGGCCTCTGCAGGAACAATTGCCTGGCTGCCTCTCCACAGGGTTGAATGATCACAGTAATAGATCAGGAATAGAACAAATGCAGTTAAAAGAGGTAAGGATGCCTCTTTTCTACTCAAGCCATTTGAGGTTTAATGGAAAAGGGGTAACCTTCAGAAGGCAGGCTTTTAAGGCCAACTGAGACAGTCTCTTTGAGTGACCTACACCTGAGACAAAAAGAACATGGCTCGCTTCTAATAAAGCCTGACATTCTACTATGCCTTAAGGCTTGCAGTTTAAACACAAAAACAACAAAACCTTTTACCTCTATCATTTTGCCTATATCATTATATTTGACATGAATAACAGTTTTATTAGATGGGGCAGCTAGGTGGTCCAATGGGTACAGCACCAGACCTGGAGTCAGGAAGACATCTTCCTGAGTTCAAATAAAACCCCACACACTTACTAGCTGTGTGACTCTGGGCAAGTCACTTTATCCTATTTGCCTCAGTTTCCTCATTTGTAAAAATGAGCTGATACTATTTCAGTATCTTTGATCAAGAAATCTCAAATGGGGTCACCAAGAGTTGGACACTACTGAAAAATGATTGAATGGATTTCTATTTGCATTGTACAGATAAGAAAACTGAGACCCAGAGTTTAAATGATTTGCATGCAAATAGGAAGAAGAGGAAAGATTTTAATCAGATCCTGAAACCCTAAATCCAGCACCCTTTCCTTTAGACTATTTGATAAAACAATGTAATTAAAATAATTTAGTTTTCAGAAGACTAAAGGAGTCAGAGACAACTTGGATACAGAATATTCTTTACTGGAAGCACAAAGAAAGATTCTCTTTTATCTGCTTTAATGATACTTTTAGGGCCCACAACACCTGTGTTCAAACCAAACCTAATTTTCTTGCTTTTGTGTATATGTGTGTGTGCGTGTGTGCGTGTTTCTCTACTGGATGAAGGATCTTACAGCATATTTTCTTTTCAAATAAATAAGACATATTCCACCTGAAGTGTATACACAGTTATGCCTTATAAGAACTGGGAGGGGATAAAGTACTTTGTTTTGTCTACACAATATAGCATCTGGTACAAGCAAAAAAAAATATGACCAATAATATAGATTTTTTTCTTCCTTTTTTTGCTTATATGTTGCCAAGTCATCCAGATAGTTCCAAACATCTGGTATTGTGTAGACAAAGATTCTTTATGTTCTTCTCAGAGGGCTGATTCTGTTTTTTCTCCTCTGTCATTTTGAGTTCTCAGATCTCTTTTGGGGAGGGAGACGAAAGCAATAATGTCTGCTACAAAATCGCCAAGAAATTCTGGTTGTTTCATACGCAGCTGACGAAAGAAATCTCCAACATTAATTCTATCGTGTTGGACATTTGTTAATGATTTGTTCTTCCCCTCTTGTCCTTTATAAAACAGTTACACATAAGATCAAAAAGGATGCAATTTATAAGCATTGCTTATCAAAGATTAAATTTCAAATCCAATAAACTAGGGCTGTGAGTTATCTAAATAATTATCTCAGTTTTCCACTTCCCAAGGCATATGGAGTAACACACTCAGTAGCTTCTCCATCCCAGAAATTCTCAAAAGAAAATCTATGAGGGATTCAGAAGGATAGACCAGATGCTTGATTTTTCTCTCTATTTATACTGATTCTGTCCTGCTAAACTCTTCTGCCAAAGCCACATTGTACTACAGGCAAGATCTTGGGTTCTTGAAGATTGTGTCAGTGAAAGCCAAGCTCTAGCAGTTGTTATCAATCTGGAAAACTTTGAAGTATGGCTGCTACAATAGACATTGGGTTTCTTGTCAGAGGAAGAGAGAGGTTCTTCATGGGACTGGCTGTGTTGTTGTTCAGTCATTTTTCAGTCATGTCCAACTTTTTGTGATCCCATTTTGGGTTTTCTTGATAGAAATACTAGAATGGTTTGTGATTTCCTTCTCTAGCTCATTTTACCCATGAGGAAACTGAGGCAAATAGGGTGAAATGGCTTGCTGAAGGTCATACAGCTATTAAATAGCTGAGGCCAGATCTGAATCAGGATTTCCTGATTCCAGGCTAGTAATCTATACACTGAATTACCTAGCTGCTGCTGCTAATGATGATGATGATAATAATAATAATAAAAAATAAAAATAAAGATAATTAATAAATTAATAAAATAATAAAGATAATAATTAAAGATAAAATAAAAGATAAAAATAAAAAATAATAATAATAACTAACACTTACATAATGCTTTTAGAGCTACAAAGAGCTTTTCAAATATTACTTCAATTGATTCCCACAATAGTCTTAGTAGGTAGACACTATTATAATCCCCATTTTACATATGGAGAAACTGAGGCATATAATGGTTAATAATTTGCCATGGGTCACAAAACTAGAATCTGTAGCTAGATTTGAACATAGGTATTCCTGATTACAGTCCCAGGGCTCAATCCACTGAGCCACTTAGCTGCCTCCTATCCTCTTATACTAATCATATTAGTAACTCATATTTATATCACATTTTGAAGTCTGCAGAGAAATTTCCAAATATTAATTCAGCCATGGTAGAAAAACGCCCATCTTTCATATGGGGAAACAGACAAATAGTGGTTAAGTAACCTGCCTAGTACCACAAGGCTCATAGCACTCTTTTTGAACTTAGGTCCTTCTTACCCCAGGTCCAGAACTCTATCCATCTTATCCATTTTTTTTCTCTAAGATTGAAGGATCTTAAAGCCATGAAAAAATAAGACATATAATTAATGAAGTGAACTCAGTGTGCCAATGAAGATCAGGAGAACAAGGTTCTCCTTTGTTTTGTCTACACAATGTAGCATCTGGAACAAAAATGAAAAATATGGCTAATAATACAGAATGTTTTTTTCTTTCTTTTTGATCACATGCCTGCCAAGCCATACAGATAGTTCCAAACATCTGGTATTATGTAGATATTGCCATTCCTTAGCCATGGCTGGTTTTGGATAATCATCTCTCAAGTTATAAATGGATTAGTCTCTGAGTCAGTACTCTCACATTGTATAAATCAAAATTTTGGTCTGTTTTGTTTTTTCAATACAAATATTTACTTTCTCTTCTTACCTGCCCACTAGAGAAAAAAGAAAGAATAATATGTCTAGTATGCAAAACAGAGTCACATATTGGTCCATGTCTAAAAATAACCATCTCTATGTCTAGAAGTGAAAAGAATTCTTTGTAATGGGTCATTAGCAATCATAATTGATCATTATATTGATCACAGTTCTGAAGTCTTTCAAACTTTCTTATTTTTACATTATTAATGTTATTGCAGAAATTATTCTCCTGGTTCTTACTTCACTCTGCATCAATTCATAAAGATTATCTCAGGATTCTCTGAAGCTATCCCCTTTATTGGCAAAATAATATTTCCTCCCATTCACATAACATAAATCACAATTTTTAATTATGCTATATATAATTATATATAATAGTTCACACACATATAATTTATCATATTACATACATTTATATATATCCATATCTATATCTGTCTATCTATCTTTATATGCTAGATATTTGACTTTGGACTAGAAGTACAAACTGGTTCCTGCTTTTTCTTTGTATCTTCAGCATCCAGCACAATGCCAGGCACACATTAGGTATTTAATAAATGTTTATGGATTTGTAAAGTTACAGTTTCCGTGTTGCTGAGTGAAAAAGAGGATGTTTTGTATCCCAGAGCAATTTAGGGGAAACACCATCTGCTGAACAAGCAGATGAGAAATACAAGGTGTAAAGAAGTCAATAAGGATGAGATGCTTCTGAAGTAGATCACAGAATTATCTATTTAGAACTGGATAAGATCTCAGATCCCATCGAGTCCAACCTCATCATTTTACAAAGAGAAAACACACTCATAGAAGGGAAATTACACAACTAGTAATGGAATTAAATCCAGACCATAATATTCTAGATCATAGATTTAAAAGATGAACTGAATTCCTGAGACTGAGTCTAACTTCTTCATTTAACACATAAGAAAGTTGATGCCCAAAGAGGTCACATGATTTTTCTGGTGGAAATGAGGTAGGTTTTGAACCTAAGATTTCTTAACTTCAGTTCTAACAGTCAATCTGCTATACCATACAGAATTAAAAGCAGGAAAAAAAAAAGAGTTGGGAGCAGCCAGCACTTCAAATTTAGATGAATTCCAAATGGACCTTCACTTTTCCTTGGCAACTTTTTTTACCTCAGGTGCCTATGGAAATTTTTTTCTTCTTTCCTCAGAACTCTTTTCTTTCTCAGCTCTCCACCCAACTTTCTTCACATCAGAGGGCTTTGAGTCCTTAATATTTTATATCATTCTCCATTCTTTTTCCTTTTTTGCTTCCATCTCTTGATAAGAGGTAGATGAATCTAATGGTGGTCAATACATCTCAGACCATTGCTCCATTGCTGATATCTAGAATGATATGCAACTTTCAGCTACAGCAGAATAAATCAACACACTCTTGAATAAGAGGAGACTATGAGTACTAATATTTTTTGTTTATGTGATATAATTTGCCTTTACTAAGGCCATTAGTGTCCATGGATAATGGCAGCACATAAGCAGAATTCCACATTTGTTTCTCTTAAGAAGAAACCAATTTTATTCCACAGGATTTCATAAACTAACAATTGCCATCATAGGCTTATTATTTTAACCAGTGAATGGTTATCCTCCCCCAACAAAACCCCTGGTAAACTTGGCAAGGTTACAGTAAAAAAACTGTATCTCTTTATGATTGACTCCCTAATTATCAGTGATGTGATACTATCTATACATAGGTATTATACAATGGAAACCCTATTTGGTGTGACTTTTCCTTCATGATAATGTCAGCTCTTTGAGGGCAGAGACTTGTGCCTCAGATGCTTAGTACAACTCTTGATAGGTAGTAAGAACTTAATTTATGCATATTGACTAGCAGTTGACTTGATGGGGTGGTGGTGGTGGTGGTAATAAGCCTTGGTAATTTCCTTGGGTCTCAGTTTCCTGATCTGTAAAATGAAGGGGTAGGTGATCTGTGTGGTCCCTTCCAACTTTAAAAGTTTAGGGAAGGCATCCTGTGGAAGATAGGATTTTAATTGGGACTTGAAGGAAGTTGTGAAGTCAAGCCAAGGTTCATGGAATAGTCAGAAGGTTAGTGTCATTGATTTGAAGAAAACATGTCAAGGGGTAAAGTGTAAGAATCATTCAAAGGTAGAAGAGATTAGGTAATGATGGGCTTTCTTTTTTTTTTTTTAATTTTATTTAATAATAACTTTGTATTGACAGAATCCATGCCAGGATAATTTTTACACGACATTATCCCTTGCAATCACTTATGTTTCGTTTTTTCCCCTCCCTCCCCCCTCCCCCCCCCAAGATGGCAAGCAGTCCTATATATGTTAAATATGTTGCAGTATATCCTAGATACAATACATATTTGCAGAACTGAACAGTTCTCCCGCTGCACAGGGAGAATTGGATTCAGAAGGTAAAAATAACTCGGGAAGAAAATCAAAAATGCAAATAGTTCACATTCATTTCCCAGTATTCCTTCTTTGGGTGTAGCTGTTTCTGTCCATCATTTCTCCAATGAAACTCAGTTAAGTCTCTTTGTCAGAGAAATCCACTTCCATCAGAATACATCCTCATACAGTATCGTTGTCAAAGTGTATAATGATCTCCTGGTTCTGCTCATCTCACTTAGCATCAGTCCATGTAGGTCTCTCCAAGCCTCTCTGTATTCATCCTGCTGGTCATTCCTTACAGAGCAATAATATTCCATAACATTCATATACCACAATTTACCCAGCCATTCTCCAATTGATGGGCATCCATTCATTTTCCAGTTTCTAGTCACTACAAACAGAGCTGCCACAAACATTTTGGCACATACAGGTCCCCTTCCCTTTTTTAGTATTTCTTTGGGATATAAGCCCAATAGAAACACTGCTAGATCAAAGGGTATGCACAGTTTGATAACTTTTTGGGCATAATTCCAGATCGCTCTCCAGAATGGCTGGATTCGTTCACAACTCCACCAACAATGCATCAGTGTCCCCGTTTTCCCGCATCCCCTCCAACATTCATCATTATTTTTTCCTGTCATCTTAGCCAATCTGACAGGTGTGTAGTGATATCTCAGAGTTGTCTTAATTTGCATTTCTCTGATCAATAGTGATTTGGAACACTCTTTCATGTGAGTGGTAATAGTTTCAATTTCTTCATCTGAAAATTGTCTGTTCATATCCTTTGACCATTTATCAATTGGAGAATGGCTTGATTTTTTTATAAATTTGAGTCAGTTCTCTATATATTTTGGAAATGAGGCCTTTATCAGAACCTTTAATTGTAAAGATGTTTTCCCAGTTTGTTACTTCCCTACTAATCTTGTTTGCATTCGTTCTGTTTGTACAAAGGCTTTTTAATTTGATATAATCAAAATTTTCTATTTTGTGATCGGTAATGGTCTCTAGTTCATCTTTGGTCACAAATTTCTTTCTCCTCCACAAGTCTGAGAGATAAACTATCCTATGTTCCTCTAATTTATTTATAATCTCGTTCTTTATGCCTAGGTCATGGACCCATTTTGATCTAATGATGGGCTTTCAATGCCAAACAAAGATTGCTCCTGGAGGTGATAGAGTCACTGGAATTTATTTCTCAGTCCTATGTGTTAGGAAAATCCCTTTAGTGGTTAAATTGTGGCTGGATGGAGATAGAGAAAGGTAGATTCCCAGCAGGTATTGAAGCAGTCTAAATGTGAGGTAATGAGGGTCTGCACCAAGGGAGTGACAGTATAAGAGGGAAAAGGAAAATTTTTGAAGAGATATTGCAAAGATAAAATTGGCAAGCCTTGACAATAGATTGTATATGGGAAGGGAGTATTACCAGGGATAGATATAGTTCCCATGTTGCAAGGATTTAGAACTAGAAACCATTAAGTCTAATCCCTTTGTTTTACAGGTCAGGAAAGTTATTAATGGCAATTATTTAAATAATGTGTAATTTTAGAAAGAGCTGCCCTTATAACCCTGTGTGGCCAATTGTCCAACTTTCTTATTTTCATTTTACAGATGAAGGAACAGAGGCTGAAACTAACCCGCAGAGCCTTGAACCCAGATTTTTTGACACCAGTTAAAACTGTCTTTCCACGACATCTCACCTGCCTCCTCTGGAGGAAGGGGAATATAAGATAAGAGGGACAAGTGAGAAGAAAAGGACCAGGAAAGGGAATAAAGAAGAACAAGCAAGAAACAGAGATAGAAAGAGAGAAGAGAAAGGAAGACAGGGACTGCAGGAAAAAGGAAGGAGGCAGGGAAGAAGGCAGAGAGGGACAAGGAGAAGAACGAATTAGGAACCAGGTTGGTACGTAAGGGAGAGTTCTGGTTTTTGGAGTCCAGAGGAACTGGGTTCCAATCCTATTTCTAACATCTATCACGTCTCTACATTTCTTCCTTCTGAGAGAGGGAAGTCACTAGAATTAAGAGGAATTGAAGAAGTTTTTCTGTAGAAGGTAAGATTTTAGTTGGAACTTAAAGGAAAACAGGGAGGTCAGCAGTCAGAGCAGAGCAATGTTCCAGGCATGGGAGATACTCAGATATTCCAGATACATGGGAGTTTTTTTTTTTTTTTATTAGTGCCCCAAGTTTAAAAATAGATTGTCTTGTTCATGGAACAGCCAGAAGGCCATTGGACTGAAAAGGATGATAAGTACTCTTTTTTTTCACATGTAAATTGAGGGATTACTCTAGATGTTATCTGAGATTTATATCAGCTCTAAACAGAGGCAAAAAAAAGAATACATACACACAGACGGGTAAATAGATAGATGTGTATGTATAAAGATGTATATATGTATGCATATATGTATATACACACACACATACACATATATTTGTGCATATATGTATTATACCTATACATTGTACACACATGTATATATTTACTTATACATACACATGTGTAAACATATATATATATATATTTAGATATCTGGTTAACATGTATTAATGTTTATATATGTGTGTATATACACCCACTAATAATTAATTTAAGCTATTAAAATTTAAAACTTCACTATGATCTGAGTTCTAATTCTGCCTCAGACAATTACTAGCTGTTTGACCCTGGGCAAGTCACCCTCTCAGCCTCAGTTTCCTCAACTGGGGATAATAATAGCATCCATTTCTCAAGGGTATTACAAGGATCAAATGAGATAGAATGTGTATAGTGCTTTGCATTAGTTAAAATAACATACAAATGCTATTACTGCTAATGATTATATTACTGCATATCGACAAAGCTATCCGAAGATGAGGAAAGTCAGTGATGGGCTCAACAATGAACTGCTTCTGAAGCTACAAATTGCTACAGTAGTCCTTGAAAACCATGTGGAATTTTTTAAAGAAAGCAGTGAAGTTATTTGTAGTCTTTGAGCCAGACATTCTACTTACTCTAAGGTATATATCCCAAGAGAGTTAATGATAATAAGAAAGGCCTTAAATGCACCAAAATATTTATTGTTGAACCTTTGACCATAGCAGAGAAACAGAAATAAAGGAGATGTCAATTGTTAGAGAATATTAAATTTTGTTTCCTCTTTTTTATTCTCCATAATGAAGAAATTCTCCCTGGAAGGAGAGTAGGTAAGGGATAAACAACTTAGGGACCACAGGCAACTTTTCCTTATTCTTCCCAACTACCAGTACCCTCTCACCCCAACTACCTTGAATATTTTTTAAACTATTTGGTATCTATCTCTTTTCCCAACTTTCTTATCTTTCTAATCTTACATTTCCCTCTCCCCTTCCACTTTCTTTGAAGTTTCTCAATAATATCCCATCTTTGCACCTTGGTACTAATACCAATCAATCAAAGAACATTTATTAAGTTTCTACTATGTACCAGACACTGTGCTAAGCTCTGAGGGAAAAAAGGAGGCAAAAGAGTCCCTGTCCTCAAGAAGCTTACAGCCTAATGTCCCCCATGCTTGGGAAGTTCAACCTTCTCATTTTTGGAAGTCTCTGGCTTCTTTTAAGACATTGCTCAAAGTCCCATTAGCACAGGGAGCCTTTCCCAGTCTTCCTTCCTAGTGCTATTCCCCTCTCCTTTCAGATAGCTTCTCATGTATTCTCTCTATATATCTTGTATATATATATATATATGTGTGTGTGTGTGTGTGTGTGTGTGTGTATACACATACATACACATATACACATACACATATATATCCATTTATTTACATGTTTTCTTCTTCATTAAAATATATACTTCTTGGAAGACAGGAACTGGTTTTTACTTTTCTTGGTATCTCTTGTTAATTTAATTTCTGACATGTTGTTCAGTCATTTCCAATCACGCCCAACTCTTTGTGACACCATTGGCAAGCATGGTTTCACATTCCCTTTCCAGTTCATTTTAAGATGAGAAACTGAAACAAACAGGGCTAATTGACTTGCCCAGATCACATAGCTAGTTAAGTGTTTGAACTTGAGAAGATGAATCTTTCTGATTCCAAGCCCAGTGCTCTATCTACTGAGCCACCTAATTACGGTTCTGACACATAGTAGAGGTTAATATACATTGGTTATTGATGTCAAATCAAAAGATTTTTGCTATTCAGTCATTTTCAGTCACGTCTAATTCTTTGTGATACCATTTGGGATTTTCTTGGTAAAGATACTAAATTAATTTGGCCTTTCCTTTTCCAGCTCATTTTATAGATGAGGAAACTGAGGCAAACAGGACTTAGTAATTTCCTCAGGATCATACAATTAGTAACTGTCGAAACCAGATTTGAACTCAGAAAGTTGGATCTTCTTGACTTCAGGTTATCTATTGTGTCACCAGTTGTCCAGGCCAAATGAAAATTTATTGAACCTGTAGTGGTTTGATACACAGGACTGGGCAATGGCTTGGCTTTTATGAATGTGTAAGGGACTACAAATCTTTCAAGAAACTTGTATTTTCTTACCACTACTCATGCCCCTCATATCTACCCAATAAGCTATAATCTGGATGCCCATAGCAGTTATCTGGTTAGTTAGATGGCATGGTGAATCTGAGTTTGAAACCCACCTTAGACACTTACTTACCCATGTGATCTGGGCAAATCACTAAACCTCTCTTAGGTAATTATGAGAATCCAATGAGATTGTATAGATGAAACACTTTGCAAAAGTTAAAGTGTTCCATAAATGCTAGCTATTATTATCATAATAATAATTATTTGCATCTTTCCCGAGTACTTAGTTCTTTCATATTTGAGGAAATTAACAACTTGGTGGATTACATTTCCTGAATCTTTTGGAGGGAGCCGGAAAGCCAGCCCAGGATGAAGAATTCACCAGGAATAATTCTCAGGGAAGATAAAGAACTTGGAGATAACCAAGATTTCACAGGTTTAAAAAAAGTTGATCTCAGGTACATAGAGGCGACACATTTACCAGAGTCAGACAAAGTGTTCTTGTCTACACCCAAAACTCAGGAACCAGTCTGAGCCTTGTGCTTGCCAAAGGGAAGTACTACATTGGCTGGGCCTCCAACTATATCTTTATGCTGCCCCCAGTCTCCCGAGATGGAACAGTGGGACAGAAGAGGTTTGGCCAAAGAATTCATTAGGGAAGGAGAGAGGCAGGTAGGGCAACACTATTAGGCTCTGTTGCTGGGGAAAGGACTGCAAGTTTTTCTCTGAAATTCAAAGTGTACTTTTGCTCTGGGGTGGATTTGAAGAAATGTTCCCCTGTCTACCTCTTCTTCCCTCCCAATATTAAATTTTAGCTCAGAGGTGGGAACAAGTCAGGAGTAGTAAGGTTTCTTACAAGGCAATGCACAGACTGGAGAGGATCTTATTTTCTTTTTTTTTTTTTTTTTTTTTTTTTTTTTTGGCTGAGGCAATTGGGGGTTAAGAGACTTGCCCAGGTTCACACAGCTAGGAAGTGCTAAGTGGCTAAAGTCACATTTGAACTCAGGTCCTCCTGATTTCAGAGGTGGTGCTCTATCTACTGCACCACCTAGCTTCCCCTTATTTTCTATTTTTTGAGGGACACAGGTGAATCACTTGGTGACAATAACAAGCACTTAATAATTAGCGTTTGCAAAGGACTTTTAAGGCTTGCAAATAGCTTTACAGATATCTCATTGGATCCTCATAACAACTCTCGGAGATGGGTGCTATTATGATCTCCCATTTTACAAGTAAGGAAACTGAGGCAGACAGTAGTTAAGAGCCTTATTTAGAAGTTAACAGTTAGTAGTTATGAAACTTAGACAATAGTTACAAGACTATCCAGGATTTCACAGTAAGAGTTTGAGGCTGATTTCAATCTTAAAACTCCTTGACTTCTGTACCAGTAATCTATCCACTGTCTCAGACAAGGAAGAAAAATATAGCCAGTCTTCATTGTTACTGTGTACCCTACTCCATTTCCCTATGTGTTGTCATTTGTCTAAAACTGACCTCCTGTATATGATTTCGAAATGGCACTGGGCCAACCGATCTAAGGCCTTTTCTTCATGGATGGAAGAGTGCTTCCTGAGTGGACCTCAAGGTTCCTTTCCTCACACAAAGTCCCACTGGCCCTGATGGAGTCGTCTGCAGCATAGCTCACGTCCTAGATGATAGGACCATAGTTGTAGAGCTGAAAAGGATCTCAATGAAAAGGCTGGAGGTCTTCATTTATATAAATAAAATGGAGCCAATGTTAGGATTAGATATTATCAATAAACTAAGTCCAATACCTTCATTTTACATATGAAAAAAGACCCAGAGATGCTAAGAAACTTGTCGTTCATTATATATGACAGAGATGGGATTCAAATTTGTGTCCTTAACTCCAAATTTGATGTTGTTTTCATGTGCTGGGCCTGGGTTCAAATATTCATCTACTGTCTGTGTGACCTCAGAGACTTCAATTCACTTAACTGCTAACTGCCTCAATTCCAACAGATATTATTTTCATAATAATTATTATTCGCATCTTTCCCAAGTGCTTAAAAACAGAGGTATAAATAAGTCCAAAAACTAGGACTCGAACCCAGATTTTTTGCCTCTTTGTCCAGTGCAATCTTCTTTCAATTGCACTCTACTTTGTAATAGTCTGTTAACCTATTTTTCATCTAACTTATCTTATCTCTTTATTCACTTTTTTAGAACATGAAGAGACCACAAAGACTGTCGAATCCAACTGTCTCATTTACAGAGGGGAAAATTGAGACCCAAGTAGATTAAATGATTTGCCTAGCTCATACATGTAGTACGTGTCAGAGGCAGCATTTGAACCCAGATCCTCTGACCTCAAGGTCAGTGCTCTCTCTGTCCACTATTTCATATGTGTCCCCTCCTCCAAACCCAAAGATAGAAGCTCATGTCAGCAAACAACTAGCATTTATCAATTCGACTAAACTGGTTCTAAAGGTCATAGTCAATGTTGCCCTGCTTCCATTATTTTCTTCTTGTAATACAGGGTAATTATGGGATTGTGAAATATCACATACACAGTGAATTAGATTGTCTTTTCCCCATTTAGTTAGTACTGTGCTGAACTGACTCCACTGCCCTTAAGGGAACTTTATGTTAGGGATATGCAAGAGGGAAGCTTTCTCTACAATAAATAAATACAGATAAAAAGGAGACTAAAGAAAACAAGAAAGATGCCCAACAAAAACTTTCATGATATCCAAGCTTTGACAAGGTGAGCCCCAGATGCTGACTACATGCTTAAGAAATGCCCTGAGGCAAATTTGCCACTTTTAGATGAGTTTTCTACATAATCCCTTTGCTTTCTTCGGTGAGAATGTGACTTGGCTACTAAGAATGACCTGGGATCCTCCTTCTCTAGCTTCCAACTGTATGCCATCCACACTCCAAAGATGGTAAGGTACTTCTGTCTCTCTTCCTGGACACTCCCAGATTATAGAATGCTGGTGATTGAGAGCTGGGAAAAATCCCAGAAGTCATCTAGTTCAAGAGTTCTTAAACTTTTTCATCTCGACCCCTTTTTACCCAAGAAATTTTTAGACATCCCAGGTATGTAGGTATATAGAATAGATATATAAATCAAACAATTATTGATAATAAATCATATTTTGTGATCCCCACATTCAGTTACGAGATCCCACATGAAGTCATACCCATAGTTTAAGAAACTGGGAAATCTAGTCCAATCCCTCTTTTTGATGCCTTAAGAGGCAGACAAGTGAAGAGACTTTCCTAAGGTCATACAGCTAGTAATGGACAGAACCAGGATTTAAATTCAGATACTATGATGTCAGGTGTCAATGTTTAAAGTTAAAAGGTCTTTGGACTGTTATAATAACAACTAACATTTATATAGAGCCTACTATGTGGTGAGTACTATGCTAAGTGCTTTACAATTATCTCATATCAGCCCTGGGAAGAATCTTACAACCGGGGAAACTGAGGCAAAAGAAATTAAATGACTTGCCCACATAGGTCACATAGCTAATCATTGGTAGATCCCTTAATTCTAGCTGGAAATGATCAAAATTAAAAGCTCTGTCAATAGCTAACATATTCACCCTAAAGAAACAACTGAGAACATCTGAATGAAAATTGCATTATAATATTTTAAACTTTTTTGTGTATTTTTTTTGTCCATATTCTTCCCCATCCCCCGAGGTTTTTGTTTTACTTTAGGGTTATGTGGATCTTTGAGGGGAAATAATATTTTATTTTTTTCTAATTCTATGTAAAGACAGTTTTCAATACTTTTTTTTAAATAAAATTTTGAGTTTCATTTTTTCCCTCCATTGCTCCCATTCCCTCTCCCCAAGATGATACAGGTTATATATGTGCAATCATGTAAACACATTTCCCCATTAGTTGTGTTGTGAAAAAAGAAACAGAACCAAAAAAAAATTTAAAAAAAAACTGGGGAAACAAAGAACAAAAGGGAAAAGCCACACCAAACAAACAAAACAAACAACAAACAAAAACCAACTCAACAACAACAACAAAAATGGGAAAATAGTAAGCATCCAGACATCACAGTTCTTTCTCTGGATGTAGATAGCATTTTCTATCATGTGTCTTTTGGAATTGTCTTAGATCACTGTATGGCTGAAAAGAGTTAAGTTAATTATAGTTGATCATCATTACAATGTTGCTGTACAATGTTTTCTGGTTCTGCTCATTTCACTCAGCCTCAGTTCATGTAAGTCTTTCCAAGTTTTTTTTTTTTTTTAAATCAGCCTGTTCATCATTTCTTATAGTACAACAGTATTCTATTACATTCATCTATCATAACTTGTTCAGCCATTCCCCAATTGATGGACATTATCCTTCATTTCCATTTCTTTGTGACCACATAAAAAGTTTCTCTAAATATGTTTGTACTTGAAGGTCCTTTCCCCTTTTTATCATCTCTTTGAAATCTATTCTGTATTTTCTTTCACAACATGAATAATATGGAAATGTTTTGCATGACTAAACATATATAACCTCTATCAAATTGCTTAACATCTCAGAGAAGAAGGAGGGCTAGAATTTGAAACTCAAAATTTTAAAATATGATAGTTCAGAATTATTTTACATAGAATCAGGAGAAAATATACAATAATAATAATAATAATAGCAGCTAACATTTTCATCATGTCTACAATGTGCTACATTGTGCTAAACACTTTACACTTAGTATCTCATTTGTTCCTCACAACTAACCAGAAAGGAGGGTTATTATTCTCTCCATTTTACAGATAGGGAAACTGAGGCAAAGAGCAGGTCAGTAACTTGCTCAGGATTTAAACTCAAGTATTCCTGCCTCCAGGTTTGGTGCTCTATGTACTTCTTCCATACCACTCTGACTCAATCTCAGAATTGGATGGGACCTCCCTCAGGAGCCATCTAATCCACACAATACCTGAAAAATCTTCTCTAGAGTACCCTAATCACCACTTACCCTTCAATGAAGCCTGGCAATGATTGACAAAAACCATTACCTCCAAAGGCCACTCATTCTATTGGAGACAATTTGAATAATTAGCTACTTGTTTTTTCTCCCTTGATATCAAACTCAAATTTGCCTAACAGGAACTTTTCTTTATTGTTTCCAATTGGGCCCTCTGAGGTCCAGCAGAACAAGGCTCTTCCTTCTTCCCAGTGAAAACCTTTCAGTAGTTGAAGACAGCTGTCATGTCCCTCTGCAGCCTTCCTTAGCGGCGTACAGCCCTGAGAATAATGGATTTTGAACCAGAGGATATGGACTACCTCCCCAGCTTTGTTACTTACTGCCTGTTCCTCAGCTGTCAACATGTGTGAGTTTAGACTGAATGGATTTCAAAGCCCGTTTCAGCTCACCTCTATGATTCTAAGTCTTATCTTCTCCCTAAAGTCTTCTGTGATACATAATAGCTTACATTAGCTTGATTTAAGTTTAAAAAGGAAAGAAGGAAATAAGGATTTGTTCAGCTCCTCCTATGTGCCAGGCACTAAGCTAAGTGCTTTACAATTATTATCTTATTTGATTCTCACAGAGCAGCCAGGTGGCACCATAGTGGATAGAGTACAAGACAGGGAATCAAGAAGACTCATGAGTTCAAAACTAGTCTCGGGAAAGCTGTGTGACCCTGGTCAAGTCACTTAATTCTATTTTCCTGAGTTTCTTCTTCTATAAAATGATCTGGAGAAGGAAATAGCAAATCACTATAGTATTGTTATCAAGAAAATTCCAAAATGGAGTCATGAAGAATTGAACATGACTGAAATGACCCAACAACAATAATTGATTTTCACAACAACCCTGAGAAGTAGGTACTATTATAAGCAGATGAAGAAAATAAGGCAATTCAAGTTGAAATGGCTTGCCTGAGGTCACACAACTAGAAAGTTCTTAAGACCAGATTTGAACTCTGGTTTTCCTGACTTCCAGCATTATTATAATCCTTCCGCAACTACAATTAATAATAATAGGTAATATAATAATAATAACAATATGTGATAGACACAATATTAAGTGATTTTCAAGCATTATCTCATGTAACTATCATACCAAACCTGAGAGATAAACAATACTATTTCCCTACTTTATAATTGAAGAAACTGAGGCAGATAGAGGTTATCTAGCTAGTAAGTATTTGAGGTTAAATTTGAACTCAGGTTTTTTTGAGTCTAGTTCCAGCATTAATTATTAACTAATTAACCACAGCAATACCTAGTTTAAAGAGAGACTTTGTTATAACATTTTAAAGACAGATAATATAAACATTATTATCATGATTCTATAGCTAAGGAAGTTAAGATTCAGAGGGATAAAGAAATTTTCCAGAGGACCCACTGCTATTAAAAGTCCAAATAAGGTTATCAAGCCAAGTTCCCCATTCCATTGTGGTCACAGTAGAAAAAAGTGTCTTTGGAATCTTAGGACTCATAATCATATCTTATCTCTGATGCTCCCTCCCCGAGTTATTTCTCTCAGTTCCTCATACAAAGAATAAGGGGGTTGGTCTAGATGGCCTCAGAGATCCTTCCAGGCAAGTGTTCAGTTGTTCCTTACTCCCATTATTTTCTTCTTGTTACACAGAGTAATTTTGGGATTATGAAATATCACATCCACCTACTATATGCCAGGCACTAGAACTTCACAAATATTATCTCATATTATCTTTACAAGAATCGTGCGAACTGAATGCTCTTATGATCCCGTGGTGAGTAAAAGATCAAATGACTGAGGAAAACAGAAGTTCAACCTTCTAAGCATATTGATTTATTAAGCAATATGTGATAATTGCCTAATAAACCAGGACCAGACCTATTCAGCTTATCCTGGACCCTGAATAGAGAGAGAAATAATATAAACTCAGGCATTCCTGAATTTATACATTATGCATTTAATTATTACAAAATTTATACATTAAAAACAATGAAATAAGACCAATTAGCTAGAAGGGAACAACAAACCATAAGGTAATCTAATTTCTAATTGAATATGAGAGTAGGGATTTTAAAGTTGGCAGGGAGACAGTAAATAAGTACAATTTTCTGAATTCACAAAAAAAGTTATCTCAGTCCCCCCAAATGTCTGTGAACAATCAAAAGAATAGCTGATTGATCAGAATGGGGTCAATTTTCAAATAAGATATATGAGTTGCTTAGATGAACAAATGTGAAAAAACTTGCATCAATCTGGATTTGACTGGGTTTCTGGTCAACATAACCGAGGTCCTTGGTTACGGGTCTCTAAGAAGCAGAGAGAAGCGGTTTGGCTTCCTAGCCATGCAAAATTAAGTTCTAACAAAACAGTGAAATTTTCTCCCAATTCCCACAACTCAATTTTCTCCTAAGTTAGAAATTGACCATGATCCATAATTGAATAGAAACAAAGCTAGCTCCAGAATTAAGATGGAGTCAATATGGCTCACTCATTTCTCACAATTAACTTATTACTCTTCTAATCCCCTCAATCTTTATTTCATATTTGAAGAAATTGAAACAACAAGAGGTCAAGTGACTTTCCCAGGTCCCCTAGCTAGTAAAGTGTCTGGACATGGATTTGAACTCAGATCTTCCAGACTCCAGATCCAGTGCTCTATCTACTGCCACCTAGCTCTGCCTTGCAGAGAATTATAAAGAAAAACAAAAGACAGTTCCTATCCTCTGACCATCATGAAGTGATAAGGAAGAAAAGAGAGGCATAACAAAACCAATTAAAGAAATGGCTGAACTTAGTCTTATTTTTTTTTAATCTCAGCCAATCAACAAACATTTATTAAAAGCCTACATGTCTAAACTTGAATTGTCATTCTTCAGAAGTTTTTACCTGAAAGCAATAAAGAAGGAGATTTACATCTACTGTAAGTCAGTTTGATCAATCAAAAAGCATTTGTTAAGTGCTTATTATGTGCCAAATATTAGACTAGGTTATCCACTTCAGAAATATCCAATCTAGTCATTTCTGGGAACCAGATCCTAAAATTTCAGAAGGTTGGACACTGGATTTTTTCAGGCAATCAGACACTAGATGTTTCTGGACCAGTTAAAACTGAACTCAAGGTCTTAAATTCTGCATTCTACTGTATTGTTGTGTCAAGGTCTTCCTGAATCATTTCTTCTCTTAAGACCCTTCCGGTCAGCACTGCCTTTAATTATATGCATGGCTTCCTTCTGTCAACTCTTTCCAAATCTGCTCCCACTCCCAGGTATCAGACTAGGTAAAAGGAAAGAAAAGGAAAAAAAAAAGGAAGAAAAGGACCTTGATAGATTTTTCATATGGACAGTCTCTTTGCTACTCAATACTGAAGTGAAGGCAATGTCTTTTTCAAATGGCCATTTCCAACTGACCTCCCCATCAAAGTCTGACAGGTACCAAAACCTGAGCATCTCATAAAAGGAAAAAAAAAAGTCTAAGAAAACCAAGATTTTTAGGGCAGCTCAGGCTGCCCAGGAAAGTCACTATTCTTCAAGTAAAGCGTTTACCTCCAACTCTGTCATTTTTAAGCAAAGGTTGAATAGATGACCTTTGCCAGTTTGGGGAGTGGAATATTTTCTTAAGAAGTAAGCATATGTGAATATGACATAGTTAATGGGATACTGGACTTGGCATCAGGAAGGAGTGGATTAAAACCGACATTAGCTCTGTGATTCTGGATAAATCCCTTAACCTCTTGAGCCTCAATTTTCTTATTAGTAAAATAAGACTGCTGACATTGTGAAACTTATCTCATAGATTCGAGTCAACAAAAATGCATCAAATGCCTACTATGTATTAAGAGCTATGGATATATATGTATATGCACATTATATATTTATATATTGCAAACATTTATACATTAAAAACAATGAAATAAGACCAATTAGCTAGAAGGGAACAACAAACCATAAGATAATTTGATTTCAAATTGGATATGAGAGTATATGTAGATAAAAAGATGCAAAAATGAATCCCTACCTTTAAGGAACTCATATTCTAATAATTGAGACATAAAGAATTATGAACATAAAAGATATATACAGGGTAAATTGGAGGTATTTTCCCAGGGAAGACACCAGTACTAAGGGAGACTGGGAAGAGCTTTTTTTTTTTTTTGGAAAGTATGATTTTGGCTGATACTTGCAAGAAGCTGGGAAAGCCCAGGCATGGGAGAAATTCATGTCGGTGAAAATTCACAGAGTTAGGAGATAGGATGTCTTAGAAGGAAGTGAATGTCACTAGATCATAGAATATAAAGAGCTGGCCAGCTAGCATTTATATCTCACTTTAAGATTTATAAAGTTTTCACAAAAACCTTGGGAAGTGGGGTATTAGTTTGATCCCCTTTTTACAGATGATGAAACTGATACAGGTGATGTGAAGTGACTTGCCCAGAGTCATACAAATAATAAAGTAAGAAGGGGCCAGACTATATAGAGTTTTAAAAGACAGAGTTTTGTATTTTATCCTGGATGGCAAGAGGGAGACTTTGAACTTATGGAGTAAGGGGGAGTGAAAAGGTCATATCTGGGATTGAGGGTTGTGGAGGGAATCAAACGGGACAATGTTTGCTCAGAAATACTGGGACTCTTTGTTTTAAATACCATTCCTTTCTTTGGAAACAATGAAAATGAGAGTATTTTGTACCTGACATTCATAGGACCTCAGTAGTAAAAGCTAAGTTAAAGTTTAAAAGCTTAGTTAGAGATCACAGGATCACAGATCCCATTGAGTTGGAAGGGATCTGAGAGCCCATCTAGCTTAAACCTCTTCATTTCACAGAATAGAAAATTTGCCTGGGATCATACAGAAAACAGGATTCAAATAAAGTATTTAGCCTCTTCTAAATCCAGTGTTCTTTCCATTACACAATATGGAGCTACTATGGCTAGGTAGGTGATACATGGATTAAGTACCAGGTCTGGAGTCAGAAACACCTGGGTTTAAACTCAGTCTCAGACATTTACTAGCTGTGTGACTCTAGGCAAGTCATTTAACTCCATTTTCCTCAGTTTCCTATTTGTAAAATAAGCTGGAGACAGAAATGGCGAGCCATTCCAGTATCCTTTCCAAGAAAACTCCAATTGACATCACAAGCAGTTGAACACAACTGAAATGACTGAACAACATAGACTGATTGGATTAAGTGTAGATAGGTGATGAGTTAAGCAGATTCAGTCATTCCTTCTCTAAACACTTGGTCAAACCAGCTCTATGTTAGACAATCAGCACTGCTAGTCACTACCTCTGAGGGCTGGACAGGAGCCAGATTTTAAATTCTTAGCTCTCACTCTTGGGGTGTTACCAGGCCATGAGAAGTTAAGTATTGTGCTGCTACCTGACTGATGAAATGATCTATTAAAAAGCCTGAGGCCCTTCTTCCTTAGGGGGTTAAAGACTCTTAGAAACCATCCTGGAGAGAGAAGAGGAAGGAGGGAAGTGGGAGAAGACTCTCATAATAAAATGCCTGGAGGGATGATGCAGCATTACAAAAAGAGGGGTCCTGCTCTAATCTTTGGAACTGACAGCATCCATGATTATTCTCTTATGTCCCATCCATTTTGTCCCAAGGACAGTGGATATACTGTCCATCCATTACCTTGTCCTGGATCTTCAAAATGAGGAAGGGTTTTGTTGCTAATTGAGTAAAGGAAAGAGAAAGGAAGAGAAAGGAAATAAGAGAGAAAAGGGAAAAAATAAAGAGAAAAGAAACACTGCATTTTCCAATGTGGTTGTCAACTTGGATTTTTAAGCTCACTTCTGAACACAAGACCAAGAAATGGATTCAGTGTAATATATAACTTCAGTATACTTTAGTATCTGACATGGCAAGAAATGCACAGGAAATATTCATTCCAAAGAGAAACTAAAAAGTCCAAATGCCATTAGGAGATAATACAATTTTCACTCTCCTCAATTATTAATAGACATTTAGGAATAATTTAGAGATATATTAAAACTGTATGAAAGAATCCATAATACATTTGGGTCACAGGAGATTATGAAAATATCTGTCCTCATTTTCATGTCACCCAACATAAATTTCAACTACAAAACAATTGTGAAAAGTAATGATGTACATTCAAATATGTGCTCTTAACAACTCAATATTTTTTCAATCCAGATGGTGAACTGTACAATTTAACACCTGAGAGGCAACTTGAATGATGTTAATAAGGCTTTTGTGAATTTATAACACAAGGCTTTGGTTCACTATTAGTCATGGCAGGACATAAACATATCTTGTCTGGCTCTTTTTTCACTCAGCATTTAGTTGATCATATATGCCTGAAAGGATAGAAATATGACAGAGATAGTAGTTATGCTAGTGGTAGTAATGGCAGTAGTAGAAGAGGAAGAGGAGGAGGACAGGAGTACAAAGAAGAAGAGAAGGAAGAAGATACAAAAGAGGAGGAAGAAGAAGAGGAAGAGGAAGAAGTGGAAGGAAGCAGAAGCAGAAGGAAGAGGAGGAAGAAGAAGGAAGAGGAGGAAGAAAAAGTAGAAGAAGGAAGGAGGAGGAGGAAGGAGGAAGAGAAGGAGGAAAAAGAGGGAAAAGAAGGAGGAGGAGGAGGAAGAAGAGAAGGAGGAAGAGAAAGGAAGAGAAAGAAGAAGAAGGGAAGAAGAGAAGGAGGAAGAGGGAGGAGGAGAAGGAGGAAGAGGGAGGAGATAGAGGAAGAGAAAGGAGGAAAAGAAGGGGGAGGAAGAAGAAGAAAGAAGGAGGAAGAAGAAAAAGGAAAAAGAAGAAGAATTAGTAGTAATAAAAGCAGCAATTATTCTTGATGTCGTTGTAATAGCAATTACTATCCTGGACCTGTGATTTCACTAGGATAGGGAAGTCCCCGAAGAAGAAACTTTCTTAAGTGATGCAACTGAGTACATTCTTGGCAAATTATAAATGTAAAGTTTCCTAAAACATGAAGGGATATGGTGACTTTCCCAGAGCCACTATGTGTCAAAGGCAGGTTTTGAATTCAGATCTTCCTAGCTTTCTTATGAGTCCTTTATCTATTCACTTATGGTTTTTCTGTCTAACAATAACAATAAAAGAGGCATTGACATATACTGGATAAATAACCTCAGTCACAAGACGTGTGGTCAAGTATCACTTCTCATACATGGTGTGTATGTGCCTCAGACAGTTCTTTATAACAGAAAGTTTGGGAAAGGGTGCTGATCTGCTTTTGAAGAGGGAGTTGACTTATTGAGAGTTCCTTCTGTAACTGAAACCAGAGGAATGGTCCAATGATGATACCATAATGATGGTAATGATGATATCGAGGGTAATAACACTAGTAATTCAATATTATGACAACATTAAAATCATCACAGAATGTGTCAAAGCATATTATCCATTGTATTATTCTCCCAGTACTCAAGATACTCAAGTGGATCCATGATTTCATCATTATAGGTATAATTTCCAGTGGTTCATTGTCATCAATCATCCCTATTCACCTATTCTGTATCATTTTTACATCACATCTTTCAGACAAAATGCCTAGAGCCAAGAGATTGAGTGTCTGGTTTGTGATATAGTGAAGAGACTGGTATCACTGGATTTATGAGTACATGATGAAGGGTAAGGTATAAATAAACTGGAAAGGTACATATGTATGGGAAGGGGAGGCACATTATGAAGGCTTCAAATGCAAAACAGAGAAATATATATTTGAACCTACAGGTCACAGGAAAATAGAGGAATTTATGGAGAAGGGAGTAACATGGTCAGATCTGTGCTTTCAGAAGATCACTCTGATAGCTGATCGGAAGACATAGAAGCAAGAAATTGATGTTCAGTCCTTCCAATTATGTCTTGTCTTCATGATCTCTTCATGACCCAATATGGAGTGTTCTTGGAAAAGAAACTGGTTTTTCATTTCCTTTTTTAGTTTATTTTACAGATAAGGAAACTGAAGCAAACAGGGTTAAATGACTTGCCCAGAGTTTCACACAGTTAGTATCTGAAGCCAGATTTGAACTCGATTGGATCTTTTGATTCCAGATCTGTTGCCATCTAGCTGTCTAGCAGGCTATTGCAATAGCTGATGATTGATTGCTGTTCAGTCTTTTAAGTCATGTCTAACTCATCATGACCTGATTTGGAGTTTTCTTAGCAAAGATACTGAAGTGATTTGCAATTTCCTTCTCTGGTGCATTTTAGATGAGGAAACTCAGGCGAACAGTTTGGGGACCTGATTGAGTTTACACAGTAAGTATCTGAGGCTGAATTTGAACCCAGGAAGATGAATTTTCTTGATTAGTGCTCTAACCATTGTTCCACATTGATGCCCCAAGAGCTGCTGAGGGCCTATGCTTAAAAATGCTTTCTGACTTAACTTGATCTCTAATTTCTGGAAAGAGAGTCTAGAGTTGGAGAAGGAGCTTTGCATATTCAGAAATAGCTAATGGGTTCATTTATTTTGCTAGAAAAGACTTGTTAAAAGAGTGAACTTCTACTGAGGGAAGCCGTTGCTTAGTATGTAGATAACAAAAATAACATCAATATTTTTAAAATGCATCATCAACAACAAACTAAGAAGATGACACAAATAAACAGAACAACTTGGTTACTACCTTGTTAAATTGACATTTCCCAAATTCATAATTTATTATACAAATCTCTTTTTTGACTTTTTTTTGGTAAGTTGCATTGAAATGCTATATTGTTGTTTTTTAAGTTATTGAGCCAATGCTAAATCATGTGCTTTACCTCCCAATCTAGTGCTTTTTGCTAGTTGAATTCTTCTCAAATATCTATAAATTAAATATTTGTGTTGAGAAAAGATTCACACATACCCTGTTATCAGAAAGATAGATGTGGAAAAGAATAATTAGCAATATTTGGTACTTCCCTTTTACATATCAACTCATTTTGATAATACTGTATTATTATCCCCAATTTATAGATGAGGAAATGGAGGCTGAGAGAGGTTAAGGGATTTGCTGACAGTCACGTTATCATAACCTTCATCATCAATAATTTATTGCAGTACAATCATTTGTCATGTCCATCCCTTTGTGATCCTATTTGGAGTTGCCTCGGCAAAGATGCTGGACATATTTGCCATTTTCTTCTCTAGCTCCATTTTACAAATGAAGAAACAAGCTAATAGGGTGATGTGATTTGTCCAAGGTAACACTGCTAGTGTCTGCAGCCAGATTTGAACTCAGAAAGATGAGTTTTTCTGACTCTAGATGCAGCACTTTGTGCACTATGGCATCATCTAGCAATCCATCATCATTAAAACCTAATTTATATCACTTTAAGATTTGTAAAGTGTTTTATATCTATTACATCCTTATGACTTTTTTTTTTGAGGTGGGGGCTATTATTATCTCCAGTTTAGAGATGAAGAAATTGAGACTTAGGAGTTAAGTGGCTTGCTTAGGATCTTACAGCTGAAATCTGTGGTTTATTTTGAATTCAAGTCTTTCTGATAGAAATCTAGACCACTATCTACAATATCACTGGCTTACTTCAATATTCAGTGTTTAATGAAGGAGAATTGCACATTTAACCTATATTGTATTGGTTGCTGTCTTGGGGAGGGGAGAAAAGGGGAAGGAGGAAGGGAAATTTGGAATGCAAGGATTTGCCAAGGTTAATGTTGAAAACTAGTGTTGCATATATGTGGAAAAATAGAAGACTTAAAAATAAAGGGTTTGGGTTCAATAATCCCCAAAGTTCCAAATATATCTTTTTCTTAATAAAAAATATTCAGTATCTAAGGCAGATTTTTTTTTGTTTGAGGTTTTTTGGGAGGCAACTGAAATTAAAATGACTTATCTAGGATCACACTGCTAATGTATCAAGTGTCTGTGACCATATTTGAACTCAGATTCTCCTGACTCTGGGACTGGTGCTCTAATCCATTTACCACCGAGTTGCCCCATAAGGCAGTTTTTGAAAATAGCTCATTTGCTTTGAGCTCAGTACTCTCTCCCTCATTACCTTTCAGGTGACCACTCAGAGAGACATCATTTTTTCCTCTTTCTGAGATTCTGAACCTCTCAATAAAGTTTCAAATAACCCCAGAAATGAATTGCCAACACCAGAATTCCCACCAGAGAGATAAAATTGTAATGTTAATATCAGGCTCTCAATCTGGATGAAAACTAAAAACTTCCATCTCAGAGTATTCTTCCCTCAATCTAGGCACAGAACATTTTGAGGATAGGTGGCTGTCAGACTGCCTCTGAAAACACAAGTGATTAATTTGGGCTTCTTAGGAGATGGCCTATTTACATACAGCAACTCCTTGGAACCCAATGGCCTGGAGGTACAGTTTTATCTCAAACCAATTCTGACATTAGAGGATTTGATAATAATGTTTAAATGTCATGGATGCCTCCTATTTAACAACTGTGATTTCTTCATTCTAGATAATTTAATTTTAAATGGGGGCTGGGGAGAGAGAAGAGACATACAGCCGACATAAAATTTAGCAAAAGTCGACAGGTGGAAGATCTTATTCTCATCCTTACATAGACAATAGCGGCCCCCAAATGCCCAGACATTACATAATGTGAACAATATGAAAACCTTTTTGCTAATAGAGAAAAAGGAAAAAGGTTTAATAAGTTTTAAGATGGGTAAAAACAACAAAAGTAATTAAAATGTTAAGCTTCCCCTATGAGGCAGTCTCTTCCTTACAGAACAATGTTCTGTTTTGACTTGAGATTCAACATAACTCACTGATTATTTGAGGACTTAACATTTGCAAAGACACAATGATGGGTACTAAGGATAGAAAAAATGTGTTTGGTATCTGAGTATGTCCTAGGGATGGCATATTTGGACTTCTAATAAGAAGCTGGGGATCCATTAAATGAGGAAGAAGAAAAGGGTCACATTTATCTATGTGCTTTCAAAAGCTTGTAATAATTGGAATGAGTGGGATATAGAGAAAGGACTGGTTTGGGATAGGGATAGGGGAGTAAGCATTTATACATCACCCGTCATGTGCTGGTTACTGTATTTTGCAAATATAGTTTATTTGATCTTTATAGCATCCTTTGGAAACAATTTAAGTGATTTGCTCAAGGTCATATAAATAGTAAGTGTTGGAGATTAGATTTGAACGCAGTACTTCCCAATTCCAGGCTCATTTCTCTATCTGCTACATTACCAGCTAGCTTTCTTCTAAGGTAGGTCAAAGGACCTGAGTTCAAATTCCAATATCAACACAACATCCATTTGACCTCAGGTAGGGGCTTTATAAATGTTTACTGATTGACAACCTCTGGTCCCAGTTTCCTAATATCTAAAATGCAGAGGTTGCATCAGTTGAAGAATGGATGAATAAGTTACGGTATATGAATGTTATGGAATATTATTGTTCTATAAGGAATGAGCAGCAGGAGAATTTCAGAGAGGCCTGGAGAGACTTACATGAACTGATAATAAGTGAAATGAGCAGAACCAGGAGATCATTATACATAGCAACAACAAGATCATATGATGATCAATTCTGATGGAAGTGGCTCTCTTCAACAATGAGATGATTCAAGCCAGTTCCAATAGACCTGTGATGGAGAGGCATCATTGCGGGAGCTGAGGTTGGATCACAACATAGTATTTTCACCTTTTTGTTGTTTGTTTGCTTTTTGTTTTCTTTCTCATTTTTTTTCTTTTTGATCTGATTTTTCTGGTGCAGCATGATAATTATGGCAATATGTATAAAAGAATTGCATGTTTAACATATATTGGGTTACTTGCTATCTAAGGGAGGAATAGGGGAAGGGAGGGAGAAAAACAGTTTGGAATACAAGGTTTTGCAAGGGTGAATGTTAAAAATTGTCTATGCATGTATTTTGAAAACAAAAAGCTAAAAAAAATAAAATGTGGAGCTTGGTCTAGATGGCATCTAAGGTGCTACGACCAGCAAAATATGAGTATTGGATTAGATGTCTTCTAGTCCCTTAAATATATAGTCTATGTAATAAATAATCCTATAGATAATGACAGCGGCTCAGTTCTGAACCACCACCACCATCAAGAACGAGATGAGAAACAGAAAGGACCAGGAAATACCAATGATGGATCATCAAGTAACTCAAATTTTAAATGTCCCTGACCTGAAGGGGCATACATTCTATTGGCAGGTTGCCCAGAGTTCTATAATATAAACAGCACCTGTGTCCTTGTGGGCTTTAGTTCCTTGTCCAAGATTTCATAACATTAGGGAATGTTTTTTCAGTTTTTACTGGGAATACCATTTGGCCTGCAAATGAATCACCAGAAGCAGGAACACTGTTATCTATCTATCTATCCATACACAGTAATATACACATGCATGTTCAAATATACATATGAATCTATGTACATGCACATATATTGAAGGAAGATTTTGTATGTGTGTGAGTTGGTCTGTATCCCTAGCATCCATTGCCATAACTGATTTATGGTAGTCACTAATCAGTGTTTATTGAGTGATATAAGTAAATGAGAAATAAAAAAATAAAAAAATAAATTAATGTGTCCCAGTGCAGTTCATCTTACCTCTACATATCTCAGCTGACTCCTTTATAAGTACTTCCCAAGTCATGGATGAGTTATAATCTACCTTGATAGAAGGAGTTTCCACACCAGGGGCTTCCATGTGAGGATAAAATACCACATTCACCAAACAAATATGAAATATCTCTTTATATTAACATAGGGAATAAGGATGACTTTGTTATTTCATAGCTATGAGAAATTCCAAGATGAGGAAATAACTCCTCCTTCTCTGCAACTTAGGGGAATGAATCATTTAATTAATCAGTCAATTAGCAAACAAATCTTAAGCACCTACTAAATGCCAGACACTATACTAAGTACTTTTTACAAATAGTTTTCAGTGGAGGAAACTGAGGTAAAAACAGTTAAAGTGGTTTGTCTAGGGTGACATAGTTAGATTTGAATTCAGGTTTTCAGACTCCACGCCCAACATTCTACCATTGAATTCTACCTAATTTGTCACGTAAATGGTAAATGTCTATTTTGAATCTTAGAGAGTCACCTGGAGCAGGACTTCTTAAATTTTTCCCACTCATGACCCTTCTTCTCTTGAGAAACTTTTATAGCAAACGTGGGTATTTAGGTATGTAAAATAATTATACAAATCAAACACATTTACTGATAATAATTTCACAATTTCCAAATTCAATTATGCCCAGGGTCACACAGCCAATATGTGTCACAGGCAAGACTTGAATTCAGACCTCCCTGACTTTGTGACCCACTAACTCTCCACTATGCAACACTGTCTCTTTCATATCAACATGCCATCATTCAGTCAGCTGTTCCATATACATAAGGTTCTCGTGGGCAAAGATGGATTCTTCAAATTTTATTTCATTTATTTCTTTTCTTCCCAGCTCCTAGTAAATGGGCAGCCAAAGCCTGATTCTTGGATAATAAAGCACCTCGCCAACACAGGAAAAAAGAAAAGTCTATCCACAGTGAATGTTCTATGTTAGGTATTTAAAGACTTCTAGGGATTAGCTCAACAGTGTTCCACGAAGGAAGGGGAGGGCCATGGTCAAAGCTAATCAGAGGAATCTATATTCAGTTTGGCTCCTCAAATCAGCCGAGTGATGAAGAAAGCTGATTGTCACTACTCCTTTATAGGATTGATCTGGCCTCTTCTGATTGGAGAATAAGCCTTGGACCAAAGATGACACTTAGTGGCCACATGAGTAGACCCTGTAGTTGTTCGGTGCAAATGATGTATCAAAAGAGGTGAAAAAATATCAGTCTCCCAGACCCCCTGTCATCTCTACAGTGATACAGTGCATAAAAATGTCAGGCCAAAAGCAGAGGACCTGCTTGACATTCAAAGCACACTGCAATTGTTTACACATTAGTCATACAGGTTACTGGTCCCACTTTTAATATTGAAAGGGAAATAGCTAAGGTCGGGAGGTCAATAGCGTTGGCTATTTTGCATTGGCCTGCTCCATCTGTAAAAATAGATTTTTGCTTTTTTTTTCCTCTGGGCTTTGGCCCTTCCTCGCCACTCCCCAAGAAAAGAAAATTCAAATTCATTTGAGAAAAAGGGCACCTGGCAGCAGTGCCCACCCCCCACCTCACTCATAACCCAGCATTAACAATATACCAGAAAAAGAATGGGATACATATTATTTATTTGTGTAGCAGCAAGAGAGAGGGGGGGAAAGGGAGGTACAGCAATTCAATTCAAAAATCAATTCAATTCCATGCAACATTTATTTGGCATTTACCACAACAAAAACAGTCATAACAATAATGACGATAGCTCATGTTGATAGAGTGCTTTATGTTTTGTGAGGCACTTTACCATTTATGTATATGCATTTACATATCGCACAATGTGTTCACAAATATGAACATATGTAACCATGCACAAGTAAAACACAGGTGTTTGTGCATATGAATATGTGTAAAGAATGTGACTTAGATACATTTATAGCTACACTGTATATATTGTACATACTTACATGCATCTGTTACAAATACATAAAATACACAAATGCACAACAAGGCTGTGAAGTAATTGTTATCACAGAGAATAACAAATGTAGAGTTGAAAGACAATTCACAGGTTATCTAATCCATCCCATTATTTTCCAGATGAGGAAACTGAGACTCGGAGAGATTATTTCAAAGAAGTTTGTTTTTTGCTACACAGTAAATTTTGAGATAGACTTCCCCCAACTCCACCAGGCAGCAAACAAGTCAAATAACAACCAGTCAAGATGGCAACTGACAGATGGCAGAACACCCAGCATTCAGCACCCATAATCCCCCACATGTCCGAGGTATTTCTCATTCTGTCCTAGTGGCTGAGATTGATCATGTCAATTTTACAGCTTGCATATTAGGGGATGGAGAGATTGAGAGAGAGAGGGGAAGAGAGACAGAGAGAGACAGAGCTAGAAACATAGACAGAGTCACAGGGACAGACATGCTCCTCCCCCCCCCCAAGACACAGATTATTTGAGCCCAGCCCTGCCCTACCTAGATACCAGCATCAGCTGCTGAGCCAGTTGTGTGTTAACATAAAGATGGAGAGAGTATAATGAAGAAGATTCAGAATTAATTACGGCCAGACAGTCACTATGCCGAGAGAAAAAACTATTAGAATCGCAAAGCCTCGGGTTGCAGCCATAAATTACTTAGAGGCACGACCAAGAAGTAATCCAATAATCCATTTATGACTTTAAATAAATCTTGCTTCATTCCAAAGCCCTCCTGAGTCTCCACACTCATAATATTCACAGCCACTAGCCCCGCATCAGTAGGGGGCTATCAGAACCAGCCCAATGTCTGTAAGGTGTTTAGATTAGTGAAAATTAACCAGAGCCGAGAAGTCAATACTATATTACCCTCTCCACAGTAGTGATTTAGTCTATTTGTTACTCTTTCCTTCATGGTAGTAGAGTGCTAAGTTCTTTGATTCCATGCCCTAAGAACACCTTTTACTATTCCTACTGAGATAAGAAATATTTTTTTAAAAAATAAGAATATCCCACAGTCATAAAGAAATCTATTTGAAGAATTTTGTCTGAATACAGTCTCCATGAGAACAAATAAATAATTCTAAGAAAAGCATACATTTATGGATAGAATTCTTGACCATGATTCTCAGACTCCACTTCTGACATTTAATGTAGAATCCTGTTCAGTCCCTCTATAGTTGTAAGCTTTTTGAGGGAAGAGGCAGTTTTTGAGCTTCTTTGTATCCCTGTGGCTTTGCATGTAGTAAGTGCTTAATGAATGCTTACTGGTTGTTGAATGACTACCTCACAGAGACCTGAAAAACTCCCTAAGTCTCTATTACCTAGATCTAAGAGTAGAATTCCTTATTTGTCTCAGAGGCAAGGTGTCATGATGGATTCCACATTACTTACTACCTGAGGATCCAAGGCAAGAAATGTAATCAATGAATAACAACAGCTAGCATTTAAATATATAATATGGTTTGCAAAGTGCTCTACATTATTTCTCTCATTTGACTCTCACATCAAACCTATGATATTTGCTATTACTATCCCCAAATTACAGTCATAGAAGCTGGAGCCAAGAAAAATTATTTGTTCAGTCAAACAACTAGAAAATCTCTGAGAAAGGATTCCAACTCAAGACTTCTAGATTCCCAGGTCTAGCACTCTATTCACTGAGCCACTTAGCTGCACTACAATAAAAACATTCATTGCTCATCTGCTCTAGGGATTCAGAATAGGAAAACAAAAATGAAACAGCCCCATGTATTCTATCATAATATTTTTTTTTGGGGGGGTGAGTGTAAGGGAAGAACCTTAGTAGCTAAAGGCCTTCAGAAAAGGCATCTTTCCATAACAAGAGACATTTAAGTTGCACTTTGATGAAAATGAGTTTTTAAGAAGCTATCAGGTAACTAGAAAAGTTGGACTGCATGTTCCTGGATCACTTACAACTCTAGATATGAACCTAAATCCTGGCATCAGGAGGAAGATGATGAAAAAAAAGGATGAAGTCAAACATCTGAACAAAATATTGGTCTCATGAACAATAACCCAGAAACATGATTTATTTTTTGCTTCTAAGAATTTAGAATCACAGTTCCATCTCTGAGCAATTGAAGTGATCTTATTTGGTAAACAGAACAGCAATAAATTTTATCAAGTTTGCGTATTTGAGTTCTGGAGTCAGAAGGATGAGTTCAAGTCTAGCCTTAGGAACTAATTAATTGCATGATCCTATCTCCGTGTGCCTCAGTTTCCTCAACTGTAAAATGAGAATAATAATAGCATTTCCCTCTCAGGATTGTTGTGAGAATCAAATGAGATGATATTTGTAAAGTGATTAGCATGGTTCTTGGCACAAACAAGGTGCTAGACAATGGCTCATTTCCTTCCTTTATTGGCTAGACCCTTTTTGCTACAATTCAATGTATCCAGAGTTCATCCAGAGTTAAACTAGGATCCATATGATATTAAAATGAGTCTAAACTCAGAATGTAACTGGGCTTTTATCTAAAGTTTGTAGGGAATTCTGAATATTCTCCAAGTTCCCAAAAGGTTGAGGGGAACGAATGATAGTGCCCCAAGCCTCTAGAGATCTTGCTTATTTGTGGAATATAGGCTCAATTTGCTTTCAGGGACATGACTGGTTCTGCTCAGCCTGAGTGAGTACAGCTAAACCCAGGGGACCAAAAAGACCCAGGGATCTCTTCAAGTATCACCTTGGAGAATGATCACAGATAGATATTCCCAAGGGAAATTACAGATGATCTAATCCAGGTGTCAAACTCAAATAGAAATAGGGACAGCTAAAATGTACATCAAGATCCCTATGGGTACATATAGACTTAGAAAATTGTACACATGTATATTTCTTTCTTTAAATTTATACATTATCACATTAAAATCAGATAGGAACTATATTTTCACCTGGTTTGGGCTGACTTTGGCAGTGTTTGTTCCACATGCTCATATTTGAAAACGCTGATTAAGTTCAACTTCCCTTTTTATAGATAAAGAAATTGAGGCTCAGGGAAGAGAAGTGTTTTGCCTATCATCACACAGGGAGTAAATAGTAAAACCAGAAATTTGAATCCAGACCCAATGACTCCAAATCTAGGATTCTCACCACTACATTATGATAACCCAGTACAGCTATACACAGTCCACTTTGACTCTTAGAATGCAAGCTTACTGAGGGCAAGGTTCATCTTGCTTTTGTATTTGTATTCCCAGGACTTAGCACTGTACCTTATATATAATGGATGTTTAATAAATATCGGTTTCTTTTTTCCTTTCCCAATTACATTTTAAAACAATTTAAAAACATTTTTGCCTTCATCTTTGTAATTACTTTTTATGGTTGTTCAGTAATGTTCAATTGTGTCCAACACTTTGTGATCCCATTTGGAGTTTTCTTTGCAAGAATACCAGAGAAGTTTGCCATTTTCTTCTCCAGTTCATTTTACAGAAAAGAAAACTGAGGTTAACAGAGTTAAGTGACTTGCCCAGATCACACAGCTAGGAAATATCTAAGGCAATATTTGAAGTCAAGTCCTCTAAACCTCAAACCTGGTGTTCTAATCCACTGTGCCACTTTAATTACCCTTAAACCTCTCCCAATAAGCAGTTCTCAGCATAGGACACCACAGAGAATTCTTGGTGTAGATAAGAATGTCTGATTCAGAATCAGGAAATGTATAGAGATTCAAATCATCTCTTCCACAACGAGTTTAAGCTAGTCTCTGTGCCTCAGTTTTCTCATCTGTAAAATAAAGGAGTTTGTCTCCATGTCCTATAAGATCCTTCTGGCTATACATCTACCAGCCCATGACCTGGGTTTGGGTCCTATGACTATATCTCACTCATATTAACTTCATAACCATGGCTGAGTCACCACTCTCTGAATCTGATCATCCTTGCCTTAGATATGAGGGGATGTCAAAGGAAACAAAGCATATGCTGTCTTTTGCAGACCTAAGTCTCTTATATTATTGGGAAACTCAGGGATGAGTTAACATGAAGCACTAGGTTAATTTTCTTCTCTACAGGGTGGGAACCTCCCCCAGGGCAAGTTTACAGCCTCCAGAAGAACAACCAAAAAACAAATAAATGACAGGCCCTAAACCAAACCCAGGAGAATCCTTTATTTTCCCCAATGCCAAAAATCCCCTTCAATTTTAAGTCATTTTGATGACCTCAGGGATAAGAACGTCAGTTCCCATTTTGAGCACTTTTTATATGAAATGAAGTTTGGTGGAGGTCATTAATTATGAAAATCCATGGTGCGTAATTATAATAATTACTCTGATCATATAAACATTACAGCATGTTGAATAATTTAATAGGAATTGGGCTTTAAGAGAGAATGGCAATTAAAAAGGAACCCAGGGAGGTGACAGAGAGGATGGATGAAATACATGCTGAGGTTTATATTGACAGAGGGTGGCAGGTTCACTGGCATAGTCATTCCCAGAATTCTAAGGGAGTAGTATTAAGCTGGAAGAGGTCACCTAGTACAATTTTTCCTTATTTTATAGAAGACAGGAAAGGGTCAATGACTTCTCAAAGTCATACAGGTGACAAGTGACAGATGAATGATTTGAATTCATAAGATCTGATTCAAAATACTTCTACTAGACTTTGTTTCATTTTCATGGAAGAAATATTCTTTGATTTTTATCAATAATTGTGGTTTTGTTTCTTTTAAAGAAAACTATAGTGACGATGGTGGAAAGACGGAGCATTTCCCACAGACATGGATAGCTGAGAATATTGATCAAAAGAACAAGTTGAATGCCATATCTATTAAAAAAAGAAAATAAAAATAACATACTCCACCCTTGCTTATAGACAGAAAACTATGTACCAGAAAACACAATAAATAGTGTTTCACAATTACAACTACTTACTAACCTCTTTCCCATTTATTGGGAATAATAAATTCATAGAATCCAAGATATAGAGCTATAAGGGACCTCATAAGCCATCCACTTTACAGTTTACAGTTGAGGAAACTGAGGCACACAGAGATGACGTGACATGTCCTGTGTTGCCTCAAGAGGCAAAAGTTGAATCCATGCCTCTAATCCTGGAATTAATGTTCTTTTCCATGGATTAAGCTACTAGGTGCCCAGCTTCTGTTTAGGTATTGGGAATTAAAAAAAGATTGAAAAATGAACCCTAGCCTCAAGATCTTGCCTTTTATTTTTTGAAATGAAATCTTGCATAGATAATCTGGAAATAAACAAGTTAAATCATCTGCCATCTTACTGGCAAAACAAAACAAAACACTGAAGCATTAAGAGATCCGTTATTAAACAGGGGAAAATGCATAGCATCTGTTTCTCCCATAACCCAGGTCTCCTGCCTCCCACAAACAGAAGGGGAAAAAAGACCTTTTATTAAACTTACCAAAAATGAGCATTAATTTATCCAACTTCCATAAGGAATGTTCCATAATAAGGGAAAAAAGAAACATATATATTTTACTAAATACACAAATAAGGGATGCACCTGTGATTTCATCAATGGAAGAAGTGCTGCTGTGATCACTTTTCCCCCATCAATGGATAGACAATGTTTTTGTTTGTCCTTAATTCTGGAAGAGGATCATGACATCAGGGTTGTGATGCTTGATGTGCAAGTGAATTAGAATTAATGAATAGTCATAGGACATGTCTGAAGAACCTAGAAATTAAGTAAATTTCTCAGGATCATTCTGATAGCAATTGTCCCACTTGACATTTGAAACAAGGTCTTGCTTATAAAGTTTTGAGAAGTAGCGGATAAAATTGTGCAGTTGAAATTGATATGACATGGGTTGTAGTTAATAATGACAATAGACATTTAAATATTGCTTACTATGTCTCACGCACTGTGCTAAACATTTTTCAATTATTATTTCATTTGATCCTCACAATAACCCTGGAAGGGAAGTGCTATTATTATCCCCATTAAACAGATGAGGAAACTGAGGCAGAGTGAAGAGACTTCCAGGTTCCTCAGCTATCTGAGGCAGAGATGAAATGACTTGTCTGTGTCCCCAATTATAAAGTATCTGAGACTGGATTTTAACTCAGGTCTTCCCTAGAAAGATTTCAAGGAGCAGTGAATAGAATTCTGAAGTTGGAGATAGTGAAGCATGGATTTATATCCTCACCCAGACACTTGCTATGTGTGTGATCTTGAGAAAGTTACTTATCTCTCTCACCTAAGTTTCTATAAAATGTTATTTTATGAAAGACAGAATTGGTAGCATGTTGTTAGCACCTAGTTACTCTTGCCTGTGGGTTTGCCGCTGTAGTCGCTAACTTTATTGGGTAAATTGTCCTATGGAAATCAAAGTAAATCTTTTTAGCTTGATCACAAACAAATATTCTACTAGGATTCCTCTTACCCTCAAACTCCCCCCAAATAACCACCTTAAAAATGAAAATGATTCAAAAGGCTTTATAGGCTCCTATCCAAGTAAGAAATACTATATTAGAAACATAAATGTATAAAGGTAACAGGGCAGATTGAGGCTGCACCTCCTCCCACATTTCAGTAGTTACATCCAGATCTAGAATCACAGGTCACCATAATAGGTTGTTCCTAACACTCTGAAACAAGTGTGTTGGGACCTTGGGAATGTCTACTTTTTAAAATTTTAATCCACAACGAAATGACAGGTTTCACGAGGTTTAGAATACATTAAAGACTTCGCCTCTCTCTAAAACAGGAGTTTTGGAGAAAACTGTCTTTCCATCAATCAGCAGACCTTTAACTTTCCCTTTCAGTCTTCCCATATCCCTTTTGTCTTCAGATTTCACGTAGAAATGTCAAAGTTCTATCTCCCATCCTTTGGCTCACCATTAGCTTTATTTTCCTGCAAAGGGCAATTGACTAAACAATTCTCAACCCCCCAGTGGCAGCAGGCTGATGCATTCTTTTTAAAAGAAGGCCATGAAGTTGTTATTCCTCAGTACACACATCAGGCCATGTGCAACATAACATTAGCAGAAGAGAGCATAAATGAATTTCCCCCAGGAATTTCTCACCTATTTTCCAAGTAGACGATGAGCTTGCCTTTTTTTCCCCTTAACAAAAGAACACTTTATTCATAGAAGCTCACAGATGAAAGGAGTCTCAGCGGCCAACTCATCTGACTCCTTATGTGAATAAGAGTAGCAGTATGGTGTAATGGAAAGAACATGGGCTTTTGTAGTCAGAAGACCTAGGTTCAGAAGTGCTTCCTGTGACACTTCCTACCTACTGTGACCTGGGGCAAGTACCTTAACCTTTCCATCAGTAAAATGAGGATGGGTAGAATAAATGGCCTCTGAGGGCTCTTCTGCCTCTAAATCTGTAATCATATGAAGAATCTATTCCATATCACAAATAAGGATATAGTGAGACAAGATGGCTTCTGAAGTCTTTTCCACTACCAAGTTGTTTTTGAAATTTAATAAGAGATGCATCGAAGGATATAACTTTCTATCCTATAACATCATAAGATAATAACTTTAGAAATTAAAGAAATCTTATCTTTAAATGACATTTCATTTTAGGCTGGGAACTTAAATGATCTGTACTAGGTCATGTGGCCAATATGAGCCTGAGGCAGGATATGAACTGGCCAATATTCTATCTCCTGTACCATCTAGCTCTGAGTCATACACTGAAGTTCACAAAGAGTAAATATAGAGGTACGAGATCAGAGAAACATGACTTGTTATTTTATGTGGGGAAAAATATCTGGGGCTTTCAGTGGACTGCAAGTTCAGCATGAATCAATGATGCTTCAAACCAAAAAGCTAATTCAATTTTAAACTGCCATATTGGTCTGCATTAACAGAAACATGGTCTTTAGAACAAAGGAGCTTATTGTCCCACTCTAATGAGCACTGGTCAAATACAACTATGGTCTGTTATGGGCACCGTATTTTAGGAAGGACATTGACAAGATGAAATGTGTCCAGAGGAAGGAGGGAAGTAAGGAGAGAGAGAGCATTCAGAACCATGCAACAAAAGGCTAGACCAGAGGAACTGAGGATGCTTAATGTGGAGAAGAGAAGACATAAGGAAAATATGGTTGTATCTTTCAAGTATTTAAAGAACTTATTTGAGGAAGAGATTTTTAGATTTAATTTGTTTGACCCAAAGAGTAGAGTGAGGGGCAAAGTAAAAGAAATTGCAGAAGACATCAACTCAATATAAGGCTGTTTGTTAATAATTCAACTATTCCACTATGCTCAAAAAGCTATCAAACTGTGCATACCCTTTGACCTACCAGTGTTACTACTGGGCTTATATCCCAAAGAGATTTTAAAGAAGGGAGAGAGTCCTGTATATGTGCAAGAATGTTTGTGGCAGCTCTTTTGGTAGTGGCCAGAAACTGGAAACTGAGTGGATGCCCATCTACTAGAGAATGGCTGAATAAATTGTGGTCTATGAATGTTATGGAATATTCTTGTTCGGTAAGAAATGACCAACAGGATGCTTTTCAGAAAGGCCTGGAGAGACTTACACAAACTGATGCTGAGTGAAATGAGCAGGACCACGAGATCATTATATACTTAAACAACAATACTATATGATGATCAATTCTGATGGACGTGGCCATCTTCAGCAATGAGATGAACTAAATCATTTCCAATGGAGCAGGAATGAATTGAACCAGCTATATCCAGCAAAAGAAGATGACTGGGAGATGACTATGAACCATTACATAGAATTCCCAATCCTTCTATTTTTGTCCAGCTGCATTTTTTATTTCCTTCACAGGCTAATTGTACACTATTTCATAATCCGATTCTTTTTGTACAGCAAAATAACTGTTTGGACATGTATACTTATTTTGTATTTAATTTATACTTTAACATATTTAACAGGTATTGGTCAACCTGCCATATGGGGAAGAGGTTGGGGGAAGGGAGGGGAAAAATTGGAACAAAAGGTCTGGCAATTGTCAATGCTATAAAATTACTCATGCGTATAGCTTCTAAACAAAAAGCTATAATAAAAATAATAATTCAATTATTCCAAAAATGGAATGAGTTCCATCAGAAGGGAGTATGTTTTCCATCACAGACTATCAGAGTTGGATAGGACACTAATTCAATCTATACAAAAACAAGAATTCTTTACATCTTGGATGAGTGAGCACTTATATTCAGTTTGAGGACCTCAAATGAGGTAAAATAGAAGTTTCCCATTAGAGGTTTTCAATTGAAATTTGAATGGCCCTTTGTTAGGGAGATTGTAGATATGGCATTGCCTTAGATTTGGTTTGCAAGTAGATAATCTCCAAGTTTTTAAGAGGCTTTGAAACTCTATATTTGCTCAGTAATAGTACTATTACTATGTAATACTACATAGTAATACTATAATATAGTATAGTGATATTACTACCAAAAATAGAGGGAAGAGGAGGAACATGAATTATACTGTTTTTTTAAGTGGCAAGTAACTGTAAACTAAGGGAATACTCATAAATTGGGGGATGACAGGAAAATTGTGGTATATGAATGTTATGGAATGCTATTGTGCCTTATGAAATTAAGTCACAGTTTCAGAGACACCTAGGGAGATTTCTATGAATGTATACAGAATGAAGTAAGCAGAACCAAAAAACAAAACAAAACAAAACAAAACAATTGAATAAGGCAATGATAAACCACAAAAGTACTTTTGCCAAAAGACCAAAAACAAAACAAACAAAACACCCCAAACAATCCAATGTTCAGCTTTGATATGTCATGGATCATAGAATCATTAAGGGTAGGACATGACTGAAAAAAAAAAGAAAATCACCTCTGAAAGTTTTAAGAATTCTGATTAATGCAATGAATAACCATGATTCCAAGAAATTATGGATAATCCAAGCTGCCCTTCTTGGCAGGAATGGAATGGCCTAGTCATGCAGAGTGGGACATATATGTTTGGACATGCTCAGGACAGGGATTTGCTTAACTATGAGTGTGTTACAAGAATTTTCTTTTCTTTTTTCTTTTAGCAATGAGAATTATGGGAGGAAAGTAAAAGAAATGCTTATGAATTAAAAAAAGAATTAATAGACAGGAGATTCTATGATTTAACAATAGGTATTTATAATGTTTAATAGAGCTGAGCAGCAAAGCTATCCTTTGGTAGTGAGGTGTATTATTCCCCCTTCCTTGGAGGTCTTCAAGCAGGGAATGGACTACCCCTTGTCAGGTATATTATATTGGAGATTGCTTTGGTGCATGAGTTAGATTAGAAAAGCAATGAGGTCCCTTTCAAATTCTGTGGTCCCGTGACTTGCTATTTTTGTGACTTGGATCAAATTGCTTCTCTGAGCCTTAATTTCTTCATCTTTAAACCAAGACTGTTTTACCTAAACAGTCTTCTGTGAAGGTGCGACATTGACAAAAGAGACTTTTAACACGTGTATCAGGTAGCTAGATGGTGCAGTACAGCGTATGGGGCCTGGAGGAAGGAAGATTCCTCCTTCCAAATTCAAATCTGGTCTCAGACACTTATTAGCTATTTGATTTTGAGCAAGTCATGTTTGCCTCGGTTTCCTAATCTGTAAAATGAGCTGGAGGAGGAAATGGCAAGCCACTCCAGTATTTTTGCCAAGACAATACCAAATGGGGTCAGGAAGACTCGAACATAAACGAAACAATTAAACAACAGCAACAACAGTAAAAACACATATGTCAGCTATTAACTTGAAATCTCTATTCTCTTTTGTGATAGACAAGAGATATGGCCTTCTGTCCAAAGCAAAAATAAATAAAAGCCTCTAACATTCTAAATTCTCATTGAAACTACAACATTGACTTTAGTGACTTTTAATAATGGAGAGCCCACATATTCCTATGTGACTCTTGTCCATGTTCTCTCTGTTTTCCCAGGATATAATATATGTCAAGTCTAAGAGGGAATCCCACAAATAATTGATCCTTATTTACTCTTTTCTGCAGAAGGCCCTATGCTGACCACATCAAGGCTTTGTCAGAAGTTTAAATGAGGTCTATAATTATGCTAGAAAATTTAACCTAATTCTCCACACAGGGAAAAACAATTGAACGAAGAAAGCCTATTGTCTAAGTTAGACTATATTGCTGAACGAATAACTAACAAGTCTGGGCTAGCAGGAATCACGTTTTAGACAGTTATTGCAAATTGAGCAATGACCTGGGCCCAAAATTGTGAAAGGAAAGGAAAAAGGAAAAGGAAGTCAAGTTAAATCAATTGACATTTATTAAGGACCTACTATGTTGGAGATATTGTTGTAAGCATTGCAGGTACAATGAAAAACAAAAACAGCCCCAGTTCCCAAAGACTTCAGTCTAATTGGAAACAAATAAATAATGTTGGATTGCCATTGGGAAATAGTGGAGTTCGTTTAAGGACTCAAAGTAGAAAGAGCAATGGATTTGGGGTCAGAGGAACTGGTTTATAATCCTACCTTGAGCAAGTGATTTAATTTCTGAGCCTCAGTTTACTCTTGTGTAAAATGATGAGATTGGACTAGATGGCATCTAAAATCTTTTTCACCTATAATTCTCAGATTTTATTATTCTTCTCCCTAAAACAAAAGGTCATTTTTTTTTTTACTACTGACATACTTTTGTTATCATCATATATAGATGGGAATCATGGAATGCCGCAGTCCCCCTTCAAAACAGAGGGCAAAAAAACTTACATGCTAGTAATTTATAGACATTTTCTAGGGGAAAGCTGCATAACCCTTCTCCCCCAACAAGAGATTAATCACATTTATCAGACAAGTGAGGGTGCATGATCATAACCAAGAGGTGAAATGAAATCGGGCCCATCTCTGCACCCGGCTTCCTGTTCGGCAGCCAGCACAAATGATGCATCTGTCTGGTGATACCCCTGCTCCTGAAGCCTGGGCTGCTGGGCTGACAGACTGATGATAAATATCCTTTGTTTATCTCTACATCAGGTAGGTGCAGCACAGACTGCTTATTTCAGTTACTCTTTGTAGCTGTGATTTCACCAGCTTGGGTGCTAAGCAAAGTCTCAGCCTCTCCCTGTAGCTAACCCTCGCCCTCCCCTCTCCTATTTGAACCAAGATGGTGATGAGTCTCTATGAATTTAGTAGCTGACTGGTACTTGAAGCCTTTCCAGAGATTGGGTGCTCTTAGCTGACTTAGCTTTGTAAAAACCTGGAGTCAATATACATGAGGGATTGGAGGCTGGAAGTGGCAGGGACAGAATAGGATGGAGAAGATGAAAGGAGGAAAGAGGAGAGACAGAGACAAACAGAGCTAGGGACAAATACACAGAAAGAACCCCAAAAAGAAACAGGGAGGGAGAGAGGGAGGGAGGGAAAGAAGAAGGGAAAAAGAAAGGGAGGGAGGAAAGAAGGGAAGAAGGAAGGGAGAAAGGGAGGGAGGAAGGGAGAGAGGAAGGGAGGAAGGAATGGAGGAAGAGAAGAAGGAAGGAAGAGAGGAAGGGAAGAAGGAAGAGAGAGGGGGAGGGAGAAAGGAAGGAAGAGGGAGAAAGGAAGGGGGAAAGGGAAGGAGGAAGGCGGAGAGGGAGGGAGGAAGGGGGAGAGGGAGGAAGAAAGGGAGAGAGGGAGGGAGAAAGGGAGAGAGGGAGGGAGGTAAGGGGAGAGGAAAGGAAATAGAGAGATAGAAAGGGAAAGACAGAGGGAGGGAAGGCAAGAATGCAGGAAGTAAGGCAGACAGGCAGGAAGGAAAGGAGAGAAAGAAAGAGACTGAGAAAAAAAGAGAAGAGAATGATTTTCTAAACCTGTCATGGATTTCAATGGAATCACAATGAAGAAATCCCTTCTACCAATGAAGATTTTCAATACTTCCTTTAATTTCTCCTCCAAAAGAGTTAGCTAAATGAGAAGGGAAGTGCTGTGGCCTGGATCTCAAAAACAGTAGGTAGCAGAAACTGGATGTGAACCCACGTTCAGCCCCCTTGCCTTATTTGGGGTGTGTGTGCTTGTGTGTGTGCATGAGCATGCACATGCTCCTGTGTTGGGAGGTGGATGTGGGGCAGGGAAGATTAAAGTCTTACTTCTCACACTGACAAGGACAATGTCTCTAAGACAGTAAGTTACTGGAATAGTACAGAGATGCAATAGGAATTTCCATTCTAGGTTTTCTTTACATGGTTGAAATTACAGGTTGGACATATACACGTGCACACATATACACACATACACAAGTATACATGAGAGCAAAGAATGCATGAAGGAAAACTAAAGTCGAAGGAAATTGAGTCAGAACTGGAAGGAGAAAAGAAAAGCAGTTCCTTAGTTTCTTATTGTTCTTAGTTCTACCTTATAGGGAAATGGGGGTCTGGGTTTAGAGGTTTGTCTCTTATTTTGCGTGTTCATTTGATGGATGTTATTGACCACTGAGTTTCTAATAAAAACTAAAATAATCTTCCTGGAGCTTGAGCCCCAAGACCTGAGTTCAAATTCTGCCTCTAACTGATAACAATTAATGTGACCCTGAGCAAGGAAATGACTAAAATGACTCATCTGTAAAAAGAGGGGTTTGGATTTGATGGCTCTTGAGGTCCTTCTATCTCTCTCTGCGATTCTAAATTACTTTATCCCCGATGGCTCAATTTCTTTGTCTGTAAAATGAGAAAATTTAAACTAGATGACTTCTGATTTCTTTTCCCAATCTAGATCTATAATCCTATGACCTCCTTCCTATGATAAGAAATCAGAATTCCATCATGGGTGTGGTTCCTTCAATCCCCTATTAAGACACTTATTCCAAACCTTTTTTTTTTTTTTCAAGAGAAAGAAGGCTCAGTCTTTTTTTTTTTAAATTAAAGCTTTTTATTTACTAAGCATATGCCTGGGTAATTTTCCCAACATTGACCCTTGCTTAAGCTTTTATTCCAAATTTTCCCCTCCTTCCCCTCACCCCTTCCCCTAGCTGGCAGGTAGTTGAATACATGTTAAATATGTTGAAATACATGTTAGATGAAGTCTCAGCGTTTTAGATGGACTTTCTATTATAGCATCCCTGCCTGCCTCTCCTAATACATGGCAATCACAGTAATGATGGTTCATTTCCAAGGAGAGTAAGATTGTAACAGCCAACTTACTTAAGAAAAGCTTTCAAGGAAATCACATACACACAAATAAACCAAACAACAAAACAAAAATAAAACTTCAGAATACCAGTGACCAAGGCCATAGCAGTTATAACCCTGAGAATAAAGCTTCTTGCAGGATCTCCATTACTCAAGCTCCCTGAAACATTCTGCCTTGCAGAGTCACCCATTGCAGCACTGGCATCCAATCTGAATTTACTGAGCCATGACACAAAGATGACAACTCCTTATTATTATCAAGCCACATGAAGATGAGTCCATGAGCAGTCAATGACTTAGAACGGAACCAGATAGATACGTGCTATGCTGCCCCTTGAGTGCTGGAGAAACCAAAAAAAATTGGTCGCAAATGCCTAAAGATGGGTCAGAGTGATATTCTGTTGTGTTGAAAATTTCTTAGTGTCTTGAAATGGTTCAGGCACAGAGCTGAGGGGTAGGGGAGGAGGAAGAGACCTTGTATAATAGCACTAGGATATGTATATATGTCTTATAAATATACATATATAAATATTTATATATATAACATGAAATATATATAAATGATATATTTAAATACATTTAATATATTTTAAAATATATTTAAAAACACATACAAACACCCCCAAATGACTAAAGCAACAAAAATCCAATAACCAAGACACTCTCATCAACAGCACTGAAATCCTAAGAGAAAGGCATTTCATCCTGTTCAGTCAACTAAAGAAAAAAATGAATTATCCCAAAGGTTTCTATATGTATGAACTTGTCAAACCTTCATGCCATGCTAACTCTCAATTTGTTTTTCTGGGGTTGGAATACCATCATGTCTTACTAGTGAGGGATTATGGGAGAATTTGCCTCATCTACCCCCTCACTTTCCAATTCCTTTTGGGGGTAGGGCTAAATATTTTCATAGTATTGATTTCTATATTTCTTCTGGAGTTTGAATGGGTGATTTTTACATTAATAGTGATAGTTTTTATAAAAGTAAGTTGATTTCCTGGGACGTTAGGGGTTAGTCCAATGTCTGATGTGGTGTTTGCTGCCCAATAACCCCAGGAGAAATGCCAAGAGCAAGACAGAGGTCTAAATACAATGTCTGTCAATCTTACCAAGGCTTTTACCTTTGTTACTGTCTCTTTGAGACTCGTGGAAAATTATGGCAAAATGTGGTTGCCTAGAGAAGATCACCAATACTGTATATCAGTTTCATGACAGCATCCTTGTACAAGTTCTGGATAATGGACAATGTTCTTGTGCTTTCTCAGTTACCAATGGAGTGAAGCAAGGTGATATGCTTGCTCCCATGCTTTTTAGCATGATGTTTTCAGCAATGTTGTCAGATGCCTTCACCAAGGATAAAAACAGCATCAAGGTCAGCTACTGCACTGATGGTCAATTATTTAACTTGAAAAAATTACTAGCCAAGAGTGAAGAGGAGGGAGTGTTGGGACATGATTGTTTTTTAATTTGCATTTGATTGTGCAAGACTCAATGTAGTCTCTGAAGTCAAGATACAGCAAAGTATGGATCAATTCTCTGCTGCTTGTGTTAATTTTGGCCTAACAATTAACACCAAGAAAACACCAAGGTTCTCCACTAGCTAGAATCACACCATCCATGGAACCATTAGTTACAGTAAATGAAGAAATTTTCAATAGTGTGCACAAATTAATTTACCTCAGTAGTATTACTTTCCAAGGATGTACACACTGAAAATGAGATTGATGCATGCATTTACAGATCTAGGTCAGCATTTGGGACTCTCTAAAGTGTAAGAGAGAAGAGGTATTTGACTACCAAATTAAAGGTCTACAAAGCATACTTTGTATGCCTTTGACACCTGGAGAGTATCCCAGGGTCATTCCAGGAAACTGAATTGCTTCCACTTGAATTATCTTAGGAAGATTATTCAGATTACATGGCAAGGTAAGTTACCCACCAAAATCCTTTCTTGAGTTGAACTGCTAAACATTCAAACTCAATTCAGAGAGCACAATTCTGCCATGTTGTTCAAATAGTAAATAAGTGTTTACCTAAAAGAGTCTTTTACAAAAAAAAAAGAGTCTTTTAAAAGGTGAGGGCTCACCCAAAGTTCCAAAAAAGTGATACAAGGACATCTCTCTAAACAACTTTGAGATCCATCGCCTAAAATGGGAGATGATTGCAAAGGATCGCCCAGTTTGGCATGCCTGAATGATAAAGGCACTCAGTGAGCGAAGAGGAATTGTAATAGCCCCAAAGCAACATGAGATGCACAAGTTTAGAACCATCTCCATTCCAAATCTTCATGTGGACTATCTGTACCTGATCTGTGGTGGAACCTTCCAAGCTCGTACTGGTCTGATCAGTCATAGTCGGATGCTGCACTTTGACTCCAACACAATGATGTCAGTTTGGTCCTCTTTGAGAATGAAGAGCAACAGCTAGTCTAGCAACCTCTTTTACAAATAAAAGAACTAAGAAAAGGAAAAGCAGCAAGTGGTGAAATAATCTTTGCCGGAAGACCTCTAGAAATGCCTCTTAGGAAGTTTTGTTGTGGTTGTTTTTTTCTTGATGCAAAGCCTAAATATGCTAACTTCTATCTTCTAACAGTAGTTTCTAATTTATCCTCTTGGGCCTGAGTGACATATATCTAATTCTTCATCTAAATGATAGTCATTGGAAGAAATCTATCATGCCCCCTCTAAGAAATGTCTTCTCTAAGGTATGTATCTTTAATTGTTTCAACTAGTCTCCAGGTGACATGGATTGAAGGTCTTTCACTACATTGGTTGGATTCCAAGGAATGCTCTCCAGCTGATTAGTACCCTTCCTTAATAGGCAGCATTCTCCTTAAGCCTCATTTTGCTTTACTGTAAAATGAAAGGGATCATATTAGATGACCTGTGATTTATGAATGTCTATAATTCTGACTTTAAGACTTCACATGTGGTCTGACAATAGGCCTCTAATCATGGTCTCAAGTCCAAGATTTGCTTCACTTTCCTAGCTGCCAACTAACACCATTTACTCATGTTGAGGTTGATATCTACATTAATTCCCAGATCTTTTTTTTTCCAGATAAACTGCTTCCTTAGCTATACTTCTCCCATTTTACATTTGCAAAGTTGGGTTTTTTGAGCCCACAAATCAAGCTTGACATTTATCGCTAGTGAACTTTATTTCAACTGGAATAGGCCCAATGATCGAGTCCATTAAGATGCTTTTGATTCCTGATGCTGTCATACAAATCCAGACTCTTACCTCCAAATTCATTATTTTTGCCAGTTCCCTCCCAACCTCCACAAATTGTCTATTTTGCAACATTCCCCTGAAGATGACTTAAAACATCACTACCCTGTGCCTCTGGAGAAGTAGTTTAGTATTACAGTAAAAGCTAGATTGGGTTTGGAGTCACAATCCCTGAGTTTTGGGTCTTGATTTTATGGCTCAGTAGGATATAGTTATAATCAGGAGAGTGCTGGGAAATGTTTAATGACTGGCTCTCCAAAAAACAAACAATAACCAAAAAATGTATTTGAGACATACTTTAAAACTAATCTTCATGAACATTTTCTCTATTAGACAGTTGACTAGACAATCAACAAAATAATCAATCAACATTTATTAAGTGCTTACTGTGTGCCATGCACTGTGCAAATTCCCATTAAGAGTCTTTGTCAATTTCTTAGGTACAAATACTCACACTGAAAGTTTAACAATCAATTCCCTGTATGAGCTGGCTCCAGCCTATTCCCTTAGGTGTAACCTTGTGCAAGACATTCAATCTTCATTTGAGAGCAGAGCAAAATGAGGCTCAAAGAAATGAAGGCTGAAGGTCTATCATTCTCTATTTTGAGTAAGTGGCCTGACATGTCCCTCATCACCAACTGTCTATTGGCGCTTTTCAGCTTAAGGTCCTGCTATGACCTCAGGCTCAGCATACTCAAAACAACTTTTGTAATTTGTACCCCTCCAATACATTTTGCTTTCTAACTCTCTCATCTATGTCAAGGGAATGGCCAGATTTACAGTCGTCCAATTTGGCAATCTAGGAGCAATATTCAACTCTGACCCCTTATTCAACGCATTTCCTCCACCTTCCTGCTCAATATTTTAATCATTCAAATTAGGTAGAAGCATGGTTTGTTGGAAAAGGCTTGAGAGTTACTGGATGGGGGTTCGTAGCTGACACTTCATGTCTTTGTCAAGTCAACTAGCATTCATTAAACACCTTCTATATGCCAGGCAGTGTGCTAGTGCCAGACAAAGAAAGAAAGATTCAAAATAATGTCGTCTAATGAGTGGATCTTATGAAAATCACTTTGCCTCTGGGAGTTTTTTCCTCCATCTGTATAAAATAGAGGTTTTAGATATGATAACCCTAAGGTTCCTTCAAGCCCTGAATTTACAAGTGAATCTATGTGTTGCCATCATATTTTTCCAATTCATTCCATTTTTTTCTACTGACATAGTTATCATCCTTATTCAGACCTCCATGACTTCTTAACTTGACTCTTTCAATCACCTCCTGATTCAAATATCCATCCTTTCTATTACATCCTCCATACAGCTGCCACATTGATATTCCTAGAGCACAGGTCTATCTAACCGTGTAATTCCTCTACTCAAAAGCCTCCAGGTATATCCCAAATTCTTTAAGTTGATGTACAGATTCTTTTGTTTGGTTTGAATAGTCCTTCACAGCTAACAAAAGTTAGCTGGACTTAACTGCCCTAGGATATTAAATGTTAATCCTCTTAATATATTCTTATTAATTTATTTATTTGTTTACTTATTTAGGATTGACTTACTAGATGTTGGGGGCAGCTAGGTGGCGCCATGGTGGAGAGAGTGTCAGGTCTGAAGTTAGACTCGTCTAGAGTTCAAATCTGACCCGAGACCCTTATTAGCTGTATGACATTGGGCGAGTCACTTAAGCTTGTTGGCATCTTGTTTCCCCATCTGTAAAATGAGCTGGAGAAGGAAATGGTGATCCATCTCTACTAAGAAAACCTCATTTGTAGAGTTAAATAGGAATGAAACTTCTAACTAACAACCATACTTGCACTTTAGAAATATACAAGATGATATATAAATATGGCAAGAAAGGAAGACAACAAACATTAAGTGCCTACTATGTGCCATGAACATACTAAGCACTTTATAATCTCATTTGATCCTCAGTACAACTCTGGGAGATAGGTGTCCACTTAGTTTGAGGTTAATGAATGATGTTTGATTGGACCTACAGTCTAAGATAAAGAATTTGAAACTCAGGGCTAAGCCAAAAAAAAAAATGAAAACCATATGAAATTCAATAAGTAAATTGAATTTCCATTGTTCATAGACATCACTTACTTAGGTTGTTTATATCTATATAGACATAATTACTTATATATGTGACATCTCAAAAGTCTTGGAGCCATTTTAAGCAGTCTCCCATGCAATGGGTGTGCAAATTTTTTATGCATTTTCTATATAGGGTACATGGCATAATAGACTGTAATATCTGGGCTAGCTCTCTCATGGGCCTTGGGCTTAGTGGGAGAGTGAAGTGAAGGAGGCAGGAGAGCAGCCATTATGTGGCTGGTCAAAGATGGAGTATGGAATCTGGAGGCTGAAGTTTTCTCTGTGGCTGAGCCCTCTCTCATTGGAACCCTTAAAGACCCCACCACAACTACATCACTACACCACACTGGGCATGTGCAACTGTAGAACATCACATCACCACATTATCCTAAATATATGCCAACTAGATTGACCACATCATTATATTACATCTCACACCCAGTAGGTACTTAACTACAAGCACCCTCCTGTCTTAGATTCAAGTACACCCTTTCAGAATTTTAGTGAAATTAGAGAAGTTTGAATTCAAATCCTCCTACTGAAGAACTTGTCAGATATGGGACTGGGAGCAAATCATTTTACCTCTGTAAGCCCTAAGAGACTCATGAAGAATTGGAATTATGCATTAGCGGATAGAGTTCCCATAGGAACAAATTCATAATTTCTGAAAAGAGAGTATTTTTTAGATCTGTTTAAATTCAATGAACTTCTCATCTTCCCTTTTCATATTATACTAAAGGCTATGGAAGGCTTTGTCTTTGGGGCTTTTAGAAGAAATCTCAAATAATAGCTGTAGAAGTTTTTCTGGCAGTTTGATATGAAGCAGACAGTGTCGATCTTTTTGCTATCCATGTGCATCAGGAATGAAAGATTAAGGCATTTTGGAGAAAAAATCCAAACACACACACACACACACACACACACACAATTGACTGTTCAAGAGACAAGAATGACTTCAGCTAGTTCAGTTTAACAAGCATTTCTTTCTTCAGCTTCTATCCTATGCAAGATACCATAATAAGAGCTAAGACCATTTAGCGAAAAGGCAAAAACAAAACATCACCTCCCCTCAAGGAGCTCACATTCTCCTTGGGGAAGGTGGGGGAATACAAAGTTTATATAAAGAAATTAATCAACTCCTATATCAAGAGCTAGAAGGGACCATTTAATTCAATTCTCTCCTTTTATAAAAACTGTGCAAAACATAAAATAAATGACAATACTTGAAACCACACCAGCAGCAAGGAGCAAAGGAGTATTTGAATTAAAGTTGCATGACTCCAAAATTGATTCTCTTTCTACTGTATCAAAATATATCATATCATTTGTAATGTAATATGATATGATGTAATGTAATTATAATAAATTATCATTTATAAAAGATTTTAAGATTTGCCCAATATTTTATCTCATCTTATCCTCACAATACCCCTGAGAGACAAGTGCTATTATTCTCCCCATTTTATAGATAAATAATCTGAGGCAGACAAAGATTTAATAGTTTATTTAGAATCACATAGTTTTTAAGTGTCTGAGGCTGGATTTGAACCCAGGTTTAGCACTCAAAACACTGCCACCTAGCTGTCACTGTAATTTAATAACCCTGGGAGGTAGATGCTATTATTAGCCTTTTTTGGTAGGTGAGGAATTTTAAAAAGATAAAAGTTAAGCAAGTTGCCAGTTACAGAGCTACTAAATATCTAAGGCAGAATTTGAACTCAGATCTTCTGTTCAGTGAACCAACCTGTTAGTGTGTCATGCACAAGGGAGAGAAGAAGGGTCAGTATGAATGGACTAGAGAGTGCTTGAAAGGAGTAATATGACAAATGCTGGCTAGGTGGGCAGGAATCAGATTGTGAAAAGCTCTGAAGGTCAGATTAAGAGTATTGTATTTCCTCCCAGAAGCAATAGGGAGCCATTGAAGATTTATGGGTAGAGGGAATGAATGATCTAGTTAGAATCTGTGTTTTAGGAATATTAATTAGGCAGCTCTGTGAAAGATGGATTAGAAAAGGAAGAGCTTAGACACTGGGAAACAAATTAAAAAGTTACTGCAATAGTTCAGGCAAGAGATGATCAATCAATTGATTGATCAACCAACATTTATTTATTACTCACTATATCCCAGCTGTTGGGCCAGGCACTGGGGATACAAATACAGAAGTTAGTATCTACTATAAAAGGAACTTATGTTCCTGGACTAGAGTTAGCTTATAGCTAAGTGGGTCCATGGATAAAATATTAAACAGAATCAGGAAGACCTGAGTTTTGACAAATCACTGAACCTCTGTTTGCCTCAGTTTCCTCATTTTTACAATGACATGTGTCTCAGCTTGTTAGGATCGAATGACATGCTGTGTAAAGTGCTTTTTCAAATGTTAAAGTGCTATATATAAATGTTATTAATGATTAATTCTCATTATTTTTAGATAGCAAATGAGTCTTTACTCACTAAAGTAATTTCCACTGAAGTAGATAGGAGACAGAAAAGATTATGGAATGATAGAGTTAAAACTAAAATATACTGTCAAGATAGTCTAATCCAGAGGTAAGTTAGGCAGTGCAGTAGATGGAGTACCAGCTCTGCAGTCAAGAGGACCTGAGTTCAAATCTAGTTGGAGACACTAGCTGTGTGACCTGTGGCAAGTCATTTAATCCCGATTGCCTATCTCCCCCCTCCAAAAAAAATTAAAAATATCTAGTCCAATCCTTTTATTCTACAAATTTGGAAACTGAGTCTCAGAGAGAGAAGGTGACTTTGATTAATGTCACATAGCTAGAAATGAACAGAAATAGGAGAGATTATTGACTGCCAGTATGACTGCTAAAATGCCAAGGTTATACCAACTCTATTGGACATGGGAGAAGTCAGATTTAATCTAATGATATTCCTACCAGATAAAGAGGAAGGAGAGGAGAAAGAGACTGGGGAGGGAGCTAGAAGGTTAGCTCCCATCCCCAAACCTTGATTTCCAAATAAATGCCTTTATTCCATTAACATGTACTGGTGTAAGGGCAAAGGACCAGCAACCGAAGCATGCTCCACTAAATGGAAAAGTCCCCATTAAGTGACAGCTAGTGTAAGACAGGAACAGCATTTTATTAATAGGACACAAACACAATAGATGAATACAGTTTGAATTTTCAGGAAAATGAGAAGAAATGAATTTCTGGGTCAGTTCACTACTTACAGTTGAAAAGAGGAAAGAAAGGGGAGGAGAATGGTGACCTGGGGCCATGTGCTGACCCAAAAGATTTAAACAAATAGATGAAGAGAGAACATTTCCATTTAGGAAATAGGAGAGACATAAATAGAGCTGGAGCAGAATTATTTCCAAAGCTGGTTGTTCCCTCAAGGCCTTCTTACCTCATAAATAAGGATGCTACAAAGAGAAGAACACTTAATGGAGCCCTAAGGTCCTGCTGAAATGGGGTCTCACAGGTCACTAGAACCTCAAGCTAGATACCATAAAGTTTAGCTCTGAAAAGTTCAGAAAGACAGTATGATGTTCTAGGATCAAAAAGGTAATGATAACAATGATTATTATACAAAGTAGGCAATCAATAAATACATGTCCAAAGAGCGGATCAATTACAGAATCACAGGATTTGATGCTTGAAAGGGAACTTAGAAACCACCAAGTTGGACCCATATATAAAAGCTTTAAGAGAACAGATCAGTTGTTGCCCAGCCTCTGCTAGGAGGCCAACAGATTGGAGGATCCTTAGAGGCTATTGAGGCTAATCTTGGCTCTCCATTTTACAGCTTAGAAAACTGAGGCTTAGCTAGTATCCAAGAGACCCAAGTCTTTCTGATTCTAAGTTGAATATGCTACCCTCTATGTCATGTCCAGACCCTCAGGAGGCCTGCTGAAAAATAAAACAAAAACAAAAACAAACAAAATAAAAAAGCTCTAATATTTTCCCCCCATGACACAACTCTTAAACAACAACAATAAGAGAAAAAAAATTATTTGGGAATTTAAGGATGGCTGAATGTTCTCCATTTATCATCCTATTTGATCTCCAGAACTCTTTTAAGCGAATGTAATTCTTATCTCCATTTAACAGATGAGAACACTGACACTAAAGCAGGTTAAGTAATGTGCCTGGGGTCCCATAGCTACTGTTGTCTGAGATGGGATTCCAGCTTATGTTTTCCTGATTCTAGATCCAAAACTCTCTCCTTTACACCAAAAAACATCTTTAGAGAGATGATCCAAGTTCAAGATCACAAGCTCCTAACATCCCATCTCTGACAATTAGTGTGACCCTGGTCAAGTCCCTTGACATCCCTCCTTTTCCTTGTTGATTGATGAAATGAGATGGATCAACGTGGCCCTCTTCAACAATGAGATGAGCCAAATCAGTTCCAATAGAGCAGTAATGAACTGAATCAGCTACACAGAGCAAAAGAACTCTGGGAGATGACTATGAACCATTACATAGAATTCCCAATCCCTCTATTTTTGTTCGCCTGCATTTTTGATTTCCTTCACAGGCTAATCGTACACTCTTTCAAAGTCTGATTCTTTTTGTACAGCAAAATAACTGTATGGACATGTATACATATATTGTATTTAACTTATGCTTTAATATATTTAACATGCATAGGTCAACCTGCCATCTGAGGGAGGGGGTGGGGAGAAGGAGGTGAAAAACTGGAACAAAAGGTTTTGCTATTGTTAATGCTGAAAAATTACCCATGCATATATCTTGTAAATAAAAAGCTATAATAATAATAATAATAATAATAATAAAAAGAAATGAGATGGGTCAGACTTTATGGCTTCTGAGGATGTTTCCAGCTCTTGCTTCCATGATCTTTTCCCACTGATTAGTTTTCCTACTTCTGCCTCCTGAAACCAAACAGAACAAGTCTGGTCCCCTTACTTAATAGCATTTAAATTCTGGAAGATGCTATCCTATCCCACCTTCCCCATCAATTTTCTTACTTCCAATCTAAATTTTCCCAATTCCTTTGAATGACTCTTATATGGCCAGACTTGTGAATTTTCTGTGTATTGGCTGAACACCTATATATAGTGTCTGGATTGTGGCACAATGGATAGAGTGAAGCTTCAGGCTCTGGCCTGAGTTCAAATTTACCTCACACACTATGAGATGGATGACCCTTTGTAAGTCATTTAACTGAGGCAAACAGAAATTTCCTTATCTATAAAATGGAAATAATAAATACACCTATCTTCTAGGATTATTGTGAAGATCAAGTGAGATAATAATTATATAACACGTCATACATAGTACCTGGTACAAAGTCAATGCCACATAAACATTAACAACCACCACCACCACTACTACCACTACCATTACTAGTACTATTACTACTAGTATACTGTAATACCCAGAAATAAATGCAATATTCCAGATAGGATATGATCAGCCTGGAGAACAATTGGAATTGTTGGAAAAATTGGAATTGATACCTCCAGAAGGCAGAAAGGTGGGGTGATGGATAAGGTAATTTGCAGAGGCAAGAGAAGAGTGGTTATCTCCCTATTTCTTGCATCCTCTCATTGTTCCTCCTATAGGAAGGCTCAGCAACTGTCAGAAGGAAGCCCCTGGATCATCATAATACTTTGGCCCATCTGGCTCTTTGCAAGGACAGGGCCAATTAATAAATTAACTGGTCAAATTTATACAGCAACTGTCAGGCAGAGCTGAGTAGATATGGGTGTTTGGGGGGACATAAAGTCTGAATGACGGAGACAGCTCTAAGTGCAGAGAGGAGTCAAAGACCTCTTGAGGATCCCCATATGAAAAGGACACATTTTCCAGCTTTGCAATTCTGGGGAAAATGGAACAGCATCATCTTCTGCATTTGCAGATGGATGAATCTGCCCACAGGTCTTGCACAGGGTCTTATCACATAAGCCAGAAAGCATCCTCTCTCTGCCCCGACCCAAGTCAGGAAATAATGGACATGTTCTTAGTACATCACACAGGCCAGTGGAGCAGAAACCAACTCCCAATTTTTCAGAAATATTTGGGGCATTCATTTATGGAGACAACAATAAACTTAAGAGGGGGAAAATCCTATACTTTAGACCTGAAAAGCACCTTAGAGGTCACTGGGATCAACTTCTTGATTTTACAAGACAAAACTGAAGCCCAGAGTGGTTGAATTGCTTACCCAGGATCACACAAAAACCAAAACAGATTCAAATTCTGGGTCTCTGATTCTAAATCCGGGCTATTTTCTAAATCACCCTCTTGTCTCCTTACTGTTACCAGTCAAAAGTCAGATAGGAACAAAGAGAGAACAGGGTTGCAAGACTTCCTAAGTAATGCTTGTGCTTCAACTGGGGACAAAAACCACATATTTCAAGTTTTATAGCCTTTATGGGATCAGTAGATTTTTTTTTTAAAATTTTAACCTGAAAGAAAGAACCTCAAAGTCAATACAATCTCTCTCCCCTTCTTTCTTTCTCTCTTTTTTTCCTTCTTCTCTCCCCCTCCATCTCATATTTTCTCTTTTCCTTTATTCCTCTCCCATTCTATTACATCTTTTCCCTCTCCCCTTTCCTCCTCTCTCTCTGCTCTCTTTTCTATTCCCCTATCTTCCATTCCTTTTTCTCTCTCCTTCTTACTTGTTCTTTCCTCCCCCTTTTTCTTTCCTTCATATTCTCCTTTATCCTTTCTCTCTTTTCTCCTTCTTACCCTTCCTCTGTTGCCTTTTTCTTTACCTCTTTCTCTCCTTTTCCTTTCCCTTTTCTTCCTCCCTCCTCCCATCTTTCTCTGACTCCCTCTTTGCTTTACTTTTCCCCTCATTGTCTCCTTCCTCAGTATCTTTTCCTTTCTCCTCTATTTTTCTCTCTTTTCCCTTCCTTATTCTTCTCTTTCTCCCTCCTCTATCTTTCTCTGGGTATCTTACTCTCTCGGGGTATCTTGTTCTGTCTCCCTGTCTGTCTTTCCATCTATTTCTGTTTCCCTCCTTCTCCTCTTTCTCTTTTTCTTCTTTCCCCTTTTTCTCCCTTTCTGCTCAATTAACAACCTCTTTATCTCCTTTCTTCCATGATAAGTCATTGAGTTTATTTTGAGAAAACAAGAATCCTTTATTGCTACAAAACTATCCCAGAGAATTACATTAACCAACCACCAGGCACAACATTGGTTAGTGTGATATTCCTGTTTATACATCTCCTCCAGTCCACAGAGAGAGCACAAGGAAACATTGAGAAAAGCAAACATTATAATTAAGGGCCAGAGGGACTGATTCAGGATGAAAGATTAAAAGTACTAAATATGTAAACTTGGGCAACATTTGCACCAAGGAGGGATGGGATAACTGCTTTTTAAGTCTTCCAGGCTTCCAAGAACCCAATGAGAGATGGGGGGGGTGGGTTTAGAGGCGAGACCAAGAACATTGTGAAACTGGGCAAATGGGGAATTAAGATTAAACTCGTTTTTAAAGCATGAGATGTCAATTCTTTGATTTAGTACCCCATGGAGGCCTCAGGACTACACCAGCATTTCTCATTTGCTAATCTTCTTCATAACATTTGCCCATTTCTTTAACTAACACTTAGATTGGACGATCCCCTGGGATGTTGACTAATTTCTATTCTGGTCATCGCTCAATTTTGTTGTGTAATTTTTCTTCTCCAGGGTCTCTCATGTCTTATTGACTGAATTGGCCCATGGACTACGGTAGGGGTAGAAAGGTTAGTCACACCATTTTTTATAACTTCTTGGTCAATCTCTATGTTTTCTGAAGTGTCCTGGCTTTTCTTTTCTCATAGAAGGCCACTGAGGATGTAAGGGGAATAGAGAAGAAATGTTGCTTTCCCCCTCCCCTTCCCTTTGTACCCTAGGCTTCAAGTATGCACTTGAGAGTTCACTTATCACTGATAAAGAACAGGCATACACAGTAATGGCAAAACTAGAAAGGAAGGGGTAGATATCATTTATCTGGAGACCAATGATCAGAAATGTTTGTTCCATCTGGTCATTTAGGGAGCTAAGGTACCCTTGTACTATCTATCAAAAATATATATTTTGTTTTACATTGTCTTGGATATATTTTTTGCTTCTATATCACCTTCATTTCTGAATATGCTCTCCTCCAGAGTCTTCCTTTGTAATAAATAATAAAAAGAAAGAGAAATAAAAGGCACTTCTGCAAAGATAATTAACCCATTTTCTGCCTGATGATGGGGGGGGGGGACATGTAATCTATAAATTAGACATGGGGGAGGAGAGAGCTAGATTTAAGGACTACTTTTACAATCCCTTACAGCTCTAAATCTATGATTCTATGATCAACCAACACTATTTACAATATTCCATACCCATAATCACCTAAGAGAAGGAGACTCATTTTTTCCCCTCACTCTTCCTATATGTTCTATATATCAATCAATTTATCTTTTATCTATGTATTCAGTAAATGAATGAATTAATGAATAATAATAGTAACTGTAATTTATAAAGCACTTTGAAATTAGCAAAATGCTTTACAAATATTGTCTGATGTTATTCTCACAATCACCCTAGGAGAATGCTTAAACGTTATGGGAACATGGCATTCTGACTTACTAGTCAGAAATTTTCAGGCTCTCCGGATTTCCTCCACAACTAGACAGAAAATCTCCAGGAAATGAAACGCAGAGAAGCAAAAATAAAGGAATAGAGCTTTCTACTAAAACAACTTGGGAGGAACTTGGAAAAGACAATACATCCAGGGATTGACGTTTAGCCTGAATAAAAAGTTAACTGAATTAACACACAGCAGAACAGGGACTATTATTATTTCCATTTTGCAGATGATAATATTGAGGCAGACAGAGTTTAAGTGACCTCCTCAGGGTCACATAGTTGGTAAGTATCTGAGACCAAATTTACACTCAGGTCTTCCTGATTATAGGTCCAGAGCTCTATTCACTACGCCATCTAGCTGCCTTGTGAAATCAAGTAAAAACAGCATTTCTTAGCAACTGAATAGGAACAGAAAAAAATCATGCACATGTCTGTGGGAGGTGGGGGGGATTATAGCCTACTTAATGAAATGCACTGTATTCAAACACCTTAAACTCACTCATTGACATACAGATAACTAATACCAGCTATCTGCCGGCTATTTAAGGAAAGCCCATTCCTATTAGCCATTGATGCATGTCCAAAGAATCTCTGCTTAATACCCCTTTGATAGCTAATTTCTATGGTTTTGCCTTATCTGTACAGTATGTACTTGAGAGTAATAAAACTACAGTGCATAAAAAATATCCTATAAGTCATATACCCCATTAAGTCTAACTAGCTACTAGCTACTGGCTTCCCTCCTAATCAGTCCACATTAGTGAGGTTTGCCTATTACCATCAAAAGAAAATGTCTTTTAAAGTCAACTCTCAATTGTTAGTGTCATGGGGGATGGAGAGAGAGCACAGATAAATGAAATCCACAGATAATCCCAAATCCTTGGCTTAACCAAGAATTTTAATCTCCTTTGCCCAGCACTGCTAAGAACAAAATCAATCCATGCAAGTGTCTCCTTTCCCTGACTCTGACTGCACTCAGTGGAGCTACCAATGAGCGGGGAGACGCTGGAGAGCATGTGGAGGAGCCAGGGTTGTGGATAATTGACTGATTGGATAGCACACCTCTGAATAACTGAGAAGTTTGTGGATTTCAAAGTCTGCTCTGGAATCTGGAACCCAGCATGGGATCATTCCTGGAGAAAAATGGTATTTTCTATCGCAGGCAGCAGGGGCTCTAATTCTTTGGCATCAAGGCTTAGGGAGTGGGAGGGTGTTACCAAGTCTCCTCCCATCTGGCTGGTGTCTTGCTCCAGGGAGCTGCTTATCCTCACTACCTGCTTAACACCCACTGTTCTCTTCTGACTTTCCCAGAGGCCTCGGGGATGTGCTCAGCAGTGGTTATCAGTGTTCCAACACTCAAAAGGACACAGTGGAAAGAATACTGGATTTGGAGCCAGTAGGTCTGATTTTGAATCATGGTTACTGAAATTCACTCATTACTGGTGTGATCTTTGGTGATTCACTTCATTTCTCTTGGCCTCAGCTGCTCAGCTGAAAAAAAATGAGGGACTTGGAGTAGGTGGACTCTACAATTTCTTCCAGCTCTTTCTTTATCTACGATCCTATGACCTAGATTCAAATCCTAGTTTTATGTATGTGACTTAGGGGAAATCATTTCATTTATCTGGGTCTCAGTTTCCTCATTTGTATAAGGAGATGAGCAAACTAGATCCACTTTAGCTCTACATCTATGATCTTATGGTTCTATGATCTCTGTCCTCAACTTTCCTGACTCCAGGTGCACCTGAACTAAAATTCAGATCAAAGATCAGATTCACGCCCTCAAATTCAGATCAAAGAAGACAAACTATTGACTCTTGACTCAGAATGACCAAGTCTCCCCTAATTATTCCCATATAGATCCACTACTTGAAATGACCATCCTATTTCTGGATCCTTCTTATAACAATTAAGTCTATTTCAAGCAGTGACGTGCAGCAAAGTCTCCAGATCCGCAGTCAAAAATAAACACACAATTGGTATTAAAAATTGATACAGCGGTTTGAAGGATTCCACAGATCTGCACTTCATTCTTGGACGGAAAGAGCTATTCTTTCAAAGGGAGAATAAAACAGAGCAAAGGTCTATAAACTTTCTCCTTTCTTAGGTTAAGTTAGGGAATGGTTATTTTCTACCCTCTCCCCCATCCTTAAAAGATTATCCTCCCCTTCATTTTCCCCCAACCTTAAAAAAAAAAGAAACTCTCTTTATAATCATCATAAAAGGATAGGACAAAGACTAGAAAATAGACTAAAGGGTGCACTTCTCTGAGGGCATGGCTATCCTATTTACCTAGCCTCAATATTCTGCTGCCCCCTAAAGTTGTCCATTCATTCTCCTGAGTCTGTGGCAAAAGATAAAACGATTTTGTCTGACCTTGCAAATATGATCGAAACAAGATTGTGCTAACAAGTGAAAATCCTACAAATAAAATCAAAAAAGCAAAGCAATGATTCCTCCATCTCACATCTTAAAATAAGCCCTCCCCCCATTCATCATCTCATTTAGTCCTCAAAGCAGACTAGTGAGCATAGAGAATAAAACACGTCATGATGATCCATATTTTGAATTACAAAGCCAATGCCACTTTCTATTTCCATGGCATTCTAACTTGGGCAGTGCCTCTCTCTCTCCTCTTTTATTTTATCTTCCCAATGGACCTGTGGAATCATAGAGAACTGATCAATTTAAAAAAGGATACTGAGACCAGGTAAATTAATTAGGCAGGGCCCCACAGGTGGTGTGTTTAGGACCAGAATCCAAGTATCCTAACTGCTGATTCAAACCTCTTCTTTTCTAGAAGCCCCCTTCCCCAATGTGGGAGGGAAAGGATTTTCCTCAGGGGAAAGACCAATTGCTAGATCTCTAAAAGTCTCCTTCTCCTATCTCAACACAAGGGGTTAGAGTTAAGAGTATTCTAACTAGAATGGATTTTCTCTCCACCGTAGCTAAGTAAGGGAAGTCTAGCACAACAGTATGCTTGAGTCTACAGCCCCACCAAATGTGGATTTTCCTGGAATTTCACACTGTGAATAATGACTTTTGAAAAGCAAATGCAACTTTTTAACATCAATTGGCAACATGTCACTATTAATGCACTTCCAGACTGAACTTAAAAAGCTTTAGGGGGGAAAGAGGCAGGAGAGAGCAAGTGATTTTCATCTAGTTAGACTTCAGCTCTGAAGGACTATGCTCAGTCCCCAGGAGCTAGAGCAGAAAAGACATCTCCCAGGGAGAGAACAAAATAGAAGGCTTGTAAAACACCTTGGTTGATAAGTTGAGCTAACTGGCTCCCCTTTCATGCACCCAGAATGGAATTGCAAAACCCTGGGCTCACAAACACTGCACTGGGCAGGAAACTAATATTTTACCCTTTTATTCTCAATGACCCTCCCTCTGAGGCTCCCGACAGCTGCTGCTGGTCTTGGCTGTCCTTGGCACCGATGCCTCCATCTCTCCAGCACGCCCTAGCCAATGATGAGCCCTGCTCTTGACAATGCTCGGTTGTTTCCAGTATCTCTTCTGTTTCTCTCTAATCCTCCTCACCATCAACATCACCCAGCTCTGGAAGAACTCAGCATCCTTTCCCTCTCTTTTTCTTCCTCCCCCCCCCAAATTCCTCTACAAGCAACTCCTGGGCAGATTAAGATCGTTTGTCCAATACTAGAGACCCCTCCTTCAGTTCTTTGTAGCTTTTCAAGACAAGCCCTTATCACTCACTCCTACCCCATTCCAAACCCAGAGTACCCTGGTTTTAATCTCCTACCCTCGGTGTCCTATGGAGAGTGAGCCCACAATTTTCTCTTTGAGTTCAGCACCTCCCAACTTCTCAATCAGGAATATGTTCTCTCTACCCACGTGGGACCAGGATGGACAGGTTTTTTCCCCCTTTCTTCCACTGGGGTCACCTCATTTCGCCCCTTTCTGCTTCCCCCCCCTTCCTCGCTTCTCCCTCCCACTAAATCAGCTAGCCAGACTTGGCTCCTAGAGGGGACTCGATGGAGGCGTGCTGCGTCTCAGAGATGCAGGGGGGCACAGGAGCTGCAGGCTGGCAGAGCAGGCTAGTAGGAGAGTAGTCCGATCAACAATGGACAGTCTTTTTTCTGAGTAAATCCCCCTTACGTCATTCGGACAGCCCCAGGGGAAAAGATGCCAACCAGGGCCTGAAGAAAACTCCAGGGGAGTGTGTGTGTGTGTGTGTGTGTGTGTGTGTGTGTGTGTGAGAGAGAGAGAGAGAGAGAGAGAGAGAGAGAGAGAGAGAGAGAGACAGAGAGAGAGAGTGAGTGTGTGTGTGTGTATGCTTGTGTTGTGTACTTGTGTGTGCGCTGGGGCGGGAGGGGGGGCAGGGAAGAAGGGGACTAACTTTTTTTTTCCCTAACTGCCAAAGCTTATTTTCCCCGGGTGCCTCCAAATCTTGTCACCTGCGGGCTAGCTTCACTACCCTCTCAAGTCCCAGAAAAAGACACTTGGAAATCATCCAATCCAAGTGTCCGCCAGGGCCCCTAGACAGGGCAGACGTTTGTGGGGTTCAGAGGAGCTAGGGCTGACGCTCTGGGCAGCTCCCCTATCCATCAAACTCACGGACTTCAAGAGAAGAAACTTTGCCCTCTCCTCCTGTGCTCTGTACTCCCTCCCCAGCTGTTGCCAAGGATCTCATTCCTCCAGGTCAGCCCTCTGGACTGACTCCAGGGTCCCCGGGAGAGAGAGCCCAGAAAGGCGCAGCGGGGCCCGGAGGCACAGGTGTCCGGCTTACCTTTGTAAAGCAGCGCTCCGAGCACCAGGCTGAGCGCCCCGCACAACTGCCCGCCAGGCCCGGGAGCCGCTCCCTCGATGCCCATGATGAAGGCGAAGGCTTTTGCCCCGGTTCTGCTCCGATTTCGCTCCCGCGGAGTCTTTGATTATCAAGGGCTCACACGCTTCTCCCCGCTGCCGCAGCCTCTCTCCTCCGGGCACTGCCCCGGCCCGCAGCCCTGTCCGGGCGCTGCATCGTAGCTGCGCGCCCCTCCGGGGGGCTCCAGGAGGGCACCCTCAGTGACCCGCGGGGCTCCGCAACATGGCCCGCCGGCCGCCTAGAGCCGAGCGCGCTGAGCGCCTCTTGTCCTCGGCACGCCGCGCCAGGAGCTACCCTTGTGCCCCAACCGCAGTCTCTGTAGCTGTCCGCTGCTGCTGCCGGTGCCCGGTGCCCTGTGGCCGCTGTCCGCTGCCCGCGGGCCCGCGGCGCTGTCTGCTCTCTCCTCCTCCTCCGCTCCTCTCCTCTCCCTCCTCTTCTTCCTGCGCTCCCCGCTCGAGCTCCGGCTCCCGCTCCAGCTCTGAGAACTTTTCTCTCACAGCATCCTAGGCTGAGGCTGCCTCCGATTCTGCCTCCCCCAGTTCCAGCCCCGCCTTTGCCTCCGCCTCCGCCTCCGCCTCCTATTCAGTCACTACCCCCTCCTTTGCCGTGCCCTCCCCCTCTCTCCTCTCCTCCCGGACTCCCAGTGCCGGGTCTGAGAGGGGAGGCCGAGTTAAAGGAGGTATCTGGGGGGCGGAGGGAGATGAGGAGGAGAGGGGAGGGAAGAGGAATTACATTGGGTGAAGGGAAAACGCAGAGAGGGGGAGGGAGGAAGATAAGGAGACAGGAAGGGGGAAGATGAGAAGATGAAAAAAGGGGGGGTTGTTTGGTGAGAAGGGGGAACAGAAGTAGGGAGGAAAAATGAGAACAGAAGAGGGTATAGGGGCAGGAGGGGAGAAAGCAGAGAGAGAATAGAGAAAAGAAGGAAATAATGTAATTAGAAAGGAGAGGGGTTCAAGGAATCTTAGAATTCTCTTTGGAGGAAGTCTCTGTCAGAAGGGGGCCCTTGGGAAAGGATCGGAAAGGGTTCCCCGACTTTTTTAAAAAAAGAATAGTCTAACTTTACCATGCTCTTAAACCCATTTGAAAGGACAAGGGTTGCAAAACCATTGGAGGTAATCTTTCTTTCCTCTTCCTATCTCTCTGGGGACCTGGGCCAGAGAGAATCCCCATAACACCCCTATCTGAAGGCCATCTTTTGCTCTGAATGCCCCTTCCTTTGCATTCATACCCCATTCCAACCTTGCAAAGTTGGAATACAAACATCCCAAGAAAAGCCCCACAGGGATCTGTTCATGCATAAGCACTCTGATTTGCAGAACTCAGGTAAGACTAATCCTAGGAACTGAGAATGGGAAGGGACCAGCATCTCACCATCCCCCTGGCTGGAAGCATAGCTGCCTCTATCAATCCCTTCTAACAGATGGGGTTCTCCTTTTATTGCTCTCCCAGGAAACCTCTACTACTCAAATGGAGTGCTCCCTTGATTAAGAGAGTGCCGGGGCAGTCATTCTGCTTTAACATATGCTTGCAAGAGGGCAGTGTGGCCCCCCTGAAACAAGGCCTGTTTAGCATACATGGGAAAGCAAGCCTTAATCTGTTTCATATGTCAACATCATTTCTGCTCATCAGAGCACCAACACAAGCGGTCTAAAGCACTAAGTACTTCAGGAAAAAAAAATAAAAACAAAATCCCTTTTAAGGAGGGAGAGCAAAAGAATGTTAGCGAGAGGAACAAAAATGAGAGAGAGAGATAAAATGAGAGTGAAGAGGCAGAGAGATGCATTAAAAACAAAAAACAAAAAACAGAGAGATATAAAAAGACCAGCCAGACAAGGAGAGAAGAACCAGCAATAAACAGAAAGACAAAGAGACCGACAGAAACACAGAAGCAGCAAAATTATTCCAAACTTATTTTTCTTAAATGTTCACTATTGTATTTGTCAGTAACAGTCTTCATCTACAATTATCACGGATTCTCCATATTAGGAAAGACATGAATAAATGAGAGATTATTCAGAAATGGGTTTTCTAGGCCGGTGAAGTGCCTTGACATCATGCTCAACGAGTACTGATAGAAGGAACTTTAGCTTGGAGAAGAATAGACTCAGTTGGGACATGATAGCTGTCTTAAAATATTTCAAGAACTGTCACTTAGATAAGAGAATAGATATTTTCTGCTTGGCCCCACAGGGCAGAACAGGGAGCAATGGGTGATTCCTGAAAAAAGGCAAATTCAGCTGGATATCAAGAAAACTTTTTTCTAATTATTTTGTTGTTCTTTTCATTTCAATCAGTTCCAACTCTTTGTGATACCATTTGGGGTTTTCTTGGCAAAAATATTGGAGTAGTTTGCCATTTCTTGATCCAACTCATTTTATAGATGAGATAACTGAGGCAAATAGAGTTTGTTCAGGGTCACATAAGTAACAGGAATCTGAGATCAGATTTGAATTCTGGTTCTCCTGATACCAGGTCTTAGAGCACTTCACCACCTAGTTGCCCTTTGTAGTGATTAGAGATTTCCTAATGAGATATCTGATATATCAGGTAAATATTTTTCTTTCACTGGAGATCTCTTGGAAAAGCTTTGTTTTTGTTCACCTGTAGTTGTATTAAATCACCTCCAAGGCCTATTGTCCTTGTCATATTTTGTGATTTTGACTCTATAACCAGAGTCAGAGTGGGAAGCTAGACCTGGGCTTGGTGTCTGAAACAGCTGAATTCAACACAACAACCGAATGACCCAGGGGAAGTCACTGGATTTGTCTCAGGCCACTTCCCTAGGAGTCACTGGGTGATTCTGCTGGGGTAGAAGGAGCCCTCTACAAAAAAAAAAAGAAACTAGAAATCATTTGCAAATTTAGGCATATTAACACCTCATCAGAACAATATCATAGATTTAGAACTGGAAGGGACATTAGAAGCATCTTGTCCAACTGGCCCATTTTATAGATGAGGAAATTAAACCCAGAGAGATAACAATCTGACTAAGGCTAAACGGCAATGGTGAGATTAAGACAGAAGTCTTCCTATTCCAGATAGGAAAGGCTATGTTCAGGAATGTTTGGGAAAAATTGCTAGATCTCTAGAAATCTCCCCTGGAAACATCCACAGCATTTTTAGATTTTCAAAGTATTTTTATATTTCTTGTCTCCTCTGAGCCTCCCAATACTCCTGTTGAGGCAAGTTCCAAAGGCATTGCCATTCTCACTTTATAAATGGAAGTAAATGAGCTTCAGATAGGTTAAGTGACACAATCATATTCAAGAGTTGATATTTTGAACCTATCTTCTTGAGTCCAGACTCTGCACTTTACTACACTAAACTAAGGTACCTCTGAAAGCCTATGTTTCATTTATTTTAAGGAGCTTGCTTTTGCTATTGGACTAGAGGGAAAAAGAATTCTAGAAAAGCAAATAATGGCAGCTGAACAAGACTCATATTCTAGGCCAAATGTCTAGTTTCAGATCATAGCTATAGAATATTCAGCATCCCCAAATACATGCTTCTCCTCTGCCCAAAAACATCATACAACTGGAAAATAATCTTAGAGACATCTAGTCCCTTGTATTTTTCAGATTAATAAATTATAATCCAAAGAGGTCAATGATTTTACTAAGATCATACAGTTCCTAATTGTAAACTGGGATTCAAACTTGGAACTTATGATTACAATTATGCAAAACAATTATTTGGAAAGAATTAACTATATTATTTGTCCAGTTTTTCTATCTCTCTGGACTGTACTTCAGAACTGGAGAAACAAGTTGACTAAATAGACAGGGACTAAGTGAATCACTGTGGAAGAGCTGGGAATGCTTTCTGCTATTTCTGAAGCAGCTCGAAGCTCACCTCAGAATAAATAGTTTTCATCTAAACTTCCATAGCCTCTCAAGTTCAGCAAGAAATATACCATGCCCCATTATTCCTGGTTGAGGGATATGAACCTATTTTCTGTTCTGTTCTCTTCCTCTGTCCTTGTAAGAGAACAAATAAAAAGCCAGAAAAAATGTTCTTTGTGCCCTCTCTTCCTCTTTTCTAACTTCCAGCTCCTGGTTTGAATCCAGTCTCCCAAATCTTTTCTTTCTTCTCAGTCTAAGCCATCTCCCCCTTCTCAGTCTCAGTAAATGCTGGAGGCCTGAGCTGCAGATTCCATATGGCAATTATTAAACACAAATGAGTGGAGGAGAACAGCCCCTACCCTCTAGCCTCCAGGTGTATATAGTTAAGAAAATCTCTCTTCATCCTCTGCCTTATATGGCCATCGATCAGGCTTTCTTCAAATGCCCTACACAAGGATATCATCTTTAGCAATGACTTGGGAAAATCAAACTCAGAGGGCTAGATATGTATATGTGTGAGTTCAGAGCTAGAAACAGAGGTAAAGATTGTCTGTTCCCCTCCTCACCTTCATTTCTCAGTCCAGGAAACTGGGGCTCAGAAAGAGATCATAAAATCAGAGATATAAATCTAGAATTGCCATCCTACCGAATAGGAAACAGAAGCCCAGAGTGTTCACAGGCACACAGGTAATAAGCCTCAGAAGTGGAACAGGAAAGGGTCCATTTTTATACAGCTAGCAGGTACTAGAACTGGGATTCAGATTCAAACCTTCTAAATCCAAATACTACTACTACTGTTGTTGCTACTGCTGCTACTATTACCGCTACTGTAACTATTACTACTACCACCATCACCACAACTACTACCACTACTACTACTATTACTACTACAGCTAGTGCTGCTACTATGACTACCAGCACCACCACTATACTAACAACTGCTACTATTACTGTAGGTGTTGGTATTACTTCTACCACCATCATTATAACTACATTACAACAATAACTGCTGCTACTGCCACTGCTGCTACAACAAATACTACCACTACGACTACTACTATGACTGCCATTACTACTATTACCATTATGATGACTACAATTACTACTACTATCACCATTATCTCCATTACAACCACTACTACTACCACCCCCACTACAACAACAATTACTGCTACTATTACTACTATACAAGCTAATATTTTTTAGCTTTTTAAGATTTAGAAAGTACTTTCAGTATATTACTTCATTTTATCATTACAACGACCCTAGAAGGTGGATGCTATGACCTCTAGGAGATAGTGACTTTGTTTCTGCCAAAGCCAAATGGATTTCCAAGTTGGCCTCTTCATCTGGAGATCTGGCTTTATTATTTCTGTTTTATAGATGAGGAAACTGAGGCAGGCAGAGGTTAAGTGACATGACCAGGGTCACAGAGCTGTTAAACGTCTGAGGAAGAATTTAAACTCAGAATTTGCTGATTCTAGGTCAGCACCACCTGGCTGCCTCAAATCCAGTATTCTTGTTCCTCAGCCATACTAGCAAATACTCTACATTCTTCCAAACCCTCAATATAACATCTCCCTTTAAGTTAAATATCTTGTCCATTTCTGTTCCTTTCCATCTAGGATAGCTAAGGATGCTGTAAATTTTGGTTTCCTAGTTATCATTCACCAAAGTAGCAACATGCACTCAAAGGTTCATGCACTAATAAAGTCACATTAAAAAAAAGCCATCTATTATTTAGCACAAAATTCATTAATTCCGTAACTTAAATTACTTCCAAATGCATTTCTGAATTTCATAACAAATCTCAGAGACCACTAATCTCCACAAAGGCTATTGCAGGGGCTCCCAAAGGGCTCTCAGCACATGTGTGCAATTAATTTGATTTATCGGAGGGAGAGGAGATGCTGGTAAAAGTAAGCCTGCTGCTTCCCTGTGAGCTCTCTATTCCTGAGTCCAAGGGGCAACTGCTTGTTCTTGTTCTGACTTAACTTTCAAGTTCCCATGGTCCCTTAAAAAGAGCCAGGCGCGTGTGTACATTTAGCTCATTTGTTGCTTTGCTGGACCGATCTTAAGACGGACGCCATGTGGGCAAATGATAGTGCAGAGATGTTTTCACTTCACTCTACTTACTACCCAGGAAAGCTTTTGCTTCAAGTGTATTCTATTAGCTCAGCATGGACCTGATTTTTTTTTAAAGCCAGATCTCCAGGTGGGGAGGCCAACTTGGAAACCCATATGCCTTTGGCAAAAATAAAGTTACTACCAACTTAGAGGTCACAGCCCTATTTTGCTACATGATTAGCCATCTTCAGATTCTAAATTTAAACTGGTATTAACTGATAAGAACCTCAGAGAGGCTAGTTGTTGTATATTAGTGTTCTATCTAGTATTTTCCCATTTAGACGATTAGCCACTGGTTAACAAACCAGTCTTCGAGGTCTGGGCTTGTTTAACAAGGGTGAAACATGATCTTTTCCCCATATGGACATATACTTCTCATATTTTTTGCTCTGTTCCTCCGCCCCCTTTCCTGCTCAGCATCAAAATCTTATACTTACAGTGTGTTGTCTTGAACAAAATAGGCTGAATTTTCTTTTTCTTTTATCCTCTACACTGCAGTGCAGAAAAGCACAGCTCCCTCCCTCCCCTTTCCATGTTTTCCCTAGCATTTAGCATTAATTAAGCTCTCCCTGAATCAGTCTTAATGGAAAGGTAACTAAACCCATTCCCTGGAGGAGATGCTTGCAACTTTTGGTCTGTGACCAATTTTTGTGACTGATATAAAATGGGCCCCTCCTCACCTTTGCCTTGGGCCCCTCCTGGAGTTCTGTTGAAAAGGCCATAGTCTCCCCATTGCTGGTATATAGACGATCCACACCTTCACTTGTATTCCACCATTAGTACATGGTCCATTTGGCACCTGACTTGGCATAATCCATCATCAGATTAGTTGTTACAAATAAAATTAATTCCCCCTAGCCACATTCCCTTTACTGCATTTAAATACATATTCAGTATTCTGGGATCCAAACCTTATTTATCTGAAAATTGCATTTATCTCAGACTCATTCATGCCTCTTGACAGAGACCGATAGTAATGATATTTGGTGCTGTCCTTTCTTCCAGGGGGCTCCAAGTCTTTTGTCAATATCAGTCTGTCTGACTGTTAGTTAGCCTGTGACAGTTTTCCCAAGCAAGCAAGGGGAAGTTCTGGTTTAGAGTCAGAGGGCTTGGATTCAAATTCTAGCCCTAATTATTTGTATCGCCACAAGCTCATATTTTGGGCCCTTGGTTTTCCTATCTATAAAAATGAAGAGATTTAGCTAGATGATTTCGTAGGTCCTACCCAGCTCCAAATCTTAATGCCAAAACTCATGAATACCTCACTGAATGAAGAATGCTATTTTAGGGCATATGGAACAGGTCGAGATGGGGATTCCAAGGAAAATGAAAGACTCTTCTTGCTTTCTGGAAGTTTATGTGAAATTTGGGAGTTAAAATTAAATGGAGAAGTGACACACGAATGATCCTTACAAAGCAATGAATCAAATTAAAATGTGCATTTGTACTTAGTGAGCATATTAGCATTGACTGGATGAATTGAATAATACTGGATAATTGTGTAGGGTAGATAAGGAAGGGACAGGTAGATGGCATAGTAGATAGAGGGAAGAGCCTGTAGTTAGAAAGGCTCATCTTCCTGAGCCAAATCTGCCCTCAGATAACTTACAGTATGATCCTTGGGAAGTCATTTCATCCTGTTTGCTTCAGTTTTCTCATGTGGAAAATGAACTGGAGAAGAAAATGGTAATCCATTTTAGCATTTTGTCAAAAAACCCAAATGTTGTCATGAAGAGTTGGACATATTGGAAAATCACTGAATAATAACAAAAGACAAGGAAGACCTCCTTAGAAGTCTTACTTAGGTCAGATTTTGAGGGCTCCAGGATTGGGCAATCTGTATAGAATCATCAAAATAAGCTGATTCATCTGAATTCTAACTATGCCTCAGAGGCTTCTTAAGTGAGTGGCAATAGTCAGTTCCTTTACCTCTCATTTTCTTTATTTGTAAAATAGTATCTGTCTTACTTCTGCACAGTATTATTATGAGGTTACAATGAGACAATGGCTCATCATAGCATAGAAACTTGCATGTGGAGCTGGATAAGACCTTGGAATTCATCTAGACCCCAACTTCTTAAATTGGGATTTGCGAGCCCATATGGACTCCCCCATTTTTAAGACTTCCCCCATTGCTTGGGGGTCACGAAGTTATGATTTATTATCAGTAAATGTTTGATTTGTATATCTATTTTATATACTTAAATGCCCAGAGTCACATAAAAGTTTCTCGAGCAAAAAGGATTATGAATAGAAAAAGTTCAAGAAGTCCTGATTTAGACAAAATTCATTCACTTTGTAACTGAAAATACTGAGGCCCAGGGTGGCTAAATGATTTATCTAAAGTCAGAGGGTAGTTAAATATCAGAGGCAGATGAGTGGTGCAGTGTTTGGAGGGCTGTCCCTAGAATTAGCAAGACCTGAGTTCAAATGTGACTTAAGGCACTTTGTTGTAATGTTCCTGGGCAAGTCAATTCTCTTTCTACCTCAATTTGTTCTTCTGTAAAATGGGCATAATAATTGCTTTACCTCTCAAGGTTGTTGAGAGTATTAAATGAAATAATCTTTATAAATTTACTTAGCAGTGCCTGGCCTATAATAGACACCATATAAATACTTTTTCTTTCCTCCTGTTTAAAGTCAGGTCTTCTGGCTCAGAGCCAGGGATCTTTTAGCTACAAAGTATTTCTCAAACCCAGAACTATATTCAAAACTGCAGTTAAATGTTGCATTCGTGTTGGCTATTATTATTAATATTGGCAAGATTGTGAAGAGATAAAACGGTGGCAGATCTTGTATGTACTCTGTAGATCTCATTTTGGTGCTCATTTGTCCACACGATGACTTCCCCATTACAATGTAAGCTCACCAAGAGCAGTCATTTATTGTTTTCCGTTTTTTTTTCTTTGTATCTAGAGTACCTAGCATATAGAAAGTATTTAACAAATGCTTGTTAAGTGATTAAAAATATTTTACAACTTATACATAGATTGTGATAGGAATGGATATACTATGAAAAGATAATGAGTGTAACACCTTTATTTTGTCATCGAGTAAACTAAGGCACAGAGAGGATGTAGGATATGCCCAAGTACAAAAAGAGATTCAAATATAGGTCCCCAAGATTCCATATCTAGTGCTTTTTCCACTGTACTATGCTGTCTAATTACTAACTAAACAAAGCGCGTAACCAGATCACATCTTGCTACTTCAGATTCTATTCATTCAAATTCTTTTTAAATTTGCCAGTCCCTCTGGGCACTAGCTACTAATCACCACATTTAGAAATAAGAAACTTTTAACTGCCAGTATCTACAATTTTCAGTTCACTCATTCACTCAACAAACATTTATTGAACACCAACTATGTTTTGTGTTAAGCATTATATGGAATACAAGGTCAGATGAGAAGAGCTCCCTACTTTCATGGAGTCTACCATCTAGTGGTAGAGATAAGACCTGCACACATTTCTGTATACATAATATAAGGCAGCATGGGTAAAGTGCCATGCAAGTGGTATAAACTTAATGCCATAAAAGTGTAGATGAAGGGAATTAGGCTATTTCTGGACTGGAGGAAGGAACTGGGGATTTTTTTGCCTAGAGAATACAAAGGCTCAAGGGGACATGATAACTGTCTTTCAGTATTTGAAGACCTGACACATGGAAGAAAGATAAGATTTGTTGTATTTGACCCAGAAGCCCAAACTAGGAGTGATAGACAGCAAAAAGGCAAATTTCAGCATGTCAGGAAACACCATCTGAAAATTATAGTTATCCCAATTGAGTTATGGGTTATCTAAGGAAATAGAAGATAGTAGAATGGCGGAGTAAAGAGTGCTAAATTTTATAGATCATAACTTTATAGCTAGGGAAGTTTTAGAGTTCATCAGGTCCAATCCCCTTTATTTTATTGATGAAAAAACTGAAGTCCAGAGAGATTAAATGTTAAATGACTTGCTCCAAGTCATACACTGGTAAGTATCCAAGGGAGGATCTGAACCAGGTCTTTCTGACTAGGAATCACTACACACTAGTACTATCCACTCCATTGTAGTAGCAGCAGCAGTAGTAGTAAGTAGTAAGAGGAAGAAGAAGTTGTATGAAGGGAGAGGAGGAAAAGAAAGAGGAGGAGGAAGAGGAGGAAGAGCAATAGGAACTGTAATAGTAGTGGTAGTTGTAGTAGTTGTAGTAGTGATGGTGGAAGTGGTGGCAGTAGTAGTAGTAGTGATGGTAGAAGTATTAGCCGTGCTAGTAGTGATGATGGTGGTAATAGTAGTAATGGTAGTAGTGGTATTGGTAATAGTGGTAGGAGGAGGAGGAGGAGTAGAAATATCTATTCAATACTTTTAAGATTTGCCAAACTTTTTATATGTATTCCCTCATTTGATTTTCATAAAAATCCTGCGAAGTAAGTGTTGATTATCCCTTTTTAGAGATGGGAAACCTGTAACTGAAAGAGGTTAGTTAGTTGTTAGTTAACTAGTTAGTTAGTTGACCAAAGTTATGCAGTCAGTGTCTGAGTCATGATACAAACTCAGGTCTTCTTGAGTATAGGAATCCCACACTCTATGCACTCCTCCTCTTAAGCCTAGTGTTTGTAGAGAACAGAGTTCTGCTCTTTATTAGCTATGGGCATACTTTGCCTTGTCAGCCTCAGTTTCTTCATCTGTAAAATGGAGTGATGTCTGAGGTTCCTTCCAATTTTCCATCTAAGATCCCATAACACTGTCATTTCACCTTTCTGGACCTCAGTTTACCCAAATGTAAAATGAAAAAGGTAAGACTAGATGGACTCTTCTAGCTTTTTACCTGGGACCCATTTCTGGCTCCTAGCCATGTCTTGGATGACCGCTTGTTTAGTGTTGCAGAGGGGGATGCTATTAAAGCGGCCAGCCTCTCACCTGCAGCTGCGGTCGGCTCACCTAGGCTCCTCGCACCTGGCCTGATTAATGACGCACTAGAATCTCAGCGTCCCAGGCGGCTCCGGCAGGCGCTAGCGTGCTGGCTTCTGCACTGCCAGCCTGCAGGAGGATCGTAGGGGTTGCACAAAGTGCCCCCTGGACGCCCTCCGGTGCCCCTTTAAGACTCCCCGACTGTCGGTTGCGGAGGATGGAGATGCGAAGCAAGTATCTCAGCGAGAGCTGCTTAATTTCGACACCCGGGATGAGGCAGAGACAAAGCCTTTTAATTTATGTAACAAACAGCCCTGCTGCTGCTCCGTGTGCCGTAGAGCCAAGCTACAGCGTGGCTCAGCTTTCTAGTGTAAACAGTGCCCCCTGGTGGAGACAACCGGGACTAGAGGTTCCCATACAAAAAAAGACTATAGGTCTCAAAACTATTAGGATTTAAGATCGAAAAGGGGACTTCAGGGGTTATCTAGGATATGATTGATAGTATTAGAGAAGTAAAGGACATTAGAGGTCTTCTAATCCAACTTTCTCTTTTTTTTTCCTTCCATGTTCCCCAGTTCTTAATATAGCTCCTGATACACAGTTGATGTTTATAAATACAATCAGTTCTTAATTTACTTACACATGAGGAAACTGGGGCCCAAGGAAATTAAATAAATTACCTGAATATACACAGGGAGGATATGGCAGAGGGCAAATTTAAAGTCGGATTCTTTGATGCCAAAATGATCTTTCTACTGTTTTTCTATGTTGCCTTTATTCCAACCCTTCTTAAATTCCATCTCCAGTTTTACAGATGAGGAAACTGAGGCAAGACACAATCTCTCAGTTCCCTCATCTCTAAATGGAGGAGTTAGATTAGATGACTCAAGTTCCTCCTACCTTCAAATTTATGATTCCCACACAGAATGTAAACTCCGTTTCTGTTACACTAAGTGGTTTGTTCTAGGCAGCATGCAGCACCCAGACTTTCAAATTCTGGGATATTTGGATACTTTAAATTCCCATCTGCAGGAGTTTGCTTTTGGATGCAGATCCTTGAGGCCGGGATTTTAATTTTTGTTTTTGTATTCTGAATGCCTGGTACAATGCTTTGCACATAGTAGGTGTTTTCTTCTTCTTCTTCTTCTTCTTCTTCTTCTTCTTCTTCTTCTTCTTCTTCTTCTTCTTCTTCTTCTTCCTGAGGCAATTGTGGTTAAGTGACTTGTCTAGGGTCACACAACTAGGAAGTATTAACTTTCTGAGATTTGAACTCAGGTCCTCCTGACTTTAGAGTCGGTCCTCTATCCACTGTGCTACCTAGCTGTCCCTAATAAATTTTTGAAGAACAGAAATGACTACTCTAATATCATACAGGGAGCCATCAGTTAGAATTTTAAACAATTATTTAGTCCGATTCTTTCATTTTACAAAGGAAGAAGAAATTAAGTTCAGAAAGGGGAGGGATTTGCCCTGAGGTCACAACTATTAAGTGACAGAACCAGTATCTGACTACTGGACTCCTGATTCCTAAACTTGTTCGTTTGGTCATTATCTGTCACATAGGATAAATGAGTCCTTTGCTTTTCACCAAATTTCATTAGACATTCAGACATCTTTCTTCTTTTTTTTTAATTAAAGTTATTTTTTTTTCCAAAACATATGCATGGATAATTCTTCAATATTAGCCCTTGCGAAATCTTGTGTTCCAATTTTCCCTCCCTTCCCCCACACCCCCCAGATGGCAAGTAGTCCAATATATCTTAAAAATGGTAGAAACATATGCTAAATTTAACATATAGCATCTTTCTTCTTAAAGAAGAATAATATAGCTCCAATTTTCTGATACCTCTGATATTTAAAGACAACATTTTCCTGGTTCTCAGTTTCCATTTCTGTTACACTAATTGGTTTGTACTAGGCCACATTCAGCACCAAGTCTCTCAAATTCTGGGATATTTGGATACTTTAAATTCCCATCTGGAGGAGTTTGGTTTTGCTTATGGATGCAGTGATTCCTGTCTAAAAGCCCTGAATCTCAGAGCTGAAATTGCTGAAATAAATTTTTTAAACTTGATCTTGAGGGTAAAGATTAGTTGCAGGAGAGATCTGAGAATGAATGACATTTGGTCTACCCCAACCTAACCTTTTACTTAGGGATTTCACCATTGGATTCTTCAGTTCACCTTGCCTCGTACAAAAGGGCGGGAGCATAAATTGTTTTAGAAACTCTTGGGTTTGACATTCACTTTAATGGAAGGAATGAAATGCCATCTAATAGCAATAATTCAAAATCAGAAAACAATTTTGTTAATTGTGGGAAATCTTTGGAAAGATTCCAAGAGAGTAACACCTGCCTTTTAAAGAAATAAGGTAAGTGTTGATAGATTTATAATTATGAAATTATAGTTTTGTATGCAGCTGTCTTTCTGCTGCATTCCCAGAATGCTCTCGAAAATTAGATGAAAGCTTACCAAAATCCATGCAATTTCAGGAGATCTGAGTAAACAAACAAGGCAGGCAAAGGCAAAGGTACAGTTTGCCCCATTATTCCTAATGGCTGGTATTTATATCACAGTTTAAGTTTTGCAAAGCAGTTTTAGGTTATCTTCTTGACTCAGTAAGATATTATTACTATGATTTTACGGCTGAAGAAACTGAGGCTCAGAAAGATTATGTAACCTAGTGCTTAGCACAATCCTTGGCATATATAGTTGTTTCTCTTTCTTTCTCAAAAAGGACCATGGCATCAGGGACATGCAAGTTAATTGGAGTTCAGAAAGGGAGGGCTGGACAAGGTCCCCTGTCTCACTTTCCCCTCCAGAGTCATCTGGGTCCAGTGGATAGATATTGATCAGGAAGACTGGAGATGGTCCTGGATGAAAGAAATCTGGCCAGCAAACCCCAAGATATCTTGGGAGGGTTTTGAGATCCAAAAGGAAAACAAAGTTTCTAAGATCATCTGTAAGTAAGGGTGTGATAACCTTTATTGGCAGAGGGTAAGGAAGGGAGGGAGAAAGGGAAGAGAGTTACGGAGCAAAAAGAGGAAGTTAGGGAAGGAAGGGAGAAAAAGAGGTAGGAAGAGAAGTAGGGAAGGGAAATAGGGAGGGAGGGAGAAAGGAAAATATGGAAGGGAGGGAGAAAGGGAGCTAAGAAAGGGGGTAAAAAGGGAAGGAGTGAAGGGAGAAAAGGATGAATGGAAGGAGAAAGGGAAATAGAGAAGAGAAGGAGAAAGAGAAGTAGGAGAGAGCGAGTTAGGAAAGAGAAAGAGGAAGGGAGGGAAAAGTGAGATTAGGAAGAGAAGTAGGAAGGGAGGGAGAAAGGGAAGTATGGAAGGGAGGGAGAAAGGGAGCTAGGAAAGTGAACTAAGAAAGGAAGGTAAGGAGGGGGAGAGGAAAGGGAGCAAGGAATGAAGGCAGAGAAAAAAGAAATAGGGAAGGAAGGGAGGAAGAAAGGTAGGGAGGGAAGGAAGAAAAAAGGAAGACAGGAAGAAAAAAGAAGGAAGGAAAGAAAGAAGGAAGGAGGGAAGTAAGGGGGGAAGAGAGGAAGGGAGGAAGGAGAGAAGGAACAAAGAGGGGAGGAAGGAGAGAAGGAAGGAAGGAGGGAAGGAGGGAAAGAAGAGAAGGAAGGAAGGAGGAAAAGAGAAAAGGAAGGAGGAAAAGAGAGAAAGAAGGAGAGAAGGAGGGAAGGAAGGAAAGAAAAAAGGAAGAAAGGAAAGAAGGAAGAAAGGAAGGAAGGAAAGAAGGAAAAAAAGGAAGGCATGAGTTTCCCAACTGACTGACCCCAGAAAGGGAGTTCTACTCATAGAGGCTGTTGTTTGTCCTCAAATAGGACCATGCCATCAGGTAAGTGATGCCATGACATGCAAGTGAATTGGATTTAAGGGGGCACTTAATAAATGTTTGGTTATTTGGCTTCTCCAAGGTCATATGGCTTGTTTGAATCAGAGCCAGATTTGAACTCAATTGTTTTTATTCTCTTTTAACTACCACAAGACTTTGAAAAGTAAAGCAGTTGTAATTGTAGTGAAAGACATCAGAGCATCTCAAGCTTTCTTTTCTCCCAATCCCCTCAATCTTCTCTAGGGAATTTCTTCCTGAAGCACAGATCTGTTGTGTGAAGTATATTTTTTTCTAGTCTTCCATTTTTATGGGGCAAGCCAGCATTCTGAGAAAATGAATATCATGAAAAAAAATATATGGTTTTGCTGCCAACTGCTATCTGTTGAAACTTTGGGAGGAAAAAAGAAAAGGGTGGGGGAGAGACATCAGTTCCTCATAATGATACTGGGGAAACATGTTTTTCTTTTTTGATAGATGCCCCTGTTTAGCTTATAATGAATATAAAGAGATCAGCTGTCTTGTATAAAAACATAAAGAGCTTTTAACACTGTGCCATGTGGTACATTTAATAGGTCAGGAATAACCAACGTTAAGTCACCAAGTGGGTCAGAAGAAATTAGATGCTTTGGTTTTAAAAAAAAAATGAAGTGACTGCAGACAGTGATAAGAGTTAAAAAGGTACCTAAATGAAATAGCTGAAATTGTTTCTAGAATTGTAAAAGGCATTCATTTGGTGTTAGGATAGAAAGCCTTTAGACCTTTTTATCATAATCATTTTAATCTGCAAGAACAAGGATAAGTGATGGGCAGCTCAAGTGCATTCATGTAGAATTATGCAATTTTTAAGCCTCAGAAACCACTTTGGGTCCAGTCTTTTGACTTTGAATTCCTGTATTTGACAGGACTTGAGGTTATATCTGGAGAAGGGAACAGGATGGCATCAAAAATTTCAAAGGACTTCCACATAGAAGAAGAATTAAGTTTCTTTCTGGCTTTACAAGGAAAAGCCAGACCCAGCTTGGGGGAGTGGATGGAACATGGAGATAAAAATCAGAAAATTTGAGACTTAGTCCCTCCATGAATATTTACTAGCTGTGTGACCCTGATCAAGTCATTTTTATCTCTCTCTGCCTCATTTTTCTCATCTATAAAATGGGTATCAAATGACACTTATCTCAGGAGATTGTTGTGGGGATCAGATGGGACTATTAAATGTATATTAAGTGCATAAATCACTAAATAAATGCTAACCATTTTTTAGCACTAAGTCACTGAGAAAACAGAGTTAGGCTTGGTACAAGGAAAACTTTCCTTCAAATAAGAATTATTGAAAACAAATAAAAATGGACACCTTGGGAGGGGAGGTGGTACTTTCCCCTCATTGGAAGTTTGTCAGCAGAAACACAGTCTTGGACCTAAGTCTTTGAAATACTTAAAAAGTAGATCACTCCTTATTATTTATTAAAGATAAAGGTCTCTAGAAAAGACCTTAGAGATGATTGTATCCAATCCTGCTATTTTATACAGGAGGAAATTGAGGCACAGAGAGATGAAATGACTTGTTTAAGGTCACACATCTAGTAAGCATTTCAGCATTCAAAGGATCTTTGAATCTAAGTTCAGTGCTCTATCGTACTTTTGTGTGCATATAAATAAATATATAATGTATGTGTATGTCTATATGTATATATACATAGTATATATGTATATGTGTCATATATATAAATAACATGACATATACACATATTTAAATGTAACACACACATTATTCATGTCTAAGCCCAATGCTAATACATATCTATATGCATATATATATATATATATATATATATACACATATACACAGTACATTTATATCATACTGCCAGTTTAATCTCTTCATAACTTGGCTATTGTCCTTTCCTGTTTCTAAAACTTTCTTTCTCTTTATATCTGTCTACCATCTCTATAATCCAAGCCTACTTAAAGTCCTCAAACATGACACTGTCTCCCTTTATATGCCTTTGAAATGAGTGTCCTCTATTCCTAGAATTCTCAGCTCCCTTATTTCCACTTAGTTTTTTTTTTTTTTTTATTCTTTCAAGACTTAGCTGAAATCCCATTTTTTTTTTTTGCAGGAGGCTTTTACTAGGCCTCTCAGCCACTAATGCATTTTCCCTTCTGATTATTTTTCATATATATTTTATGGGATAGGCCTAGGTATATATCTTGTATATTGCCATGTTCTCTGTCCCATTAGATTTTGAGCTGCTTAGAAATAAGGAATAGTTGTTCATCTTAATATTCCTAGTACTTAGAATAGTGCTGGGCATATAGTAAGTACTTGAGAAATGCTTGTTGACTGTTGAATGGCTGATGGTACAGAGCATGATTTCTACAGAGACATGGATGGGGGCTAGGGAGGCTTGGATGGGTGATGATTTACCTTCTGGAAGATACACATACTTCAATATCTCAGATCTATTGAGAGACTTTAGTATAAAAGTCAACATTCAAAAGATACTTGGATCTACTTATTGGCTCCTGTTTAAAAGGTGGCATTCTCTACTTCAAAGGTCTGAAATAAGACAATGGCAGAATCATTTTTTGAGGAAATCATGGAGGAGCAGTAGAGGGGGATGGCCCTCCCTTTTTGAAAGTCATCAAAGAAAGACTGAAAAATCACTGGTCAGGCCTGCTATTGAAGAGATTCTTATCCAAGTGTCTATTTTACCAAGAGAATGTTTCCAGCTTCCAACTTGGAAGATTCTGTGATTCTGCCACACTTCCAAGGTGACTTCCACAAAGACCTACTCAAAATTTGTGTTATGGAACTATCTCTATGCCCTGAAAGATTAGTTTGTACAAGTTACAACTTTCTAGAAAAGCTTCACATAAAAGATTTGATCTATTTTCACAGGAATGGCCTATCTAAATTTTGTTTACTTAAAGAAATGACCATTTAGTTACTTTAAATATTCTTTTCTTTTTAAAATTTGTGTTCCAAATTCTCTATCTCCATCCCACCTCTTTTCTCACCCACCAAGAAGTCAAGCAATATGATATTAATTTTATATGTGATCCAAGGGTTCTGATAAAGACTTCATTTCTAAAATATAGAGAGAATTTACTCAAATTTATAAGAATTCAAGCCATTCTCCAGTTGATAAATGGTCAAAGGATATGAACAGACAATTTTCAGACAAAGAAATTAAAACCATTTCAAATCATATTAAAAACTTATCTAAATCATTATTGATCAGAAAAATTCAAATTAAGATAACTCTAAGGTACCACACACACACCTCTTAGAATAGACTGTCTAAGATGATAGGAAAAGATAATGATGAATGTTGGAAGGGATGTGGGAAAACTGAGATACTAATAAATTGTGGGGAGAGTTGTGAACTAATCCAACTATTCTGGAAAATGATTTGGAACTGTGCCCAAAGAGCTACCAAACTGTACATACCCTTTGATCCAGCAATGTCTCCCTTGGGCTATATTCCAAAAAAATTATAAAAAAGGGGAAAGGACCCCCATGGGCAAAACAAACAATGTTTGTGGCAGCTCTTTTTGTAATAGCAAGAAATTGGAAACTGAGTGGATGGCCATCAGTTGAAGAATGGCCGAATAAATTATGATATATGAATGTGATGGAATATTATTGTTCTATAAGAAATGATCAGTAGGTTGATTTCAGAAAGGCCCACAGAAACTAACATGAACTGAGTTAAGTGAGTAGAACCAAGAGAGCATTGTATGTAGCAACAAGATTACATGATAATCAATTCTGACAGATGTGGCGCTTTTCAACAATGAGGTTTCAGGCCAATTCAAAATCGACTTATGATGGAGAGAATCATCTGCATCCAGAAAGAGGCCTATGGAAACTGAATGTGGATCACAACCCAGTTTTTTTTACCTTTTTGTTGTTTGCTTGCATTTTGCTTTCTTTCTCATTTTTTCCCTTTTTGATATGACTTTTCTTGTGCAGCACAATAATTGTGGAAATATGTACAGAATAATTTTACATGTTTAACATTTTGGATTACTTGCTATCTGGAAAGGGGGTAGGGAAAAGGAGTGAGAAAAAATTGTTTTTTTTTTCCAAGGGTGATTGTTGAAAACTATACTTACATGTATTTTGAAAATAAAAAGCTATTATTTAAAAAATAAAAATAAAAATAAAAAGAAGAAAAATTATGAAATCATGGAAAACATATTTCCGTATGGAAATAGTTCTGTATTTGGAACACCTATTTCCGAATGGAAAAACAACATTCTGTATGTTTTGCAAACATATTGCAAAAAAAAGAGAGAGAATATTATACTTTGATTTGTACTCAAAGATCATCATTTCTTCCTCTGGAGGTGGATAGCTCTATCCTTGTCCTATTAAAATACTGAAAAACTCATTATCTCAATTGGTTGGAAAATTTTGCAGATACACCCAGTAAAATATAAACTCCTTGAAGGCAGGGACTATCTTATTTTTAATTTTGTATGCTTAGGTCCTAGCGCGGTGTTTGGGACATAATAGACTTTTCAATTTTTTTTAACTAAATTGAATTGGTGATATATTGTCCAGTCATGGAAATCCATGAAACAAATTAATAGGAAAATTGTGGGGTTTTTTTTGTCCAGATAGTAAATGGGTAGCAAAAGAGTAGAAAGTAGAAAAAATGTCAGTTTCTTAATAAGAAACAGTTATTCTATTATGTATCAGTATGTATCTGTGCTAAGAACCAGAGCTACAAAGAAAGGGGAAAAAAACAGTTTCTGCTCTCAAGGAACTCACAGTCTAATGGAAGAGACACCATTGAAAAAATTCGGAAAATAAGTTACATGCAGGATAAACTGGAAATAATCAATAGAAGAAAAGCACTAGACTTAAAGGGAATTAAGAGAAGCCTCCTATAATGGAAAGTAAGATTTTACTGGGACTTGATTGAATCTAGGGGGCACAGATTAGGAAGAACATTCTAGGTATAAGGAAAATGCCACAATTAGGATATAGTATCTAGGAATGGAAAGGAGATAAGCATCTTATAGTTTATGAAGAGCTGTTTTATTTTTGTTTTTATTTTATTTTTTGTGCTTTATTTTTATTAAAACTTTTTATTCTTCAAAACATATGCATAGATAATTCTTCAGCACTAGCCCTTGCAAAACCTTATGTTCCAATTTTCTTCCTCTTCCCCCATGTCTTCCGCTAGATGGTAAATAGTCCAATGTTTATTAAACATGGTAGAAATACATGTTAAATCCCAATATATGCATACATATTTATACAATTATCATGCCACACAAGAAAAAAAAAGAGAGAAGTAAAATAAAATGCAAGCAACAACAGCAGAAAAAGTGAGAATGCTATGTTGTGAACCACACTTAGTTCCCACGGTCATCTTTTTGGGTGAAAATGGTTCTCTTCATCACTGAACAACTGGAACTGGTTTGAATCATCTTATAATTGAATTCCATCAGAATTGATAATAATATAATCTTGTTGTTGCCATGTATAATGATCTCCTGGTTCTGCTCATCTCACTTAGCATCAGTTCATGTAAGTCTGAAGAGCTATTTTTAGGTAGAACAACCTGAGTTTATGTCCCTCCTTTGACACATATTGGCTATTTGACTCTGGTTAGGCACTTGACCTCTCAATACTCTAGGTAACTTCCTAGACCTGTAAGTCACAGAGATCGAGTTGATGTCCTTTAGCAAAGTGAATTTACTCACCTGGGAGATCCCTAAGCCAATGAAACAAAAGGTCAAGTCCCTATCTTCTATCCTTATTAATATTAACCATTGTAATTCTAAAGGTGAGAACTTTGGCCAGTAACCAACTTTGGTGCATCTATTGAAGGAAATGAATAATATCCATTCTTATTGTAAATGATACTACAGGACAATTAGAATATGAAATTAAGTAGAAAGATATTTCACAATTTGAAAGATGGTTCCCTGTTTCTCCTTTGCAAGGCAAAAAAAAAAAAAATAAAGGAAAGGGCAGAGTTGATTTCATTGTATGTCCAAAGGAAACAAGAAAGAGCAGTTCATGATATTCTTGTCATTTCATCTTTCATTTCCCATGATGTGTTTACAAAAAATATACCATAAAAAACTGCAATTTGTATACCATCCTTTTTTTCAAAAGATGACAAGGTAGAGTAATTCAAAGAAAAAAATCACTCCAAATTTAAAAAAAAAAAAAAAAAAAACATTTGATCATTTCAAAATTTAGTGATATATAGTGAAAGAAATTAATAAAAAAACAACAACAATAGTTTAGAGTTAAATAATGAGAAGGTTTGTAGCTTAGAGACAGCTAGGTGGCACAGTATATAGAGGGATAGATAAGGAGTCAAAAGCCTGGAATTTAAATTCAACCTCAGATACTTACTAGCTGTGTGACCTCAGGCAAATCACTTAACCTCTCCTTGGTGTATATACTTCCATCCATGCTGTTTCATTCTATATTAATCTTGACTTGTTTTTGCATCAGTTTTCCATATTTCTTCCATTAATATTTCCATCCAAAAATGCCAGAGGTCTTCCCTTAGTTCTTTTAATATTTCAGAGGTATTACTGCACCATTTAGGCTTTCTGCCACTTGGTTTTCTCACCTAAACAATGAGGATAACAATAGTACTTATCTCTAAGGGATGTTATGAGGATAAATATGATATTTGTAAAGCATTTTGAAAATGCTATCTATTGTTACTACTACTTCTTAGGAGAAGAGAATAAAAATACTGTCGAGAGATATGTAAGTAACAAATAATTTCAGAAAAATGTTTCTATTTTTAACAGACAGCAAAAAATATTTTTTTTTGCCAATATGAACGTCATTTTCAAGTTAATTTTCTGGGTATGGTAGGCAGCCAACTTTTTAGGGAAAATATTTTTTAAATTGACAACTTAGAAGAAAGAAAATAAGGAGATTTGACATAAATTTAGGGTAATTCCAATCTGATCTATTTATTTACATATGTTGTTGAGACTTAAAATGGGAATACAGATATAAGAGCAAACATAGACACAGACCTTCAATATTTCCTAAAGAAGTTTAAATAAATCAATTGCAATTTCAGCAAAAGTTTAATATTCTTGCTCAGTGAGGTAATATCGAAACAATGCAAACTCATTTGTAGAATATTATTGAGATAGATGGTGGGTGATTACAAGCCATGTTACCTCATGATATAATGAGAAACGTAGAAATACAATTTTGGAGAGTTATTTAACTTATCATGTCTCTTGTTTCCTTTTTTTGCAAAAAGGATTTGTTTTATCTATCTCACATGTCTATGGAGAGAAAAAGTACTTTATAAACATAAAATATTATATAAATATAAGCACTTATTATTATCCTTAGGTACTCTGATGACTTCCTAAGGCACAGATAGATTTTATGTCCTTCTATTAAAATCTCATCAAAATGCCTTATTACTTCTAGAATAAATCATGAAATCTTCACCTTGTCATTTAAGGCTTTCCACAATCACCCCCCAACTTTCCTTTACACCTCATTTCACCCTATCCCCCTTTATATACACCATGTTCTAGAAACAGGAAAACCAGCTATTCTTCAAGTTCAGCTTACTATTTCCTATCTCTCTCCATCTGCCCATGTACTTCATCATACTTGTAAAGAACTCATTCTTCCTTCTAATCTTTTAAATGTTTTATCATTATTCAACTCATTTGTTATCTTTGTGAAGTCTTTGATGATTTTTCCATCTCCCCCATTTTCAAGCTCTGTCTCTGTGTCTTTCCCTCTGTTGTCTCTGTCTCTTTATCTGTCTCTGTCTCTCTTTGTCTGTCTGCCTCTGTCTTTGTCTGTCTCCCTCTCTCTGTCTCTCTTTCTCTCTCTCCCTCCCTCCAGATAGAGTTGTACTTAACTTTGTGCTTGATATATTCCTGAAAAAATATAAACTTCTTGGATTTCTCTGACAAAGAGACTTAACTGAGTTTCATTGGAGAAATGATGGACAGAAACAGCTACACCCAAAGAAGGAATACTGGGAAATGAATGTGAACTATTTGCATTTTTGATTTTCTTCCCAAGTTATTTTTACCTTCTGAATCCAATTCTCCCTGTGCAGCGGGAGAACTGTTCGGTTCTGCAAATATGTATTGTATCTAGGATATACTGCAACATATTTAACATATATAGAACTGCTTGCCATCTTGGGGGGGGGAGGAGGGAGGGAGGGGAAAAAACGAAACATAAGTGATTGCAAGGGATAATGTCGTGTAAAAATTATCCTGGCATGGATTCTGTCAATACAAAGTTATTACTAAATAAAATAAAATTAAAAAAATATATATAAACTTCTAAATAAGAGGACCTTTTGTTTTATCTCTACTACTTTGAAAAACAGTAGATGTTTAAAAAATGTTTGTTAAATTGAATCCACATATCTATTAACTCATTGTTTCGTGTACTGCATTCATTCTATTCCATCCATTTATTCTTAACTTTGTTTTTTCATACATCCTCTATTAATGCTCCATCCAAAATACCAGAGACATCCCATGGTTCTTTTAATTTACTAGAAATATTACTAAAATACTTAGGTTTTTTAATATCTCTCATTCTTAGGTAATTGGATGAGCTTTTTTTCTGTTCAAAAATAATAAAATCATCATCTGAAAGATATCCATCAGATAAAAAATGGTGGGGTGGAGGGCTAATAGTAGTTCTTATATAAGACTAGAGGATATAGTTAGATGATATAGGATGCCTTGGGGACTACCATATCGATTCCTACCCCTCTCTTTTTTCCTACTGTCTCATCTTTTTAATGTTTCTTCTCCAGAATCAAGGGAAATCTAGTAGGCATTCTATGTAATATTCTTATAGATTATCAAGATTACAGAAAGCCTTTCTAATTTGTTCAACCCATATACTGGAGTAAACCAGGAAAATATCTTTTCCCATGAGATAGAAACTCATTTTCTTTCAATTTTGAAACATCAATTTATATGTTTAGAAAAAAATCACTGTTCATAGTCACATCATTTATTAGCAGATTCAAATAAAAAAGAAGTATCAAGGAAAAATCTAAGAATAGAAGGCTGGAGAGATGCAGAAGAAAGAGGGTGAGATATGAATTCTGAATATCAATTTCCCAGTGCTGTTCTTTGGATCAACAAAGAAAGAAGCTGATTCCTGGACTTCACTCTGACTAATTGCTATCCCAGCCACAAGTTCTGGGTCAATCTTCTCTTAGCACCAGTCTTTTCCTATGTCTTTTTTCTGTCCACTTACTCTTCTCAAAAACTCATTTGCTGCATCTTGCTTTCATCTCTTCACTTCCCTTTGGACATCATCAAAATTAGTGGAACACCCCTTTCTCAAAGTTAACAGAACCTTCCAAACAAACTGAACTCTCCTAAATGCGGCAAACAGTCTAGCATGAAGGATCTCTATCACCCTGGAAAGGTCCTCCAAATTATCTTTGATTTGGGATCTCAACAATGGGCTACACATAAAAAAATTTCTGTCAATGGATAGAAGATCTGTGGTCTATATCAGTGGATGGAGTTTATAAACTGAAGAAATCCAAGATAATTAGTAATATTAAGAAAGATTTATTATAGCACAGTATATGAGGACTGCAATGGAAAGTCTCTGCTACCAGAAGAAAGTAGAAAGGAGTTATGAACATATATTGTCTGCATTGTTACCAAGTAGCAAAACCAGGAGAAATTTTCCACAGTAAATATCGTTACAAATATAATTTGGAACATGGACAAATCTCTGAATATATTACTCTTTTACCACCCCACCTTTTCTTCCTCTTTGATTCTAATTTATATTTCCCCCAAATTCTCCATATCTAATGAAGTAATATTTGTAAACTCTAATATACTCTCTACATTTTTACTCTCTTTGCATACACACATACACTTATCTGCTGATGTTGCTTCCAGCTAGAAGTAATGATGCCCATTTCCTTTATATTTATCATTAGACCCTCACAACAATACTGTAAACTGTGTATTATTGTGATATTCCTTTTTAACAGATAATGAAACTGATACACAGAGAGGTTAATTGACTTGTTTGAAATCACATAGTTGGACATGTCTGAGGTAGAATTTGAACACAGGTCTTTTTAACTCCAAGTTCTTGCATCATTCCACTGTTACCATTCAAAAAATTAGACTTCTTCAAGACAAGGAAGAGATGATTTGTGTCTTTCAATACTCATCTCCTATAGGAACCAGCAAAAGGCACATAATAGTTGCTCGATAAATGACTGGTGAATTAAAGGACTACATAAATCATTATTGTGATGGTGGTGATGGTAATGATGATGATGGTAGTGGTGTTGATGCTATTGAGAATGATGATGATCTTACTAAAATACACATTAACTTAATCTGAAGTATCCTGTGAATTATACAATTTCTCTACTTCTACTATAGATAGTGACTCACAAAATGCAGTTATGTTCATAGGTATTAGCTTAATTAGATCTAGCAGTTGACTTCAGAGCCAGAAAGACCAGGTTCAAGGCCCATCGCTAATATATACTATGTGTTGTAACACTGCACAAATAATCTAACTTCTCAATGCTTTGGGAAACTTTTTGAAGATGATAAATTGCAAAAAGACTGCAGATCTGCATTAGTAAAAGATATGTTCTTATTTGGGAGATCCCTATACAAGTGAAATCACTGTTCTTAATCCCGAGTACTTGTGATAGTACCTGTGACAAGTACCTGGAGTCAAAATGATCAAGTATTAAATGAAATTATTTTCATTGTTGACTTTGAATTCAAGATGAAATTCAATTCCTCATCTCTTTTATTCATCATTCCAAGGAGAATCTCAGGGTCATCCTTTCATTTAGCTGAACCTGTAACTGTTTAAGTTTCATTTAAGTTCATGGCTACAAAGACAGGACTCAGGACCCTCATAGAAGATCGGTTTATAGGTTTTAAATTGAAAAGGTTGGTAAAGGTCACCTAACCAAACTCGTTTTTCACAGATAGGAAATTAGGATTCAGAAAGAATAATTGACTTGCCTAAGTAACATCTTTAGGTAGTAATTATATTATTTTAAACCCTCATCTGCTGACCTTAAATCCAATTTTTTTCCAAAGACTGTACCATAAAAGGCATAGAACTGGTCCTAGTTGTGTTTATTATTGACTATCAAAGATTTCACATTTAGAATAGTAGCAGTTAAATTACTTTTTGTAAATGGGCTGAGGATCATGTGATTTTTAGCAGGCTCTTTTCCTTTTCTTTTTACTTATAGTGTCAAAGAATCATGGAACCAGAGAAATGGAAGAGCTCTCAGAAAGTATGGAAGGAATCTCCATCTACTAATAACAGCAATCAACCAATACTTTATTTAGCAACTAATATGTACCAGGGGGTGTGCTAAGCATTACAAATTCATAATAAAAGAAAAAAAATTCTCTGTCCTCAGGGAGTTTTCATTCTAATTGAGGAGGTGACATGTCTATACATTGATGTGTATAAGGTACATAGCATAGATAGAAGATAGCTTTAGAGTAAAAGATCTTAGCAACTGGAGGGCTCTGGAAAGTCCTCTTGCAGAAAGTGATATTTACCAATATTCCATGCTGATCCAAGTCTACATAAGGGATTTCACACATCCTATGGTCTTTTGTGTGAATGTTGGATAATTCTGATGGCTCTAGGCCAGATTTAAAACATGGTTTCATTCTCACTTTCTCCTCTCCTTCTCATGCCAGCTGTGTCGGGGCTTGGAAGCAGCACATTTAATGAGTTGAGAGCAATATCAGCACTTCTGAATAATCTCCATTTACCACAAAGAAATCAGCACAAAGGTAGAAAGACCCAGCCTTCGGTACTCTGGATCCCATAACTGAACTGCTTTTGCTAATTTCAAGCTATTCCTTAACATGTGCTCTCATTAGAGACTTTCACTAGTCACCCTACTTACCATCACATATAGTGTGGAATCAGTTATGTTCTACCTCTGATTGTTTGATTCAGGATTTGAAAGACAAACTGATGTGCATAGAGTCTTCTTCTTCTTCTTCTTCTTTTTTTTCTCATATGTGTCATTCTATTCCTATCTCTCTGTCTTTATAATTACTGTTTCCCATACCTGGAATGCAATCCCCTATTCATTTTTTAATTCCTAGAAGAATCATCTTTTAAATAAAGCCTTTCTCTCCTCTCCTACTTCAGCCCAGCTTCTCTAATCCTTATCTCAAGTTGACCTTGTATTTATTGTATATCTCTCTGTCTCTCTGTGTCTTTGAATCTATTTTTATCTTTAAATCTTTGTCTGTTCTTTCTGCCTCTATTTCTTTGTTTCTGTCTCTGTCTTTGTCTCTCTCTCTCTGTCTGTTTCTCTCTTTCTCTCATTGTCTGTCTCTGTGTCTCTGTCTCTGTCTTTGTCTGTCTCTGCATTTCTGTCTGTTTCTGTCTTTCTTTGTGTCTGTCTCTATCTCCTGTCTGTTTCTGTCTCTGTCTCTTTCTCTGTATTTCCATTTCTGTCTCTGTGTGTATGTGTGTGTATGTGTATGTGTATGTGTGTGTGTTTCCCCTTTAGGCATATCTTTAGTCCCTAGGGTGCCTGAAAGGAGAGAGTTTGGTGCAGAAAGGAAAAGTGCAAAAATATTAAACACAAATTTCCTGAGGGTAGTCATAGAGGAAAAAAAGCACAGGGGGGTATTAATAGCAACTGCCTTCTAGGGGTGTTATAAGAACCAAATGAGATAATATTTGTAAAGCATTTTATGAACCTTAAACTGTATGTAAATATTAAGTATGCATTACATAATTAGGAATATGGAGATGTTAACTTTGGAGAAGGAAGACTGGAGTGGGGAAATGAAGGAGAGAACAAGATTGCTGTTTTCAAGTATGCGAAAGAGTGTCACTGGAGCTGTTCTGCTTAGCCCCAGAACAGAGACTTAGAAGGGATGGTTGAAAGACTCAAATTTAAGCTCCATGTTAGGAAACAGTTTCTTGGTATGAAATTCTGTCCATAAGTGAAGTGGGCCACCTCAAAAGGGAGTTGGCTTCCCTCAATAGGGAACTTTAAGCAGAGGCTGGATGACCCTTTGTTGGACATATTGAAGTGAAGATCTTTCTGAGATATGAGTTACAATCAATGGCCACTTTGGAATTCTGAGATACCATTTTCTCCTTTCTCCTGGATGTGGCCCTGACTATATTTGGACTAGTTCTTGACTTGTATCAGTAATTACCTATTCTCTAAACATTTCATTAAAAGAAAGCGAGGAATTGCATCTTCTTGCCTCTGATATACCTTATTTAAATTACAAATGCATCATTGAAATGAATCACTGGAAAAGAGTATTTATTCAAGTTGCATATTTCCCCGCTATCTTCAGCCCACACTGGCAAAGCTGGCATCCTATGCTCCTCTCCATTACCTACAGGCTCTACTTGGTTGAAAATATGTGGCAAAACACTCACATTTGGAACAAAATGGAACATTTTGTCAAATTCTGCTAAAGAAAAGCCATTTTCTCACTACCCCAAATGTTCACCCAACATTTAGAATAAAGTGCTCAGCCTCTCCAACAATTATACTGTACTTTTCAATAAACTGTGGATATACCACAGTGATAAAAAAAAGCTGTTGCTCACCAGAAACAAAGACATTTAACTCTCTCTAGCTTGAAGCCTATAAATATCACCTTGGCTTTTGTGAGTTATATAGCTAATATTTCTCTCTGGAGTTTTTTGATAATACTCTTCCTGAACTCTTGTCTACTTTGCTATTTCTCTCAGCCTGAGGTGCTAAACTCCAAAGAAGGATTAGAATCCACATTCTTGGTCTCATAAACCAAAACATTTTCTACTATACTATAGAAGTCCACTATACTTTATTCCTGAGATGTGCTTTTCTCTTATTTCCCCCCACACACACACCCTTAGGACCAATAATGTCCTTCCACTTCTTATCGCAGATATGATTTATTACCTACATTAGTAAGTCAAGGATCTTTGATACCAGTGTAGATGTGTGAACTCCTTTTATCAGCACAGTTTATAAACTGTCTACAGTTATGAAATCTATAAAAGACCAGAAATTTTCAGCAAGGTGGAAGCTTCTTATAAGGTACAGATCATTATTTGTGATCTAGTAGATAAGTTTGCATTTAGAGTTTGCATTTGATCTCGTAGATAAATCTTAGAATTTGTATAGGGTCACCTAATAGTAGATTTTTGAATTCAAGTATTCCTGGAACCATGTCCAGTGCTTCTTCAGTTCATACACTGACTCATAACCCCTCTAATTTAATAAATTTGTGCTTCATAGGGAGGAGAGGAATAGCATTCCTATTTGAATGGATAAGTTCAAATATTAATTTATTTGATTCTTACAACAACTCTGGAAGGTAGATACTGTTATTATCTACAGACCAGAAAACTATAGGCTTAAATGGTTAAATGATTTGTTCAGAATTACACAGTTAAATATCTTAATCCGAATAGTCAGAGTTGTTCCAAAATAGAGGAATGGGAAGAGTCAAAAGATCATAAAATCAGAATTAGAAGAGAATATAAAAACCATCTAGCTCAATCTCTTCATTTTTCAGGTGAGGAAACTGAGGCCCTAGAAGGCTTAATGACTTGCTCAATTGAAGGAGGCATCAGTGGAGACATTTGAATAGGAAAATATATTTCCTCATTGGAGGCCTTCAGGCATAATTTAGATTATCAATTGTCTTTTATGTTATAGAAATGAGTCTCATTATAGATGGATTGGACTTGGTGATGGATTAATTTCCTTCCAAGTCTAAACTTCCACGATGTGGGGCTTTACCTGTTACTTAGTGAGGTTTAATGACTTGTCCACAATTACATAACTAATGAAGGTAATAAGTAGGATTTGAATTTAGGTTCTATAATCTCTAAGTCTAGCACTATATTCATGTCATGATACTCTTACACTAATTGTGGTGTGAGGCAGGACATAGCTGCCATCCCTGTTACTAGACAGACTGAGGCTGGCAGATCTTAAACTTAGGAATTTTGGGAGCAGTGGGCTAAACCAATTGCTTTATTGTTGCAACAATATGGTGACTCTGTAGGAGTGGGAAGAATGGAGGAGAGGGGATTCCAAAATACCCAAAGCAAAACTTTTAAACTCTGGGTTGCAACCCCAGATGGGGTTCATATAACTGAATGTCAGGGTCATTAAATTATTATTTATTTCAGTAAATGTTTGAATTTGTTTTAAATACCTATATCCCTGGGGTTATGTAAAATCTCTCAGATGAAAAGGGTCATGACTGAAAAAACATTTAAGAAACTCTTATCTAAGGAAGGGCAAAGTGGCCCATGTCTGAAAGAAAACAGGTCAAGTTCTTGTGCCAATCAGTGATGGGATCAGACCCATAAGTAGCCTAAGCTCTTCCAATCTGGGTAAGATGGTGAGAATCATATAACAACAACAACAACCACAACAACCACCACCACAACAACAACAATTTCAAAATCTATACCATCACCCTCACCACCATCACCCTCAATGACTTGACTATAAAGCACATCTTTTAAGAAGTTCATTGCTGTTTAAGGAACTTTGACTAACTTGTCCACATGCTACACAGCTACTGAGCACATAGCTAATGGTTATTGATTGATATGTCCTCCAGGATCAGATACAAAATAATCTGTTTATCATTCAAGGCCCTTCATAATCCAAAACTTTCCTATTTTTCCAGTTTTCTTATACTTTATTCCCCAACATATACTTTTTGATTCAATGGCACTCATCCTCTGGTTTTTCCACAAACATGATGCTCCACTTTTGGCTCTGGGTATTTTCTCTGGCTATTTCCTATACCCAAAACATTCTTCCTTCTCCTCCCTGTCTTCCTTCAGTTTCCATACAAAACCCCATCTTTTACAGGAAGCATTTCCTACTTCCATTTAATTCTAATGCCTTCATTCTGTTAATCATTTCCTATTTATCCTGTCTATAGCTTGCTAATACATTTTTATTTTCTTGTTATTTCTCTCATTAGAGCATAAGCCATTAAGGGCAGGGACCACCTTTTGCCTCTTTTTGTATCCCCTGTACTTACTATGGTGTTAGATACATAGCTGATCCTTAAGAAATGCTTATTGACTAAATGACTGAAGTAACAAGAGTGAGATTTGGAGTCAAGTCTTCTTAGCTCTGTCCAGTCCTCTATTCATTGTACCATAATGCTTGTTATAAATAATATGTTTATACTTAAATAGCTTCTTCTGAAAAATATTAATATGTAAATAAAAGCCAATTATTTCTCTAGATGTTTCCAAAAGATATATCATTGGAACACTTATCTAGATGAAAGATTTTCTTATTTTTTTTTCAATTGAGCAAGTTGTCATCATGAATGCATATCCCAGGGACCAGTCCTATATATGAATCAAAAATAAATGCTAAGGCCCTTTTCTAGATTTTATTAATATTATTAGTCAACTCATTATCAGTCTTCAATGGAATTATTTTTCTTTGTCTTCATGATTTAGATTACATCTGCAGGTTCTGAACAGCTTACTTAAGTATGAAAAGCAGAATAGGGGTATAGGATATAAATATATGTTTGGACTAGATTCTATGACTGAACCTCAATCTTACCTGATTCACTGCCCTATTATTTTTTGAAATACAGTCACAACCACATGTAAAGATAAGGGCACTGCAGATTGCTTTAAGAAAGAACCTCTTATTCCCAATACTGTGGAAGAGATAGGGTATTGTATGGGGGAGAGACAGAGAAGAACTAAAGCCCAAAGAAAGATCAGATAAAGTCTGGCAACAACAGATAACTGACAGAGAGTGGATTTTTAGTCAGCCCACTCTCTTGTGGTCCTACTAAAATTCACCAAGCACATTTTTTTCTCTATTAGTTTATGTATTGTATAAGAGTCATGAAGACAAGGAAGAATAGGATGATAACTTTGACTAGTTGTTTAGAAGACATGAATTTGAAGTACCTGACTGACATAATGACATAGAAATAGAGTTGGATATGTATCAGGAAGAACTGAATTCAAATCTTGATATAGCTTACTTAATTTCTATAATTCTCAATTTATCATTTGTAAGATAGGTAGATAGATGGATAAAAAGAGGCAGATGGATACATAGGCAGGTAGGTAGATATACAGACAGATGAATGGATGAATGGGTAGGTATATGATAGATAACAGAGTTGTAAAGAGGTTGAGAGGTGTATATACATAGACAGAGACAGATGAATGCATGGGTTGATAGGTAGATAATAGGTAGATAGATGAATGGATAGACAGATAGATAGATGGTTTTGGGAGTTGGGGAGATATTGATAGAGCATTTATCAGATGATTACTATTTGCTAGACACTGTACTAAATACTGAGATTACAAATAGACCTAAAAAAGATTTTGTCCTTACAAAGTTTATATTCTAATGGGAGAAAACACATAAAAGGGAGTTGAAAAGTAGAGTGAGAAAGTATAAAAGTCTGTAGAGTCATGAATACATCTAGCATGACTAGCCCACACATTTTTTCATGGCCTTGGAAGGAATTCACCAATCAAAGGTGGTAAACATACGGTTGAAAGCATCTTTAGGGACCTGAAATGATAAAAGAAAAAATCAAATAGGAATGAAGTATAGAGAGAATGCGGACAATAATAGCACCCACCTCACCAAATTGTTGTGAAGATCAAATAAGAATATATATAGTACTCTGAGTGTGTGTGTGTGTGTGTGTGTGTGTGTGTGTGTGTGTGTATTATATATATTCTTATTTGATTGGCTGAAAAGTGATAGCTTTGCAATGAAATGAGCTGCTTCACATTATACCTCTGGCCCTTATTAGCTGACTGAGTATAAGTAAGTCACTTAAATTCCTTTAAGAGCAGATGGCTCATAGGATCACAGAATTTCAGACTTAGAAGGGACTTAGAAAATTATTTAAAACCGAAAAGGATCTTTGAACTACTTGCTCTCAACACTTTCATTTTACAGATGGAGAAACTGAAGTCTAGTACAGTTAAATGAATTTCCAAAGGGCACAAAGGGAAGAATGGACAAAACCAAGATTCTCCCCCAGGTTTTCTGATGTCAAATCCTGTGCTCTTCATGTCATCATAATAAGAAGGGCTTCTTGAAGAGTTTTGATAAAGTTCCTTCAGGATGAAACTGAACTTTGCCTATAATCATAGTAAAACATCTCCTCTAAATTATAGATTCTGTCTCTCTGGTATTTCTAAATGATGTATTTTAGCTCTACCTAAGGGAAATGCCTTAGATTTTAAAGTTTTGGTTAAATTACCTAGACCCAGAAAAACGTTCTATTCATTTTTCTTCAAAAGTATACAAACATTTGGAGAAAATCATAGGTCTTACTACTATCCCAAAAAGGCATTTGAGAAAATATCTGTAGCTATCTGCCTTAATGTCTATTTTACCATCTCTAAAAATATTATGAGAGTAATTTACACATGCAATGAGGGTGTCCTTGAAGGAGATACAGAAGGGGCTTATCAGCCTTTCATGGAGGCTAGTATATAGAGACCACACATCTTTAGATTTATCTGATTTCCTGAAGTGCAACAGAATACCACCTTAGCAAACTCAAAACAGAAAACTACTCATGCATCTAAGCCAGCTCTCATTTTATGGATGAGGAAATTCACAGCTAAAGAGGGGGATGGACTTACTAGGACCACATAGTAAGAATCTGACTCAGACCACCTGTGGTCAGAAACAGTGTTCTTTCCACGATGTCATATTGGTTCCCTAAGCACACATTGTGCTCCTTGTCTGTTAGCTATTTTAAAAAGTATTGATTTGGGAGAACAAAACACATGCTTTAACAGATTTTACCCGAAAAAATATCTCCTAGGCATATGCAAAAATCCTATTAAATATGCATGCACTAGCTTTTGGGATCATTCTTTGAAACTGGCATAGATATTCTCTGCCAGGCAGCCCCAAGGATGGAGTGCTGGCCTGCAGTCAGGAAGATCCATGTTCAAATGTGGTCTCAGACACTCACTATCTGGGTGACCCTGGCCAAGTCCCTTAATCTCTGGTTTCTCAGAGCTATAAAATGTGGATAGATCATACCTTCCTGGAAAGTTGTGAAAGTCAAATAGGACTGGTAATATGTTTAACTCAAGACCTGGTTCATACTAAGCCTTATATAAAAATTTCCTCCCTCTCTTTCTCCTTCCCACCTCCCTTTCTCCTTCACTATCTTTATCCTTCTTCCCTTCTTCCCATCTTCCCTCCCTCCCTCTCTCCTTCCTTCCTTCTCTCCTTCCTCCCTTCTCTCCTTCCTCTTCCCTTCTCTCTCCTTTCCTCCCTCCTTCCTTCCTTCTTCCTTTCCCTCCCTCCTTGCCTTTTTTCTTCTTCTCTTCCTGTCTCCCTTTCTTCCTCGCTTGCTATCTTAATTTCTTCCTTCCTCCCTCCCTGACTATGTCAGCTATTCCTTCCAAATGCCAACTTAATGCTAGTCCTGGGTCAGGCAAGTTGGTCTTGCTTAGATACTAAAGCATTCTGAGGGAGAGACAAAGGCCTGCACAGGCCCTGTAAAATAGACTACTGCTGCCTTGACTATCATTTCCTCTCAGACTCCAAGGATCCTGAACTTAAAAGTCTTGGAAGTATCAGTACTTCCATTCTAGTGTCATAAGTATCATCATGGAGGGTAGGGATTGGTGCTGTAACTTTTCAACCTGTTGAATGATAAGATAGACAGACAGACAGACAGACAGATAGATAGATGTAGATACAAAGATAGAGGTAGATGATATAAATATAACTAGATATAAATATAGAAATAACTAGCTAGCTATAGAAATGCATGGGCACACATATATACAAACATACACACACAAATCACACATTCACACACACAACAAATATATATATATATATATATATATATATCCCACATTAGAATGGGTAGCTATTTGAGAACAGAGAATGTCTTGCTTATCAATTTGTATTATTGGTTCTTAGCACAATGTTTTTTACCTATTAACTGCTTAATAAAGGTTTTATTCATTCATTCATTTTTGCCTCCAATTCTGGGGCTCTATTTGTTGTATACAAAGAGAGTCTTATTGTTCTTTGTTATAACCAAACTATATCTAGAACATTGTGTTTGGTAATAGACACCACATTTTAGGAAGAACATTGATAATGTGCACAGAGGAGGGTACCCAGGAGGGTGAAGGATGCTAGTTCTTGAATATAAGAATTGACTAAAGGAACTAGAAATGTTTACCCTGGAAAGAGAAGCAAGGGAGAGAGGTAACTTTTGTCTTTGAGTACTTCCAAGAGCATCATGTAGAAGAGGGATTGGGTTGATGCTATTTGACCCGGCAGTAGAAGTGGCGTAGGTCTGATATCAGAAGAAAGTGCTTACTTTTAAGGCTATCCCAAAGTGGAATGAGCTGCCTTGAGGAGAGTGGTTACCCTTCTCTAGAAATCTAGTCATGGCTGTATGACTATCAACTGAGTTGAAAGGGAGATTCTTTTCCGGATTTTGGGTTTCATTGACTTCCATTCTTACTCTAAAATTCTGTGTTCAACTTAGGACCTTGGCATTTTGGAGCTGGAAAAGAGTATAGAAATTATCTGGCTTGATAATCGTATTATAAAGATGAAGAGAACTGAAACCTAGAGTGGGCAAGTAACTCTTTCTAGTCAATGTACCACCCAGCTGCTCTCTTAGATATGTAATATAATATATAATATAATTTCTATACCTAAGAGAGCAGCTGGGTGGTACATTGACTAGAGCACTAGGCTTGATATCAAGAAGACTTATCATTGTCAGTTCAAATCTGGCTTCTTATTTAGCTGAATGATCCTTGACAAGTTCCTTAAAATGGTTTGCCTCGATTTTCTTATCTGTAAAATGACCTGGAGAAGAAGATGACAAATCATTTTATTATCCTTGTCAAGAAAACTCCGAATGGACTCACAAGGAATAGGGCATAAGCAAAATGACTGCACAATGATAACATATCTAGCAAGAGGCAGAGCCAGAGTCAGAATTTTATCATAAACACATTTGACAACAAATCCAGTTCTTCCTTCACTCTCCCCTGATGCCTCCCTCAATCTACAGAAGATTAAAAAAGAGAACGTTTTCATGGCCCCCAGTTTTTCTTAGCTTTACCCCCTTAATTTTGTTATTTTCAATTCCTTCAGAATCCAATTATGCTGCTCAGCTCCCTAATCGATCCTAGGAGCAGAGCAGTTCATAAATGCCAGAGTTATTATTCATGACTCCACTTGTTTGATTAGGTAAGTGGAACTTGTAAGTGGAATGAATTTTCCTTTGTTTTACTCCAATTATGAAAATGAAAATTATATTACCACATTTTTTATCCCAATTATGGAAATTAAAACATTCCAATATAGGTATAATAGCGCCTTTTCTACAATTGTTTAAGGTTTATAAAGGACTTGTTTCATAATGCCTTTGTGAAGTCTGTAGTGCAAGTGTTATTCCCACTTTACAGATGGGGAAACTGAGGTTCTAAGATAAGTATCTGAAGTAACAATAATAAAATAATAATAATAATAATAATAATAATAGCTAGTATTTGTCTAACACCAATTTTTGCAAATATTTTTGCATGGATTGTCCTATTTGTTCTTTACAATCTGGAGATATATATATTTTTTTACTTCCATTTTACAGATGGGAAATCTGAGGCTGATGGAAGTTAAGAAAGTGATGCATGACCACACAAAGAGAAGTCGTCTGATGCAGGATTTCAACTCTAATCTTCTAGAGTCCAAGTCTAGCACTCTATCTCTGGGACAGATAGACTTTTAATTCAAGTTTCCAAACTCTAGGTCCAGCATATTATCCAGAGTAGCAGTCTTCCTCTTTCATTTTCTCAACATTGTTATCCATGTCTTCAGCTTCCTTGCTCCCTAAGTAAGGCTGGTTTCCACTTCATGTTGGGTTTTACACAGGTACCTATTCTCTGAGTTTCTTTCAATGCTAAGGAGTATACCAGTTCTGCTTGACCACAGAGGACTTAACCTAATGCAAAGTATCATGAGCTACCTAATAACAGTGAGATCCACATGAGGTAGAAGCTTTGCTATCATCAGAGATCTTTGTATAAAGACTGAATCTTCACATCACTGAGATCAAAGGAACTCAGATTTAAAATCATAAGGGATGTCAAAGATTTTTCAATTCTATCCTCTCATTTAAAAAAAAATGAGAAACTGAGATATAGAGAATCTAAATGACTTGTCCAGTATCACAAACTAATAAGCATCAAAGGGATATAAAGGAAATTCTTTTTAGGATTTGGTCCAGATGATCTTTGAGCTTCCTTCCAACTCTAACATCATACTATTCAATTAATGCAATTGGTTTAAAAGACTCATGATGAAAAATACTATATACCTCCGGGGGGAGGGGGGAGGAATGGTGGAGTCTAAATACAGATCAAAGCATAATAATTTTTAAATTTTATTGCTTTGAATTTTTGTCTGCTTTCTTTCATGACATGGCTAATATGGAAATATGTTTTGCATGATTATACATATATAATCTATATTAAATTGCTTATTGTCCTAAGAAGGGGAGAGAGGAGGGAAAGAGAGAATTTGGAACTTAAAATCTAAAACAAATGAATGCCCAAAATGGTTTTTATATGTAATCGAAAAAATTAAAATATAAAAATTCAATTGGCCTAGGCATTGACCATAAATAATAAGTATATCATGACAGTAACATAGTAACAATGGGAATTAACATGGAACAAAATATGGCTCCTGGGAAATCCATTTTAAAGAATCTCTGGTTTATCATATCCTAAGCTGATTTTAACCAATGCCTTTAGGGCAGAGGGATTATATATTCAAAACTGGAAGAAACCTTAAATTAGGGATTCTTAATCTTTGAGTATAATCTGGCCCCTTTTATCAGGCTAACTCTTTTTCCAGAATGATGTTTTTATTTATTTATTTACAAGTTATATGCATAGGTAATTTTACTGCATTGACAATTGCCAAACCTTTTGTTCCAATTTTTCCCTTTCTTCCCCTTCCCCCTCCCCCAGATGGCAGGTTGACCAATACATGTTAAAGTATAAATTTAATACAATATACGTATAGATGTCCCAACAGTTATTTTGCTGTACAAAAAGAATTGGACTTTGAAATAGTATACAATTAGCCTGTGAAGGAAATCAAAAATGCAGGCGGGCAAAAATAGAGGGATTGGGAATTCTATATAGTGGTTCATAGTCATCTCCCAAAGTTCTTTCTCTGGGTATAGCTGGTTCAATTCATTACTGCTCTATTGGAACTGATTTGGTCCATCTCATTGTTGAAGAGGGCCATGTCCATCAGAAATGATCTTCATCTAGTATTGTTGATGTACATAATGATCTCCTGGTCCTGCTCATTTCATTTAGCATCAATTCATGTAAGTCTCTCCAGGCCTTTCTGAAATCATCCTGCTGGTCATTTCTTACAGAACAATAATATTCCGTAATATTCATATACCACAGTTTATTCAGCCATTCTCCAATTGATGGGCATCCACTCAGTTTCCAGTTTCTGCCCACTACAAAGAGGGCTGCACAAATATTCTTGCACATACAGGTCTCTTTCCCTTCTTTAAAATCTCTTTGGGATATAAGCCCAGTAGTAACACTGCTGGATCAAAGGATATGCACAGTTTGGTAACTTTTTGAGCATAGTTCCAAATTGCTCTCCAGAGTGGCTGGATATATTCACAATTCCACCAACAATGTATCAATGTTCCAGTTTTCCCACATCCCCTCTAATATTCCGCATTATCTTTCCCTGTCATTCTAGCCAATATGACAGGTGTGTAGTAGTATCTCAGAGTTGTCTTAATTTGCATTTTTCTGATAATAATGACTTGGAGAATCTTTTCATATGGCTAGAAATAGTTTTAATTTCTTCATCTGAGAATTGTCTGTTCTTATCCTTTGACCATTTATCAATTGGAGAATGGCTTGATTTCTTATAAATTAGAGTCAATTCTCTATATATTTTGGAAATGAGGCCTTTATCAGAACCTTTGACTGTAAAAATGTTTTCCCAGTTTATTGTTTCCCTTCTAATCTTGTCTGCATTTGTTTTGTTTGTACAAAAACTTTTCAATTTGATATAATCAAATTTTTCTATTTTGTGATCAATAATGATCTCTAGTTCTTCTTTGGTCATAAATTCCTTCCTCTTCCACAGGTCTGAGAGGTAAACTATCCTATGCACTTCCAATTTATTTATAATCTCATTCTTTATGCCTAGATCATGAACCCATTTTGACCTTATCTTGGTATACGGTGTTAAGTGTGGGTCAATGCCTAATTCTCCCAGCAATTTTTGTCAAACAGTGAGTTCTTATCCCCAAAGCTGGGGCCTTTGGGTTTGTCAAAGACTAGAGCATTAAAGTTATTGGCTGTTTTGTCTTTTGAACCTAATCTATTCCACTGATCAACTTGTCTATTTCTTAGCCAATACCAAATGGTTTTGGTAACTGCTGCTTTATAATATAATTTTAGATCTGGAACAGCTAGGCCACCTTCATTTGATTTTTTTTCATTAATTCCCTTGAAATTCTTGACCTTTTGTTTTTCCATATGAATTTTGTTGTTATTTTTTCTAGGTCATTAAAATAAAAAAAATGGGAGTGTGATTGGTATAGCACTAAATAAATAGATTAGGTAATATTGTCATCTTTATTATATTTGCTTGCCCTATCCAAAAGCATTTACTATTTTTCCAATTGGTTAGATCTGACTTTATTTGTGTGGAGAGTGTTTTGTAATTTTGCTCATAAAGTTACTGATTTTCCCTTGGCAGATAGATTCCTAAATATTTTATACTACCAGTAGTTACTTTAAATGGGATTTCTCTTTATAACTCTAACTGTTGGATTTTGTTAGTGATATATAAGAATGCTGATGACTTATGTGAGTTTATTTTGTATCCTGCAACTTTGTTAAAGATATGGATTATTTCTAATAGCTTTTTTTTTGTAGTATCTCTGGGGTTCTCTAAATATGCCATCATATCATCAGCAAAGAGTGATAATTTGGTTTCCTCGTTACCTACTTTAATTCCTTTAATCTCTTTCTCAACTCTTATTGCCAAAGCTAGCATTTCTAATACAATATTGAATAATAACGGTGATAGTGGGCAACCTTGTTTCATGTCTGATCTTATTGGGAATGGTTGCAGTTTATCTCCATTACATATGATGCTTACTGATGATTTTAAATAGATGCTACTTATTATTTTAAGGAAAAGTCCATTTATTCCTATACTCTCAAGTGTTTTTAATAGGAAAGGATGTTGGATTTTATCAAATGTTTTTTTTCCGCATCTATTGAGATGATCATATGGTTTTTGTTAATTTGGTTATTAATATGGCCAATTATACTGATACGTTTCCCAATATTGAACCAGCCCTGCACAGAATGATGTTTTTAATTACATAAAATATGTTACCATACAAAGGAAACAAAAGGTTAATAAAAACAATAAAGATGCATTTCTTCTACCAACCAAGTTCGTGGCTCTTACAATTTTTCTAGAGACCCCTTGATGTCACTTGAGAACTTCTGTCTTAGAGATCATCCTGTCTAATCCTTTCAATTTACAGATAAATACACTGAAGCACAAGGTGATTAAAAAGACTTGGCCAATGTCATAGAAAAATTGGGACTCAGAGGTAAGATTCAAATTTCAGTCCTTTGATTCTGGATCTGATGTTCTTTCCACTCCAACATATTGCCTCTCCAGATTCTTCTCATCTTTAAATTCACAATTAAGAATTATCCTCAGAACTCCTTGAAAAGACTTATTCAATATAGTTTGTTGTTGAGTCAGTATTCAGTTATTTCAGACTCTATCATTCCATTAGAAGTTTTCCTGGCAAAGATTCTGAAGTGGTTGCCATTTCTTTCTCCAGCTCATTTTATAGATGAGGAAACTGAGGTAAGTGACTAGTCCAGGGTCACACAACTAGTTACTGTCTGGGGCCATATTTGAACTCAGAAACATGAGTCTTTCTAACTCTCAGTCTGGTATCTATTCATTGTGCCATGTTACCTCCCTCCTAACATAATGACTCAGGTGCATAAGGTTCACCATGTACTCCATCATGAGTCTAAAGAGGCAAAATTTATTGTACAACCAAACTCAAATTTGAAAGCCTTGACTTGAATGAAAAGGGACTATTTCTTGTTTTGCTATTCTATAGAGTTTGCTTTATGAAATACAAATCAGATCAAGTCCTGTTTTACTCAAATGGTTTGTAGCATGGGAGAATTTTATTAACTGTCTGACCCTGTTAGGCTCCTCCATGGTAAATGGAATTGAGAACAATGATGTAACTTCTGTGGCTCTGATATTTTCAGTTCTCATGTGCCTTAGGAGGGCAGGGGGCCAAGAAAGCATGGCCAGCTTTTATGCAAGGGAAAGATCGCCCAGGATGCCATAATCCCCAGGAGGAGGAGATATAACTGTCATTCCTTCCCACCTGCATTTCATGCTGGAACAGTTGTAAACGTGGCTATCCAAGCTGCTTCCATCTTTTTCTCTATGCTCCATCAAGGAAAGAGATTCTGGGTTTGAAAAGCAGGTGTGGAGGGGAGAAAATGGTTCAGAGTTTGGAAGAAATCTAGTAGCATAAAATCAGTCATCAGTGACGTTGAATATACTGCTATGGTTCTGAGTAGCCACTGTTATAAAGTGGCAAAAGTTGGGTAAGTTAAGAAATGTGGCACCATTTAAGATTCTGACATTAATTTGTCCTTTTACCATGAACAAAAATTCTGGGCAGACTTTGAACATCTAGACATCTGGAGAGCATCCCGAGGAGATGGACTAGGATAGTAAAGAGATTTGATTTCATGTTATGTGAACTAGTTGAAGGAATTGTGGTTGTTTAGCCTGAAGAAATCAATACTTTGAGGATAGGGCACAATAGATCTTTTCAAGTATTTTCCTTAGGTGTAATATCACATGGAGGAGAGAGATTACATTTGTTCTCTTTGACAGTTGGGAGGAGAGGTATTAAGAATTTGCAAACAAAAGTCCTAACTTAATTCTATTTTCTCATTTGAGTCTCAAAACAACCCCCTGAAGTAGATGCTATTATTATGCCCATTTTACAGTTAAGGAAACTGAGGCAGGAGTGACTTGTTAGCTCATATAGCTAGTAAGTGCTTGAAGCTGGATTTGCAATGACATCTTCCTGACAGTGCTATATCCACTGTGCTCCTCAATTGCCTGGGTCTTGAGGCAGAACCACGAATTATTGTTTCAGGATAAAATAAATGTAGACATCAAGAAGCCCTTTCCTAATTATTGTTGTTTGTCTTTCATTCTAAAAGAAGATCAAGTAATTAGTACTATCACAGTCATATTGGTTCTCCTAGAACATAGTGAGTTCCCCGTAATTAGCAGTCTTGAAACAGAGACTGGAGGATTATTTAAAAAAAATATTGTAGTGCCTAGTCTTTTGTGGGGTACCTACTAGACTAGATGATGGCTAAGACTCCTTTTGATTTGGACATTCTATGATCTCATCCTTCAGCCTCAAAAGGACATATAATAATTCTTGCCTTATCTGGTTCATAGACCTATTTTGAAACTGAAATGAGGAGGCAACATTGAAGGGGATATAGTGTATCAGAATTTGATTTGGAATCAAAATTGGTCATTCATTGGATAATTTTCTTTCCATTCTGAACCTCAGATTCTTTTTTCTTTATAATGGGGATCCAGAACAAATGTCATCTGAGATTTAGAATCTTTTAGTTCTAAATTTCTCATGGTATGATGATATTGATTCCCAGAGCTGAGGCTCTTTCACATGAAATGACGGTTATGGGAGAGTTTGACTCCAAAGGGAATGAAGTTAGACTTTTATCAAATTTCTATCTCATTGTCCCTACCCTGGAGTTCTAGGGAAAACCTCTACAACAAAGCATAATTATAAAACATAGCTGAGACCTCTTCTAAAAAGGATAAAGAAAACTCCCTTTACACTATGTACAATGGAGCTATCAGGGAGAAGGAATGTTTTTATTTTCTTTACCACAAAAGAAATTTCTTAAAACACAATAATACTTGTGCCTACATTCACTAGTATTTTAAACAAAACAATATTGCATCTCAAAAGGAAAAAAAAAATTCAGTGGGTCTGCTGAACAGACATAACACTTCTACTCTTTCTTTTACTCTTTGTATAGCTCTAGCTCTCCTAGACAGACAGGGTATTATAGAGCTTTCTTAGCTCCACCATATTCAGCATCTTCCTAATACCTGTATATCTCTTCTTAAAAGAGATTTATTTGTAGAAAGCACCTTCTGCTGGGCAATTGGCACCAATCCAGGAATTCCAGAATTCTCCAATTCCTGTATTTATTTCCAAGAATCACTGTTTGTAGCCTGGAAAAGGAAACAGAAGGGAATAGGAAGTCAAGACCCTGAAGTCTAGTGTTAAGTTAAACCTATATTTTCATTGTCCTGTTTATGCAGCCTCCATAGCTGCTTGGGAGAAAGGAGAAAATAATTCTCTTGCTAGAATTCATAGGAAAGAATATACTATACAAATCAGAATGGTCAAAAGAGAGAAAGTAGAGATTTTCTGAAGCTATCTTCCTTCTATATGGTATATATCTTGTTACCTACATAGTGTTTGCATGTTGACTCCTTCTCTTCTCCCTTAGAATGTAAGCTTCTTGAGAATAGAAACCTTTTTTTTTTTTTTTTTTTTTTTTTGCTTTGTCTTTGCTATAATCCCCACAATGCCTAAGTTGTCATTGTTGTTCTTGAGTCTTATCTAACTCTTCACGACCCAACTTGGGATTTTCTTGGCAAAGATATTGGAGCCGTCTGCCATTTCCTTCTTAAACTAAGAGAAGTGATTTGCCCACAGTCATACAGTTAATAAGTGTCTAAGGCTAGATATGAACTCAGAAAGTTGAGTCCTTATGACTTCAAGCCTAGTTCTCTATCCATTCTAGTACCTTGCTGTCCTGCCTAGAACATTGTAAGTACTTAATAAATATTTGATGATTGATTGACTTAGGGGAAAGGGGGAGAGGGATGATTTTCTTATTTCAAAGCCAGAGACTGTAGACTACCAGCAGTAGTCAGATTGCATACTCCGACTATTATCACAGGAAGGGACTGTTTAGCAGGGGTCCTCAAACTTTTTAAATAGGGGTCAGTTAACTGTCCCTCAGACAGTTAGAGGGCCAGACTATAGGAAAAACAAAAACTTTGTTTTGTGGGCCTTTAAATAAAGAAACTTCATAGTCCCGGGTGAGGGAGATAATCGTCCTCAGCTGTCACATCTGGCCCGCGGCCGTAGTTTGAGGACCCCTGATAGAGTACATCAAGGAGGTTCATTTCATACATTGATGAGGTCTTCAATGTTGGGTGTGATTAGCAGAGGCAGGGATAAACAGTAAGCCCTGATGTGTGCAGGGAGAAGGCATGTTAGAAATCAGTTTAGCTGATCCCACCTTCTAGGAAGGTCATTCAGTCAGAAATCCAAGTTATATCAAATGCTGGTAGGAGTCTCCAGCAGTCTCCTTGCCATGTCCAAGCAGAAATCCCAGTCCTATCCCTGAGGTTCAATTTTCCTTAGAAAATCTACTTATGGGCCATCCCATGACTACTGTCCTTCCTTACCCCTTCCCCATGCCACATGGTGTCTCTTCTGACCCCACTTCTTCTCCTTACAGTTAACTAATTCTTTTAGGGTACTAAGAACCTTTCAGGATTTAGCCTTTCAGCTAAGCACATGCTCCAACTTCATGGGGTGCTCCCTTTCTACTAGGTAACTATGAGTTCTGCTTGAGGAACTTGGCTTTCATATGCTTTCCCACTCTATTTCATATATACCATTTCTTGTGTCTTATATAACCCTTCATTTTGTCTGTAACTTCTTCCCTAAATAAATAAAAAAGAATTGCCATTATGAATTTTTCACACAACTGAACCTCAGCTTTTGGTGTCTATCATCATCTGATATGATGTTTAAGTTGTCCTAATGATTTTGATTTTTTTTTTTTGAACTTCAGGTAAGAAGGAGTTGTGTTATAGAAGATTATACTTGGTTTTGAATCTTGGTTCTGGGTAAGGTGTGGTTTACTTAATAGCTGATATTCTAGGTAAATCATAAATTCTCTGGACTTTAGTGCCCTCACCTGTATAATGAAAAGGTTGAGTGTAAAACAGTGGGAAGAATACAGAATTTTCATTCAGTGAGATTTAGGTTGACCACTCTCTCCTATACCTCGATGTCCTCACCCATAAATTGATATAGAGTTGGTACAGTGGATAGGATACTAAGTCTAGAAAAAGAAGATGCATCATCCTGAGTTCAAATCTGGACTTTACATTTATTGGCAGTGTGACCTTGAGCAAGTCACTTAACCCTGTTGCCTCAGTTTTCTCTTTGTAAAATGAACTGGAGAAGGAAATGGCAAACCATTTCAGTATCTTTGCCAAGGAAACCTCAAATGTGATCACCACGATTTGGACATGACTGAAAAATTACTGAGCAACAACAAAATCTTCCAGAGAGACATTGTGCTAAGAGGTGAATATATAAAGAAAAGTAAAAGGATATTGGGGCAGCTAGGTGTAGAAGCAAATATAAGAACTGGATTTGGAATCAGGAAGACTCATCTTTATGAGTTCGAATTCAGCTGCAAATCTAACTCTGTTTGCTTTAGTATCCCATCTGTAAAATCCTTTGGAGAAGGAAAGAACAAACCACTCCAGCATCTGTGTCAAGAAAATCTCAAATAGAAGCCTTGAAAAATTGGACATAACTAAACAACACCTGAACAACCACAAACAACAAAAGACAGTTACTGAATGGGATGAGGTATAAAGGAAGATTGTTGGGGGATGCTTGACAAGCTGATTACACAGGACAATGAAAGTAGAGTATTATTTGGGAACATGACACTAGACTTTAAGTCTTTGACTTTCTTTTTTCTTGTTTCCTTTTCTGAACCTAGGCTACAAACAGTGATCCTTGGGAATAAATGTATGAATTGGAATGTTTTGGATTTCCTGATTGATGCCAATTGCCCAGCAAAAAGGTGCTTTCTACAAATAAACCTCTTTTAAGAAGAAATATACAGTTTTTAGGAAGATGCAGCAGATGGTGGGGCTAAGAAAGCCCCATAAATCCTCAGCATTCTTATACACCACCAACAAAATCCAAGAGCAAGAGATACAAAGAGAAATTCCATTCAAAATAACTGTTGATAGCATAAAATATTTGGGAATCTACCTACCAAAGGAAAGTCAGGAATTATATGAGCAAAATTACAAAAAAGTTTTCACACAAATAAAGTCAGACTTAAATAATTGGAAAAATATTAAGTGCTCTTGGATAGGCCGAGCAAATATAATAAAGATGACAATACTCCCTAAACTAATCTATTTATTTAGTGCTATACCAATCAGACTTCCAAGAAAATATTTTAATGATTTAGAAAAAATAACAACAAAATTCATATGGAACAATAAAAAGTCGAGAATCTCAAGGGAATTAATGAAAAAAAAATCAAATGAAGGTGGTCTAGCTGTACCTGATCTAAAATTATATTATAAAGCAGCAGTCACCAAAACCATCTGGTATTGGCTTAGAAATAGATTAGTTGATCAGTGGAAAAGGTTAGGTTCACAAGACAGAATAGTCAACTATAGCAATCTAGTGTTTGACAAACCCAAAGATTCTAAATTTTGGGATAAGATTTCATTATTTGATAAAAACTGCTGGGATAACTGGAAATTAGTATGGCAGAAATTAGGCAAGGACCCACACTTAACACCACATACCAAGATAAGATCAAAATGGGTCCATGACCTAGGCATAAAGAACGAGATTATAAATAAATTAGAGGAACATAGGATAGTTTATCTCTCAGACTTGTGGAGGAGAAAGAAATTTGTGACCAAAGATGAACTAGAGACCATTACCAATCACAAAATAGAAAATTTTGATTATATCAAATTAAAAAGCCTTTGTACAAACAGAACGAATGCAAACAAGATTAGTAGGGAAGTAACTAACTGGGAAAACATCTTTACAATTAAAGGTTCTGATAAAGGCCTCATTTCCAAAATATATAGAGAACTGACTCAAATTTATAAAAAATCAAGCCATTCTCCAATTGATAAATGGTCAAAGGATATGAACAGACAATTTTCAGATGAAGAAATTGAAACTATTACCACTCACATGAAAGAGTGTTCCAAATCACTATTGATCAGAGAAATGCAAATTAAGACAACTCTGAGATATCACTACACTCCTGTCAGATTGGCTAAGATGACAGGAAAAAACAATGATGAATGTTGGAGGGGATGCGGGAAAACGGGGACATTGATGCATTGTTGGTGGAGTTGTGAACGAATCCAGCCATTCTGGAGAGCGATCTGGAATTATGCCCAAAAAGTTATCAAACTGTGCATACCCTTTGATCCTACAGTGTTTCTATTGGGCTTATACCCCAAAGAGATACTAAAAAAGGGAAGGGGACCTGTATGTGCCAAAATGTTTGTAGCAGCCCTGTTTGTAGTGGCTAGAAACTGGAAAATGAATGGATGCCCATCAATTGGAGAATGGCTGGGTAAATTGTGGTATATGAATGTTATGGAATATTATTGCTCTGTAAGGAATGACCAGCAGGATGAATACAGAGAGGCTTGGAGAGACCTACATGGACTGATGCTAAGTGAGATGAGCAGAACCAGGAGATCATTATACACTTCGACAACGATATTGTATGAGGATGTATTCTGATGGAAGTGGATTTCCCTGACAAAGAGACTTAACTGAGTTTCATTGGAGAAATGATGGACAGAAACAGCTACACCCAAAGAAGGAATACTGGGAAATGCATGTGAACTATTTGCATTTTTGATTTTCTTCCCGAGTTATTTTTACCTTCTGAATCCAATTCTCCCTGTGCAACAAGAGAACTGTTTGGTTCTGCAAATATGTATTGTATCTAGGATATACTGCAACATGTTTAGCATATATAGGACTGCTTGCCATCCTGGGGGGGGGGAGGAGGGAGGGAGGGGGAAAAAACGAAACATAAGTGATTGCAAGGGATAATGTCGTGTAGAAATTATCCTGGCATGGATTCTGTCAATGCGAAATTATTATTAAATAAAATAAAATTTATTATAAAAAAAAAAAAAAAAAAAAACTTTGGTGAGAGCAGTTTCTATGAAATGATGAGTTTAGAGGTTGGATAGCTAAAGATTGAGAAGTAATTGAGGATATAGAACTGTATTTTTCTAAGGAGTTTGACAAAGAAAAGGATTAGAGGAATAGGATGTTTACTTGATGGGATGGTAGAATCTGACAAAGTTTTTCCTATCCCCTCCCCTTAAAAAAAGGGTGAGGGCAAATAGACATGTTTGCTGGCAGCAGGAAAGGGATCAGTAAATAAAGGATAAAGATTCAAGAGAGAAGGGAGGCAAATAAGGATTCAATCACTTGAAAAAGATAGGAGTGAAAGAAGGCAAATGTACAGGGATTTGTTGTTGTTCAGTCACATCTAATTCTTCTTGATCCCAGGGACCAGAGAATGTCAGGATCTTCTACAATCCATCTCTCCCTCTATCTACTCTTATCTCTAAAAGTTTGGTCAAGTTTGTGTTCATGTTTCGATGACACTATCTATCCATCACATCCTTTGGCATCTCTTTTCCTTTTTCCCTTCTATCTTTCCCAACATCAGAGGCTTTTCCAATGAATCCTTCCTGTTATGTAGACAAAATATTTAAGTTTTAGCTTCAGTTTTGATTTTCCAGCAAATCACCTGAATTAATTTCTCTAAGTATTGAACAATTTGATGTCCTTGCTGTTCAAGGTCTTCTCCAGCATCACAATTTCTGTGGTGCCCTGTTTTCCTTATTGTCCAATTTTCACAGACATATATTGCTAGAGAAATCATAGCTCTGATGACATAGACTTTTGTCGGCAAGCAGAAATCTCTGTTTTTCATTATGCTGTCCAGATTTGTCATAGCTTTGTTCTAAGCAGCAAGCATCTTTTCATTTCATTGCTGCAGTCACCATCTACAGCAATCTTTGAGCCCACCAATGAAAAATCTGAAAGCACTTCCATTTCTTCTTTCTCTATTTGTCAGAAAGTGATGAGATCAATCACCAAGATCTCTATTTTTTATGCTGAACTTCAAGATAGCTTTTACTCTCCTTTTTTCTTTCTCATCAAGAAGCTTAATTTCTCTTAATTTTCTGCCATCAGAGTGCTGTTATTTGCAGATCTGAAATTAGTTGACATTTCTTCCAACAATTTTAAGTTCAGCTTTTGATTCATGGAGTCTAGCATTTTACATGATATACTGTACGAATATGTTGAACAAATAAGGCAACAATATACAATCTTGTCATACCCCTAATTGTTGGTTCTTGGCCCACCTACAGATTCCTTAGGAGACAAGTCACATGATCTGGTACTCTCATATCTTTGAAGAGTTGCTACATTTTCTTGTTAAAACACAAAGTCAAAGGCTTTAGTGTATTCAGTAAAGCAGTAGATTTTTTCCTTGAAATTCCATTACTTTCTCCATAATCCAGAAAACGTTGGAAATTTGGTCTCTGCTTCTTTTGCCTCTTTGAAAACCAGCTTGTTTTTCTGGTATTTCTTTGTTCACATATTGTTAAAGCCAAGCCTGCAGAATCTTAGCATAACTTTGCTGGTGTACAAAATGAATGCAATTGTTCAGTAATTTGAACGGTCTTTGGTATTGCCCTTCATTAGGATTAAGCTGTAATCCATTGACCACTGTTGAGTTTTTCAGATTTGCTTGCATATTGAGTGTGGGACTTTAACAGCATCATCTTTCAGTATTTCAAATCATCCAGCTGGAACTGCATCATCTCCACTAACCTTATTGTTAGCAATGCTTCTTCCTTCTCCAGGATATCTGGCTCAAAACCAGTAACAATACCATTGTGATTTTTTGCAATTTTAAGATATTTTCTCTATAGTTCTTTTGTGTATTTTTGCCACATCTTCCTAATCTTTTCTGCTTCTGTTAAGTCTCCACTATTTTTCTTTTATCATGCCCATTTTTTGTATAAAATGGTCCTTTGTTGGCTTTATGTTTCCTGAAGAGATCTTTTATCTTTCCCATTTTATTGTTCACTTCTATTCTTGTTTGCATTTCTCATTTAAGAAAAGCTTTTTTATTAATCTTGGCAAAAAGAAAAGCTACTTTTGGAGCATGGGGCATAAAGTATAATGAAAGCAACCACAATAATATTGGGACTTTGTATTAAAAAGATCCCTTTTTAATTCAATTCAATTCAATTCAATAAACATTTATTAACTGTCTACTGTATTCTAGGCACTGTGCCAAGTGCTTGAAAATACAGAGATTAAAACCCAAACCAATCCTGCTCTCTAGAAGTTTTCCTTCTATCATAGAAGAAATAAGATTTGCACACAGAATATAAAAAAAATAAAGAGAAATAATTTCATCATCAGCAAGATGCTATTAATATTATCCTATTAGAAATTTGTCTACTATTTTCTTGGATGAAATAGGAATTAAGTGATTTGGGAAAAGAAAAATGGTTTTAAAATTAATAGTAATAATTACAGTGACCAAATTTGGTCATAGAGAATGGATGAATACATACATAGATATGTATGTGTGTGAACAATATATGTATGTTGGTTGGTCAGTTGTCCTTTGTTCTTGAAGAGAACCAAAACGAGTAAAGTTTTCTTTTCTGAGGATCCAAATTTGAATCCTTCTGGATCAGGAACTTACATAAATCAATTCTAAGGATAAAATATCAGTGAAACTTCCTGGGTCTCAGTTTCTTTATGTGTACATTGAAGGGGTTGAATTAGATGGCTTTTAAGGTTCCCTCTAATTATAAATCTGGGAGAATATTGCAAGCAATCAGAAAAAAAAAAACAATACAAGGGTCATGGAATCACAGTTAGGATAGATAACACAAGATTTAGCAGCTTCTACTTTAAAGTAGAGGGCTTAGAATATGATATTCCAGAGGGCAAAGAGCAGAATTAATACAAAGAATCACCTGCCCAACAAAACTGAGTATAACACCTCAAAGGGAAAAAAGGATATTTAATAAATTTGAGTACTTTCCAGTATTCTTGATGAAAAGACCAGAGTTGAATAGAAAATTTGAATTTAAAATACAAGACTCAAAAGAGGCAGAAAAGGGTAAACAGTATAGGGAAATCACAAGGGATTCTGTGAGATTAAAATGTTTACATTACTGCATAGGAAAATGATACTTGTAAGTTCTAAAAATTTATCCATTATTAGGGCAGTTAGAAGGAGTGTACATAGAGAGGGAATTAGTCTGAGTTGAATTTTGATGAAATGATATAAAAATATGGAATCAAGAGGTGAGAAAGAAGAGATGCACTGGGAAAAGAGGGAATGGAAAGGTAGAATAGGGTAAATTATTTCACATAAAAGATATATGGAAGAGTGCAGTGGAGGAGGAAATTGGGTTGGTGAATGACCCCTGAACCTTATTCTTATCATAATTGCCTCAAAGAGAGAATAACATGTAACTCAGTTGAATTATTTTATATATGTGTGTATATATATATATATTCTACAATCATATAGGAGTAGAAGGGGATAAGGAAAAGGAAACTCACAGAAGGGAGAGCGCATTGAGATTGGGAAGACAGTGGTAGAAGCAAAACATTGGAAGGGAGATCAAGAGAAAAAATAGAGGGAGAGAAGGATAAATAGGAGAAAAAGCAGGATAGATTGAAATGAATATTTAGTCATCATAATTTTGAATAAGAATGACATGAACTCACCCATAAAACAGAAGTGGATGTCAGAGTGGATTATAAATCAGAATCCTATAATATGTTGTTTATAAGAAACACACTTGAAGTAGAGACACAGAGAGTAAAAGTAAGTGGCTAGAGCAAAATCTATCTGCTTCAGCTGAAGAAAAAAAGATGGATAGCAATCATGATCTCAGACAAAGAAAAAGCAAAATAGATCTAAATAAAAAAAATGAGAGAAACTACATCTTGCTAAAAAGGGACCATAGATAATAAAGTGATATGAATATTAAACATGAATACTAAATATATATATGTATGTATACACATACCAGATAACCTCATATCCAAATTCTTTTAAAAAAGTTAAATCAAAGAAGGAAATAGAAAATAAAGTTATACTATTGGGTGACCTCAACTTTTCCCTATCAGAACCAGATAAATCTAATAAAGACAAACAGGATTAAAGTTAAGGAGATAAATAGAATTTTAGAAAAGTTGGATGTAATAGACTTCTGGAGAAAATTTAATGAGAATAGAAAATGTTATAGCTTTTTTTTCTCTATGGTATATTGCATCTACACAAAAACTGGTTATGTATTAGTCTATAAAACAAACAAATGTAGAAAAGTAGAAATGTTAATGCATCCTTTTCAGATAGAAATGCAATAAAATTGCATAAAATAAAGGGCCATATAAACATAGATTAAAATTAATTGGAAACTAAATAATCTAATGTGAAAGATCAAATGAATCAAAGAGTAAACAGGAAAAAAATCAATAATTGCATTACAAATGACAGTAATGAGGCAACATAACACAATTTGTGGGATATAGACAAAGCAAACGTAGGGGAAATTTTATATCTCTAAATGTTTAGATTAATAAATTTGAGAAAGAGCAAATGAATGAATTGAGCATTCAGCTTAAAAATAAAGAACAAATAAACAATTCCCAATTAGACACCAATTTGAAAATCCTGAAAATTAAAGAACAGGTTAATAAAATTAAAAGTAAGGAAAGCATTGAACTAATAAATAAAGCTAGGATTTTTAAAGGCCAATAATATTAATAAGCCATTGATAAATTTGATTTAAAAAAAGAAGAAAAGCAATTACCAGTAATGTGAAAGAAAAGGGTGAATTCACCACCAAGAAAGATGAAATTAAACAAATTATTAGGAGCTATTTTTTGCATGCCAATCATATGCTAAGTGAAATGAATGAACATTTACAAAAATACAAATTTCCCATATTAACGGATAAAAAAATATATAATAATCATAATTTAGAAAAAATTGAAGTAGTCTTCAATGAACTCCTTTAAAAAGTCACTAGGGCCTAATGGATTCACAAGTCCATCCCACCAAAATTTAACAGTTAATTTCAATGTTATATAAACTATTTAGAAAAATATGCAAAGAAGAAATCTGACCAAATTCATTTTATGCCATAAATATAATGCTGATTTCTAAATTAGGAAGAGCAAAAACAGAGAAAAACAATTGTAGTCCAATTTCCCTAATGAATATTGATGAAAATTTTTCTTTTTTTCTTTTTAAAGTTCTATACATATTTCCACAATTATTATGCTGCACAAATTAAATCACATCAGAAAAGGAAAAAAAGAAAGAAAACAAAAGTAAGCATGTAAGCAACAACAAAAAAGTGAAAATATTATGTAGTGATCCACAATCAGCCTCCACAGCTCTTGGTAAAGATGGCTCTCTCTATCATCATACCATTAGAATTGCTGAATCACCTCATTGTTGAAAAGAGCATTATCCATCAGAATTGATCATCATGTAACTTGGTTGTTGCTGTGTACAATGTTCTCTTGGTTCTACTTACTTTACTTAGCATCAATTCATGTAAGTCTTTCCAGGACTTTCTGAAACCATCTTGTTGATGGATTCTTATAGAAAAATAATATTCCATAACATTCATATACCATAACTTATTCAGCCCAACTGATGGATATCCACTCAGTTTCCTGTTCCTTGCCACTATAAAAAGGCTGGTATAAACATTTTTGCACATGTGGATCATTTCCCCTCTTTTATTATCTCTTTAGGATACAAGCCCAATAGAGACACTGCTAGATTAAAGGGCATGCACAGTTTTATAGCCCTTTGGGCATAATTCCATACTGTTCTCCAGGATGTTTGGATCAGTTCACAGCTCTACCAACTATGTATTAGTGTTCTAGTTTTCCCACGTCCCCTTCAACATTTATCCTTATCTTTTCCTATCATCTTAGCCAATCTGAGAGGTATGTAGTGGTACCTCAGAGTTGTCTTTATTTGCATTTCTCTTGTATCAATAGTTATTTAGAGCTTTTTTTTATATGGCTAGAAATAGTTTTAATTTCTCCATCTGAAAACTGTTCTTATTCTTTGATCATTTATCAGTTGGAGAATGGCTTGTATTCTTATAAATTTGAGTCAATTCTGTATACATTTTAGAAATGAGGATGCAAAAAATTTTCAAATGAAATACTAGCAAGGAGATTTCAGCAATCTGTTATAATGATCATGCACTATTACCAAGTGGGATTGTCAACATCATGACCTATCAATCTTGTCTCCAGAAAATTGTTGATGAAACATATCTTCTGTCAATAGAGATGTGGTAGAATTCTGGGGTGGATCTAGAAATATACTGTTAAACATGGTCAGTCTGCTGGTTTTGTTCTGCCTACCTGTCTTTTATTACTGTGGAGAGTTTTGCTGAGGAGGAGAGCATCGAGAATTTGAAAAAAAAAAGTATCAAAGCATTAAAATAACAAATATAATTAGAGAACTAAATAGCACATACACTATAAAATAACTTTACAAGCATCACATAATCTCTTACAATTTGTAGAGGACTGAGATCTCCTTTAATAAGTCTACCTTTATAGCTTTGTATATAGATAACTTCACAAATTGCCTACAGGGATTTCTTTCACAAAATCTGGCTTTCCAGAGAGGAAGACACAGTAGGAATTGTAGTAGATTAAGGAAGGAAGTCACTTTCACTTCTCAAACAGAAATGCATTTGAAGTAGATAATAACAACTGAAACTGATCTCGAAGTATAGTTAGTATAAAGTCTCCTGGGCTTAGGATCAGCACAGACCTGAATCATTAACTTTCATCTAATCTACTATCTGTGTGACCATTAACAAGTCACTTAGACTCTCTGAGCTTCAGTTCCTTGTCTATAAAACATTGATGATATTGTTTATTATGCTAAAATCAGAGGATTTTAAGGATCAAGTGGAACAATGAAAGCAAAGTGTTTTATGGACTTTAAAATATAAATGTCAGTTATTTCTATTCATTCAATAAACATTTAGTAAGTCATTATTCTGTGAAAACCACTAGAAAAGTCGCTTTTTGTAAGAGATGGAATTGAGATGAAATACAGTCCTTACACTCATGGATCTTACAGTCAAAGTGAAAGATAAGAGGACCAAATAGATAATAATAATCTACAACATTACATGAGAAGTGCACTAGAGAGGTATGATAAATGCATTAAGAAACCACATTATAGGAATGGAAAGGTAAGGATATTACTGACAAGAGAGGTCAGAGTGGTTTCTCGACCTCGACCTCAGGAAGGTGGTTTATAAGTTGGGCCTTAGAAAGGTAGGTGGGATTCCAAAAGATAGAAAGGGAAGCCAAGAGCAGTCCAAACAGCATAATGAAAGGAAATAGTATTAATGTTAACAATATTAATAATAATTCCTTACATTTATGGATTAGTACAGTACTTGATATATAATAAATGTTTAATAAATGCATATTAAAGACTAATTGATATTAACTGAAATCCATTGGGGGTATAAACTGTTAATAATGATAATTAGCATTTATATAGTGCTTTGAGGTTTTCAAAACACTTTACAAATATTATTTCATTTTATTTTCACAATAATATTGGGAAATAGGTAGTTATTATCATTTTATTTTAAAGATGAGGCAAAAGAGGTAAACAGAGGTTAAATATCGTGTCTAAAGTCACACAGTTATCTGAGTATTTGAGTTGGGATTTCAGTACAGATTATCCTTTTTCTACTTCCAAGGTTCTTTCCATTTCACCTGGCCCAAATGTTGAGCAAAGCAGAAAACTTTCAAATTTATCCTGGAAATAAAGTAATATACTTTGGTGGATTCAAGGAATGTAAGGAAAGGGATAATATAAGAAAGGTAGTAAAGGCAAGACGGCACCAGATTTTGGATGCCCTTGAATGGCAGTTGAGGAGGTTTGAACTGAAATTTCTAAATATATAAAAAGTGAGATATTCATGAGGGTAGGAATAGGGTTGTTTTTTCCCTCTCCTATTTCTTCTTATCTAAAAAACAACAACAACATTTTGTGTGTGTGTGTGTGTGTGTGTGTGTGTGTGTGTGTATAAAGAGGAATGAGAGGGGTAAGATATACAACTAAGTCATTATTTAACCTTAACAATCTATATTTTTCAACTATGCTATGATTGCAATCTATTATTAGTCCACTAGCTTTGTTCCAGAAACAGTATTAAGCATTAGTAATAAATATATAAGCACAATGAAGGATGACTCATGCCTTTAAGGAGTTTATGGGTGTTTGAATGAAAAAATTGAATGAGAGATGAAGATACCCACTCTAGGGACATTCTAGAAAAAGTTTTGGAAATCAAGATTGCAATCTGGAGAAGACATTGCTGGCTAGGAATAATCCAGAATGAGTGGAGTTTCTTTTTTTTTAAAGACAGAAATAAAATGTATTAAAAAAAAAGAATGTTGGAAAATTACTTCTTGAATTTTAATTTTATGTTAAAGTAAGGCTCTGCTCCTGTGGTGAAGAGGACATTTGCCCAAAATTCAGACTTTCTCCCTGTTAATCTCGTAGCTAGTTCTAGATGTCTGTAAATCATCAGTTTTTTTCAAAGTGGTAATGATCTAAGGAGAGGTATGGTAACTCCTTTCCTAACCTGTGTTTTGGTCTGTGAATAACCACAAACACTCTTTTCCACTCTGGAACTGTGATTATGGTTTTTCTCTCTCCTTTCACCACAAATAGTGGATATTAGAGTTCCTTCTCACCTTGGATTTCAACCCTGGACTATGATCCAGATCCTTGTATGGGTCATGCTGATGCTATTTGAGTGGTTTAGATTAGTGGCTATAAGGAAGTTGTTAAGAATCCTCTTTAAATCAGCCACAGGTTTTAGGAGTGAAAGAATTCACTTATTCCTGAATTATTAGTTGCAAAATGAAAGTTTATTTTTGGATAGAAATCAGTTTACCAAGAGACTGACTTCTATAGTGGCAGATCTATTGAAAAATGGAGTTTTGCACTGAGAATGCAGTTCTCAGTGGACAGAAAGTTCTGGCAGCTGAGTGAGCTACGGAGGTCCATCTGCAAAAGACCTTAGTTACAGGAAATTATTATATTGGGTCTTTGTGGGGGTTGGGACCCAAGTTGGCTCATCTACAATCTGGGTTTCAGCTTGAGCTGGAATTTGAATAGAATTGAATGAGTTTCTTTAATTGAATAGGGTTGGAATTCTTTTGCTCAGGACTGAACCAACTCCACCTAGATAACAGAATGAAACTGTCTTGTTTCCCTCAGGCAGGGTCCCTCACTGAGACAGAGTTGAAGTTTTTCTCTTTCAAGGAGTTTTAGAGTTTTGGGATCCCTTCTTCATTGCAACAGAATCCTTCACCCAGTAACAGCAAAGGGATTTTTTGATCTTCTTTTAACTAGTTGTCTGACTCCTTTACCATCTACTGGATGAGAGCTCCAAAAACTATTGTTGTTGCTACTGATTAGTTGCCCCCAAAACCTACTGATGGCTTCCTGGGCTGCCTACACTGAGATTTTTCCCACTCTCACTCTGGTGCCACAGATCTTTCCTGCTGACATTCTAAGTTGTCTTCGGCTGAAAAATTATTTTACTACATCTTTTTGTGGGTCCTACCACTTCAGAATACATTTTGAGATATTATTGAAAGTTGTTGGGAGGGCTATCTGGAAGAGCTCAAGTGAGTCCCAACCTTTTCTCAACCTTCTTGGCTAAGCTCCAACATGACTGGAGGTTCTGAGAGGAAACAAGCAATTAGAATGAAATGCCAAAGAGGGGAGGCTCCTCAGCAAAGGGCTGAGTGAGCTTTCAGAAAGAAAGTGTTTCTGAGTCATTGTAGAGGAAGTTCAGAAGATTATTAAAATGTAAGTAATCCAAGGCTGTTTTGTTTTTGTATTTTCCTAGTACTTAAGGTTTAATTCATGTTTTCCCCCAAACTATAACACAGTAAGTAGAAGAAGTAGAATTTTAGCAAGTTCTCCAACTCTAGGAACAATGCTCTTTCCTTTATTTCATACTTCTATAATTGTCCCTCCTCTCAATTCCGAGTATTTATTCTGTACCATTAATGGTCTGGATATCACTTTATAGAGTCATAGAATCGCAGAACTGGACAAAACTTTATAGACCATTGTGATGATCTTTTTCTTCTCAAAAAGCAGCCAGGTGATAAAAGTTCAGATCTTTTATTATCTCCAATATATCCCGGTTAGCTTAGAGGCCTATCTCTCTGCTTGGTTCCAAGAGCTCTTGCCGCTTTGTCCTTTGCTTCTGCCTCTGCTTTCTTCAGCCTCCAGAGCTAGTACCAAGTTGAATCTGTCTTGCCTTGAAGAGAGGGCTTCTGGCGTAATTCTGCTGAAATCCCGACTTGTAGCTTCTTCACTCTAAAGAACTTCTTTGACTGGCCCATTGAAGCTCTATTTATGCTAGTGTTCTCTGGCCCAAAGAGCTTCAAGAGAGGTGTGAACTCATTGAACTCCAATGAGTAAAGGTGTGAACACAAGCCTTGTATTAATTAGTTCTACTTAGTACCTTGTTTCAGGTTCTGCCCAAAACATCTTCTTGTAAGATTAGATCAACTCTAATTAGTTAGCAGTTTGTAAGGATTCCAACAGACCATTGAATCCAATCTATAGCTAGCAAACAATTATTTTATAACAACTACAACAGCTTCTGCAACAAGGGCAAGTGGTCAATCTATTACTACTTGAGGAACTGCAGCAGAAGGCAACCGGCTTTTTCCCAAGGTAGTCCATTCCAGGTCATCTTAAATGTTAGGAAATCTTTTCTGACAAACTGAATTTGACTTCTTTACTTTCACTATTACACCCTTAGGTCTCTCTTCTAGGGCTAAACAGAATAAATCTAATAATTGAAGATAAGTCTCGTGTCCTCTCCAAACCTTCTCTTTTCTGAGCTAACCATTCACAACTCCTACAATGAATTCTCACTTGAACCTTATACACTCCTTGTGCCTTAGGGCTCCAATTGGACCTCTAAAGGAATAGGGTAGTTTAACTGCCCACTTATAGTTATGCCAGAAATCCACTAAAGAGTAGTGGAATGATTTGCCTTCCCTCATGAAGATATCAGAAAAATCCACTAATGGTTAATTGGAGGGTTTGTGTCTTCCTGGAAACAGAAGCTAAGCAATATTGTTAGAAGCAAGCCAAGTAATGTTGAAAAGGGGGAGTTTTAAGACCCTGGGATGCAGCAGAAGATGTTGAAATGGGATGTGGGCCTGAGTTTGTATACTTCTGCATTCCTCTGAGAACGGCTTCCGTCCTCTACTATACCTTTCATTATGCAAATCTGACGAGGAAAATGTATACATTAGCAGCCTGAAATAAATAGATTTTTGCACTATTATTGTTAAACTTTACTTGTCACATTGCAATTTCATTCTGCCTTTTTACCAAACTACAGCTGCATGGAGCCCAAAAGAATCCTGCAATCAGCTAACAAGTAGAAGTAATTTTTAACTCCCTCCCCTTTTCCATGGCCTGTTCTTTCCTCAAGCAACCTCCCATCCTCTTTATTTGAAAAAAAAATGTGTGTGTGTGTATATATATATATATATATATATATATATATATATATATATATATATATCTTTTGCACATCCGGCGGAGAGAAAAAGAGAAGAGCCCTGGCAGAGCAGCAGTATAAACTCAACATGAGTCAATAGTGTGATATGGTAGCCAAAAGAAAATATGATCTAAGGCTGAATTAAGAGAGGCAGAGTGTCTAGGACTAAGGAAGTGATGGTTTAATTTTTTACTGTTCTCATCAGGCTACATTTGGAGTATTGTGTTTAACGTGGGGTATCATATTTCAGGAAGGATATTTTTAAATTTACAAATGTCCAAAGGGGTCAGTGAGGATGCTGAAGAGATTCCAGTTCATGTTGTATATGGATCGTTTAAAGGGGATAATTTGCTCAGAGAAAAGTCTAGTGGAGAGTTGTGCTAGCTCTCTTCAGGCATCAGGGGTATTAGGAAGATAATCGTATAAAAAGAGTGATTAGAATTGTTCTAGTTGACTTCTGAGGACAGAATTAGGAGCAGTGGGTAGAATTTGCTGAGAGGCAAATTTAGATTCTGAAAACAAAACTTTCTGATGATAGCTGCCCAGAGTTAGGATGGGCTAACTTGGAGGGGAAAAGTTTCCCCTTCTTGTAAAAGCCTCAAAGGAGAGGGAGATGGCTGCTTTTCAAGAATATTGTGGAATACATAATTGTTTGAGTACTGGTTAGATTAGATCCTTCTATCTCTGAAATCTGTCATTCTCTAAATAGGAATAGAAAACAAAGAGGAGGAATTTCCCATGATTCATGTCATTTGATGATTCCCTTTCTCTTTTTTCTTCTAGGTAAGTTCAGAGCTCAGTTCAGGAGAAAACAAAAACACTTTGGTAAGTACCATTCACTTAAAGTGATTATTTGTCTTCTAATACTTTAACATGCTAGTGGCTCTATGATTTTATTGACCTGAATATCAACAAGGCAAAATGCAACCATGCTTGGCCACCTGTGTAACTCTGGTTCATGTACTCCAATAAGTTCACTAAAGGTCATTCATCCTATATACTAGGATTTTCCTCAGATCCTCTCTACATTGAAAGATAGCAGTGGAACATGTAGGATTTTTTTGATTATTCCTTTCTCTTTGCTTCTAACTGATCCATCATTTTTTTTCAAATTGTGCATTTATTGAATGAAATCCTTCATATTACTTATCTTTTATGAAATCTTATTTATGATGTACTGTAGCTTGTTCTTCTCCACTGAAAACTTTTCATTTGTCCTTTGAGTGTTTCCTAGCTTCTTTACTGATGATAGTGCTCTATAACTTATAGTTTTACAGTACTGAAAATTATCCATTATAAAAAATATGGGCCTCTGTTTCAGGGAAAAACTTGGAGTCCAAAAAAAAAAATTCATTTTTTTCCAAGGCCATACATCACACTCTATTTTCCTCTTCAATTCTAGGCCCAGGTCACTGCATTTAGGTTGCCTATACTAATATTCAAGAATATCACAGGAACAGACATATATGTATAATGATGGATATGCATGGATAAAATTATAGTCTAGATGTAGACATTTTTTATCCATTTAGTTTTTCCTGTGTGGATGATGGAACTTCTATGGTCCACCATTAATCAAAAACTTCCCTTCTAGACTCATTAATTTGTCATTATCTCTCTATAATAAATTGTTTTACCCTCTGCAACTCTTAAAAGTGAGGAAAGTGAAATGATCATCTTAGATTAGTTAATTGTTTAAAGACAGAAAAAGCCTTAAATATTAAATGTTGAAAAACTTCCCTTTAAGTAGTTAATTAATATTTTCACAATTCATACATTGTGAATTAAAAAAAAATGGCAATGAGGTCCAGATAGCAGCAGTGATTTCAAATAGCAGATACCAAAGTCAGATTTCTAATCTTTTTTTTTTTTTTTCTTTGCTTTAGGAACCATATTGAGATATAGTATCTGCCAATAAATATTCGCAATTCAACAATGCTGGAATGAGTGCTGGGAAATTCATATTGTCATCTTGTTTCCACCAATATTCATTGTAACACTGGGTAAACTATTCTTTTTGAGCTTGGTATCTCTATCTATAAAGTCTAAAATCTCTGTTTTACCTATGTGGTGGAAACAATATTTATTAGGGTCTCTGATACATAGGCTGTACTAGTTTTTCCCTGAGTCAATCAAATTGTCCTCAAAAAATAATTTGTTCAAGAGACTAATACTAAAACTGTCGATGAATCTACCTGTTCATGTAGTACAACAGCCCAATGTAGAAGCAGTGTAGAAGCATCTCTTGTCTTGATACATGATGATAAAGAGACATGGTAGGTAACATGGCAAGGAAGATCCCATTAGAGCATGTAGGCAAGATTGAGAGGAAAGGAAATTGTACCCACCAGAGTTTATGTTGTATCTTTATGGAATACCTTTTCCATGTTATTGCTAAGTAAATAATTTTTGTATAAGTATTATGGTCTACTAGTATCTCATGTTCTTTTAACCCTCAGTCTAAATCTGAGGCTTACATCTGGCCTAGTCCAGCTTTGGAGAGCTGTCTTCAGAGACTAGTAGCAATGACTAATAGGAATATCATTTTCCTGGGGCTTAGTTAGCTTTTCACATAGGAACAAAAAATCATATCTGCGTAATAAGTGACATTTAGACTATTGATTTAGGGTATTGATCAATTAATAGTTATGAGTTTTAGTTAATCACTGTAATTAATTTCTGTGAAACTGAGTTGAATTTACTTGTATAGATCTTAGCAGTAGAGCTTGTAAGAGTTTAGCTTCTCTAATTTTAACGATTTCAAACTGGTCCTGTCTCATGAGGGAGATAAGGAAGATAGATGGAAGATGATTCAACCTCGTCAGGAAATGTTTTGCCTAGTACTGGGTCTCTCTGGTATTGAGTAGTATCTGGCAAAGGATTTCACAAGAAGTTGTTAAATTCTGTTTTTTCTCATCCCCATAGATTCTGAAGATCCCACTTCTTGCAAGTCAGTGGGATTAAGCAAAACATATAGCCCACTTTTCCCTTTTTTTATAGATGAATCATAGTCTCTCTCTATTTAGTTTGCATCACTGTACCTTATGTAGTCAGCTTGAATAAGAGTTATTCTAATTAAAAAATGCATTCCTGGCAGCTGAAAAACTTGTAATCTATTGACAATTGCTAGCCTTGGAAATAAATTGATCATGCTAGAACATTGTGCCTCAGTTTCTCTTCATCATATATGTTAATCATTACAAGTAAGGACACAAAACTTCTGGCTGTTTATAATTTGTGAAATATTGAGGTTTTTTGGAGCATCTTGGGTGTTTTTCTGCTTTTTTGATAGTAGCCAGGAATTCATAGGGTTTGAGCAGAAGAAGCCTTATAATATTGTACCTATATATGAGCCTTCTATGCAAAGGAGAGAAGGTTTTGATTTCTTAAGCAATGTGGTTCCAGTATCTACCATTTAGTAAAAAAAAAATTCTTTTTTTAATTTTTATTTTTATTAAAAATTTTATTTTCAAAACATATACATGGACAATTTTTCAACATTAATTCTTGCAAAACCTTGTTTTCTAATTACTTCCCCCTTCTTCCATCACCTCCCCAGATAGTAAGTGATCCAATATATGTTAAACATGGTAGAAATAGATGTTAAATCTAATATATGCATGCCTAAAGTTCAAATATCCTTAAATCCATCCTTTTAGGTAAATAATGTTTTTTTTCTCTAAATAGCACAGTTCCAAAATTTGATCTTGTTGTCAGAGAAGATAGATTTTGGGGGGCTTTCTGCTTTTAATAGAATGGAATTGCTTTTTTAAAAAGCCACTTGTTCCCTGAAAAAAGATGACACTTTAACTGGTCTGTAGATTTGGCATAAGATTAAGAATGCAGAAGATGTCTTATGAGGTCTTACAAGAGATCTTTCCAAATTCCCTTAAATGCTAGTGTCCCACTCCCCATTACCTATTAATTACATTGTTTTCTGCTTTATATCTATCCAAAAATGTCCATGTTGCATCCACACACCTTCCCCCAACTATATGGAAAGTTAATACCTGGGGATGTGCATTGTTTCATTTCTGTCTTTGTATCCCCAGCACTCAGTATGGTATTTGACACATAGTAAACTTATTGAATGACTCACAGTATGGAATTACTATAGAGATTCTATCAAGAAGGAAGATCATATCATTGACATACTATGATACTAGATGAGAGATAATGATTAGACTAAGAAACACATAGTTTTGTAAAGGAACTCTCTTCAAACCCTTCTTTACAAGTTTACTGATGGATTGGCTAAGATGACAGGGAAAAAATAATGATGAATGTTGGAAGGGATGCAGGAAAACTGGGACACTGATGCATTGTTGGTGGAGTTGTGAACAAATCCAACCATTCTGGAGAGCAATCTGGAATTATGCCCAAAAAGTTATCAAACTGTGCATACCCTTTGATCCAGCAGTGCTACTACTGGGCTTATACCCCAAAGAGATACTAAAGAAGGGAAAGGGACCTGTATGTGCCAAAATGTTTGTGGCAGCCCTGTTTGTAGTGGCTAGAAGCTGGAAAATGAATGGATGCCCAACAATTGGAGAATGGCTGGGTAAATTGTGGTATATGAATGTTGTAGAATATTATTGTTCTATAAGGAATGACCAGCAGGATGAATACAGAGAGGCTTGGAGAGACCTGCATGAACTGATGCTAAGTGAGATGAGTAGAACCAGGAGATCATTGTACACTTTGACAATGATATTGTATGAGGATGTATTCTGATGGAAGTGGATTTCTTTGACAAAGAGACCTAACTGAGTTTCAATGGATAAATGATGGACAGAAACAGCTACACCCAAAGAAAGAACACTGGGAAACAAATATGAACTATTTGCATTTTTGATTTTCTTCCCGAATTATTTTTACGTTCTGAATCCAATTCTCCCTGTGCAACAAGAGAACTGTTCGGTTCTGCAAACATATATTGTATCTAGGATATACTGCAACATATCTAACATATATAGGACTGCTTGCCATCTTGGGGAGGGGGTGGAGGGAGGGAGGGGAAAAATCGAAACATAAGCGAGTGCAAGGGATAATGTTGTAAAAAATTACCCTAACATGGATTATGTCAATGTAAAGTTATTATTAAATAAAATAAAATTAAAAAAAAAAACAAGTTTACTGATGGATAGAATCTTACTTGTTTTATCCTAACAAAAAATAAAAATTCATTTCATGTCTTTTAGTGAACCTTTCATCTTTTTTTATCTTCCAACTTTTTGGGAATAGAATCTCAAGGGATATAATCTAATATTTTCCTATTTATAGGAATACTTGTTAAACTGCATCTTGAATGGAATAAAGAATTATATTTTCCATTTATGGGAATCTTTTTAACAGATTAAACATTTGTATTTAGTTAAAATATTCTCCCAAATCCTTATTTGCTAGTCCTCATTACCTATCTCCCATCCTCCAGAAAATAGGTGAAGGAATTGTTTTCCCCTTCGGCATACAGCTGACAAAATGTACTAATTTTTATTCCCTAAATTTAATTCAATTCAACCTCCAATTATTAGGTACCTATTATTTGTATGGTATAATACTAGGATTTGGGAATCTAAAGGAAGGAGAGAAATATTTGGGTAAAGTTCAGTACTCCCACCATCCAGTTCTCCAATTAGAGGAGAGAAAGCAGAGGGAAATAATGTCAATCAAAGTTTAAGTTAGTAAAACAGTGGTGAATTTAGAAGTAATAAGTTTATCCTAGGTGAGGCAGCTTATTCAGTGGAGTTGAAATCAGGTAGAACAGCAAATGCAAAGTGGAAGGCTTATGGAGAATGAATTATCTTTTTTGGGTCTTCTAAAAATCCTGACTAAGGCATTGGAGCAGACAATTATTCTTCCTCCTTATTCTCCAACCTGCTAATCCTACTTTTGAGCATGGAAAATTTGGGCATAGAAATGTCAAAATAAAATTCTATTGATATCTCAATTTTATATCACATGCACACTCTAATGTGTCATGTCTTCCTCCCCACAAAGTCATCCCTTATAATTAAAAATAAATGCATGGGGAAAACAGTAATATATATATGCATATTTCTGTAAAAATCTATCCAAGACAAAGAAAGAAGTCTAACACTGCATGAAGTGTTATGTGGTAGTATAGAATTTTTATCAGAGGAGTGGTCTTACCATGCTGGTCAAAATTGAGGTGGCATTTAATTTGGACTTTGAAGGACAGAGAAGATTTTAAAAACAGAAGTGAAAATTTCAATTCACTTCTTTAGCTTATGGTTCTCTGTTCAGGATGCTCCCATTCAAATGTAAATATGTTATTATCCAGAAGGCTGACCCATTACCTCACTCTGACTAAGACAAGAATGAATGCAGTAAATAATTCCTTCTTTAGTCTAAAAACACTATTTGACTAAGTAGAGATGCACCCTTAGCTAACCAAGAGTCATAGGACTGCTGACCCAGGGTATGTTGCTCCTCCCCACAAAATACATAGTCTCTGAAAAGTTAGAAGACAACAGGAGACCTTTGCCTTTCCAAAATCTGCATCTTTGAAGTTATCTATGAAAAAAAAAGGAAAAGAACAAAATAAGAAAAAAGACAATGCATGACATTGGCAATTGAAATAGTTGGGTTGTACTAAGTGACAGAGTTTAATGAACATTTTCAAGTAAATGTCTGGAACTTTTCAAGGACTTACAATTTGTCCTTATGTTCCTGACCTAAAGTGCTTAGCTTGTTCAAGAAGAAAATTGTGGCAGCCTTTCAATGACAATTCAGGTATGGTGTTTGGCAAATTTTAAAGAGGTAGGGAAATGCTTTTAGATAGTAATTCCATATATAAACCATTGATAATAGTTGGCATATATAATGTTTTATATATAGTTGCTATAATTGCTACTCTGATCCTTACCACCACTCAATGAGGCAAGGGCTAGTATTATTCTCATTTTTCATTTGTGTGATTTAGGCTCAGGTTCATACAGCTACTAAATGTCTGAAGTGAAATTAGAACTCAGGTGTTCTTAATTCTAAGTCCAGTGACCCTAGCTTCCTATCTGCTGCTGACAGAAAGAATTCCATTCTCTGGATTTTGGTTATATTGCTCTCATGCCCTCAATGTTCCTCCTGGCTTTCTTTAAGACCTAGATAAAATCTTACCTTCTACAAGAAATCTATTCCAATTCCCTTAATTCTATTGTTTTCCTTCTCTCTATTATCTCTAGTTTTGAAATATATACATAGTTTGCTCATAGCTGTTTGAATGTTGTCTCCCCCAGTAGACTTTGAACTCCTTGAGAGCAAGGGATGTCTTATACTCTCAGTAAAGGACCTGGCACATAGCAAGCACCTATTAAATGTTTATTGACTGACTGATTACTGTGCTACCTATGTATTAGGAAACATGAGTAAAGGTGGCTAGAAATGTTTTTAAATTTTTTAGATTTAGAGGGATTTCCATTCAGAATCTTAAAGTCAGGGCTGGTTTATAATTCATTCTCCACAAGCCTTCCATTTTGCATTTGCTGTTCTACCTGATTTCAACTCCACTGAATAAGCTGCCTCACCTAGGATAAACTTATTACTTCTAAATTCACCACTGTTTTACTAACTTTAACTTTGATCGACATTATTTCCTTCTGCCTTCTCTCCTCTCATTGGAGAACAGGATGGTGGGAGTACTGAACTTTACCCAAAGCCCTTCTTTATAGAGAATAGAAAATGGACTCAGCCCATGTCACTTTACATCTGTTGCCCTGCCTGGTTTCAATTGCATGGAGATAACACCCCAATTTTGAACCTGCCCACTTTCCTATCTCCTTCCTGGAGATTCTGTCTTCCTTTAGACTGTAAACTCCTTGAATATGAAGATTGTCATTCTTTTTAATTAATTGAATTTCTACTATTTAGCACTGTGCCTGAAACACAGTAGTCACCTAATAAATGTTTATTGGATTATTGGACTGAATTTATTGAGTGCCTATCATATGCCAGTCACATATTCTGAGAAAACAAAGAAAAAAATAATAACACTCTCTCCATACTGAAAGAACAAATAAATGAATGAACAAAACATTTAGGTGCTTACCTTGTGCAAAGTACTACACTAAATGTTCAACATTTTGCTGTTGTTGCTATTCATACATCATTTGTAGTTTTCTAGTCAAAGATACTTGCCCAGTAAGCATCTGAGGTCAGACTTGAACTTATGAAGTTGAGTCTAATTCCAAGTCCAATGCCCTATTAATTGTGCTACCTAGATGTCCTGGACATATAAATAGCAAAATATAATATTTTAAGGAGCATATATAGAATATGGGGAATGTTAATATTTATATATATATATATATATATATTATATATTTAATCAAAATTAATTATAACTAATAATATAACAATTGTGTACTATGATATATAACAGCTTTAATTATAACATGAAAGGCAATGTGACACAGTAGAATGGGTCCTGGATTAAGAGTCAGAGAGTTTGGGTTTGCATTCTTATTTTTTTATTTCTTCTCTATGTGGCTGGGCAAGTTAGGTTACCAAATTTTTCTAGGTCCCAGTTTCCTTCTCTATTAAATAAGGATATTGGATTTGATGGCCAGTAAGATCTCTTCTAGATCTAAATCTATGGTGCTAACTAAATATATACTATGTGCAAAGTTAGACCATTAAATTTCTAGGAAGAGTACTAATAACATGGAGTCAGAGGGAACGAGGAAAGGCCTCAGGTCTGAGGGGAATCTAGGTTGAGTCTTCAGGGCCCTACACTACAAAAGCCATGACTCACATCAAGACAAAACTTGTTTTCTGACATCCAGGACTGCTGCAGTTTTGCTACAGCCAGATTTGTTTCTCATCTATACGAAACACAATTGGTTAATGCCAGACTAGTACCTAGGACAGCGTCTGAGTATTACACAAGAAAAAAAAGATCTATCTGAGTGGAAGTTAATGGCATTTTATGGAGCAGTAGGATAAGTTGGGAGTGGACAACCACACATAAAACTATGTTTCCTTCAGAGAGAAAGTGTGAGGGTTAGGCTGATAGGATTTACTTCATATTCTTGGGTTCTCAAAGCTCACAGCAAAGAGAAGTCCTATAATTACATAGATGGAGAAAAACATGGGCTCCAACAGAAAAAGTGATAGAGTAAACAGGACACAAGACTTAGAGTAAGGAAGACCTAGAGTTGAATCCAAGTTCATGTACTTACTAATTGAGTGACTATAGGCAAGTCACTTAAACAAGTTGAGCTTTTATTTCTTCATCTATAAAATGGTAGGCACGTAGGTGGTTAGAGGTTTGGATTTTGAGTTAAAAATATTGAAGTTCAATTCCAGTCTCAGATACTTTCTAGTTGTGTGACTTTTGGGCAAATCATTTATTCTCTGTCAGCCTTAGTTTTCTCATCTGTAAAATGAAAATAGGAATAGCTCCTACCTTCTAAGTTGTTATAAGGATAAAGTAAGATAACATTTACAAAGTATTGCAAACCTTAGAGTACTACATCAATAATGGTGGTTATTATTATTATTATTATTTACAGATCAACAAGCTGCTTACTGTATATCAGATATTGTGCTATTTTAACAATAAATTAATATTTTAACTATAAGTTCATAAATCTAGAGACAGAAGAGACTTTTCTAAGATCATCTAATCCAGCCTCCTCCTTTTACAGAAAAGGAAACAAATCTAAAGAGACTGAATGAATGAGTGAAGTCATGTATAGTGTAGAGCACAGATAAATTGGAACCTGAGACCTTTCATGCATCTAAAATGCAGTCAAGAATGACTAATAAATACTGAACTAAAAGCTAGGGATACAAAGAAAAATAAATATATAGATTCTGTCTTCAAGGATTGTGCATTTTGATGGATGAGACAACATCTAACCAATCAGCAGACTGTATTTTTATTATTAATGTAATAATAGCGATAGTTATAGTAACAGCAGCAGTAGCAGCAGCAGCAGCGACAGTAGCAACAGCAGCAGCATTATGTATTTAATGTAATAATAACATTTATGTAGTCCTTTAAGATTTGAAATGTTATCCCATTTTATCCTCATAGTAACCCTGGAGAACAGATGCTACTATTATCCCCATTTTACAGATGAAGAAACTGAGGCAGGTCAGAGGCTAAGTGATTTGTCCAGAGTCTCCTTGACCTAGGAAGTATTTGAAGCTAGTTTTGATAACAATAACACCTATCTCTTAGGGTTATTGTAAGGACCCACTGAGATAATATTTGTAAAAAGCATTTAGCCTGGTATCTGACACATGTATATAAATGCTTATTCCCTTCCCCTGGTCAGATTCCAGTTTTAATTACCAGGAAGTTTCCCTCCATCCTCTTGACCTAAAGTCAAGCCAATAACTATTTATTAAGTGCCTAATAAATGCAAGACACTGTGTTAAATACTATGAATAAAAAGCATAATGATAATAAATACTAATAAATAATCTTCACTCTCAAGAAACCTATAGATTAATGAGGGAAATCAGAATTAAATTTCCCTCTGTTCAAAATCCACCTTTGTTTCTAATTTGGCCTTTTGGGGGCAAGCAGAGCAAATTTCATTCCTTTTCAGAAGACAACCCTAAGATACTTGAAGACAGCTTTCATGTTTCTTATAGTTTCTCTTCAGATTAAGCATCCATAGCCCCTTTAATCTTTATGATCTCAAAACCCTGCACATGCCGAAGATTCTGCTCAGAATGCTCTTCACTTCATCAATGTGCTTCTTAAGCATCCAGAACTAAACAGATTGTTGTAAGGGAGTTGACCAGAGTAGAGTACAGTAAAATTTATCCCCGTCCTAATCCTGGGTAATGTCTCTCTTCCTTTCAAGATCATATTAGCTTCCTTGGCTGTCATATCACTATTTACTTATAATGAGGTTAAAGGCTAAGGTCACTTCCATCTTTATCTTTACCTATTAAGAAGTGTGTGTGTGTGTGTGTGTGTTAAAATATCACAGGACTATAGAAAAGTGAGTTATTATTATTCAGTCTCTAGGCATCAAGCATGTGACCCATTTGGTCTCTGGGCCACAGTTCTGAAATTCTTGGCTAAAGTGTTCTTTTCTCATAAGTAGCACACATGAATTAGTAGAGCAGGAGAGCTGAAGCACCTGTCCACTGCTATCTTTATGTAACTAACCACTTCCAGGTTGTCATGCTAATAGGCTTGTTTCACTTATTAATTAATAAAAGAATGAGGTCACTATGCATATAGATTTTTGATTATATGTCTCCTGACATTTGAAAAAATTGGCTGCTTCTAATAAGCTTATAGATTTAAAACTAGAAAGGATCTAAGAGTCATCTAGGCTAAAAAGACTGAGTTATTTTGCAAATGAGAAGCTCCAATACCATTATTTTACAGATAGAGAAACTGAGGCTAGAGAGGTGTGAAGAAGGCATTGGAGCTCAAGTCAGATAGCTAGATAGCTAGATAGATATAGATATAGATATATCACTGCATCCAAAGCATTATTAGATGCTAGATCATGGCTATGGTCATGGATCTAGGTACAATCCCCCTATATGAGCTAATTATCCCTGCTTTGTTCCCTTAGATAGAGCACTAAGCTTGGAATCATGAAGAACTGGCTTTGAAGCCCCACCTCAAGTATTTACCAGCTATATGACTAAGGGCAAGTTACTTGAATTATCTAAACTTATATTTAAACTATCCATCCATGAAATGGACATAATTACAGTCTTTACCTCCCAGAGCTATAGTGAGAGCCAAATGAGATAATGGGTATAAAATCCTTTGCAAACCTTAGAGCCTATAGAATTTACATAGCTTCATATCCATGTCTGCCATTTACTTCCAGGGTGACTTTGGGCAATTCTGTTAATCTCCCAGGACCTCAGTTTCTTCTTTTGTAAAATGAAGTATTTCAATTAAAGATTACCCACTCTGAAGTTCAGTGAGAAGAGCACCTATTCCTTCTTGAGGCAGTCTATTCAACTTTTTGTTGGTCCTAATTATTAAACAGATCTCCCTCCCTTTCATTCTATCTCAACATCAAACCAAATTTATATCTCCATCACTTAGACCCATCTTGCCCAGTTCTGCCCTCTGATGTCTTCTATGGAGTGAATCCCTTTCCCATATAGCAGCTCTTTCAAGCACTTGAAGACTGCTATCCTTTCTCTCTCATCTTTCACTCTGAATCTTTTCTTCTCCACACCACACATCTATATATCATGTATTTGAGACACCATTCTATTTCATTAAATCAGATATTTCCCAGCTTATCATCATCCTTTCTAAACTGAATCAGAAAGACCTGGATATGAATCCTCTCACTGACTAGCTATGAGTTAGGGTCAGAGTTTAGGGTTAGGGTTATTTTAAGTTTCTGAGGTTAATTCCTAAGATCTCTACTTCTTAGGATTTAAATGAGGTAATGTGGACAAAATATTTTTTTTGAATGCAAGAAAGGTTTATTTTACATTCTTGCAAGAATGGCTGCCTAGGTGAATAGACACACCTTTGGGACTCCAAAGGCAGCATTTCATTTTCTATCCTGAAGTACAAGTCCCTCCCCCAATTCCCTATTAATTGGATGTTACAGAAGTTACAAGTCAAGAATCTCCACTCCTCATTACATAGCCAATCCCTGCTCCCAAGATGCTTACATTCTAGAAGGGGGGAGGGTAACAGAGGAAAGCTTAGGGCAAAGAACAAAACAAACTATTTTCAAATCTCAGGCCATCACCCCTGATTATAAAAGTCAGTCTCTGCTCCCAAGGAGCTTACATTCTTTTGGGGGAAGATAAATTCATTTGATTATTCCTTGTTGTCTTTGTAGGTTTCAGTTCTCTGATTTGTTTCATTTCTCCAATTTAGTTTTCATAACTGTGGAAAACAAATATCCATCCATTTTTCACAATTTTTTCCCACCTTTTTTTTTTTAATAATTTGGCTTCACAACCTTTTCAAGCCCCTCAGATTTGACTAATTTTTACATCCCACTTCATAATAAAAGTCTATTAAACTCTGCACAGATCTCCTTAGAAAGGATGGATAATTAATCCTTAAATTCTCTGCTAATTCTTCTGATAGGGCTGTACTAGAAGTGAAACTACTTCCAAATGTAATACATATTCCTCCTCTTCCTACCAATAACCATTCTAAAATCATTCTATTTTCCCATGTACTTCTGCTAGTGGCATCTAACTATTCTATTATTCCTTTCACTGTTTCTCTGATGTAACTTATCCATAATATTTAATCACCAGATTTGTAATGACCCAATCCAGAACTAGATTTCTAGCCTTTAATTCATCAGTTACTATACTTGACTTAATTCTTCCTGATTCAGTTTTCTTTCTTTGTCAAATGCCAAGAAAAAAGGAATAGCCAATTGGGTTGGTGCACAGGTACCCTTTCAGTTCCCAGACAAAGCAGGTTTGAGAGTCCTTTCTCCACAACAGCACCCAAGTTTTGCTTGGAGTATGCTTATCTGAGGAATTGCCAGAACTACCCTCAGTTACATTCCAGACTCGGGTACCTGCCATAGATTTTGGAATCTTTCATCCTGCCATGAAGGCAAACTGATTGATCTCTAGAGGTAAGGGCCTAGTATAAAGCATGTGTGCAAAATATGAATTACATAAAATTCAATTATTATTACTTTCAGGAGATGTAAAGTTCTGTAGTAGATAGAGAGTTGACATTGGGACTACAAATACCTGGGATCAGATCACTTCTAACATACCCAGAATGTCATTTTACTTTTCTAGGCAACTTTCTAAGAAAATAAGTTAAAGAGAGAGTGATGACCTTCACTGATAAGAATATTTTCATCAAGGACTTCCATGAATTAATGAAATCACAGCTCCAAATTTCTTCTCTATCCCTAATATCTTCAAATACCAAGGACAGTCTATTACTAATTTTTTGATTCCCTCCCTCAAGATCACACTTTTTAATTATTCCTCACCACTACTACATTTTCAAGGTGTGTATATGTGTGTGTTTATGTGTATGTGTGTGTGTGTGTGTGTGTGTGTGTGTGTGTGATGAGTCAATAAAATAAATGAATATTTCTCAAAAGTAGGATATACCTGAGCCTCAGGAAATCATCTCCCAGAGGACTCTAAGGCAGAAAGGTCAAAGCTTAGGGATGAGCCTCAGGGAGTCACACGACCAAAAGAACTTGGTCAGTAGTTGCTTCCTTTCCAGTTCATTCAATAAATTTAAAAACCAACAGAAAAGGGGGAGTGTACTTTCATCCTGGTGCTATATATGTACTCTTCTGCCTTCAACATGCTCCCAATCTATTGTGAACTGCTCAGATAGTGTGTTGGCCCTATTTTGCAAGAACTGAATAAAAACTTGTACCTAGAGACACCTCTGAGTAGTCAAATTGGGTAAGAGAGGTTTAATACTCCATCGTGTGTGTGTATGTGTGTGTGTGTGTGTGTGTGTGTGTGTGTTTTTCTACAAGATGTGGGGAATGGTGATTCACAACTGGTGAATATAGTAAATCCTTCTTAGTTCTGGTGGAAAAATTCAAATCCAAACCCCCTCCCCTCTCCACCCCCCTACCCACAAGCAAACTCTTTTGTTCTCCTAACAGCCTCCAGTTGCCATTCCCTTCAAAGGAAGACCAAAAGTATTGAGAATTTGCATCAAACAACTCAAGTCCATCTAGATGCCCTCTAGAAGTTGATATCCTTCAAATAGTGATGGAAAGTGTTCCAGCTGAGAGAAGGACTGCATTTAGGAAACAGGAATATGTAATGGACTGGTATGCGAGACAAGATAGTCAGGATGCTTGCCAAATTTCCCAGCCTCATGATGGCAGAGGGAGCCCATGATGAATTCAGATCATCGGCTTGGCTTAATTAAGATGCAGGTATGTCTCCAGCTTCTGCTCTGTGTCCCCATGACTTCCCTTTGCTCTGGCAATACAGTAGATTAATTTTCTGGGGTTACCACTGTAACTGAGAGACACTCTGTGCTATTCCTGGAGGAAAATCAATACTCGCGTCTTCAGCACAGAGCACCTGTGAATACCTTGCATCTTCAGTTCAGCCACTGGAGAAGGTTCTGACAGCAGCTGCATAGCTAATGGACATCATCCTGGGAGGAAGGGGCGGGGGGAGTCTTGGAATGAAGATGGTATGATAAACCAGTGTTGTCACTGGGAGACAGGTGAAAAGTAAATTAGGAAAATCAGAAAGCCATTTCCTTCATGATTAGCTGCCCTAATGATAATGCTTGTTCCTGGATTTGCACAGTCAAGTTGGATCTATTGGATAGGACACATCTATCAAACTGAAGAATGTTTTGGCAAACTAAGCCCATGGGCAGAATTTTTTCCCCTGTGACTCTCTACTTCACTTTGAATTAAAGAGAAACTTCTAAGGAATTTCAGAAATATTTTGCTCTAAGCTGGGATATTCCATTGCTGGTGAAGTTCTGAGAGAAACTATTAGGGGATTTGGAGATGGCTTCCTCTTTCCCTCTTTCCTTCCCTTCCCTCCCTCCCTCCCTTTTTTCCTTTTTTCCTCCTTCCCTTTCTCCCTCCCTTCTTCCATTCTTTCCTCCCTCTCTCTCCCTTTATTCCTTCATTCCTTCGTTCCTTTGTTCCTGTCTTCCTTTCTTTCTTCCTTCCTTCCTTCCTTCCTTCCTTTCTTTTTTCCTTCTTACCTTCCTTCCTGCCTTCCTTGCTGCCTTTATTCTTCTTTCCTTCCTTCCTTCCTTCCTTCCTTCCTTCCTTCCTTCCTTCCTTCCTCCCTTCCTCCCTTTCTTCCTCTGTTTCTTCCTCCCTTCTTTCCTTCCTTTTGTTTCTTCTTCTCTCTGAATCTCTCCATCTCTGCCTCTCTTTCTCTTTGTCTCTTTGTCTGTCTGTCTCCATCCCTGTCTGTCTCTATCTATCTGTCTCTATCCTTGTCTGTCTCTCTCTTCCATAGCAATGTTTGAAACCATTGACCACTTCATGGAAGAACCAAAATATGCATGCGTGAAACTCAGAAACACAAAATTAAAAAGTTGTAAGGGACTTCAAAAGTCAGCTAGTGCAACCCATACCTGAACAAGAATCTTTTTCATTAAATCCCTGAAAAATAGCCATACATTCTTTGTTTGAAGTTTTCCAGTCAGAGGGAACCCACTACTTCCTGAAAAAAGCCCATATCAATTTTGAACAGTTCACAGAATAACAGTTTAAAAATTAGACCAGTAACCACCTAGTCCAACTTATATTGAAAAGGAATCTTCACCACAATATTGTTCATAAATGGTCTATTTATCTCAGCTCATAAACAACTAGGGGTTGGGGTGGATCTACCACTGCCCAAGATGGCTTCTTCCACATTGGGATGGTAGGATTTTTGTTTGTTTACTTTTGTTTCCTCTTCACATCAAATCTAAATATATTCAAACTGCTAGGCTTTCCCCCATCAAACCTACATTGTCTTCTTTAATATTTCCATCCATTGCTAAGATTTGTTACTTTTTTCATTCATTTTATAACCCTTCAAATATTTGAAGATATCTGTCATACTTACTGTATTCCTTTCTCCAGGAATGGAAATTTTTCTGTTTCAGGTCTTGACTCAACCTGTTATTATCTTGAAACAATTCAGTTAGATGTCTGACTAGCTCAGTCAGTAGGTCCATGAGCCTGTTAATCTGAGGATTATGAATTCAAGTTCCAGGCTGAATGGTTTGACTTTTGAGAGAGAGCATATTATAATGGCTAGACTTGAAATAAAAAAACAAAACAAAACAAAACAAAACTGGGTTTAAATCCATATTTACTTCCTGTGTGACGTAGGGCAATTCATTTAACCTCTCCAAGGCTCAGTTTCCTCATCTGTAAAATGAAAGGACAGGACATGGCAGTCTCTAAGGTTCCTTCCAGCTCTATATCTAAGATCCAGTGGAATAAAACCTGTCCAAATGGGCTTTCTTTGGGAAGTGATAGGTTTTCCTTCATTGAAAGCTTTCATGTAGAGACTTAAAAACCATTTTTTGGATATGTTATAGTAAATATTCTTCCATGTATAGGTTGGACTATATGACCAGTGGGGGCCTTTCTTACTCTGTGTTTGACCATTCTTTGGACTTCAAAAATTTTAAAGCAAAGATTTGACAGGAAATGTATTTCAGTAAAAAGAATGATAGGCTTGGATTCCAAAGTTGTTGGTCCAAATTTGGTTCAAATCCTAATCTTGCCACTCACTACTTGCTTGATTTAAACCAAATCATTTAACACATGGGTATCTCACAGTCCTCTTCAGTGGAATGAATAAATTGGACCAGATGGACTTTAATGTCCTTTTTGATTCTAGATCTATGAATCCAAAAGACAGCTTACTTTTGTCTCATTAAACATTTTAGCTAGCTTTTACAGCATAGTTTGATCGCTTTCTGACTCTCCCTCAGTCACTCCTATCCATATCTTTTTATCTTTGTGGTCTCTTGTCCATGTCATGTGCTCTCATAAATCTTTTCCAGGCAGGGGGATAAAAGATCAAATTGCAGAAGGAGATATATTTTTGGATATGTCCGATATGGGAATTTGTTTAGTTGTAGTTGTATTATTTATATTTGCTATGAATTTTCCCTTCAAGAAGATAGAAAGGAGCAAAAATAAATGTTTGTTAATAGAAAAAATAAGTAAGAAGAATATGCTAGATAGGAAAGAAGAAAAAATATATTTTTAAAATGCATGTAATATATCCAAAATATCAATAAAATAATATTTTATTTTTTTCTCAATAGTATTTTATTTTCCCAGTTACCTGTATAGTTTTCAACATTCATTTTTGTAAGGTTTGTTGAGTTCCTATCCATCACAAGAAAGACCCTCTTCTCAATCTTTCCGTATTCTATGGATACAAACGCATCACCCAAGTTGCTGGCTATTTTCTCTCTCTGACGATATGTTATTAGGTGAATTGAATGCAAATATAGCATTCCTAAAATCTCAAATCCTAATCACTATCTTAATGGTTTCTGTTAAGTGGAAATTTAGACATGGTCAGGGAGAAGGATCACAACTCTGGAATCAGATGTCCTAGATTCAAATGCCATCTTGAACATTTACTAAGCTGTCAGGTGGCATAGTGTATATAGTGTATATAATGCTTTACATGTGTCAGGAGGACCTGGGTTTGAATTTAATTTTAGATATCTACTATGTGAGCCAGGGCAAGTCACTTTACGTCTATCTCCATTTCCCTAACTGTAAAATATGAATAATAATCCTACCTACCTTAAAGGATAGCTTTGAGGATCAAATGAAATGGTTTTTGTTAGCACAGTGCCTGGTACATATAGGCATCTAATAAATACTTGTTCTCTTCCTTCTTTTATGGTTTCTAACATGTGGCAATTTTGGCATGATAAGGTAGAAAGAATACTAGTTCTGAAGTCAGATGTGCTGGGTCCAAATCCTACCTCTGCCATTTCTTAGGCAGCTAGGTAGAATGTTGGATATCAGATATTCTGATTTCAAATACAGACTCACTCATCTTCTCTCAGTCTTAGTTCCCTCATCTCTAAAATGGGAGGTGGTTATAGCACTTATCTACCAGGGTTGTCATGATGATTAAATATGCTAATATTTATAAAGTATTTTGCAAATCTTAAAGTGTAATAGAAATACTATCTTGTTATTATTAATTGTTATTATTAGTATTATTACTAGTTGTGTGTATCCTTAGAAGTTTGTTTAACCTCTCCAGTATTTAATTTGAGAAGGTTTGGTACCATTCAGCTCTATATTCATGATCTCTTAAAATAACTTCATTATTATGTCCTTAATCTATTTTACCTTCACCATGTTTATGGAGTCATGTATCTCACAGATCATCTAGCCTAAATCTTCCTATTTTTTGTTTGCAGAAACAAGGTGAATAAATTTAAATGTTTCAATGCAATAGGGATTCCTTACTGTAACAAGAAGTAGAGTATAAGTCTCCTGACTCCCAGACTAATTTATCTTTCCACTATAATACTAATAACTCACATAATGGAATGCTATGACTTCAAAGGGAACAATGAAAGGGATTGTTTCAGAGAAACTTGAAAGCCTTGCATGCACTGATATGGAATAAGGTAAATAGAGATGAAGGAACAACTTATACAATAACAAGAATACTGCATAGGCAAGCAGACTTAAAAACTCTGATCAATGCATGACCAGTTACAATTTCAGAGGACCAAAGATGAAGCATGCTGCTCAATGCCTGGCAAGGAGGTATAAAAATTGAATTGCAAAATGAGATATATTTTTTCAACTTGTCTGATATAGGAGTTTGTTTTGTGTAGCTGTACTATGCATATTTGTTGGGAATTTTTCCCTTCCCCCTTCTTTTTCATTTGTTTTCACATCAACGAGGTACAAAGGAGCAAAAACAAATGCTTGTCAATTGAAAAAAATAAATTAGGGAGCAGCTAGATGGTGCAGAGGATAGAATAACAGTCCTGAAGTCAGGAGGACCTGAGTTCAAATGTGGTCTCAGACCCTTAACACATCCTAGCCATGTGATCCTGGGCAAATCACTTAGCCCCAATTGCTTCAGGAAAAAAAAAAGAATTTAGAAGAATATATGAAGGATATCTTGCTGGATAGGAGACAGAAACAATATTCTTAAAAATGCATGTAATATATACAAAATACCAATAAAATAATATTTTCCCAATACTATTTTACTTTTCCAATAACATTTATATTTTTCAATTTTCATTTTTGTAAGACTTTGAGTTCCAATTTTTTCTCCTTCCTTCCCTTAGCTCCCCTCTCCCCAAGCAGGAAGCAATTTGATCTAGGTAATACATGTTCAATAATTTTAAACATATTTCCATATTTGTCATGTGAAAAAAATCAGAACAAAAAGGAAACAGAAACATGGGAAAGAAAAAGTAAACAAAAAAGGTAAAAAACATTATGGTTAGATCCTCATTCAGTCTTCATAGCTCTCCTTTTGATGTGCATTGAATTTTCTATCCTAAGTCTACTAGAATTGTTTTGGATTACTGTATGGCTGAGAAGAGGCAAATCTATCACAGTTGATCATCATATAATCTTGTTACTGTGTACATTGTTCTGCTGACTTCACTCAACATCAATTCAATCAAGTCTATCCAGCCTTTTTTGTAATCAGCCTGCTTAACATTTCTTATAGAACCACAATATTCCATTACATTCATATACCACAACTTATTCAACCATTCTCCAGTTGATTGGCATCCACTCAATTTCCATTTCCTTTCCACCAATTGTTGTTGCAAACATTTTTGCACATAAATCCTTTCCCTCTTTTTATGATTTCTTTGGAGTACAGACCCAGTAGTAACACTGCTAGAGCAAAGGGTATATACAGTTTATAGTTCTTTGGGTGTAGTTCCAAATTGCTCTCCAGAATGTCTGGATCAATTAACAATTCCACCAACAATGCATTAGTGTTCCAATTTTCCCACCTCCCCCCAACATTTATCATTATCTTTTCCTGTCATCTTAGCTGATCTGGTAATTGTAAGGTAGTACCTTAGAGTTGTTCTAATTTGTATTTTTGTAATCAATAGTGATTTAGAGCAAAAAATATAAGATTTTAAAAGATTAAAACTAGCCCACATAACTAACTACAATTTAACAGTTTTGATAAATACCTTACATGTATTATATCATTGTATTCTCATAATAAACTGCTGTTGTCAGTTGCATCTGCTTTTTCATGACCCCATATAGGGTTTTTGTGGCAAAACTACTAGGGTTGTTTTCTATTTTTTTCTTCAGTGAATCAAGGCAAACAGAGATAAAATATCTTGTTTAGGTTCACATAACTAGTGAATGTCTGAGGCTAGATTTAGACTCATATCTTCCTAACTCCATATCTGACATTCTACTATTTCACCTAGCTGCCTTATTCAGAGAACTTTGCTTGAAATCCATGTTCTGACACTTACTTATCTGTGTGACCTGAGACAAGTCATCTAAACTTTCTGAGTTTCAGTTTCCTCAAAGGGAAATGATAGAGAGTCCTTCCAAATTTTGATGATGATTGAGTTTATGCTCTTTCTTTAGACCAATTCTAAGTTGGGTAAATGATACATCAAACCAGGACATAGAATTTGCCAGGACTATTTGAAAATGTTGCTCAATAGAAACTTATAAATGTTTGCTTTAGAAATGAGGCATATGTTTCAGAAAGGACTGTGGTTTGCCCTGAATTATGTTTCCCTGTGGTATGGCTGAGCATTATCATATTTTTAATGGAGTGAAGCAGTCATATATACTTGTTTAAGCAGAAATGCTTCTCTCTGTACATTCCTGTGTCATCTTACAGCACCTATTGAATCTTCAAGGAAATGTTTCAAGACTAGGGGAAAACAAATCTTTCAGACTTAAAGAGCTTTGACAACTAACTGCCAAATCAGGAAACATTTTTATATCTGTATCTATTAATGGAGAGCCCTTGTGAGATTCCTGGTAATTGGGTGTTCTTGCCTAGGAGTAGGATAGCATTTCAGCTCAGATCAAGAATACAGGAACAAGAATAGCTCAGTGGTCATGGCCCCAACAATATGTACTTACCTGCCTCTAGGCCCAAATCTCACGGAATGTTACTAAAGCAAGCTTTCCTGGACCTTGGGAGAAATTCAATGGAAAGGTGGGGTGGTTCTTTTAAGAGCCTGATTTTTAAAATCTGTTTATTCAGAACAACAACAACAAAAGATTAGGATTTGTTTTAGAGGTTCTAAGCTCTAGATGTCTTTTCCATAATCCAACTTAATTAATTCAATCCATCAAGCATTTATTAAGCACTTAATGTATGCTGAAAAATAGGAAATAAAGACAAAAAAAGCAGTCCTTGCTTTCAAAGATCTTAGAGCGTACTGTTTTACTTAAGAAGTCTACAAACATATAGTAGACATGTATGTATATATGTAATATCTATATAATAGTATGTAATAATGATTTTCTATCCGTCATCATCTATCCATCTGTGTTTCTATCCATCTACATATCATTTTTCTATCTAATATTTGTGTATATATATATATATATATATATATATGTAAAACTAAAATAGGGAACTAAATAAATTTTATATATACATATATACAATATAGATATGTATATAAATACATATACATACACATATACATATTGTGTGTATAATATACTTCAACATATATATTTATAATATAAATTATAATTATCTCATAATATATCACACTTATCAAAAAAGCATTTTAAAGGAAAAGAAAAAGAGCAAGAAAACCAGCTAAACTGAATGCTATATAAAAAAAGATCTGATCATATATGCCACATTCTATACCTGTGGATTTCCTGTGTCTATAAAAGAATGGAATGCTTCTCATTTCAGTTAAAATGCCATTTTTGATTTTAATAACTTTTCAACATTTATTTTCAATTGTTTTGTGATTATTCTTTCCATCTAAATTGTTATAGTCATTTTGTATATTGCTTTTTTGGCCCAGTTTTTATCATTCTGCATTGAATAATAAAAGTCTTCTCATGATTCTCTTTATTCATTATTTCTTACAGCACAGTAATATTTCTATACTACAACTCTCATTAGCCATTCTCCAATTGATGGAATGACTAATTTGTTTCTAGTTCTTTGCTGCCACAGAAAGTGCTGCTATAAATAATTTGGTGTTTATGAAGATTTTTCCTTATCGATGACCTCTATGAACTTCAGTCATTTTTGAGTCTTTGTTACTCTATCTCTCTCTATCCAGAGATACTGGAGAGCTTTATTTTTTTCTTCACCAGTTCATTTTACAAATGAGGAAACTGACTGAAACAGGATTAAGTGACTTGCCTAGGGTCACACAGTTAGAAAACATCTGAGATCACACTTGAATTCATATTTTCTTTTATTTTTATGCATTCTTTTTTTAAAAAAAAAATAATATCTTTTTATTTCCAAAATATATGCAAAGATAGTTTTCAACTTTCACTCCTGCAAAATCTTGGGTTCCAACTTTTTCTCCCTTCTTTTCCTCCATCTCCTGCCCTACCTAATATGTGTTAAACATGTACAATTCATATATATATATATATATATATATATATATATATATATATTTCTAATTTATCATGTGGCACAAGAAAAATCAAATCAAAAAGGGGAAAAATGAGAAAGAAAATAATCAAAAAAGTGAAAATACTATGTTGTAATCCACATTCAGCCCCCAGAGTCTGCTTTCTGGATGTAAATGGCTCTCTCCATTAAAAGTTGATTGGAATTGGTCTGACACACTTCAGTGCTGAAAAGAGCCACATTCATCAGAATTGATCCATGCATAGTCTTGCTGTTGCCATGTATAATGATCTCCTGGTTCTGCTCATTTCACCTAGCATCATGTCATATAAGTCTCTCCACTTTCCTCTTGGAAATCATCTTGCTAAATGTTTCTTAGAATATTGCATATTTTATGTCATTCCATAACATTCATATACCACAATTTATTCAATCATTCCCCAATTGATGGGAATCCACTCAAACTCAAATTTTCCTGATTCCAGACCTGGACCCTTTATGCACTGTACCACCTAATTGTCTCATACCCTCCTAGAATTATATACTGACTAGAACCTCCTTTCTTAGTTGGCTCTTCTCAAGTCTTAGCTAAAATTTTATCTTCTGGAAGAAGATTTAGAAAGTTTAGAAGAACGTTAATGCATGTCTAATCTTCCCTCTGAAATTACTTTCAATTTCTTCCATTTGAACATAGTTGTCTGCAGGCTGTCTTTCTCCCAATAGAAGAAGAGTGCCTGGAAGTCTAGGACTATGTTCAACTTTCTTTGTATTCTCAGCACTCTGGACAGTACCTGGATCATAGTAAGCACATTGGTTTTTGAATAACTCTTTAAATGGAATAAATATCTATAAACATTTGAAGAATTATTAAAAACACATTTGCCCACAGATGATTATATGTGTATATGTGTGTGTGTGTGTGTGTATATATATATATATATATATATTATATATATATATATATATATATATATATATTTCTAATTTATCATGTGGCACAAGAAAAATCAAATCAAAAAGGGGAAAAATGAGAAAGAAAATAATCAAAAAAGTGAAAATACTATGTTGTAATCCACATTCAGCCCCCAGAGTCTGCTTTCTGGATGTAAATGGCTCTCTCCATTAAAAGTTGATTGGAATTGGTCTGACACACTTCAGTGCTGAAAAGAGCCACATTCATCAGAATTGATCCATGCATAGTCTTGCTGTTGCCATGTATAATGATCTCCTGGTTCTGCTCATTTCACCTAGCATCATGTCATATAAGTCTCTCCACTTTCCTCTTGGAAATCATCTTGCTAAATGTTTCTTAGAATATTGCATATTTTATGTCATTCCATAACATTCATATACCACAATTTATTCAATCATTCCCCAATTGATGGGAATCCACTCAAACTCAAATTTTCCTGATTCCAGACCTGGACCCTTTATGCACTGTACCACCTAATTGTCTCATACCCTCCTAGAATTATATACTGACTAGAACCTCCTTTCTTAGTTGGCTCTTCTCAAGTCTTAGCTAAAATTTTATCTTCTGGAAGAAGATTTAGAAAGTTTAGAAGAACGTTAATGCATGTCTAATCTTCCCTCTGAAATTACTTTCAATTTCTTCCATTTGAACATAGTTGTCTGCAGGCTGTCTTTCTCCCAATAGAAGAAGAGTGCCTGGAAGTCTAGGACTATGTTCAACTTTCTTTGTATTCTCAGCACTCTGGACAGTACCTGGATCATAGTAAGCACATTGGTTTTTGAATAACTCTTTAAATGGAATAAATATCTATAAACATTTGAAGAATTATTAAAAACACATTTGCCCACAGATGATTATATGTGTATATGTGTGTGTGTGTGTATATATATATATATATACACACATATATATATGTATATATATATATGCATTTGTAATTATATAATTTAGAGTTTATGGGGTTGTGAGAAACTTTCTTGTAAAGTTTTTTTTTTCATTTTACAAATGAAAAAGTTGGGGCTCATAGAATTAAATGATTTGTTCATGTTTACACAGGTTATCATAGATTGATATTTAAAAACAGGTTTTCTACTAAAGTTCTGGTGCTCATTTGACTATATCAGGACATTGCCTAATTAATTACTGGACATTTATCTTGCACACAACTTGTATATACTGCATTGTGTAAGTTTTATTTCTTTTCATTGGAGTTAAGTGCCTTGAAGGCAAAGACTATTGTATTTTTTATTTTTTTGTCCCCAGAGAGGCAGTATGATATAGTGGACAGAAAGTCCCAAACTAGAAAGAGCTGGGTTCAAGTATCACCTTTAAGATGTATTGGCTAGAAGAACTTGGGAAAGTCATTTCACTTCTCTAATACCTCCAGGCAAGTGTTAAGTAAAGCAATTACAAAGAAGGTGCCAACCTGCATTGGTAAGGAAATTTTTCTCCCTTCTAAGTTTCTGATTCCAAGAAAACTATAGGTCTAGTTCCTATTTCTATCTCCTGTTGCTTAGCTCATGTGAAAGTACTTAATTAGTGTTGCTCAATTGAATTCAATTGGATTGAAATAGAAATGAAGATGAAACACCTCTGATATGGTGATGGAATTTCATCAAAAAAGGGGATGAGGAGGATTCAATTTATGAAATTTAAACTTGTCTTTCTCTTCTCAACATCTTATCTTACTGAATAAAATCAGTCAAAGTCATAATATAATTTCTGAACTGATTTAATATTTTTTCCATTTACATGTCAAATCCATAGCATAATTAGCACTTTATAGCAGTAATCAAACATTATTATGTGTTTAAGTTTCCTCTTTATGTCCTCAGCATTCATAAAGAGAAGCTCCTGCCATTGTTATCTAGAATTTTGTCTTTTTTTATGTAGAAAGGATTATGGTAGAGTAGAAAGGGCACCTGGTTTGAAATCAGGATATGAATTCAAATATGATTGACCTCAAGTTAATCAGCACAACTATGTGCACTTTAAGTTTTCCCCAATCCCAAATAAGAGCATTTAACTAGATAATCTCAAAGTTTCCTTCCAGCTCTAAATGTTTTTCTACTATTCCCCCTCCACCTCAGTGTTGGTAGAGTAGAAGCAACAATTGTATTATACAAAATTCTTTGATAAAGAAACAAAAAGTAGAGATCATTGGGAAATCTTAGTTAATGAGTCACTAGCAGGAGCAACCATTCAGAGTCCTACTGATATTCTCACCTATTGTCCTTATACAATTCTGTCTTCTTGTACTTCTATTCTATTCTATAATCATAGGGTTATGCAATTAGGGACCTCAAAAGCCAACTACTCCAATCACCTCATTTTACAGATTAGGAAACTGAGGTCCAGAGATATTGCGTAACCTATCCAAAATTATATAGGTAATAATTGTCAAGGATGTGATTCAAATTATTTTTTTTAATGCAGGTCCAGCCATATGAGTACCATACTAAATAAACTCCAGAGGCTTCCTAAATACTCTAGGATCAAATACAATATCCCACTCAGCATCCAAAACCCTTCATAATTTAATCTATCCTACCTTTCAGTATTCTTATACTTCAGTACCTTATATGTAATCTTCAGTACAGTGACACTGGCTTCCTGGCTGATCTTTAACTGTGAAGACCAAGTTAGCACCCTGGATATCTTAGAATCAGCTGGAGTCAGGATAAGCAAAAGTCCTTGGTCTTTATTCTTGGTCTTAGGGGTTGAAGTGAAAGGAATGCACACAGCAATCTCCACACCTCCTTTCTCTTCCTCTCCCGCCAAAAAATAACTCTGCCTTGTCTTACTTCACCCTCTAATCCCTCTTACAATTCTCTGTACACACCAACAGATTGAGCCAGCACAGAATGGTGGGAAGGCCCACCATTTTCCAAGCATATGCTATTAGAGTATTGTCCAATCAGTAATTAGCCTTAAGTGCTCGGTTGTCCAATCCCAGTGCAACAACTCGAGTTTCAGTCCTTTACATTTAACAATAAATTCAATATTTTCCCAGCATAAAACATTCCTTTTTTTAATAGCAACTATCAAGAGAGAACAAGAAGAAGAAAAAGAAGAAGAAGAAGAAGAAGAAGAAGAAGAAGAAGAAGAAGAAGAAGAAGAAGAAGAAGAAGAGAAAGAAGAAAGAGAAGGAGGAAGAGAAAAAGGAGGAGGAGGAGAAGAAGGAGGGGGAGAAGGAGGAGGAGGAAGAAGAAGAGTAAAAGGAAGAAGAGGAGGGGAAGAAAGTAGGATAGTTGGGAGAGAAGAAAGCATTATGATTTTATATAACACTTTAAACTTTGCTAAGGCTTTAAAATGCATTATCTCAGAGGTCCTCCTCTTCCATTTTGTACACAAACCTACATTCTAATATGTTTCTAAAAGTATTTTCATTGTTCTACCATTTTTCCCAAAAATGTAGTGTCAATGAAGCATCATCTTTTTGTCCCCTTGTACATTCTTGTCACATTCAGACACCACCTATTTGTTTTTCTCATTTTTCAGATTGGATTGATGAGACTCACACCTTTATATATTTCCCTTCTTTGATTGATACAACACTTTCATTTCACACTTCATTAAAGTCTTGTTCTTTTTAAATTGTCAAGCCAGACAGCTGGGAGTTGGTCATTTTCCTTCTGGAACTCCTGTAATGGTTAAGAGTTCCAGGAAAGTAGTCTCTTTGCCAGTCCTGAGAGCAGCTGAGGTAACCACAATGGAGCATCCCATCATGCAAAACAGCAATAAGTCAATACAAGAAGTAGGCCTCTTCATCTATTGAGAGAGAGAGACAGAGAGAGAGAGAGAGAGAGAGAGAGAGAGAGAGAGAGAGAGAGAGAGAGAGAGAAAGAGAGAGAGAGAGAAGAAACTGAACTCTTCTGTGTCATTAGTCCTCATCACAATATATTGTTGAGAGGAAGTGCCATCACAAAGAATACTTAATTACGAAACTATTTTCATCTCCCAGACTCAAACTTCGTTAGCCAAAGAGGCTGGCTTCCCTTTGGTTGTATGTTTTTAACCAATAAACCACAATTTTGAAATATTTGCAAACCATCTGGCTCTTGTTTAATTTTAATTAGACAATCTGCAAAAAAATAATTTCTGTTTCTCATAATTAAGTTAAGCATGAGAATAACAGTAACAAAATAGCTCTATATGAGCAAATGGAGTATGCAGGCTCTGCAGTCAGTGAAACCGCCAGAAAGAGTTGCCATTCTTAAGAGATTACATTCTCTGTGTCTTACAATCCCTGGCAGGTGTTAAAAAAGGAAGGGGGAAAAAGATTATATTGCTGGCAGACTAGAAGGGAAATTTTACAATTTGTAAAAAATGTGGTAATTGTAAGAAATTTAAAATTCAAACACTAAGAACTCAGGAGCCAGATGGTCCAAAATAGTTTGTCCTTACATAGTCTAATCTCCTAGCCCATTCTATAAGGCTGAAAATCAGAAACCATCATTAACTTGAAACAATTAAAAATAAAAATAGCTCAGAGGTAAAATACAAAATTCCCTCAAGTGTAACATAACTTTGGGGACAGGACTTTCATTTTTGTCTTTTTATCTTCAGTGTATAACATAGTGTCTGGTTAGTAGTAGACATTTAATAAATATTCATTGAATTAGATTAAATGATGGGCATAAGAGGTAGTATCTCACAGCATTTAAAGCCCTTCTTAATCTAACCCATCCTACTGTTCTGGAATTTGTACACCTTACTCACTAATTGTTTCAAGTTAATGATTTTTTTTTTATTTTGAACCATAAAAAATCTCCATGAGAATACTAACATACTATAAATATTATGGCACTATATGGATGGGGCAGTTTGAGATAATTTAATAGAAAAATATAATTTCCCTACTGCAATCCAGACAGCTCTTCTCCTACTCATTTCCTGGCTTAGGTCCTTGTCCAGATGCATTACCTGTCAACATTACACATAATCATGGACTAATTAGATAAACTGTCTGTGGGAAGACAGCAAGTTTTCTGTTTTGGCTAAAGTAGATGGGGTTAAAGACAGCTTTCTGTTTTTCCCCTAACATATAAATTATAAGGGTAGGGAGAATGTGGGCAAGAAAGACAAAGATCAACAACCTTTCTTCTTATCTATAAAGAACTACAATTATTTTTAGTTTTTTAAAATACTTTTTTAAAATTAAAGGCAAATAAGAAATAAAACAAAATAGAAACAAAAAGACAGAAAAGGAAAATAAAAAAAAAAAACCCAAAACATTGTCATGTGTGCAGCAGGGCATCAGGGAAGAGGAACTTACATTCTAATGGGGTCAAAAGCATGTAAAAACTTAGATATATGCAAAAGATTAAAAGAGAATATGAAAGCCATCTGCAAGGGGAAGAATAAGTAGTTGAGCAGACTGGAGCAGACCTCCTTCAGAAATCAGAATTTAAGCTGAGGAAGTCAGGGAAATCAGGAGCTAAAGGTGAGCAGGTAGCTCATTTGAAAAAAAAAAGCAGGAGATAGCTGATGTAAAGGCTTAGAGAGAGAAAACAGTGTCTTGTTTGAGAGTTAACAAATAGACTAGCACCATCATTTTCTAGAATTACTTTTTCAAGGTGACATCAGGTAAAGTATCTTTTTAAAAAGTTTCATTGACATGTTTTTTCTTTAGAATATAATTCGAAACATTCCTAGATTCTAAGAAACTCCATAAGAGGTCTCTTGTAACAAAATAAAACAATCTACAGTGATCTCATTTGAAAGTGCAGGGAACAATCCCCATCTAAAGCACCCCATCTTCACCTCTCTAGGTTTTACAAGTAGAGTGTTTTTTTGGGGGGCAGTTAGGAATAGAACTATATTTTCTCCCTTTTTTGCCTCTCCCCATCCCACTGGAAAGGAAAGAAAAAGAAGGGAAGAGAAGGGGAGGGACGAAAAGAGAAGAGAAAAGAAGGCAAGAGAAGGGAAAGAAGGGAAGGAACTCCTTATACTAAATATGTGTGGTTAAGTTCTACCTAAATTGATCACTTCTCTGTCAGGAGATAGTCTGTTTCATCATAAGTTCTCTGGAATCATGAAAGGTCATTGTATTGATCAGAGTTCTTACAGCTTTTAAAGTTGTTGTCTTCACATTGTTAATGTTATATGAATTGTTCTCAATTTTCTCATTTGTAAAATGATATAATATTCCTATTTTTTAAGGATGTCATAGACGTACAATAAAATGATGATGATATTGATGGTAACAGCTAGGTTGTGTAGTGGATAGAGTGCTGGTTCTAGAAATCAGAAAAACTTATCTTCTTGAGGTCAAATCTGGCCTCAGACACTATCTATGTGACCCTGGACTTGTAACTTGATTCCATTCGCCTTGATTTCATCACCTGTAAAATGAGCTGGAGAAAGAATTTGCAAACATGTCCAGTACCTTTGCCAAGAAAATCCCAATGAGATCATGGGAAATTAGACACTACTAAATGACTAAACAACAAGAAGAAAAACAATAACTAACATCTATATAGTGCTTACTAAGTGCCACCTGAAGCAGTTGATACAATTAATTATTCATCTGATTCTCACAACAACTTTAGGAAGTGGGTATCATATTATCATATCCACTGTACATATGAAAAAAGTGAGGGAGGCAGTTAGAGTTTTAATGACTTCTTTGGATTATATAGTTAGGAAGCATCTGGGGTTGAATTTGAATTCAAGTCCTTCTGACTCTAAAATTAGTGGTTTTACTAGACTTTGGAGTTAGTAAGTCAGAGTCATATCTGTAACTGATTGTGGGCTATTGTGATGGTCAAATAAGATTGTATTTGTAAATCATTTAGAATAGTGCCTGGCACACAGTGGGTACTTAATAAATGCTTGTTTATTTTATCTTTAGACTTAACACCATTTAATCATTCTAAGACTTAGTTTCCTTATTTGCCAAAGAAGAATATTAACCTATATACTATATAGAGTTATCATGAAGAAAGGGTTTTATGCATAGAGGCTCTTTTTATTGTTGTTTTTGCTACTAGTGTGTTGTTGAACAAAAATGATCTTTGTGAATTTGTCTGTAATGGCATCTAAGAAATTTCAAATTGCAAGAGATATTGCATCATCTCTCAATGTGAATGTTTTCTTCTATATATAAAATGTGGCTTTCATTAAACAGTTCTGGTAACTGATGGGGTAGTCTACCAGCTACAATTTCACATTTTGACAACTCTCTTTACTAGGGAGATTTTTGTTTGTACTACTTTGAGCTCAAATCTGACTCTGCCACTTCTGCTTTACCTATTACTTCTAATTCTGTCTGTTGGGTCAAGCATAAAAAGACCTTATCTCTATTCAATGTGACAGTCTTTTAAACACATGAAGACAGTTATTATTCTCACTCTCTTCACCCCCCAATCTCAAGACTTTCCTAAGACATCTCTTTCCTAGGCTAAAAGATCCCTTTGCTTTGAACAGATTCTAATATTGCATGTCTTGAGGCCATTCAGCATCCTGTTTGACCTCTGGATGCTCTTAAGCATATCAATATCCTTTGTATACTATAGTATTCTGAACTGAATAGAATGCAGTATTGCAGATATGGGCTGCTCATGCGAGACTACAATGGGGCCATCACCTCTATCTTTCTGGATACTAAGCCTCTCTTTGTGGAGCCTATAAACATCTCTCTCTGCATCTCTCTGTCTTTTATTTATGCCTTCTTCTATATTATATGCTTGATTTATTGAACTTGTATACATTCTCCAGTTTTGTATCTAGGAAGATTTTTTTGTTTTGATTTTAGACAAATGATAAACATTTGCTTTCAGTTCTATTAAAGTTCATTCAGTGTTCGAATCTGTTTGGGGATTGTGATGGGATTGTGATTATCAATCAAGTTGCCAACTTTGAGTCATCTTCATAGTTGTTCCATATGCCATTTTTGCATCCAACTCAATAATTACTAAAATGTTTAAAGAGAACAGGTGTAAGGACATGTTCATGGGAGTTTTCCACTAGAGACCTCATCCCTCATCCCCAAGTGACATTGATTTTTTTTAATGACTATTATTTTTTGCCTCAAGTCATTCAACCACTTCTGAATATATTTAATAGTGCTATGATCTAACTCATATCTTTCAATTTTTCTTATAATAATAGCATGAAGGGATTTTGTTCATTGCTTCATGTTCTTTCAAAGATTCCTGATTGTGGCTCAGAAATCATATCTGCTCTGTTCTTTCAGTTAGCTGAGATAGAGCTCATTTGGGCCACTGAATATGAATTCTTCAATAGTAGCTAGGTGTGCTCTTTCTATCCCCTTACTTATGCTGAGTTTCACCTCCCTATTAGCTGTTTTTGTTCTCTTCTTTCCATTTCAAATATTTTTTCTCATTGGCAGAAAAAATAAAAACCTTCAGAACCAAAGTTGGAGCTGAACATGTATGCAATTTCTCTTTTACCAATTATAATCTTGTTCACCCCATACAATATCTCCATTCCTCCTTTGTTCCTCTTCTTTTCTCCTATACGATTGTTAAAAATAACCCAAAGAACTTTTTTCATTACTGAATTTTTTTAAGCTCATGCAAACGTGACTTGTCTAATGAAAGCCTTCTGGGCTATCTTTTTTATCTTTCTGGACAAAGTGCTCTTTTGCAATCGACAATCAATACACCTAGCAATTGAATACATACATACACATGTATTGTATATTTTCATGTATATAAATACATCATACATACATACATACATACATCTCTCAGTGAATTAAGTTAATAAGACATAGGTGATTTTCTTTAGAAATCATTTCCAAAATCTTTTATTTCTTTTGTCATGTTTTCATTCAAAGTGCCCTTGGCCATTCAAATGATGATTTTATAGATAACATAAATAATAATATAGTTAACATTGCTATAGTAATTTCAGGTTTGCATGGTATTCTTTTTCACTCCATACCTGGCATGACTTCTCACTCTATGGACATCTTTCTCCACCCATACTCCAGAAGATTTCTCATCCCAAAGATATCCCTGTAGCCTCATCCTCTAATTGGTTGGTTCCTCCCAAAGTTATTTCTTCAAGTCATATTCATTCATTCCCATTTCTCCTAAATCTATTTCTGAGTCTCCAAATTTCTTCCTCTACCCTATCCCTATGTAGATACCACCCTCGTTCTGAGCTTTTGTGTTATTTTTTGCCCATTAGATTGTAGACATTTCCAGGGCAGGAATTCTCATCCATCTTTTTCTTATATTTGAATTCTAGTACTTCACATATATTAATGAATGTTTGTTGGCTCCACATTGCATGTTTTATCTCATTTTGTCCTTATTATTATCTACATTTTATTGAGGCACAGAGAAGTTAATTGGCTTGCCCAAGAAAACACAGCTAGTAAGCTTCTGAGGTAAGATCTAAATTCCTAATCTTTTTGACTACAAGTCCAGTTCTTTATTTGAGCCACCTAGTTTCTTTTGAAAGCAGTATGGACTTTCAAAGCTGGGAAGAGTCATAGATTGCTTCTTGTGCAATCTGTACTTAAGTAGGAACTTTCTATTCCACATTCCTTAAAAATGGTTGTCCAGCCCCCAACTAAGGAGAATAGCACTTCTAACCACTACTATACGATCTAGAACACCATCCCACAGTGTGGCTATGGAGATGTTGTTCTGTGGAGCTATATCTAGAAGGGGGTGATTAGCCCTATAAAACATAATCAAAAGGATACTAATAGCACTAGGGACAACTAGGTGGTTCAGTGGATAGAATTCCAAGCCTGAAGTCAAGAAAACTTATCTTTCTAAATTCAAATCTGGCCTCAGACATTTACTGGTTATATGACTCTAGCCTCAGTTTCCTCATCTGTAAATTGAGCTGAAGGAGGAAATGGCAAACCAATCCAGCATCTTTGCCAAGAAAACCATAAATTGTGCAAAAATGACTAAATAGCAAAAACCATAGCATTAGTAGTCTTTTACTAGTATTGAAACAACTGAATCTAGCAGTCTTATTCTCAAGAATAATCTGTTAAAATAAGATGTTTTGTTGCTCCTATTTCAGTCTTCCACCTACAGTACCTGAGATAAATTTCCTGTCTCCTCCCAATTGGTGACATCACTTTAGATTGTTGTGGAGCCTTTGCCACCATACACATTCCTTTTAACTTCCTTTGTTTTACTGAGCAATTTGTTGAATATATTTCATTCTTTACGAATCAAATGAAATTGGGTGAAGACATTGCTGGTTATAACACCTTTTTTATTGGATGTAGAAATTGCTAGTTATAATGCCCTTCGTCTGTCCTCTAGGAAAAGGGAATATTAAAGCTTAGCAAAAAAGGAGGCCCCTCTTTGAATTTTCTTCCTTATTTTCTATCTGATTTACTCACACTATATAGTTCTAGTTTTGTTCTTTGTTTTTATATTTGCTTCTCAGTTGGCCTGTGAATTGAGATTCAGATAACATAATTTATAATCCAAATAAAACTTACTAATAATAGTTAACATTTACATATCACCTATTATATGCAAAGAATCGTTGTTAAATGCTTTATAATTATTATTTCATTTAATCCTTACAAGAATCCTGGGAAGTAGATGCTACTATTATTCCCATTTTACAGATGAGGAAACTGAGGCAATAGTGGTTAAGTAATTTGTTCAAGGTCACCCAGGTAGTAACTGTCTGAGATGGGATTTGAACTCAGGTTTTGATTTGAACTCAGGTTTTCTTGACACTAGGACAGGCTCTCTATTCACTGTTCTAGTTAACCTAGGACAACAATGTTTGTTCCTCACGCCTTCCAAGAGATAAGGCCCAAAGTCAAGGTAGTGCAGAAAAGGCAGTGGCTCACCTGATATCTCCCAAGTTTCTATCTAAACAATTCTAAATCATGCCTCAAGAATGGTGAAGAAGCAGAATTCACAAAAGAATGAGGTAAAACAATTTTCCAGTCCAAGACAACTTAGATTGGCAGGCACTGAGGTAAGAGTAGAGTACAATCCAGAAGAGAATGGGCCAGCACAGACTGGGCCCCAGTAAACTAGCAGAAAGCCTTGGGGGGAGGCAATTGAATTATCATCATCATTAACAGCAGCAACAGCAGCAGCAGCATTAGTTTTTTAGAGATCTCTAAATACAAATGGCAAGGGAGTCAGACAACTGGTTAAAAGGAGATTACAGTGATTCTTTTGCAGGCACTAGAAATCGGTTGCATTGCCTACACAGGGATGTAGCTTAAATTCCTTGATGTAGTGATGACATTTGGGTCCTGTTAGAGAACAAAAGACAATCAACTGAAAAGATTTTTCTATGTATTTATTTAACCAATATTAATTTAGAGCATTTACTCATATGACTATATATAGCTTTGATTGCTTCATCTGAAAATTGCTTGCTCAATGATTTATGATTTGCCAATTGGATTTGTCAAATGATATATCAATTGGAAAATGAATCTTATTTTTACAAGTTTTTATCAATTCTTAGAGAAACTTATTATAGATTTTTTTCAGTTATGCTTACTATGAATTTCCCTTTCTCTATATTTCCCCCTGTTTGTCATACCATGTCTCTTTGTTAATGTAGAAGCTACTAAAACTTGTGCTATCCTTATTGTGGCTCCATGGTATTGAATTGTTTCTTTCTGATTATTTGCATTATTTTCTTCTGGGAATTCTGGAATTTGGTTATAGGATTCCTGGAAGTTTTCATTTTAGGATTTTTTTCAGAAGGTAATTGGTACATTCCTTAAATTTTTATTTTATTCTTTGCTTTTAGAATAGCATGGCAGTTTTCCTTGATAACTTCTTTCTTTCTTTCTATCTTTCTTTTGCTTTTTATCTTCAAAATATTTGCATAGATGGTTTTCGATATTCACCCTTGCAAAATCGTGTGTTCCAATTTCTTCTCCCTCCTTTCCTCCATTCTCCTCCTTAGACAGCAAGCAATTCAATGTATGTTAAATAGTGAAATTCTTCTATACATATTTCCACAATTATGCTGCATGAGAAAAATCAGATCAAAAAGGAAGGAAAATAAGAAATAAAACAAAAAGAAAGCAAACAACAAAAAATATGAAAATAATATATTATCATTCATATTCGGTCTCCACAATCCTTTTTTCAAGTGCAAATGACTCTCTCCATCACACGTCTATTGAAATTGGCCTGAATCACTGTTGAAAAGAGGGACAGAGTGACTTATCAAAATTGATCATCACATAATCTTGCTATTGCTCTTGCTTCTACTCACTTCACTTAGCAACAGTTTATATAAGTCTTTCTGGGATTTTTCTGAAATCATCCTGCTGATCATTTCTTATAGAACAATAATATTTCATCACATCCACATACCATAACTTAGTTAGCCAACTGATGGGCATCCACTCATTTTCTACTTTCTTGCTACAACAAACATTTTTGCATATGTGGGTCCTTTCCTCTTTTTTATGATTTTTTTGGGATACAAGAACAGTGGAGACACTGCTGGATTAAAGGGTATGCACAGTTTTATAGTCCTTTGGGCATAGTTCCCTATTGCTCTCCAGAATGGTTGGATCAGTTCACAAGTCCATCAACAATGCATTAATGTCCCAATTTTCCCACATCCCCTCCAACATTCATCATTATCTTTTTCTGTCATTTTAGCCAATCTGAAATGTGTATAGTGGTGCCAGAGCTGTCTTAATTTGCATTTCTCTGATCAATAGTGATTAGGGTATTTTTTCATATGACTAGAGATGGTTTCTATTTTTTCATATGAAAATTGTTCTTATCCTTTGACAATTTATTAATTGGAGAATGGCTTGTATTCTTATAGATTTGAGTCAATTCTATATGTATTTTAGAACTGGCGGTATATAGAAATGCTGATGATGTATGTGGATTTATTTTGTGTCCTGCAACTTTGTTATTATTGGGAGGGGTTCTAGTTTATCTGGATTACATATGCTGCTTGCTGATTGTTTTAAATAGATATTATTTTTTATTTAAGGAAAATTTCATTTATTCCTATGATCTCTAATGTTTTTAATAGGAATGAGTGTTGAATTTTCTCAAATATTTTTTCTGCATCTTTGAGATAAACACATAGTTTCTGTTAGTTTGGTTATTGTCAATTATGCTAATAGTTTTCCTAATATTGAACCAATTCTGCATTCCTGGTATAAATTCTACTTGGTCATAGTGTATTATCCTGGGAATGACTTGCTGTAATCTCTTTGCTAATGTTTTACTCAAGATTTTTGCCTCAATATTCATTTGGGAAATTGGTCTATAAAATATTTTCTCTGTTTTTATCCAAACTGGTTTAATTACCCGCACTATATCTCTGTCCTAAAAGGAATTTGGTAAGACTCCTTCTTTCCCTATTTTTTCCAATGCTTTGCATAGTATTGGAATTAGTTGTTATTTAAATGTTTGGTAGAATTCACATGTAAATCCATCTGGCCCTGGAGATTTTTTCTTTGGAAGTTGATTAATAGCTTGTTCAATTGTTTTTTTTTTTTTTTTTTTCTAAAATAGGACTATTTAAGTAATTTATTTTCTCCTCTGTTAATCTGACCAATCTATATTTTTGAAAGTATTCCTCCATTTCACTTAGATTATCAGATTTATTGGCTTTCACTTGGACAAAATAGCTCCTAATTATTGCTTTAATTTCCTCTTCCTTGGTGGAAAGTTCAGCCTTTTCAATTTTGATACTAGCAATTTGATTTTATTTTCTTTTTCTAATCAAATCAACTAAATGTTTATCTATTTTGTCGTGTTTTTCATGAAGCCAACTGTTCATTTTGTTTATTAAATCAATAGTTTTTTATACATTCAATTTTATTAATTTCCCCTTTTATTTTCAGAATTTCATATTTGGTATTTAATTGGGGGGGGTTAATTTGTTCTTTGTCCTTTTTTAGTTGCATGTCTATTTCATTAATCTTCTCTTTCTCTATTTTATGTAAATAACCATCTGGAGATATAAATTTTCCCCTAAGATCTACTTTAGCTGCATCTCATAAATTTTGTTATATTCTCCCATTATTGTCATTGTATTTGTGTCTATGATTTGTTATTTCACCCACTTGTTATTTAGGGATAGATCATTTAGTTTTCAATTAATTTTTGTTCTATTTTATGACATGTAATTTTTATTACACCATGATCTGAAAAAAATGCATTTACTATTTCTGCCTTTCTTCATTTAATGTTGAGGTTTTTATGCCCTAACATGTGGTCAATTTTTGCATATTTTACATCTACGGCTAAGAAAAAAGTATAATCCTTCCTGTCCCCATTAAATTTCCTCCAAAGATCTATTATACCTAACTTTTATAAAATTTTATTTACCTCCTTAGCTTCTTTCTTATTTATTTTGTGTTTCATTTTATCTAATTCAGATAGAGCATGGTTGAAATCCCCTACTACAATTTTTGCTGTCTTTTTCTTCTTGCAATTTTCTTAACCTCTCATCTAGGAATTTAGATGCTATGTCACTTGGTGCATATATGTTTAGTATTGATATTACATCATTATCAATGGTTCCCTTTAACAAAATGTAATTTATTTCCTTATCTTTTTTAATAGATCTATTTTTTGCTTTTGTTTGATCTCAGATCAGGGTCACTACTCCTGCTTTTTTTTTTTTTTTAAACTTCAACTGAAGCATAATAGATTCTGCTCTAGCCTTTTCATCTTCATTCTGTATTTATCACTCTGCTTTAAATGGTGTTTCTTGTAAAACATTTTACAAGATTCTGGCTTTTAATCCAGTCTGCTATCTGGTTCAATTTTATGGGACTGTTAATTATATTTATATTCGCAGTCATAATTATTAATTCTATTTCCTGCCATCTTATTTTTGTCAAATTATACTTTTCTCTTTCTTTTTCCCCTTTCGCGCCTCCTGAAGTTTTGCTTCTGACTACCACTTTCCTCAGTCAACTCTTCCTTTGTAAAGATTCTCCCCTTTTCTTTTCACTTTTCCCTCCTACTTCCCTATAGCATAAGGGAAGTTTCTCTATAAAATTAAACATATCTATATTCTCTAGTTGAGCCAAATTCAATGAGATTAAGATTCTCCCAATCTTTGTTGCCTCTTCATGTGATATAATTTACTCCATTTAACCTCCCTTTCCCTCTTCTTTCAATACAATTCACTTTCCACTTCGTTTCTTTTTTATATCATCACAAAAAGGTCAAATTATATGTACAACCTCAAAGTATATCCCTAACAAAAATACAATTTTTCACGAGTTAAACATAGTTTTCCCATAGAGGAATGTAAACTTTTTAACCTTTAAAAAGCAGTTTTTTAAAAATCCTTTTCCCCTTTTGATGTTTATCTTGACATCTGTATTTGAAGATCAAATTTTCTGTTCAACTCTGGCCTTTTCATTAAAAATAAATGAAATTTCCCTATTTCATTGAATGTCTATCTTTTCTCCTGAAAGATAATGTTTAATCTTGCTGGATAGTTGATTCTTGGCTGGACTACAAACTCCTTTGTCCTCTGGAATACCATATTCTAAGTCCTTCTAGCCATTAAAGTGGAAGCTTCTAGGTCTGTTGTGGCTCCTCATTATATTTGGATTGTTTCTTTCTGAATGCTTGCAGTATTTTCTCTTGATCTGATAATTCTGAAATTTGGCTGCGATATTTCTTGGAGTTTTCATTTTGGGGTCTCTTTCAAGTCTTTCTTTCAGCAGGTGATTGGTAGATTCTTTCAATGGTTGGTTTACCTTCTGGTTCTAGGATATCAGGGAAGTTTTCCTTGATGTTGTTTCCTTGAAAAATGTTGTCCAGGATCTTTTTTATCTTGATTTTCAGGTAATCCTTTATTTGTTAGATTGTCTCCTCATCTTTTCCCAGGTCAGCTGTTTTTCTGATAAGATATTTTACATTTTCTTATATTTTTAAAATTTTATTTTATTTTATTTTTTTGACTGATTCTTAATGTTTTTCTTTTCTTTTCTTTTCTCTTCTTTTTTACTTAGGTTATTGGGGTTAAGTGACTTGCCCAGGGTCATGCAGCTAATAAATCTGAGGCAGGATTTGAACTCAGGTTCTCCTGACTTCAGAGCCTGTGCTCTATCCACTGTGCTATTTTGCTGCCCCTGTTTGACTGATTCTTGATGTCTCCTTAAGTCATTCACTTCCATTTCTTCAATTCTAATTTTTAGTGAATTATTTTCTTCAGTTAGCTGTTTATCTGCTTTTGCATTTGACCAATTGAACTTTTAAATGAATTGTTTTGTTCACTGGATTTTTTTCTGATTTCATCAATTCTATTTTTTTAAGGAAGTTCTCCTTTTCCATTTCACCAATTTTCTTTTTAAAGGGGTTGTTTTTTTTTCCACTTTGCCAAATCTGTTTTTAGAGTTGCATTCTTTTTGCAAATCTAATCTAATCAAATCTAATTTTAAGGAGTTTTCTTCAGATAATCTCTGTGTTTCCTTTTCCAAACTTTTCTGTAAAGCTTTCATTTCCTTTACCCATTTTTCTTCTAACTTCCTTTTAAGATCCTTTTTGAATTCTTCTAAGAGAGCCTTTTGAGTTGGAGACCAGTTCTTATCAACCTTTAAGGCTCCATATAGAAACATTTTGCCTTTAGTGTCCTCAAGGTTTGAGGTCTTTTCTTCTGACACAGATAGCTTTTTTGGAGATAACAAAGTCAGTCTCCTGGTCAATTGGCTTCTGAATGAGGACAGAGTAGCCAATGCTCTCATATTTTGGCTGAAACTTCTCAGTAGATTTTCCTAGATTGTAGAAGCTTTTCGATTCCTGTGCTGGGCCTGTGCTGGGCCACTTTCCCTTTGCCCAATTGTTACAGACCTTTCCTTAAGTTCTTTCAAAATATCTTCTGCTGGCAATTTGTTCTGCTACTCCAAAACCTGTTCAGAGGCTTGATCTTCTGTTGATCTGAGGGAAGCCAGGAAGAGTTGAAATCAAAACCTGTCAACTCTCCACCATCTTGGCTCTGCTTCCCCTCCCCCTCTCCCATCAAAATCTTTCAATTCTTGAAAGATAATATCCAGACTTTTTTTCTTTATCATAAGTTTTAGATAGACCAATAGTTATTAAATTATCTTTCCTGCATCTATTTTCCAGATCAGTTATTTTTCCAATGAAATATTTCATATTTTTTCATTCTTTTGATTTAGTTGATTATTTCTTGATGTTTCAAAAAGTCATCAGCTTTCACTTGCCCAATTCTAATTTTTAAGGGATTATTTTCTTCAGTAAGTTTTTGTTCCTTTCCATTTGGCCAATTCTGGTTTTTAAGGTATTGTTTTCTTTAGTACTTTTTTATATGCTTCCTTTACCAAAATGTTCTTTTCCCCTTATTTTCTTGCATCTCTCTCATTTTTTCCCATGATGTTTCCTTTCATTCATTTTATTTTAAAGTCCTTTTAGGACTCTTCAGCAGTTCTTTTTGGACCTGAGAACAATTTATACACAGACACACAGACACACACACACACACACACACACTTTTTTGACTTTGGATAAAACAGTTTTGGTTTTGTTATTTTCTTCTAAATTTATGTTTTAATATTCCCTGCCATCATAATAACTTTCTATAGTCAGATTTTTTGGGGGTTGCTGTTTGCTCATTTTCTCAGCCTATTTCTTGAATTTAAACTCTACGTTAAAGTGGGGCCCTATTCTTGGGAAGGAAGGAATACTTTCCCAAGCTTTATGTCTTTCTTAGATGATGGTCTCAGTACTAGATTTGAGAGTATGTAAATTTTCATTTCTTCCAAGTTAGTATTATCTAAGAGGATATATGTTTATCTCTCTTCTACCCTGTGCTCTGTTTTGCTAGTGATCACAGGCACTCTTCTCCTCCCATGTTCATGAGTTAACCCTTGGGTTGTGACCCAGGACTTTGAGCTCATTACTTTGTGTGTGTCTGCCAAAGGACCTCTGTAGTATCTTTCTAACCAGTTTTCTGGCTCCCTTGCTATCTATAATCTGAGAACTCCCAAAACTGATGCTATTGCTGCTAATGATGATGATTCAGTTACCCCCAAGGCTTGCAGCTGATTTTTTGGGGTTCATCCTGTGCTAGACTTGCTCCACTCTCACCCCAGGGCAACAGATCTTATGAGTTAATCTTCTAAGTTGTCTTGAGCAGAAAAATTATTTCACCTATTTCTTTTGTGAATCCTGCCACTCCAGAATTTGTTTTAAGATAGTATTTAAAGTTAAGGTACCATCCCATACCTCAGATTGGATAATATGAAAGAAAAGAAAAATGACTTGGGAAATGACAGAATGATCATAAAACCATATTTGAGTTCACAATTGAAACTTCTTTAAAATCTTGTATGATTGTTAGTGAAGAATATAGCTTAACATTAGAATCTCTCCTATGCTCCTATTTTCAAAATCATAGACTTACAGATTTACAAATGGAAGTGATTTTTGAAGTCATCTTTCTCCTTACAGTTGAGGAAATTGAGGACCAGAGAAAGCAAATGACTTCCCCAAGATCACATGGTAAGCAAATAGTCTGCTATTTCTGAAATCCTGAAAAAGGATTTCAATTTGAGTCCTTTCCTGCTTCCAATTCCAAACATTCAGGATCATTTAGTCCAACCCATATCTGACCTAAAATTCCATCTTCAACAACTTTAAAAAATGATGTTCCTTTTCTTTTCTTTTTTTTTTAAAGAAATCTCTTCAAGGTAATTCCACTGTTCTCTTTCTTATATTATCTAGGAAGTCTATTCTACTTTTGCAAAGCTCTAAATTTATAAATAGATACATGAACATCTTTTACATATGTGTACATATCCATATTATGTATTTAGATGTCATGTATTTATTAATATGTACATACATGTGCACAAATACATATATTCTTAAATCAACTCTAAATTTGCCTTTCTGAAGCTTTCAATCATTGTTCCTAGTTTAACCCTTTGGGACCAAGTAGCAATTTCTGTCGAGAATTTCTATAATCCACATCCCAACCCATTCATTTGGCCCTTACAGCTGATCTAGCATTTCTATAAGCTTCTTATAAGCACTTCTATAAGCTTCCTATAAATACACTTTATATATATTATCTTCTGTTAACTTTTCATCTATGCTTATTTGTAGACCAGGAAGCTCTCTTAGGGTGAGGACATGGTTTTATTCATTTCCGTGTCCATCTCAGGGTCTATGATAGAATCTTCTGCATAATAAATATTTCTCAGTGATTGAGGGAAAATGAATGGTGAAATGGAAATAAAGCATTGAAAGCAAGGTATAGAGCTATACATACATCTGGATAATCTAGAAACTCCTTTTCTTGAATCACATAAAAATATTGACTGGATCATAACTTGAAAGATGAGAGGAATCTTAGAGGTCTTAAAGATGAATTTTCTGGTTTTTACAGATGAGAAAACTGAGACCCAGAGAGATTAAGCGACTTACCTCAAGTTCTCCAGTTGTAAGTAGCAGAGCCCTCTGTCTCCACATCCAGAGTTCTTTCCAATAGGACATATTGTCATAATATGCGTATTTTACATATGGTATTAAAACAATGGAAAGAATCACTAGTTACTATGTATATTTTGATGTTCTTGAGTTGTTGTCAGTTTTTTCTGACTCTTTGTGACCCCATTTGGAGTTTCTTGGCAAAGATATGAAAGGGATTTGCCATTTCCTTCTCTAGCACATTTTGCATATGAGGAGACTGACACAGACAGGGTTAAATGATTTATCAGGTTTACACAATTAGTAATATGTGAGACGACATTTGTACTCAAGAAGGTGTTTTCCTGACTCCAAGCCCAGAACACTGTGCACTATGGCATCACTTAGCATCTCTCTCTCTCTCTCTCTCTCTCTCTCTCTCTCTCTCTCTCTCTCTCTCTCTCCCTTCCTCTCTCCCTTCTACTTCTCTCTCTCTCTCTCTCTGAAACTTATAAGTAATAATGTGTACTAGAGTGCTTCTGCTCATTGTAAACCCTTGATAAATGTGGTCAGATATATAATGGGCAGGAATTTCAATTTCTATTATAAAATCTACCATCACTCACCAACTCCAACTTGCAATGATTTAGTGAATACAGCCAAAGTAAATGTTCAAAAAAAGTACTTTATCAAATCCTGGCACCATAGCTGATTCTTTCTTAATTCAACTCAATACAACAAGCATTTATTCAAGTACTTGACCAAAGTAAGTTCCAGTGCTAGCCATTGAACATACAAAGAAACCAAAATCCAGATAATCCCTGGCTTCAAGGAGTTTTCAGTATCCATACATATAAGTGAATACAAAATAATTTCAAATAAAGAAAAAAATGACCAGAGGAGAGGATCAGGAAGGACCTTGTGTAAAGGGTGGCCCCTCAGCTGTACACCATGTGCTTAAAGTACATGTAAGCATGAGACAGAAACAGTCAGCAGCAGCACCCCCTCTCCCCCAAGTAATTGCTGTACAAGGTATTTGCTTGTATAATAAGGGTAAAATGCTCAGCATGGGGAATAATGTTTGCAAGTCTTGGTTTTCAAGCCTTTTATCACCAGCTCAGTAACTTTCCTTCTCTTGGGTAATCGTTTACAGTCATTACACCCTTACCAGGCTGCTATCTAAGTGGCAAAGCCAGCTGCCACCTGGAGTGGACTTCAGAGGGTTGGATTTATTTGCCTGAAAGATGTGCTGATGAGAAGAGAAGACCCTTGCCAATATCCAGTTTCTCTGCTGGATGATCCTATTTGGCAAACAGCATCTCTCTTTTGACTTGGGTCTTGTTGCAGAGCTCTGGTGGGGGTAATAAAAGGAATCTGAGTATGAGAAACAAACTCTGCTATACTGAGAAGAGAGTTGCCACAGTGAATTACTTGTTACTAGATGACTAAGACTATATAAAACAGGGGGGTTTGCAGATACTGACACAGGGATAAGGGGAACAAACTATTTGGCCTTTGAGAAAACTCCAACTATTTTAAAGACCTAACCAATGGTGCCTTATCTTATGCCATTTATAGGAATGTGTTGAAATCAGTTCAAACTGTCTTGGGAGAGATGATTGTCAAATTTTCAATAATAAAATTTATACCTTGGAAACTAGCAAATTCTGCAAAGCATGACTTGATTTATTGTTTTGTTTACTATCAGATTTAAGAATGTGACGGAAAAATATCAATGTAAATTAAACTTCAAAAAATTTTGTGTATCTATATACTTTTTCTTTGAAAATCTGATTGTTAAATATTTACCAGCATGTGCCTGTATATATGTGTGTGTGTGTGTGTGTGTGTGTGTATAAAATTTGAATCAACTATTGAAAGTAAGTCCAAGAAGACTAGTATATGCCTGAAGGATATGATATCTTTCTTTAGTATCTAAAGGACTGGCATTTAGAAGTCCCTCCTGGATGTAAAATTCTATGATGATGTCAAGATGCTTTCCTCTTCAGTCATACTTATTATTATAGCTCCTCACACAGTCCTACTCTAAGAAACTGAATAACTCTCTTTCCTTCCCATTCATAAAGAAAAATCACACACACCATTCCTTATTTAATTATCTTTGTCTATTTTGGAGGCTATGTTCTTTTTTTCATTAAGACTTGAAAAATAGTCGATTTCTAACCTGTAGATTCTATGGCCTTTGAGATAGAGAATGTATTCATTCTACTATTCCAATTATTATTATTATTATTATTATTACTAGTAACTTAGCCATTATAACTTAATAATAATGTCAATAGCTAATATTTAAACAGTGCCTCAAGATTTGTGGAGTATTTTATAAATATTCTCTCTTTATTCTCACAACAAACCTGAGAAGTAAATGCAATTATTATCCCCATTTTATAATATTAAGTGACATTTATATAGCACTTACTATATGCCAAGTACTATACTTTTACCATTGTTATATCATTTGATCCTTGCAACAATTCTGGCAAGTAGATCTTATTGTTATCACCATTTTATAGATGATGAAGTTAAGGCAAAAGGAGATTAAGTGATCTGTCCAGGGTGGCACAATGGACAAGTGTCTGAGACTAGATTTGAATTCATCTCTTTCTACGTGCACTACCGCACCACCTAGCTGCCTCTAAATTTCAAACAGGTAGAGAATTTTCAGGTCTTCTTCTCATTCTCATATTCACATCAGGTTTGATTGCTTCATTTTGTTTTTTGGACAACAGTTTATTGAACATCTACTGTGGCCAGGGCCCTGGGGCCTTTGCTGTGGATGCCAAAAATTATCAAGCCATGGTTCTTCCTTTTTGGTATCATAAAATATAGATGAGATTAGGCAAGTATTCAGTAAATCAATCAATAAGTAGCTTCCTCAGTTGTAAATAGGACTTGAGTAGGCAGCCCAGCAAGAAGTTCCTTACAGGCTGCCACCCTACAAGACATTCCTGGTTCCGATTTTATTTACCTCATCCCCAATCCACCCTCCATCAAACTCTGGTTCCCTGCCCCCAAAAAAATGAAGTATTTTTTTTTAACAAATCCACTTAGGGAACCCTAAATTTAATTAGGACTCCCAAGACTGATTTCCCAGCAGAGACAAAATATAATAATCCCCAACAGTGTCTACAGTTTCAAGCCAAGAAGGAGTAAGTACACCCCTGGCCTTGAACCTCACTGAACGGGATTAGGGTAAATCTGTACAATGTTTTATATCTGGAATCTGGAACTAGGGGACAGTGATTAATTTGGTTATCTGATAAAACCTACTTGGAAAACATGACTCCTTTGGAGGAAATCTTGATTTAGGAAGAAAAAAAGGGACTGATTAGATCCTTCTTCTGATGGAATTAGCTAGCCATGGTAGGAGTATTTCAGCTTTGAAAAGCAACCCAAATAGCCCAACATCCTTATTTTGTTCAGGAGGAAACTGAATCTGGAGACACTTATTCAAGATCACACAGCTAGTGCATAGCAAGGGTGAGAGTGGAATGCAGATTTTCTGAATCTAAATAATAGTAATAAAAACAGCTAGAATTCATAGGGCACTTTGAGGCTTGTTAAATACTTTGCATATAATATCTTATTTAATCCTAACAAGAACTGTGGCAGGGAGGTGCTATTATGATTCTCATTTTACAGATAAGGAAACTGAAAAAAACTGAGGAATACAGAGGTAAAGTAACTTGTACAGGATCACACAGCTAGTCAATGTCAGAGGCTGGGTTGCAATTCACTGACTCAATGTGAAGCATTATATGCAATGTTTTATTTAATTGTCTTTCCATAGATGCTAAAAGCTAGTAGCTTCCATATAAGCCTATTTTTTTGTTAAAAGAAAATGGTATATTTTGTTTTTGTATTACACTGCATCTCACCTTTATATTCAATTCCTAGTATGTTTTCCTTTCTTCTCCAAAGAGACAACGGATTAGAAAGAGGAATAGAAAAAGATAACTCAGTTCAGCAAAATTAACCAACATATAACTGGGTGAGAGTATATCCAGTGTTCTTTGCTCATAGACTCTACAAAGAAAGGAGACTATATATCACATAAGTCAAGTATGATCATGGTAATTGCCTGAGGTTCAGTTTGAGGCACTTGTTATTCATTTTCTTTACCTTACTACCATTGTTTATGTTTTATTATTTAATTCTCTTTGTATCCATTTCATCTTCCCAATAATTTTTATTCTTCATATTCATCATTTGTTTTTAAAATATTTTGTTTTGGGGACTTCCGGTTAAGATGGCGGAGAGGAGGCTCACAGTTGCATAAGCTCCGCGCTTTCTCTCACTATCCACTTCATTACAAGCCTCTGAATCAATGCTTGACTGAAAAAAACCCACAAATAGTTACCAAGAGAAGCCATCCTTGAGATCCGCCAAGAAAGGTCTGTCTTTACTGGAGGGCTGGGGCGGTTTTAGATCGGGCGCAGGCTGAGGGCAGCGGCAGTGAGAGCACGGGAGCAGAGCTGAGAGGGGGTGGGGAGTGATCGCAGCCGTCTCTCCGGGGAGAGCTTCGCTACAGGTTTGGAATCTGCAGCAAGTCAACAGCCCAGCAGAGAAGCTAAAAACACCGGGGCTGAAGAATATAACCGCAAACAGCTGGAGTCTCTCAGGACCTGCCGCCCCCCTCTTCCCCCCCCTCAGTGACTCAGCACGCTTTGGGATCTCAGAGCGCAGGCGCAGCACAGTCCTGCTAGTGCCTCACTGCTGCCACCTGCAGTCTGTAGAGGAAGCTCGATAACACACCCAGCCCCCCCCCCCAAAGAAAGACTCCAGTTTTTTCTGTTTTTCTTTGGTAGTTTGTCTCTGATTAATAGACAGAATGAGCAAGAAGCTGAAGAGGACTTTAACCTTTGACAGCTTCTACACAGATAGAGAGCAGACTCTAAATCCTGAGGAGACTAAAAACAGGCAGTCCCCAGGTGATTCCCCAAAGGAGGACATCGTCTGTTCCTCAGAACAGATGAACCACATAGAAGTGATTAAAAAGGCTCTCACAAGGGAGCTAGAAGAAAAATGGGGAAAGCAGAGTGAGGCTTGGCAAAAGGAGAGGGAGGCTTGGGAAAAGGAGAGGGAGGCTTGGCAAAAGAGCCTGGAGAAAGTTAAAGAGAGAGTGGATAAAGAAGTAAAATCCTTGAAAAATAGGATTAGTGAACTGGAAACAGAAAACAGCTCTCTAAAAAACAAAATTGGCGAAATGGAAAAAAATTCCACAGAACAAAAGAACTCAATTGGACAATTAGAAAAAGATTTTAAAAAAGTGAGTGAAGAGAATACTTCACTGAAAATCAGAATTGAACAAGTGGAATTGAATGACTCGAGGAGACAAGAAGAATCAGTCAAGCAAATCCAAAAAAATCAAACAATGGAGAAAAATGTGAAATACCTTCTGGGGAAGACAACAGACCTGGAAAACAGATCCAGGAGAGACAATCTGAGAATCATTGGACTCCCAGAAAAACATGATGAAAAAAAGAGCCTGGACACTGTCTTCCAGGAAATTATCAAAGAGAACTGCCCAGAAGTCATAGGAACAGAGGAAAAAATAAACATTGAAAGGATTCATCGTTCACCCACTGAAAGGGATCCTAAAATCAAAACACCAAGGAATATAGTGGCCAAATGCCAGAACTCTCTGGTGAAAGAAAAAATATTGCAAGCGGCTAGAAAAACCCAATTCAAGTATCAAGGAGCCACAATAAGGATCACCCAGGATCTGGCAGCATCCACATTAAAAGATCGAAGGGCCTGGAATATGATATTCCGAAAGGCTAAGGAACTTGGTATGCAACCAAAAATAACTTACCCAGCGAGAATGAGCATCTTTTTCCAGGGAAGAAGATGGACATTCAACGAAGTAAGCGAATTTCATCTATTTCTGATGAAAAAACCAGAACTTAACAAAAAGTTTGATCTACAAATATAGAACTCAAGAGAAATCTAAAAAGGTAAAGATTAATCTTGGGAACTATATTTTGACTATATAGATGTATAAAGAATACATGTATACCTTGTTCTAGAAATTGATGTGGAAAGGACATTGTACCAGAAAAAGGGTAAAGTGGGGGTAGTACATCTCATGAAGAGGCATAGGAAACCTATTATATCTGAGAGAAAGAATGAAGGGGGATGAATATAGTGGGTATCTTACTGCCTTCAGAATTGGCTTTAAGTGAAAAATCTTAAGACATATTCAATCTATGGTGAAACTTCTCCCATCTCATTGAAAAGTGAGAAGGGAAAAGTGGAAAGGGAAGGAATAAGCTAAGTGGAAGGGAATACGGGAACTGGGAGGGAAAGGGGTAAGATAGGGGGAGGAACTCTAAGGCGGGGGGAGGGACACTAAAAAGGGAGGGCTGTGAGAAGCAAGGGGTGCTCACAAGCTTAATACTTGAAAGGGGGGGAAAGAGGAAAGAAGGGAGGAAAGCATAAACCGGGGTTAACAAGATGGCAAGTAATACAGAATTGGTCATTCTAACCATAAACGTGAACGGGGTAAACTCCCCCATAAAGAGGAAGCGGTTAGCAGAATGGATTAAAAGCCAGAATCCTACAATATGTTGTTTACAGGAAACACACTTGAAGCGGGGAGATACATGCAGGTTAAAGGTAAAAGGTTGGAGCAAAATCTACTATGCTTCAGGTGAAGTCAAAAAAGCAGGGGTAGCCATCCTGATCTCAGATCAAGCTAAAGCAAAAATTGACCTAATTAAAAGAGATAAGGAAGGACACTATATCTTGCTAAAGGGTAGCATGGATAATGAAGCACTATCTATATTAAACATATATGCACCAAGTGGGGTAGCATCTAAATTCTTAAAAGAGAAACTAAGAGAGCTGCAAGAAGAAATAGACAGTAAAACTATAATAGTGGGAGATCTTAACCTTGCACTCTCAGAATTAGATAAATCAAACCAGAAAATAAATAAGAAAGAAGTCAAAGAGGTAAACAGAATACTAGAAAAGCTAGATATGATAGATATCTGGAGAAAATGTAATGGAGACAGAAAGGAATACACTTTCTTTTCAGCAGTTCATGGAACCTATACAAAAATTGACCATATATTAGGACATAAAAACCTCAAACTCAAATGTAGTAAGGCAGAAATAGTAAATGCATCCTTTTCAGACCACGATGCAATGAAAATTACATTCAACAAAAAAGCAGGGGGAAGTAGACCAAAAAATAATTGGAAACTAAATAATCTCATACTAAAGAATGATTGGTTAAAACAGCAAATCATAGACATAATTAATAACTTCACCCAAGAAAACGATAATAATGAGACATCATACCAAAATGTATGGGATGCAGCCAAAGCGGTAATAAGGGGAAATTTCATATCTCTAGAGGCCTATTTGTATAAAATAGAGAAAGAGAAGGTCAATGAATTGGGTTTGCAATTAAAAATGCTAGAAAAGGAACAAATTAAAAACCCCCAGTCAAACACTAAACTTGAAATTCTAAAAGTAAAAGGTGAGATCAATAAAATTGAAAGTAAAAAAACTATTGAATTGATTAATAAAACTAAGAGTTGGTTCTATGAAAAAACCAACAAAATAGACAAACCCTTAGTAAATCTGATTAAAAAAAGGAAAGAGGAAAATCAAATTGTTAGTCTTAAAAATGAAAAGGGAGAACTCACCACTAACGAAGAGGAAATTAGAGCAATAATTAGGAGTTACTTTGCCCAACTTTATGCCAATAAATTCGACAACTTAAATGAAATAGAAAAATACCTCCAAAAATACAGCTTGCCCAAACTAACAGAGGAAGAAGTAAATATCCTAAACAGTCCCATCTCAGAAAAAGAAATAGAACAAACTATCAATCAACTCCCTAAGAAAAAATCCCCAGGACCAGATGGATTTACATGTGAATTCTACCAAACATTTAAAGAACAATTAACTCCAATGTTATATAAACTATTTGAAAAAATAGGGATTGAAGGAGTCCTACCAAACTCCTTTTATGACACAGATATGGTACTGATACCTAAACCAGGTAGGCTGAAAACAGAGAAAGAAAATTATAGACCAATCTCCCTAATGAATATTGATGCTAAAATCTTAAATAAAATATTAGCAAAAAGATTACAGAAAATTGTCACCAGGATAATACACTATGACCAAGTAGGATTTATACCAGGAATGCAGGGCTGGTTCAATATTAGGAAAACTATTAGCATAATTGACTATATCAATAACCAAACAAACAAAAACCACATGATCATCTCAATAGATGCAGAAAAAGCATTTGATAAAATCCAACATCCATTCCTAATAAAAACACTTGAGAGCATAGGAATAAATGGACTTTTCCTTAAAATAGTCAGGAGCATATATTTAAAACCATCAGTAAGCATCATATGCAATGGGGAAAAACTGGAACCTTTCCCAGTAAGATCTGGAGTGAAGCAAGGTTGCCCACTATCACCATTATTATTTAATATCGTATTAGAAACACTAGCCTCAGCAATAAGAGTCGAGAAAGATATAAAAGGAATTAGAGTAGGCAATGAGGAAACCAAACTATCACTCTTTGCAGATGATATGATGGTATACCTAGAGAACCCCAGAGATTCTACCAAAAAGCTATTGGAAATAATTCATAATTTTAGCAAAGTAGCTGGCTACAAAATAAATCCCCATAAATCCTCAGCATTTTTATACATCACCAACAAAACCCAACAACAAGAGATACAAAGAGAAATTCCATTCAGAATAACTGTTGATACCATAAAATATTTGGGAATCTATCTACCAAAGGAAAGTCAGGAATTATATGAGCAAAATTATAAAAAAGTCTCCACACAAATAAAGTCAGACTTAAATAATTGGAAAAATATTAAGTGCTCTTGGATCGGCCGAGCGAACATAATAAAGATGACAATACTCCCTAAACTAATCTATTTATTTAGTGCTATACCAATCAGACTTCCAAGAAAATATTTTATTGATCTAGAAAAAATAACAACAAAATTCATATGGAACAATAAAAAGTCGAGAATCTCAAGGGAATTAATGAAAAAAAAAATCAAATGAAGGTGGCCTAGCTGTACCTGATCTAAAATTATATTATAAAGCAGCAGTCACCAAAACCATTTGGTATTGGCTAAGAAATAGATCAGTGGATCAGTGGAAAAGGCTAGGCTCACAAGACAGAATAGTCAACTATAACAATCTAGTGTTTGACAAACCCAAAGCCCCTAACTTCTGGGAAAAGAATTCATTATTTGATAAAAACTGCTGGGATAATTGGAAATTAGTATGGCAGAAATTAGGCATGGACCCACACTTAACACCATATACCAAGATAAGATCAAAATGGGTCTATGACCTAGGATAAAGAACGAGATTATAAATAAATTAGAGGAACATAGAATAGTTTATCTCTCAGACTTGTGGAGGAGAAAGAAATTTGTGACCAAAGATGAACTAGAGACCATTACTGATCACAGAATAGAAAATTTCGATTACATCAAATTAAAAAGCCTTTGTACAAATAAAACTAATGCAAACAAGATTAGAAGGGAAGCAACAAACTGGGAAAACATTTTCACAGTTAAAGGTTCTGATAAAGGCCTCATTTCCAAAATATATAGAGAACTGACTCAAATTTATAAGAAATCAAGCCATTCTCCAATTGATAAATGGTCAAAGGATATGAACAGACAATTTTCAGAGGATGAGATTGAAACTATTACCACTCATATGAAAGAGTGTTCCAAATCATTATTGATCAGAGAAATGCAAATTAAGACAACTCTGAGATACCACTACACACCTGTCAGATTGGCTAAGATGACAGGAAAAAATAATGATGAATGTTGGAGGGGATGCGGGAAAACTGGGACACTAATGCATTGTTGGTGGAGTTGTGAACGAATCCAACCATTCTGGAGAGCAATCTGGAATTATGCCCAAAAAATTATCAAATTGTGCATACCCTTTGATCCAGCAGTTTTTCTATTGGGCTTATATCCCAAAGAAATACTAAAGAAGGGAAAGGGACCTGTATGTGCCAAAATGTTTGTAGCAGCCCTGTTTGTAGTGGCTAGAAACTGGAAAATGAATGGATGCCCATCAATTGGAGAATGGCTGGGTAAATTGTGGTATATGAATGTTATGGAATATTATTGTTCTGTAAGAAATGACCAGCAGGATGAATACAGAGAGGCTTGGAGAGACCTACATGAACTGATGCTAAGTGAAATGAGCAGAACCAGGAGATCATTATACACTTCGACAACGATATTGTATGAGGACATATTTTGATGGAAGTGGATTTCTTTGACAAAGAGACCTGAGTTTCAATTGATAAATGACGGACAAAAGCAGCTACACCCAAAGAAAGAACACTGGGAAACGAATGTGAACTATCTGCATTTTTGTTTTTCTTCCCGGATTATTTATACCTTCTGAATCCAATTCTCCCTACGCAACAAGAGAACTGTTCGGTTCTGCAAACATATATTGTATCTAGGATATACTGCAACATATCCAACATATAAAGGACTGCTTGCCATCTAGGGGAGGGGGTGGAGGGAGGGAGGGGAAAAAAAATCGGAACAGAAATGAGTGTAAATATAATGTAATTATTAAATAAAAAAATTTAAAAAAAATTAAAAAAAATATTTTGTTTTCCAGTTACATATAAAAACAATTTTACCATTTCTTTTTTAAACCTTTGAGTTCTATGGGAATTGAGTGGATGCCCATAAGTTGGGGAATGGCTGAATAAGTTATGGTATATGAATGTAGTAGAATATTATTGTTCTACAAGAAATGATGAGCAAGCTGATTGCAGAAAACCCTGGAAAGACTTACATAAACTATTGCTAAGTGAAGCAAACAGAACTAAGAAAACATTGTTCACAGTAACTACAAGATTATGTAATGATCAAGTGTAATGGATTTGTTCTTTTTAAAAGTATAGTGATTCAAGGCAATTCCAATAGACGTATAATGAAAAGTGCCATCTGCATCTAAAGAAAGAACTAGGGAGATTGAATGTGAATCAAAGCATAATATTTTCATCTTTTTCTTATGTTTGGTGTTGTTCTTTTCTTGTTTTTTTTTTTTCTTGTACTGCTTTTTCCTTTTTGATCTATTTTTTTTTTCCTTGCATAGCATGGTGAATATGGAAATGTGTTTAGAAGAGTTGTACATGTTTAACTACATTGGATTGCTTACTGTCTTGGGGGAGAGGGAGAAAGAAAGAAAAGTTTGCATATATTTGAAAAAAATAAAATATTATAGTAATAATAAAACTTTAAGTTCCAGATTGTTTCCCTTCCTCTGCCCTCCCATTGAGAAGGCACATATAAAATTATATAAAACATTTATGTAAAATTTATGTTGTGAAGGAAAATATAGGTCTTCTCCAAAACAAAACAAAACAAAACAAAACAAATAAAAACCTCAAGAAAAATAAAGTTTGAAAAGTATTCTTATTTTTGTAATCAAATACAATCAGTTCTCTCTCTGGGTATGGCTAGCATTTTTTAAAATAATAAATCCTTCAACATAGTCAAGCGTAGAAAGCCAGAACTCTGGAGAAGCATACTTGAAACAAGGTATTAACTCAGAGGAATTGATAATACAATGGTTATCTAGTTTAGCGTGGTGATTAATAATTCTCTAGTTCAGTACATGTACTTAGTACTTAATATAGTTCTACAAGATTCATATCTAAGATGATGTAATTATAATAGAGTATATAAGCTGGGACAAACTCAGCCAGAGACATTCATTCCCTCTCCCACCTTTGTGATGGCTGGAGACTGGAGATTCCTTGGACTCAGACATTTATTCCATCTCCCAACACCATGGGGGACTAGAACAGATTCACAGACAAAGGACTGGAGGCTGGGGCACAAGCTCCCCGACTCAGGGAGACTTCAAGACAGACCATCATTGTGTTCCTCCTGCCTCCCCCACAGAAACCAAGACACATTCTGGAGGACCTCAAGAAAGCTAGCTCGGGCACCAGGCAAGGAGACAAGACTGTGAAGGAGATGATAAAGATTTTTGGACTTTATCTCTGGCTATTCTTGTGGTGATTACTCTGCTGAAACGAAGGGTGGTCCAGAGACCTCCAGAAAAACAACCAGAACCTTACAAAGATCATTATATTGCTGAGAATAGCAAAGAAATCATTCACAATTGAGCATCCCAAACATCACTATCATGTTAACCATAATACATTTCCCTTTGCATGAACTCATGGGAGACTTTCCAGTTTTTTTTTTTCTGAGATCATTCTGCTCAGCATTTCTTATAGAACAATAGTATTTCATAATAATTATATTTTTTCCAGCCATTCCCCAATTGATGGACATCTTCTCAATTTCCAATTCTTTCCCTTGAGAAAAGAGCTGGTATGAATGTTTCTGTACATGTAAGTACTTTTCCTTTTTTAAAAAAAATCTCTTTTGGAATCCACATCTAGCAGTAGTATTCTTAGATCAAAGGATAAGCATGATTTTATAGCCCTTTGGGCATAGATCATTTATCAATTGGAAAAGGCTCTTTGATTCGGTTCCCTATACATTTCAGAAATGAGGCCTTCATCATGAAACCTACATCAAAATTGGGATAGTTGGCTTGCCCAGGACAAGCAGCTAGAAAAAATCAGAGGCAAGATTTGAATTTAAGTCTTTCTGACTCCAAATCCAGCCCTCTAAGGGTGTACCACTTAGCTACTTTATTTGAATCTTGTCTCTGGTGCTTATAACATGTGAAAGTCTCTTGAATTATCTTTTTTCCTCAACTATATGAGAAGATCAAAAAAGATAATTTATACAAAGTGAAGTGAGAAACAGCAGAAACATTTATGTGATGACAACATTCTAAAGGAAAACAACTTTGATCAATGTAGTGACCAGCCATAACTTCAGGGGACTGATGCAATATACACTTTACCTCCTGAGAGAAGAGTGATAGATTCAAGGTGAAGAATAAGAGACTTTTTAAAAGCATGACCACTGTGGTAATTTGTCTTGTTTGATTGAAATATATGTTACAAGGATTATGTTGTTCATCTTTCTTTTTATTGTATTGGTAAGCATAGAGGGGCAGGAAGAATGGGTGCTGTTTTCAACAAAAATAAAGAAGTTTGAAGGACAAATAGATTTTGGAAAAAAGATAATGAGTTCCATTTTAGATACGTTGAATTTGAAATTCTAAGGAGCTATCCCCCATCAGGCAGGTGATGATGCTAGACACTAAATAGCTATGAATCATGTAATAGCACAATTTAAAAGAATCAAAATTATAGGTGACCCTAATAGCATTGGAAAGATGCATCATGGGAATAAGTGGGTAGAAACATATGACCAATAATGACTTGCTCACAAGAATTGGTATAGAAGAATCAATCTGAAAAATGTACAGAAAACCAAGTTATGCAGTCATATCTATAAACTGTTAAAATGCCTTGAAGAAAGTCTTTCACTTGTTAGAGTGATCCTCAGTACAAGACATTAGACTTGGTTTGCTTGACTTTACTGAGAGAAAGTCTAGGAGCAAGGGACTAAAGGTGCCGAGAGACAGATTTCAACAGTTTCTAAAACTCAGTTTTAATTGGGTTTTAATTGTCCCAGATTTAAATATATGTTCTCAAGAAAACAAAACATTTCATCACCCTGGAAGTCCAAGTAAAACTTGGAATGATTATTTGCCACAGATGGAATGATTTTTCAGGTGCAGGTTACACCAAATGACACCTGGAGTCATTTCTATTTCCCGTATTCTGAAATGTTGGGAATGACATAGACAAGAATCATATTGAAACGTGGGAGGGAGTGGTCAGGTGGAGATGAGTTATTTATCCTGTTGTTTAGGAGGAACTATCCAAATGGATGAGATAAAAGAGTCATCAATGTATTCAGAATGCAAGCTCCTTGAGAGAAAGAACAGTTTTTATTTCTGTAGCATGTGTTTAACAAATACTTCCTGAATGACTAACTATTCAACAAATTCTTCAGGGCTAATCCCCCAACTTTCTTAGGTCTGGTTTCTGGGAAGCAGCTCTTATTTTTTTCCCACAGATTCAAAAGGTAACTGAAGAGTTGTGGCTTTTAAAACTTGGTTATAAACCCCCATCCAGAATACTGCCCATTGATTGTCAATCAGATGATTTAGTTTTTTTTAGAAAGGGTATTTATGAATATAATGTAAGAACAGCTAGTATGAATTACACTTCTCTCCCAAACATCAAGTACAAAGTCTCCTATAGGTACATACAGGTCCCCGGACAGAGTGAAGCACATTTATAGGATCACATGCTTAGTTTATAGGTAATGTACAACTCTTAGTTACTGGATATCTTTTAATTACTTAAGTACAAGTCTTTTCTGGTACAAATAGCTCATGCTCCTTGAAGCTGTTTCTTTTCTCAGTAATTATCTTTCTGCATCCCTGATTATTCTCAATGCATCCTTAGTGTTACTACCCTACTCCTGGTTGTGTTAGTTATTAAATATCCAATGTCTGACAATATGACTAATAGGATAGGCAAGTTGAGAGGAAGAGCATCATACTCTCTCTGAGTGAAGAGTTGCTATCATCATCTTCTTTGGTTCCTTCTCATATAGGTACAAAGAAGGGTGTGATAGTAAATATTTAACAACCAGATCTCTTAAAATATACGCATGACACATTTTTAAATTTAATCTGCATTATGAGAATTTTATCCAACATTTTCTTGATTCTAACCAATCAGCAAAATAATAAGTAATAATAATAAATATAAAAACCAATAAATCAAGTCATGTTATGTAATGTTTGTAGACTTCCAAAGTACAAATGATCATTGAAAATTTAATTATCAGCTTTCTAGAGCCACTTTCATGTGGCTCCAGTGTACTGTAGGATCTATCTCTTCAAAATACTCTGAAGCTTGGAAGCTTCCAAAGATTTCACTCCTTTACTGATGGATTGCAGAGCATACAAAATTGGCTTGGTGTGTCATTCTTCCTCCCAGGGTATAACTAAATCTTTCAAACTAATTGTAACATATTTCTTATATAGCTCTCCTGTAATAATCAAAGCATTTCATTCTTCCCAAATTGATTAAGCATTTGTTTGCACCTCGCTGACAATTTGGATTGATAAAGTGATTTGAGTGAAAAGTGTGGGCCTTCTGTATTTATATTAATTGGAGCTGGTATGAAAGCAACCACTCTCATGAATGAAGAATGGAAAATGAATTAATGAATGACAATAAACCATTCTCATAGAATGTATCTGGATTACTTGCCTGAGGTTCCATAACCATTTAAGGGGGAAAAAATAAGACTAAACTAGTAGCCACAGAGTTCTAAATGCTAACTTAGAGATACCTTAGAAATCATAAAAGTCTATCTTTTTTTTTTACAGGCTTAAAGAAGACAAGAGACCATTCTAGAATCATTGGAAGATCTGAGAATATTGCCTTTGTGCTTCTATGTTAGGACTCAGATCACCTAACTCCTAGTTTTATTCCTTATCTGCTGGAAGCTTTAGTTTTTCCTTAAGGATGAAAGGTATCTCAATGTTGTCTTAGAAATGGTACTATTTTTATCGACCTTATTCCTGTGGTATAAAGGCAGTGCAAGCAAGTAGAGAAAAGATGGCTTTCCTTAGAATCAGGAACATTTGCATTTAACTCCTGTTTCTGATGATACTAGCTGATGGACCATGGGAAAGTCCATGAACTTCTCACTGACATAAGCAATTTTCTGTAACTCTAGCCCCAGACCTGACCCATTATCTGTGTGACTTTAACTAAGTCACTTCTCTCTGAATTATAGTTCCTGAAATGTAGTGGAAGGAGTTTCTACACTGGGAATTCTAAAACCTATTAAATCATAGAACCAAACTAAAAGTAACATTTTTTTAAAAAATCAACACAGATTGGTTAAGAGATGATGATAATGACAATGACTATAATCATCATGATGATCACCTTTCTCCCTAAAACTCAGGGCTGTCCCTGACATCATTCTACTCAATAAACTCAAATGGATCAAAGTTAAAATGTTCTGTTTAGCACTTAAAGACTTCACAAATTTGCTCCATTTTTCTCACACTTTACTCTTTTCTCCATAATCTGCAATCTAGTTACAGCAGCTTGTCTGCTATTCCTCAAACATTATAATCCATCTGCCATCTCCATGATTTAGTCCTAGTTGTTCCCACATACCTAGGATGCTCTTCCTCCTTACCTCTGATTCCCAGTTTTCTTGAGGTCTTTCAAATCTTTATAATGTCTCTTTCATGTAAATCTTCTTGTTGACTCTCAAAATTTTAAGATGGACAAAGAATAAAAGACTATGGTCAAATCCCATTTTCTGCAAGAGAGCTTTTCTATTTCCCTCCTCTGAAAGAACTAGTGCCCTATCTAATTATCTTCTATTTATCCTGTATATAACTTGTAAATAAAGTTATTAATTTCTCTATTTCTTTGGAATATAAGCTCCTTGAGGACAGGAGCTGTGGATTTTTTTTTTTTTCCTTTCCTTGTATTTCAAGTCCTTAGCACAATGTCTGGCACATAGAAGGGACTCATTATCTGACCGGTTAGGCCTGTATTAATCACTGAAATAGGCACTAAAGATACAAAGCTAAAGCAAAAATAATCTCTGTCCTCAAGGAACTTAAGATTCTAATGAGGGAAATGGCATATTTAATTATATGATTCTTTTAACCCTTTACCCATCAAGAATAGAAAAGTTCCAAAGGCAGCTCCATAGAGAAATTACACTGATAATATGAGTCATAGCATTTTCTACTCCTTTCTTTAAGCAAGGGAATGTCTCTATCAATGGTTTTGCCAACAGCTTTGTTTCAAAAGAGCCTCTAAATATAATTCTCATTCATTGCAATTGCTATCTGGGGGACGTGAAAATTAGTTCCTGGCTGAACCATACAGTATATGCAGCCGTAACATGCAGGAAAATCTCTGAGATGGAGTTTCGCCCACCGTTGTCTTCATCTGTTCAGTGACAAGTAGATCAGATTAAAATCTTTGTCCTCCAGAGAGAAATAGTATTTTCCGGAACCTAAGTCTTCCTTGAGTCAATGGCTGCAATTTTGATTTATGACCCTATCTTCTGTGTGCTCGAGTTATAGTATTTTGCCACAAAGCTGACAACAGCCCATTGAGGCTCTTTTTTAATACATTTTCTTTTCTGCCAGTTCTAAAAATGCCTGTGTTGTTTTCCTGTGTGGCTCTTTTTAGTATTGAGATCACAGCCAGTATTTCCTATTTATAGAAATATATATATATTTTTTAATTTCCTTCTATTCAGACACTAGTTTGTTAGGGTAAAACTTCAGGACAGATGCTAGAGATAACTCAAATAATGATAGTGATGATGTCTTCATTAACTCAGTGCTTCAAGCTTTCTAACACACTCTCCAAATGTATTTCCTTGGATCTTCTCAAAAATTTGGTAAGTCTTTCTATATAAGGTGCTATAATTAAATCCATTTTACAGATGAAGAAACTGAGAAATTAATAGACAAACCCAGGGTCACACAGTTAGCAATTATCAAAGGCAGGGCTTGAACTCAGGTCTTTTGGACTCTGCAGCACTCTATTTTACTCTGCTACAGAGATGCTCATATCCTCAAATAATGATAATACACTCAATAATAATATCCTCCAAATTATAGTAGTAATAATAATGTAATAATGTTACAAATATCCTCAAATAATAATAATATTTTCAATAATAATATCCCAGAGTATAGTAGTAATATCCTCAAATATTATTCTCAAAATCATAGTAGTAATAAAATATTTTCATTAATAATATTCTCAAAATTATAGAAATACTATTTTCAAATAATATTTCAATATCTTCAAAATTATAGTAATAACACCCCTAAATAATAATGATAATATTTTATATTCATATAACACTTTAAATTCAGCAAAGTACTTTGTAACTCACTTGATTCTCACAACAATTCTTGGAGATGAGTACTAATATTTTCATCTTACAAATTAAGAAATCTAGGCTGATCTTCTAAATCAGAGTCATACAGAACTAAATAAATATCTGAGGAGGATTTGCATTCTGGTCTTCTTTCCACTATGTCACCTACCTATCAGCTTGTGAATAAGTTCATCTGCTGTCCAAGCAGACCTTTGGGTTCATTATATACAATGTAAGTATGCAGTTATTTGGATGGGGGCATTAAAATCTGGTGAAATCAGTTAAATATCCCTTGAAGGATATTGTACTTTATCTGAGCCTTGAGAAGGAAGTTTTCTAAAAAGTAGAAGAGGTATGGAGAGCACTCCAGGTGTTAGAGCCAATCTGTACAAAGATATGGAGAAAAAATGGAATGCTGTACACAAGAAATAGTGCTTTTGCTAGTTTGCTAGGGGATAGCCTATCTGTTCCTTATTTTAGAAGGATCATGGAGAGACAGAAACATAATTGGATTAGGCAAAGGAAGAGTTTCCATTTTTCAAGAGAAGAGAACTTACTCTATGCCAGGGGACAAGCTGCATTCTTGTTCCTAGGAGTAAAGATTTACAGCTAAAATATATCTCATTCAGTCCAGTTCCCTCTCTCTACAGATGAAGGAACTGGTTTGTCCTATCTAAAGGGAAGGGAGATTATTAAGCAACTTTCTCAGGATCACAGCAGAATCAGACATGGAATTTGAATTCAGTTCTTCTTGATTCCGTATCCAGCATTCTAGCACTTATTCAATATGCTTTTCTGGATTTTTCAACTGAAAAGTAATTTAAAATGATCTACTCAGAAAGCCCCAAGTGGGTGACCCAATGCAACAAGACCATCCTCATGTATCAGGAATTGTATTTTTTTATTCAGTTGTGTCCAAGTCTTCATGACCCCATTTGGAATTTTCTTGGCAAGGACACTAGATTGATTTACCATTTTCCTCTCCAGCTTATTTTAGAGATGAGGAAATTGAGGCAAATAGAATTAAGTAATTTGTGTGGGGTCACACAAATCTGAAGAAAGATTTGAACTCACAAAGATGAGCCTTCCAGACTTCGGGCCCAGTATTTTATCCACAATACCACCTATGTGCTCCTATCCAGAACAGCAACTGACATTTTAGTGCTTTTATATTCACCCCTATTATCTTATTTGAATATTATGCTATCCCAGGAAAAGAATCTCTGCACCAATTTTAATTTCAACTAGGTGGCACAGTGAATACAAAGCTGAATCTCGAGTCATAAGGACCTGGATTCAAATCCAACTTGCAACATATGAGCCTTTGTGATTGGCTATGTGACCGCGAATAAATCATTTAAGTCTTCTTTACCTCAGTTAGGACAGTACCTGTCATAGAGTATATGTGTATGTGTGTATATTGTGTATACATATATATGTGTAAATATATATGTATACATATTCACATACACACACATATAGACATATAGATATAGAATAGACACACACACACATACATATAGAAAACTCCACTTGGGGCTTTCTGAATAAATTATTTTAAATTACTTTTCAGTTGAAAAATCCAGAGAAGTATATTGAATAAATGCTAGAATGCTGGACATGGAGTCAGGAAGACTGGATTCAAATTTCATGTCTGATTCTACTGGCAGTGTGATCCTGAGCAAGTAACTCAATAATCTCCCTTGGCTTTAGATAACTCTGTAGGACAAACCAGTTCCTTCAAATGTAAGGAGAGGGAACTGGACTGAATGAGATATATTTAGCTGTAAATCTTCAATCCTATGAATATGAATGCAGCTTGTCTGCTGGCATATAGTGTATAGCTGTATGTAAATATTATTGTTGTTTTAAAATGTCACTCATGTCCAACCATCTGTGACCCATTTGGGGTTTTCTTGGCAAAATAGTGGAGTGGTTTAGCATTTCTTTTGCCATCTCATTTTACAGAAAAGGAAACTGAGTCAAACTGGGTGACTTGCTCAGGGTCACTCTGACGTTAGAGTTGGATTTGAAGTCAGGTCTTTCTAGACTTTATCTATTTTGCCACCTAGTTTCCTTTACGTAAATGTTAATTATCATCATAATCATCATCAGTAGTAGTAGTAGTAATAGTGATTGTAGTAGTGGTCATAGTTATAGTTGTAGTTATTTTAATAATAGTAGTAATAAAATGGAGATAATGGTACCTACCTCCTTCCTAGGTCTTATAAAAATCAGATTAAAATATTTGTAAAAATCTTTGAAAGCCTTAAAGTGTTACATTAATGCAACATAAATCTCCATTTAACAAAGAAGATAATGGAAGCTAAGAGAGGTTAAATGTTTTTCTCACAGTCCTGTAAGTGTCAGAGGCAGGATTTGAACCTGAATCTTCCTGACTGCAAGTTCAGCACATACTTAAAAAAGCCATGGTGAGTTGGAGGGGACTGCTAGCACTGGGACGAATCAAGAAAGGTCTCTTAAAAGATGTTATTTGAGCTGATCCTTGAAGGGTGATAGATGGTCGGCTGAATGGTATTGCTTCGCACACTTGTAACATCCACAGATGGCTGCCTTGTAGTGCTTTGATGGACAACCTGTGTGCGATTCATTTGCATTTGCCATCTTCTCTTGCTCAAACCACTGGCATCGTGCACCATTAGCGGAAGGCTCATTTTCCATTTGCTAACCCTCTTGGTCATATGCAGGGTCCAATCAACTGGCCTAATAAAATTGAGACAGATGTGAATTGATTAACTCCAGTCTTTGATTGCATTAGACACATTAGATTACTGACTCTTTTAAGGCCCTCCTAACAGAGAAAGTCGTTTTATTTTCCTCTCCACCTCACCCTACCCCCTGCCGAGAGACACACCACACTAAACTCATATAACAGGGAAGTACAGATGTCCACTAATTAGACAGCCTACGGTAGGCTAAGCATGACACCATCATTAACAGGTGCCCAGCAGAAATCAATTGAACAATTGGTCATTAAAAGCCAAGTGCCTCTTATCCTAAACCAAGAAGGTTTTTAATGAGGTCCAACTGGAAGGAAGGACAAGGATATAGCCAGGGATCTCTTTTAATCTCAGGAAAGGTTGGGCAGACAACTGAAAGCTCCAAGGTCACTGCTTTGCTGCCCACTGCTTTAACTCAAACAATAAAAGTAGAATATGTGTTGATTTGAGGTCAAGAGAACTGTTTTAAAATTCTGATTATGTCAATCACCCATGTGATTTTGGTAAGTCAGTTCACATCTCTCAACCTTAATTTCCTCATCTGTAAAAATGAAAATTTTGGTTGGTCTAAATGACTTTCAAGTTCTCTTCTAGCTCAAATATCTGTTGTCTGTTCATTCTGTGATCCCATGATCAATTTCTTCAGTTAGGGTCCTTCAGTGAGTACCCTCATGCTATCAGGGTACTAAGGTCTACTGGGTTTAGGGAATAGTAACCATTCCATAGTAACAAAGGCATGCCAAGTGGCAACTGATACACCTAAGGCATGATCTCATTATCCATTGAGGTGCTCTCCACATACAAACTTGTGCCTTAAGACAATGAATGAAGTAGTGCAATGGAAAGAACATAATTCAAATCAAATTGCTGTTATTTTTAGTTGTGTGATCATGAAGTTATTTAAGTTCTATATAACTCAGTTTCTTTATTTGTAAAATGGTATTAAATACTATCTATAGTGACTATCTCATAGAGTTATAATGAGGCTGAAATGATGTGATAGATACAAAACATCATTCAAAATTTAAAGTCCTACATAAATGTCAGTTATTATTACAATTTCAGATGCTAAATGCGGTATACTTTTGAGCTCCCTTGGATGACTTATTGTAGAATTACCTTTGTTTCAAATAAACCCTCTGAAAATGACAAGGGAGGATGGATAGCACAATCTAATTCTCTCCAGGGGACATCATCACTTTCATAAAGTCATATTGATCCTTTATGATCACTTTTTCCTTTTCTAGATTTCGACCTTTCCTCTTTTTAATGACACCTTTAAGAATCCTTATTATCACATTGTTGGTGGAGTTGTGAACTGATCCAACTATTTTGGAAAGCAATTTGGAACTATGTCCAAAGGACTAACAAATTGCATACCCTTTGATCTACATAGTCTGTATCCCAAAGAGATCATAAAAATAGGAGAAAAAAGGGGGGATATTTGTAGTAGTCCTTTTTGCAATGGCAAGGAACTGAAAAATGCATGTATGTCTATTAGTTGGGGAATGGCTGAATAAGCTATGGTATATGAATGTTATCGAATATTTATGAGAAATGATCAGCAGAATGATTTCAGAAAGGTCTGGAGAGACTTATACGAACTGATGCTAGGTGAAGTGAGTAGAACCAAGAGAATATTGTATACAATAACAGCAAGACTATGTGATGATAAACACTAATGGACTTGGCTCTTTTCAACAATGAGGTGATTCAGGCCAGTTCCAATAGACTCATGATGGGGAGAACCATCTGCATCCAGAAAGAGGATTGTCAGGACCAAATATGAATCACAACATAGTATTTTTACCTTTTTGTTGTTGTTGTTTGCTTGTTTTTTTTTCCTTTCTCATTTTTCCCTTTTTGATCTGATTTTTCTTGTGTAGCATGATAAAAATGAAAATATGTTTAGAAGAATTGCACATGTTTAACCTATATTGGATTTCTTGCTGGCTAGGGGAGGGGGGGATGGGAATGGAGAGAGAAAAATTAGAACACAGAGTTTTGCAAGAGTGAATGTTGAAAGCTATCTTTGCATGTATTTTGAAAATAAAAAGTTATTAATGTTTTTAATAATGCTGATTATCCACACTATTACATACAATGGGATAGTATCATTTGAGGATGGCTGCTCTAAGGGAGGGAAGAAAATAGAATTATAGAGTTAGAGCTTGTGAGACTTCTGAAGACATTCATCATTTTACAGATAAAAAAACTAAGGTCCAGGGAAATTTAAAAAAAAAAAAACTCGTCAAATTCATACAGATAATAAATGGGATACCTAAAATTTGAATTCTGATCATCTAACTCTAAAATCAATGCTCTTGAGTTATTCCAGTGTATTTCCCTATAAAAATGGTTTTAAATAACTTATACTACATGAATAAATGCAAGTGACTCATGATTGTGTGTTTTTAAATGATTGGTTCTTGCCTAGTGAGGATGACTGGATTTGAGAGCTGGGATTCAGGACACCTTAGTCTAATCCTAGCTCTGTTATTGAGTAATGGTGTGGCCTTGAGTAAGCTAAGGCTGTCCAAGCCTAAGTTTCCTTATCTCTAAAATGGGAACAATGATTTCAGTGCTGAATATCTCACAGGACTAGTGAGAGGATCTAATGATGTAAGTGAAAGTGCTTTATAAAGTCTTCTATGAAATAAGAAGTTCTGGTAAATTTTAGATTTGGAATTGGAAGAACCTTCAGAAACCATCTAATTGAACTATTTTCTTCTCTATATGAGGAAACTAAGCTAGAGTGGTTATGACTTACCACTGATCACACAGATTCAACATGCTTGAAACTTACTGCTCTTTCTAATGAGAAAGAGGAGGAAAAAGGAAAGAAGGAAGAAGGGAAGAAGCAAGGAACAGAGGAATCAATGGAGGCAGGGGAGAAGGAAGGAAGGGAAGATAGAAGCAAAGAAGGGAGTATTGAAGTGAAAAAAAGAAGGAAGGCAGAATGGAAGGAAAGAAAGGAGGAAGAGAAGGAAAAAGGGAAAGAGAAAGAGATGGGAAAGAAGGCAGTTGTCCCCTTCCCTTCTTAACTTGAACTCATGCTAACAATTCATAGTCGTTTCCCTTATGGGTCATTCATACCAATTCTGTTTATTTTCAGTTTCCTAAAATGGGGAGGAAAATGCATCTCTACACTCACTACCAGAGCCCCTGATCATCTCCCTGCTCTACTGATATGTTTCTCATTTACTCAAATTAGCCACAATAACACTGCGTGTTTGTGTGTATAAGGGATTATTCTGGAGCCAATTCCTACCAGGTTTCAGAAATCAGCAAATGTCACAAATCAGGCCCAGATTTATTATTTCGATGATTGCCTAGAATTAAGAATGTCATGTGAAAAATATTAATAATGCAGATTAAAGCTAGATGTATATTGTACATTTTCAGAGAGCTGGTTGTTGAATACTTGGCAGAATACCCATGCCATTAACTCTTAAAAATACAGAATGTTTACTAATTAAGAAGCAAAAACAAACACAATCATAACATAATATTTAATACATAAGAAGCAAAATCAAAACCCATCAAAACTCTCTCCTTTTATTCTCTAGAGTCAAATGCTCTATTCCCTATACCAGCTAGTCACCCAAGTTTCATAGGGATTTGCATTAAGATTAAAAAAGGGAAAGGTGTTATGGGCCAGAACTTGAAACAAAGGATTCTTACAAGGTCCTAAGTCAGTGTAATTGATAGAGACAATAGTTGTCTATTTTAGCATGATTCAGTATGATTGATTTAATCCTACAAGGAGATGCTATGGGCCGGAACTTGAAACAAAGTACTAAGGGAATTGAGGAGACAATGGTTAAATCTAGTTTAGCATTGATTTAATCCTACAACAAATAATGTTTTCCTAGTCATATAATGATTGGTTTGTACTCGGTGTGGAACATATAAGGAGAAGCTCTCAGGGCCAGAGAGGACAAGTGCACTAGAAGCTCTCGAAGGCTGAGACAGATTCATTCCATCTTCCACCTTTGTTATGGCTGTAAGCTGAAGCACAAACCCTTGGAAGTCGGGGAGATTCAGAAGCCAGAGAAGGCAGGTGGGAGCTCAAGCTCTCGGAACCAAGGCCAGACTGAAAGGCTCTCCAGAAAGCTGCCCAGCCCCAGGAAGGAGATAAAGGATCTGGACTATAAGAAAGCTAACTGGGATGCAGCAAAGGAGACAAGACTTGGAAAGAGACAATAAAGATTATGGATTTTAACCCCTGGGTTACTCTCGTGGTCATTACTGAACTGAAATGAAGACTGTTCCCAGAGAACCCCAAGAAAACTCCCAAAAGAGAATATCACATTTTAGTGAAGAATATTACAGAAAGGTTTCTTGCAGAATGTGGGCAACAAAGGCAAGTTTTTGGTAGGCTCTCAAGCAATAAGAAAGAAGCCAATTCATAAACATACAATGCACATAGCTTTGGAGGATGGGCAAAGAAGATAGGGATACAAAATTGATGAACTATATCAGAGAGACACATGAATAATAATAATAAAACAAAAAACTCCATGAAGGTATGGGTATTTATGATATCTTTGAAAAACATGTTATACCATGTGTTACCTATAGGGCTAGATCACTCTTCTCCTGACCCTCTCTTCTCTCTTTTTGAATACAGCCATTCCTCCGTCTCCTCCTATCTATTCTTGCTCAGCTGAAACAATCTAAGGCTCTTTTAGGTGACCATTAAGCCTAAGATCTGAAGAATTTACCAGGTCTTCTCTTAAGTCTATGATATAGTGATAATTTTTCATTGAAAAGAATTTTCTTTAATCCTGAAAAGTTATTCACATCTTGTTCTTTTTTTTAATTATTATAGCTTTTTATTTACAAGATATATGCATGGGTAATTTTTCAGATTGACAATTGCAAAACCTTTTCTTTCAATTTTTCCCCTCCTTCCTCTCACCCCCTTCCCCAGATGGCAGGTAGACCAATACATGTTAAATATGTTAAAGTATATGTTAAATACAATATATGTAAACATATCCATACAGTTATCTTACTGCACAAGAAGAATTGGACTTTGAAATAATTACAATTAACCTGTGAAGGAAATCAAAAATGCCAGTGGACAAAAACAGAGGGATTGGAAATGCTATGTAGTAATTCACACTCATTTAACAGAGTTTTTTTGCTGGGTATAGCTGGTTCTATTTATTATTGAACAAATGGAGCTGATTTTTCATCTTATTGTTGAAGAGAACCACGGTCATCAGAATTGATCATCATATAGTATTGTTGAAGTATACAATGATCAGGATCCTGGTCCTGCTCATTTCACTCAGCATCAGTTCATGTAAGTCTCTCCAGGCCTTTCTGAAATCCTCTTGCTGGTCATTTCTTACAGAACAATACCATTCCATAACATTCATAGACCACAATTTATTCAGTCATTCTCCAATTGATGGGCATCCACTCAGTTTCCAGTTTTTGACCAGTACAAAGAGGACTGCCACAAACATTTTTTGAATATACAGGTACCTTTCCCTTCTTTAAGATCTTTTTGGGATATAAATCCAGTAGTAACACTGCTGGATCAAAAGGTATTTGATAACTTTTTGAGCATTGTTCCAAATCGCTCTCCAGAATGGCTGGATGTATTCATAATTCCAACAATGCATCAGTGTCCTAATTTTCCCACATCTCCTCCAACATTCCACATTATCTTTTCCTGTCATTCTAGCCAATCTGACAGGTGTGTAGTGCTATCTCAGAGTTCACATCTTGTTCTTTATGTTTTAAGGGGTTTTTCATCTATTATGCTTTAAGAAGTTTTCCCCTTCCAAGTTATAGAAGGCAGTAAAAGGCAACAAGCAAGTAAACTGGCATTTGCTAATTACCTTCTATGTACTAGGCACTGTGATAAATGTTGGGGATAAATAGAAAAAAGGAAAATAGATCCTGCTTTCAGGAAGCTCATAGCCTAATGAGCAAGAAAACATGTAAATGATTCTGTAGAAATAAGATATATACAGAATAATGATGATGATAAAAGCTACCATTTCCATTTATTATCTCAGTTGATATTCAGAACAACCCTGAGAAATATGGGCTATTATTAACCTTATTTTATAGATGAGGAAACTGAGGCAAACAGTGTTAATTGATATGCCCAGATTCACACAGCCAATAAAAATCTGAGACCAGATTTGAACTCAGATCTTCCTGAATACAAGTCCAGTGCTCTATTCACTATACCAGCCAGTCACAAAAATTTCAGAGAGAAGGCTTTAAGACTGAGGAGGTCTGGGGAAAAGCTTCTTGCAGAATGTGGGACAACAGAGGAAGTTTTTGGTAGGCTCTCAAGCAATAAGAAAACAGGGAAATCTTTCCTCCAGCTAGCTCTTTACTCACTCCTACTCTCAAGCAGAGAATTTGCCTTCTTTCCAATCAGCTCCTTTAAACAGATGAGTTTTCTTCCAATGAGAACAGTTCTTTGCATGAATAGCAGAGCCTGCGTGGTTGTAGTCAATTTTCTCATCTTCTGCAACTTCTCAGATCCTGCAGTCTACATACTATGTTCTATCTTCCAACATTTGCACTTTTCTAAACATCTTCTCTTTTTAGCCTTTTTATTACACTTAGCTTTTATTGTTGTTGGTGTTGTTGTTCTCTGGCCTCTATTCTTACTTCTGTATTTCAAACCAAGTCCTCCCCTAGCAATGTCCCAACTCCAACTTAAGTTGAAAAAAACCCTGAACTACATTTTTGTCAGCCATGAGACAAGTAGTTCCTATACCATATTGCTATAGTGCTCAAGCCATTCTTTGATTGTTTCCCAGTAATGAATTTCCGAGTCCTGAACACAGTCATGTGTAGGCTAGCTATTGGAAAATAATGATCTATAGCCTTTTAGAAGTCAATATTTTTGCCTTGGAAAGGCACATGTTTACTCTTCACTTTTAAGAATATTCTGTTTCTGTCCTCAAACACTTCCATTGGAGCAACACCTTTTCTCTTGCATTCTCACAGCATTACTTACTTTTCTTTAGTAGGTCTTCTTCATGTCTCACAAAATGTTTCTTTGTCGTTCATTTCGTAAATAGTCTATTTTAAAAAAAGGGACAAGGATTGGAACAGTGAGATCACCACACATTTGCACAAATACACACTATTATGTGATATATAGTATCAGATAATATGTTATCTGATATACAATAATATCTGATACATATATATAGTTTTCAGAGAGAGCACTTTGCATATATTATTTCATTTTAGCCTCACACTTATTTTAGAAAATATAATGGCAGAATTGTATAAAAGATGGAATACTAAGTTTAAGATAGAAAGAACTGTGTTTGGATCCATTTATGATACTAACTATGTAACTAAAGGCATAGCATGTAACCATTTGGAGCCCCAGGCAACTCTCTAGGACTTATCTATTGCTTTATAGATAGGCTGTAATTCTTCTTGGTAGAAGGAGTCCTTACATTGGAAATTGTTTTTAGAGATTTATGGCGGAATAATTGGAGAAATTGAGGCTCAGAAAGCTATTTTATGTTCACCCAACTACTCTGTGCACTGTTTATTATTATTTTACATTAAGTTGAAATTATACCATGTCCTGAATACCAGGAAAGAAATCAACTCACTGTCATTAGCACATGCAATATTCCTATCAGTAATCAGTGTCTTTGAAGGCTGGGATTTGAGTCAAGGTAAGGGAAAGTGACGTTAATAATGGAGCTGAAAGTGTCAAGGTATCAAACATTCCCCTGTGGGTGACAAGCTTGCCATCTGAACCTCAAAGGACTCATGAGCCTTCATCTGGGAAAAAAAAAAGGTAGGAGATAGGGGAGATCTAAATTTAATGAAGGAGAAGAAAGGACTGGCTGCAAGAAGCCTGAGTGGAGCAAGAGAGGAGACTGCTGTTCAATGTCACGAGGTGAAAGGGGAAAATTCTCTATGACACTTGTCAGTGGGTGAGATCAGCAAGCTCGGCAGTCATTCAGCACCAATAGAATGACCCTTGTCAGCCAGTGGGAAAGCCACATTTGGGAGTAGCATGGTGCAAGTACTCCTTTGGGGAGATGACAGACCTCCATAATGAATCTATCTATATGATCTTGACAAGGAGGGATCTGGCTTCAAATTCTATGCCCAGTGTCACTTATTGTCACTTTCCCAACTAGAAACCCTTATTGTTCAAGACTGAGTACAGTGCTGACCTGTTAACAAGTTAATTTATGGGGTTTATTAAGCCCTTCCCTGACAGTGAAGGTCAGTCTTTCTGTCAAATGAAGGCACTATTTACCTTAGCCTGAACTGATTTTCCACTATGAAACATTAGAATGGGGCTATTTTTCTAATCACTTGGTACCAGCTTAAGACCCCATGTACAACATGCCCAATAAGGGGCCTTCCAGCCTTTTCCTACAGATATCTAGTGAGTTGAAAATATAAGTAGTTCCATGGCTCCATGGATAGAATATGAGACTTGGAATCAGGAAGGCTTGGGTGGGCTTCATTCCTCTCAAACATCTATTAACTATATGGGCCTGGATAAATAATCTACCAGAATTCACTTTCAATATCCTTAATTGTAAAATGGGGGGGGGTTGTCATTTTAGTCATGTCTGATTCATCTTGACCACATCTCAAAAGATTTTCTTGGCTGCAGTGATTTGCTATTTCCCTCTCCAGTTCATTTTACAGATAAAGAAATTGAGGTTAATGGTAAGGTGACTTGCCCAGCTAGAAAGTACCAGAGGCCAAATTTGAACTGAAATTTGAAATTTGAAGATGAGTCTTTTTCAAAGTCTACAGGCCCAGAGTTCTATCTATTGCCCCACCAAACTGGCCTTAGGCTACTTCTTGTTTTTTGTTTGTGTGAAAGATTTTTGAAAGTTAGAAGAGATTCAAATTTGTGAAGCTTCTTATTGGAGGAAGGAAAGAAGGGAAGGAAAGAGAAATGGAAGAAGGGAATAAGTAAGAAATAAAAGGAGAGAGAAAGGAAGGGAAGAACATTTTACTAAGTATTTATTATTTGTCATGCCCTCTGAATACATTTGGCAGTCCCCATTTTCAAAGATCTTACATAAAGGAAGATAAACAGGGGAGGAGGGAGTCAAGAGTATTGAGTGGCAGGGGATGAGATATGGAATCCAGCCTGCGAAGGAATGAAGTGTAGGTAAGAAGGATAGAAGATACATGCTTCCAATGTGTGAATTCCAGAATTAGAGTGAAATGTCAGCATGAAGAGCAGGAGGATGAGGGAGGGTATCCAGATGGCTAAGAGGGATGGAATAATGGTTCATCTGTTTTAATTTTATATTGATTTTGAAGTGTGCAAGTATCAGGTCTCCCGTCCCATAGTAGAATGTAAGCTTCTTGAGGTCTGAGTGTTCATACGCCCAGAATATAGACTACTTCTGGCATTTACTCCGAACTTAATACAAGTTTAATGAATTAATATGATTGGAATGATATTATCCTAATGTATGGGAAGCCAACAGGATACAGACCTCTCTGGAGTGGGTCGCTATCATATCTCTCTTGTAATGAATGTTTCCTCAGGAAGATGACTTGTATCCAAAAGGAGTTGGTCAAGATAACTAAAATTTGTCTCCCTCCACTCATCTTTCATGTTCTAAGATTTTTGTAATTATGAAGCTGGATTTTCAGTCACTGGACATCTCACATTCCCCTCAACATTGAGTTGGCTACCTACCTCAGACATTAAATCTTTATAAGCATTTTGAGGCTCATAGCTCAGACTGGTGGATGGGAACCAAGGATGGAAATTCACAGGCCACCTGTTTCCACCAGCCAGAAGCTCTTAAGGTCTGGTAGCCTGAGGGTCTGGAATATCTTACCTTGATTGAATATAAAAGTTTCCCTAGCAAATTTATTTTTATAATTAATCACCTTGGCCTCAAAATAAACTAGAGGCCTTCACAAAGCAAAATTACTGATAGAAATGACTCCCCAGTTTCTTTACTTCTAAATCAGGGGCTCCAAACTATGGTTGGAGGGCCAAATCCATTGCTTCGAATGATTTTTACCTTTTAAAATATAACTTTATTTTAAAATGCAAAAAATAAATAGCTTGCAGGCCATACAAAAATGTGTATTTTTTTTTTTTTGGTCAGATTCGGTCCTCCTGTACAACTGTAGATTCTTTCTGAAAAACTGTGATTGTAGAAGGATTATGCCAGTTGTATAAACTACATTTTTGGGGGGGGAGAGGTTTAGAGAGAAGTGGAAAAGATGAATAGAGTAGTGAAAGTAATAGTAGAAGTAATAAAAATAATTAAAGCCAGTATTTAGATAGTGCTTGATACAATGTTGTGATTTTATAAATATTATCTCATTTGGTTCTCATAACAATCTATGAGGACTTCATTATTATTATCCTATCATTCTATAGGTTAGGAAACTAAGGTAGAAAGAGATTAAATGACTTGCCCAAGATCACACAGCTAGTAAGTGTCTGAAGCTGAATTTAAACTCAGGTTTTTCTAACTCCAAGCTTAGAGCTCTATTTGTTACCACTTATCTTTAGCAGCAGCACATTATCTTATTTCATCCTTGCAAATACCTATCTTCTGGGCGCTATTACTTATTCATTCCTATTTTTCTGATGAATTTATTATATTTCTTCTCATTTTACAGATGAAGAAATTAAACCTAAGAAAATTTAATTGATTTCCCCATGATCATTTGGCTAGTAAATGTCATTTATGAGCAGAGCATAACTAGGGCTAGTTAAGTGGTGCTTGTTCTTAGGGCAGCATAATTTAGATGGGGCTAGCCTTTGTCCTCTGTTAGCAGAAGAAACAACTAACTTTGGCACCTATATAGCTAAGAAGAGTCAATGATTAAAACTGGAAGTAGTCTGGTATTTCCTCCTCTGAGATCCAGTGACCTCTAGCTTAACCTTATCTTGCTCCTGACACCTATAGCAGCAACTGAAAAATGTTCAGTTCCTTATCCCTCTCTCTTTCCTTCTCCCTCCCCTCCTTTTCCCTCTCCTCCCCTTGGGTCTTTCTCTGTCTCTCTTTGTCTCTGTCTCTGAATCTCTGTCTGTTTCTGTGTCATTGTCTCTGTGTCTCTCTCTGTTATTCTCTTTCTCTGTCTTTCTACCTCTGTCTCTTTGTATCTCTGTTTCTCTCTTGTTGGAGGTCTTTTCATATCTGACAAATATAATCTCATTGAAGGCAGCAATTATTCATTTTTGACTCGTGCTTAGCACAGTGTTTTGTATGTAGCAAGTTCTTAATTAATATCTATTTATTGATTAGATAGTTGATAGTTTCATAGATTTATAGCTGGGAGGGATCTCAGAAGTCATCTAATTCCTCAGATCTTTCCTTACACACACTGCTTCAAGTGCTTATCCGAATTATCATGCTTACCCCCAGAATCAAAATATTCAGTTGTAAATACAGTTAGAGAACACACTCAAATTCTGATTCCAAATCTAGTGGTTATGTTGTTATTTCATACTACTTTTAATAAAGTGCCAGTTAGTAATGCTATTTACTGATTTTAACCCAGAAAGACAGAGAAACAGATAAAATCAGAGAGGGGGAAGAGAGAGACAAAGACAGAAAGACAGAGAAAGAGAAGGAAGGAAAAAAGGAAAGAAGGAAGGAAAAGAAGAGATGGCTGGAAGGAGGAAGGGAGAGAGAGAAAGGGAAAGAAGGAGGGAGAGAAGGAGGAAAAAAAGAAAAGAAGATGAAGGGAAGAAAGGGGAAAGAAGAAAGGAATGGAGGGGAAAGGAGAAGAGAGGAGAGAAAGTTTATTTCGAATAGAAATCTCTATATACTCATCTTTTTAAATTGTCTGGATTGAAAGTGACCTGCTATCTGTGCATAACTTCAAAGTATCCTGAAGGACTTCTCAGAAAGAGGTTAAATAGAGCTGGCTGAGGTGGGGGGCTGGTGTTGGTTCACACTGTGGGTGGTGGGCAGGGTGAGATATTTATTTTGTTTTTCTAACCATAAAAGGAGCTCAAACATCCAGGGATGGAACTTGAAAACGGCTGCTTGACAGTTTAACATAAACAATCTCCATGATGAAAGCACAATATGGAGATAATTATCTGCTCAAATAGATCTGCTGGATGCTAATGAGTGCTTGTCCGATCCATTAAACAGTCAGTTTTCCTGTGCAGTTCTCTTTAGTAAGCAGAAATGACACATCTGAAACTTGAGTCAGTGTACACTTTCTTCCGACCCCTTTTCCTGTTCTAGCATCTTTCAGCCTAGATCAGAAATAGGAACTCAGTGTGGCTGCCACTCCAAGTAACATTGGACACCAAGTCATGAAATCTCTCAGCTGGAAAAGACCCCAGCCAGGACCTAATCTCATTTAGAAGTGACAGGAATCTTCTTTGGGATACCCACTAGAAGTGGTCACCTAACTGGGAACCCGCTCCCTAACAATCTAATCCCATTCAATTTTGGACAGTTCTTATTAATAGGAAATTTATTTTTATTTTGGGGTGTTTTTTAAATTTGCCACAATCCTAAATTTGCCTTTTGGAAAATTCTGCTCATTACTCCTAGTCACTGAGCATCAACCACAGGTATACCTGTTATCTGATTCGCTGAAGCCTCCTTTCCAAGGTCCAACTCTGAGCACTGACCACAACAAAAACAGACTCTGCTCCTTACTTTATGGCTTTGCTAGGTGAACCCTTAGCCTTATCTTGCTGGAAGAAGGCCTCTATGACATTGCTGTTGCTAGCAGTCTCCTATCATGAACCTAGAGTGTGTACTTTTCCCTCTCATTTATTACTTACTTTTTATAGCATTTTATACATTGTCCCCCAATTACAACATATATTCTTTGAGGAAAGGGATGGTATTATTTGCTTATTTCACCAGGATTTGATATAGTGTTTGGCATACAGTAAAGAGTTAATAAATGCTATATTTATGTATCTATTTATTAATCTATTATCTTTCTATAACCTCTACCATCATCTGTCTATGTTTGTCTATCATCTCCGTCTTTCATCTATCTATTTTTGTTTTACTGGAGTGACTTGCCATTTTCTTCTCCATCTCATTTTACAGATGAGGAAACTGAGGTAGATAGGATTAAGTGACTGTCCAAGGTCACAGAAATAGACAGTATCTGAGGCCAGATTTGAATTCAGAAGGAAGAGGCTTTTTGATTTCAAGTCCATTATTCTATGTACTGTGGTGCTCTATTCTATCTGCCTATCATCTATGTCTGTCTATCATCTAATTTGTATGTATGTATATGTATATAGCTATCATTTCCCTATATGGCAAGATGTGTATGATTGACATTTGTGTTGTTCATTGATTTAGTAAAGTCCTATTTTTTATGTCCCCATTAGAGTTTTCTTAGCAAAAATATTGGAGTATTTGGCCATTTTCTTCATTTTTACAGATGAGGAAACTGAGACAAACAGGCATAAATGTTTTGAGCAGGGACATACAACTAGTAAATATTTGAGCCTGACTTCAGGCTCAGAGACTCTATCAAAGGATTATAGAATCACAGAATATTAGCTCTGAAAGAGACTTAAGCATTCATCTAGCCTAACACAAAGATCCCTGATACAACACACCTGACAAGTCATCATCAAGCTTCCTTTTAAAGACCTGGCTGAAGAGGATACCCTCTGTCTCTTAAAGCAGGTCATTTTACTTTTAAATTGCTCAAACTTTTGGGAAAATTTTCCTGACATCAAATCTGACTTTGCCTATTAGAAATTTCCATATGTTTCTACTGATTCTTTGCTCTGCTCTGGCTTGTTACAAGTTTATAATCCTGATTGTGAGAAGAGAAAAAATTTTCATAGGGCAATGATGACTGTCTTTAAGTATACGCCACACTATCTTGTGATAGAGAGATTATATTAAAATCAGCTGAATGGTGGAGTACATTGAATGCTGGGACTGGAATAAGGAAGATCTGAATTCAAATTCAGCTTCAGATAGTTGTGTAATCCTGGACAAGTCAACTGTTCTTCGCCTCAGTTTCCTCATCAAATAATAGTACATACCTATTAGTATTTTTGTGAGGATCAAAAACATATTTGTAAAGTACTTAATATAGTATGTGGCATATAGTAGATACTTAATAAATTCTTGTTTCCTTCCTTGTTCTTCCCTCTCTCTAAATTCTTGTTTCCTTCCTTGTTCTTCCCTCTCTCCTTCCCTTCCTTCTCTCCTTTTTCTCTAGATTTGTTCCATGTGTCCCCAAAGGACATTGGACTTTTTCTATCTGACTTTTCTTTGAAATCTACTATATCTTTTTTTCTTCCAAAAGAATGTGATCTTCTTAAAAGCCAGGACTATATTACTTTTCTATTCATATATCTTTCCAAGCTTAGTGCTTGAGGGGGAAAAAGTACTTGTTAAGTGCTTTTTCATCTATCCATTCATCCATCCATCCATCCCACCAAATGTTCAACTAAGAACAATGGGTAACAGATGCAGAGTGTCAGATTTAGGCAAGATGTAAAGTAATGAAAGAAAAGTCAAATGGGCTGCTACAATCAATCAGTTTTTATTTATTAGACACCCACCACATGCCAGGCATTAGATTAAATGCCATGGAAACAAAGCCAAAAAAATAGTTCCTGACTTCAAGAAACTTAGATTCTAATGGAATATAAGCCCCACACAAGAGTGGGGTTTCCTTCATTTGAGATCTTTAAGCTCTATATTTGGAGTATGTCATAAAGGAGATATTTTTTCTTGCTTGAAGATAAATTAGATGTCTCTCCCACATTTTAAATTTCATAATTATGTTTCCTGATATAAAGGTAAGAGATGCAGGAGAGTATATAGCATACCAACTTTATTCATTAAGTATTTACTATATATGAAGCAGTGCTAAGCACCTTATGAATATTATCTCATTTATCCTCACAATAATCTTAATAAAAGGTGAAAGATTTATATGGTCTGAAGAGAAACCAGAGTATGTCACAATAATCTTGGGAGAAAAGGGTTATGGTTATCTCCATTTTACAGTTAAGGAGATTGAAGTAAAAAAAAAAAGGTTAATTGATTTCACTAGGGTCATATAACCCGTGTTTCATTCTACACTGGAACCATGAAATTTGTATCTTTAGCATTAGCTTATATGCCTTTTACTCTATTATAAAGATATAGATATATAGATTATATACACTCATGCACATATACATACAGTTCAACACAGCACACATGTATGCATGCACAGGTGCACACTTATGTATATGTATACATGTATACATGCATGTATATAGGGGCATATACACATGTGCATATGCAAATTTGTTTATCTAGAGCTAGATGTAAACATATAGATTATATACATAGATAATTGTACAAGGCATATATATATCTACAAATGTATATGTGTGTGTTCATACATACATACATGTATAATACATATAATACATATGGGTGTATATGAATGTTTATCTATCTATAGAGATGGATAAATATATAGATATATAGATTTTATAAATTTATACAAATGTATATATCCATACACATATATACACATGTAAACATAAATGTATTCTGTGCACATTTATCTATAAATACAGATTTTATATAGTTATGCATACACATATGTATATATGCACATATGTATGTGAACATACGCATACATACTGTGTATATGCATATTTATTTATTTATTTGTTTAGACCTTAGTTCATGATTTTCATTGGTAAGGTGGAGTCCAAAAGAATTTCCTCTTCAAATACATATTGACACCTTTTAATCTTAGAACTTAAAAGTCTCTTGAAACATTGAAAGAATAAGGGACTTGCCTAGTGCCACATAGCCCATATATTTCAAATGTTGGATTTGAACCCCTGACTCTGAGGCTATCCACTATGTAACAGTACAGGAAATGGAAAAAGGAAGGAAAGAAATATTTATTGTGTAGCTTTTCCAGATTCCAGACCTTACTGTTCTATTTACAGCATCACCCAGGACTGGGCATGTGAGTTAATTGGGATAAGAACCTTCCCGATAAATGGATTCTTGCTTCCAATGTAGGTTGGCACCTTCTTTGACAGAAAGCTGCTTAAAAAATTGAGAGGTTAGTGATTTGTTCAGCATTGCCTAGCAAGTATGTATCAGAGACAGAATTTCTACACAGTTCTTCTCATACTGAGGTTGGTTTGCAAGCTTCTCTCTTACATATAATAGGCTCTTAATATTTTTTTTTTCCAGGACTGATTGAATGAATGATTGAGTGAATAACAACTGAGTAGGAATCAATGAGGAAATAAATTAATGCTTAAATGAATAAATGAGTGATTGAATAAATGAATATTTGACTGAGTGAATAAAAGAGTGAATAAATGAGTTAATAAATGAATGAATGAGTGGGTGAGATTGAAAGGAAGTAAGTAGTGAGTGAATGGACAAGTGGGTGATGAGGGGAAGTTCAATACAAAAGCTCTGTTTGGGTTCATCTTCATCAAAGAAGACTTCCTCACTCAGGGAATGTCAATCAGTCCATAATAAACACTACTGAAATGTCAGGTATTGATTAGGAAGAAGCTAGAATAATAACTTAATGAGATTTTGTGACCACTTGAGATGCTTACCTTCAGGGTGAGCACGGCTAGGCAGACAACCTAGAAAAGGAATTGTTGATTTGCTTTGTGTTACTAAATGAGAAAATCAATGGAAAAGGCATCGGCACAATTAATAAAGCCTTCATGAGGAAAACAAGATGTGAAAAATGCCATTCTGTGAGCGGAGTCCATTTGGAAACAGCTGAAATGATGCATAGCTGACAAGGATGTTAGAGATGCCCCAGGTGTACTCCAATAAAATCCCGTGTGAGAAGAAATGTGGGTGACCGATTCGCTTCTCTTCCACTCACATTAAGTCAATTCAATACCATACTTTTGAAGGAACTGGAGGTGTTTAATTTGGAGAGAAGACTGAAAGGAGTTCAGAGTAAGCATGGTCAATGTTTCAGAGTAATTAAAGGAATGAGATTTGTTTTACTCATTCATTGAAGACAGATTTAGAAACAATGTGTTAAAGTGACTATGAGACAAATTTAGACTTGATAGAAGGAAAAATTTCTAGTCATCATAGCTGCCAATCATTAGAATGAGAGACTCTACACAGTAATAACCTGTATCTTACTGAGAAGGAACATCATTCTTGCAATGAAAGAACATTATAAGGAAATAGAATTCATGAAAACACCTGTCTGAAAATGCAATGGGTTGTCTTAAAGAGTAGTGAGTTTTCTATCCTTAAATGTGTCTAAACAAGAAAGGAGGGAAGCTAGATTCACAGTGGACAGAGCAGCAGCCTTATAATCAGGAGGATCTACATTCAAAACTGGACTCAGACATGTACTAGCTATGTAATCTGAGCAAGTCACTTAACCTCAATTGTCTTTCAAAAAAAATGGGGGTGGGGCAGGGAGGGAGGTTCTTTCCAGCTTTGAGATTCTAAAATAGTGCTTTGTATGCCATTGATGAGTAACAAATATCTGTTGAAAGAAATTATGATTCTGCACATTTTCTCCTCTCTAAAATGTGTTCTTACCTCTGCTCAGTAGAATTTCTGTCTTCTGCAAAGCACACTCAGGTATCACTTCCTACCCCATTCTCCAAGTTGTCACTGTTCTCTCCCTCTTAAAATGACTTCCATTACTTTATATGTTTTATTTATTTGATTTATTTGCTTTGGCCTATATTTCACCAGTAGAACATAAGCTCATTAAGGGCAGGTATGGCTCCATTTCTATCCACGTATCCCTAGTGCTGTGCAAAATATCTTATCTATAGTAGGTTGCTAAATGAATTTTTGTTCATAAGATCATAGACTGAGAAATGGAAAAGGCTTAAGATCTCATTTAGTCCAAATTTCTTATTATATAGATGAGCAAGTGAGATCTAAGGTCACATAGTTAGTGTCACCTAGAAATACTGAATGGAATTTTGCAATTTATGAGTGCTTAGTGAGAATCCCTCAGGGAGAACACAGGGTATCATCCTCAAGAGATGTGGGGACCTGGAAAATAGTTTTAGCCTGAGGCTGGCATTGGCTTTCTTTTTTCAAATTTTCTTAAATTTATTTCTTATTCTAGCTTTACAATTAAAAAAATGTTAAGGAAATATTGGATATTTTTGTTTTGTGTCCTTCCATATCTTCTGTTTTCTTTCTCAGACTTAAAATCAGATGTTTTAAATTCATTTGTAAAATATTTCCCTTTAAAAAAAAAACCAAATTGATAATGATGCTTCAAACTCACATGTTCAAGTATTTAAATACATGCACTCATGTATCTGTCTGTCTCTGTCTCTGTGTACCTCTCTCTCTCTCTCTCTCTCTCTCTCTCTCTCTCTCTCTCTCTCTCACACACACACACACACACACACACACACACACACACACACACACACCAGCTTCTATTCTAGAACACCAGGCACATCCCTTGCCCTAACCCCAGTCTTTGGGGACATTACTTATTCAGGAAGCACACCACTATTAAATGTGTCACTGTCCATCAGCAATCGCTTGTATCCTTCCTTTCCACTCAGCTTCTGAAATGCCTAATATGATTAAGAGTTTGCTTGAAAAGATATTTCCAAGCTTCCAAGTCTGGATGAATCTTTCTGAATGTTAATTACCTCACTTTTGACATGTGCCCTTGAACTGAAGTGTTTTAATTTTTTTTTAATCCCCATCATTTATTGATAGATAGTAATTAGCATGAAGAAGTAGATGGCTGCTTTTCTTTGGACTATCAGTGAGGAGTACAGAGAAAACCTCCCTCTCCTATGCTCTCTTCAAATCTGGACAGCTCATCCATGATGGCCCGGGACAATATCTTCTCCTCTTCCTAGTAGTCATCTTCTTTCTGGCCATTTCTCCATTGCAGATAGTTCTTCCTGGGATTGGTGAGTTTATTTCTTAAGTTCCATTTAAAAATGTACTAGTAGCAGCCACCATGCTCCCTTCAAAACTGAACCAGCTCTTGACACTCCAGATCACAGTCATGTTGCTCAGACATACATACCTTCTCTAACTCTCCCTTTCTTTTAGAATTAAATCTTCCCTCAATGGTATGCGAACTCCCTGAGATCAGGTACTATCTTTCTTTCTGCTTTTATTTATTTTTGGTGGTTGGCTGAGAATATGGTGCCTTAATAAGAGCTTACTAAATTCTCTCTATCTCTCTGTGTCTTTCTATCTCTTTCTCTGTGTTCCTCTTTCTCTTTCTCTTTCATTTCTATATCTTTCTCTGTTTCTCTCCTTGTTTCTCTGTCTCTATCTCTCTGTGTCTCTTCTTGTCATCTCTCTGTCTCTTCCTCTCTCTCTTTGTCTCTCTCTTTTGCTGTCATCCATACATCCATTCATCCATTCATTCATCTGTCTATCTATCTATCTATCAATCATCTATCTGTCTATCTATGTATCACCTCATTCTGTCCTTTCTCTAGTCTGTCTCTATCCTCTTCTCCACTGTTTGCTAGGGGCACACAATAGCTATGTTTCAATTTTGTCATGTTTAAAATGAAGCATCTATACTCAATGGTATCTAAGATACCTCATATAATCTTATCCTATGCCAGAAATTCCCTGATAGAAGAAGGGGAAAGTCCATTCTGGGCTCTCTGAGGATAGGAATCTGTTCTTTCTTATCCCCCTTACCCTGAGGTTTTCAGTGCTATTGTCAGAATACTGGACTTTTGTCATGGTCCTCCAAATTTTGCTAGGAAACTAAAATTAGAACCTTTGGGAATGATGCATCAAGAACACCATGTGGTTCTCTATTTTAATTCTGTGTCCTTCCTTGCTCTACCTGTAAATTTAAGGTTGTCCATACTCCAAAGCTTTCGATTCAATTCAGTCAATAAATAAGCATTTATGAAGGCTTACTAAGGGCTTTGGCAGTTTGGGGTGCACTGGATGGAGTGCTGGGGCTGGAGTCAGGAAGACTTATTTTCTGGAGGTCACATCTAGCCTCAGGATTTTACTAACTATGTGACCCTGGCCAAGTTACTTAACTCAGATTGCTTCAGTTTCCTTTTCAGTAAAGTGAGCTGAAAAAGGGAATGACAATTTACTCAATTATCTTTGCCAAGAAAAGCCGAGATGAAGTCATGGAGAGTCAGACATGATTGAAAAATGACTCAAAGAAAACAACTCCTCTCCCCCCAAAAATGGGTTCAAATCCTCACTCTGCTGCATACTACCTGCTTGACCTTGAGCCACATTAGCCATCTCTGAGCAATGAGTTTTCTTAGCTATACGATAAAAAGGGTTTGGGCAGATTAACTCTAAGGTAGTTACAGCCCTAAACCATTTGATATTGAAACTTTAGTCTAGAGAGGGCAACTGATACGCCAAAGGTAATGCAGGAAACTAATATCTGAGGTACACCTAAGTCTCATTCTTCCCCTTCTAGGGTACTTCACACTCTTTTCCTAATGACTTTTTTGGGGGAACATATTGCCTTCTGCTGTCTTCATTTTTCTTATTTAATGAATCAGCATTAGAGGGGGGCCTGATTTTATAGTGTAGAGAAAACCAGGAACTGTGCCAGGGGGGAATTTCTTAGGGAATCATCTACTCCATGATTTTAGCAAACCACCCCTATATCCTGAATACCTTCCTAAAGAGCTTTATATTGAGGAGTGCTTTCTAAATATAGTTTTGAGTCTCAGTGAAGAGCTGAGTATTCTATTCAATTGAACAAATACATTTTTATATTGCAAATGAGTGAAGCAGTAGATAGAATGTTAGACCTATATTGAGACTATCACTTCAAATCTAGACCTTTATTAGATGTGTTTCCCAAAGCAAGTAATTTAGCCTCTTTTTGTTTCTTTCCTCAATTGTAAAATGGGCACAATAATGTCACTTGTATCAGGGTTATTGTGAGGTTACAAGACACCATTTGTAAAGAGCTTTGCAAAGTTTAAAAACAATGTATAAATGTTACCAATTACTATTATTATGGATAATTATTATTAGCAAGTGTCATATGGCAAACATTGTACTAGGTACTGAAATTATAATGGCAAATTATAAAATAATTCTTTCCCCAAGAGATTTATATTCTACTGGAGGGTGGAAGGGCGCAACAGCTAAATAAATTTTATCCAAAAATCTTTGTATATTCATAGAAAAGATTTAAAAGTTGTAATGCTTTATGTTTATGATCTCATTTGAGCTACATAGCAGTCCTATGAAGGAAATACTGCAGATACTTTTGTCCCTATTGAACAGATGACAAAACTGAGCCTAGGAGAGGCAAAATGATTTGCCCATTGTGTAACCAATGGTGGAATTCAGATTCAGTCCTTTCCAGTTCCTACTCCATCATTGTACTCACTATGAAGTGATACCCTTCTATACTTGAAGGAACATCAAAATAAACACAACATGTTAAAAGATTGGCATTGAGAGAAGATCCCATGAAGAAGGTGGAACCTGAACAGTGCTTGAATGGAGATATCAGACATCTTGCATTACATAATTTTTTTTTTTTTGGTTTTAGCTTGGAAAGATGGACATAGATTTTCATTTAAATCCTCTCTCTCTTTACATATATATATATATATATATATACATACACACACACACACACACACACACATATATACACACACAGGTAGATATAAATAAAAATAAATGTTATCTATATGTATTTATCTATATATTATCTATTATATTTTTATTTTCGTTTTACTTATTTTATTTATTATTATTATTTATATTATCTATAGCTAGATAACATAAATATTTATATTTTATCATTATAATTATGTAATTGATTGTTCTTCATTCTCAAAGAGGACCCAAATGACATCACTATGTTGGAGTCAGTGTGTCTAACTATGGATGATTAGATCAACAAGAGCTGGGAAAGCTCTCTGACAGGTCAGGCACAAATAGTCCAGATGAAAACTTGAAGTGGAAATGTCTGTCATTATACACAACTCACATTTATTTTAGCTACTGCAATTCTGCTTCACTCATAGAGTACAATGCCTTCTTTAATGCAGGCACTCCATGCTGGATGGTTCCATACCAGTGTCTCCCATGTCTCATAATCTAATTCAAAGTTCTTCAGAGAGATCTTGATAATGTCCTTCTATTGTTTCCCCTGACCTCTTTGTGAGAGCCTGACTTGTTTGAGGTCTGCATAAAATAGTCTTTTAGGCAAATATATGTTTGACATTTGAACAACATAATCAGCCCTCAGACTTGTGCTCTTTGCAGTAGAGTTCCAGTGCTTGGCAGTTCAGCTCAAGAAAGAACTTTCTTGTTTGGAACTTTATCTTGCCAGGTGACCTTCAGAATCTTCCTAAGACAATTCAAATGGAAGCAGTTCTGTTTCCTTGCATGGTACTGGTTATATGCCTAGATTTCATAGGCACATAACAATGAGGTCAGCACAATGGCTCTGTAGACCTTCACTTTGATAGATAGTCTATATTCTTTTTTCTCCCATACTTTCCTTTGGAGCTTCTCAAACATGGAGTTAGCTCTGGAAATGCAGGCATAAACCTCATCATCTATGTGTACGTCCATGGAAAGTATATTGCCAAGGAAAGTGAACTTATCCACAGCATTCAAAATTTCTCCAATAACCAATGGTTCCACATATGGATGATGTGGTGTTGACTGGTGGAGCTCCTGATACTTTTTCTTGCCGGGTGATCTGCAAAATCTTTCTTCAGTTTGATTCTCTCCCATACTTTTCTTCAGAGCATCCCAAGAACTGAGCTAGCTCTAGCAATGCTTGTGTCAACCTCATTATCAATGTATACATCCATGGAAAATATCCTGTCAAGATAAGTTAACTTATTCACAGTAGTCAAAACTTCTCCTTTTGCTGCAACTGATGCTTCCATATATGGATGATGGGGTGCTGCCTGATGGAACTCCTGGATTTTTTTGGTGCTAATTATTATGGCAAAATTAGCACAAGCAGCAGAGGATTGATCCATTCTTTGTGGCACCTCAACTTCCGAGGCTACATTGAGTGCATGATCATCTGCAAACAAAACAATCATGCACCAACACTTGCTCCATTTGAGTCTTGACTTGTAGACTTTTCAAGTTAAATAATTAATTATGAGTGCTGGGGGTATCCTTGATACCACGTTCATCCTCATGGAAAGCATCCAACAACAATGCTGAGAACATCTTGCTAAAAAGCATGAGAGTAGGCACACAGTCCTGCTTCCCTCCATCAGTGATTGGGAAAGTGAGAAAGCATCATCTGTTATCCAGAACCTGAGAAAGCACTCTGTCACGAAACTGACAAACAATATCGATAAACTTTTCTAGGCAACCAAATTTTTATTACATAAAATTATAGATAATATGTAACATGTTCTATATAATTAAATAATTTTCATTTATATAAAATGTGTATGTATATCAAATATGTATTTATAGATATATAAATAACTTATTATTTATATAGGAATCTCTTCCTTTTACATACACATGCATAATGCATTGTGTCCATGTACTTGTACACAAATTACATATGTACACACATACAAACACATATGCATATACACATATACACATGCATACATGTCTATACATACACACAAACATATATAAGCAATGCACATATGCATGCACACATGTATATATGATTATATACATTCACAAATATATATAAACATACACAAATATACACATGTGTATATGCTTATACATACACACAAACGTATATAAGCAATATGCATATGTATTCACACATGTATATATGATTGTACATACACACAAATATACACATATGTATACCCACGGGTATATGTCGATACATATACACACAAACATATGGATATAAACATGCACATATGTATATATACATATACTTACACACATGTGGAAGAAATCATAACAATCAGACTTAAGAGGAAAAGGTTGGTTTGATTCCCACCACTATTTTTTTTTTCTGGATTCCTCCTACTTTTGGAAATCTCACATCACTTTTGCATTTTGTAAAATGAAGTGTTTTCTCTTTTTCTCTTTTATGAAGATATTTCAAATACCCACACAATTCACTGTTTGCTCATCATCATCTATTTTAATGTACAACCTAATATCAGTTGTCCAGGCTAGGGTTACCTCACAATGGATGTCACACGGATGATTGGATGGACGGCAAACATTGAGAGAATGCTGTGAAGGCAGCTCACTCCCTGCCAGACCCTTGAGGCTGGGTGGAATAGAAGCCAGAGCTAAAGGCAGGAGCTCAGCAGAAGCACTGCTGGGTTTCATCCAACCTTCTGTTTCCTTCAAAGGGCTGACATCTTGTTTCTGATGGGTGTGGAAGAGCACAGATGAAAGGTCATTAATTTACTTACAAAAACTTGCATGAACTATCATGTACGTCATGCTCTGTCAAGAGGAAAATGGACATAGCTTAAAAGATTCTCTCTTCAAATCTCTCTAGCTCATGCCCCACACTCACCCAAATCCTGGGAACATTAATATTTGGCTCATTTTGCTTTACTCAAATGGCCCCATAACCTGTCTATAAACATTTAATAAGAGGGTAGCTTCTGTATTGGTGTCTCACCACAGGATTGAAGGGCTATTCCAGCAGGATTTTGCCTACAATAGATATTTTTCTAGGAGCTTGACTGGTTTAATTAACATCTAGCCTAAACTACCTTGTACAATACACAACTGCTGGACTTTCACAACTAAAGAGGAGGTTTAGGGGCAGAGGATATTTCCAATGTATCAAATAAAAGATTTGCGAGACCTTCCAGTGTGAAGAAGTTCTTGGAGTATTGTGTTGTAGAGGCAATCCAGAAGTTCATCCTGGAGAGAGATGAAGACATGACTGGCCTTAGCAATTAAATGAATAGGAGAATATAAACATACATTAGTATACACAATACATGTAGGACAAAGATTGTCCCTCTGGATTTGTTTGAGAGCACTCCAGGATACAGGGACCTCTTTATCAGTGCAAATCAGCACTTCATCTGCATCATATTGTTTTAGAGTTTCTTAGAGCCCTGAGATGTAAAATTACTTCCCTAGAATCATAAAGTCAGTATGTGTCACAGGAAGAAATCGAACCCATTTCTTCCTGGTCCCAAGGATTTTATGCCATATTCCATCTCATAAAAATGAGTAGGAGTGTGTGTGTGTGTGTGTGTGTGTGTGTGTGTGTGTGTGTGTTTCATTTTGGGGAGAAAGAAATAGGGAAAATCAGGTACCAGAAACTAATTAGGAATACCCTCAAGTGGAAAGTAGAGCTGAGTTTGGCAGGAAATTAATTATTATAAATTGTAGTCACATGGAGATAGCAAATCCCCGGCAATGCCAGTCCAAAGGTTGAGATGGAATTCCGGAGGGACAAGCAGAAAGCCCAGTTTAGCTGGCCCTTAGGTTTCATGAAAGGTACTAAGGTATCACGAGGCTTTTCAGAATCTATGCCTTCTAGCAAGGATCAGCTCTGATGCCCCCTGTGAGGTGAATCTTTCTTGATCTTCCCAGTTCCTAGTATCTTTTCATCCTCAAATTATATTATATTTGCTTGGTTAGGTATAATCATAGAATTTCTATGAAGATCATGGCCATTTCATCTTTATCTTCATATCCCCAGCACCTGGAATATGGTCTTAAACGTAGGACAGAGGTAGAGGTCTGGACTTATGATTTTAGTGATCTAGGGAAAATACAGACGAGGAAGGCACATTTATCAATGCAGGTTGGCAGTACATATTCTTAGAAAATGTTCGAGAGCAATGAGGCATTAAGTGACTTGCCCAGGGTACCAATACCAGTATGTGTCAGAACACTGAACACAGTAGGTGCTAGACAGAAATGGTTAGTAATAGCCAATGATTTGGGGAAAATCAGAGTTCACCCTTTTACTAAAGTTCTCATTTCAAAATTCATTTGCTGAAGTTTACTATTCTTTCAGTCCCTCTTTGGAGTAAACTTACTTCTCATTGTAATATTCATTCTATCATTAACTGTTAACCAGGCAGCTGGATGACACAATGGATAGGGCACCAGCCCTGAAGTCATGAGAACCTGAGTTCAAATCTGACTCATAACACCTCCTAGTTGTGTGACCCTGGGCGAGTCACTTAACCCCAATTGTCTCATCAGGAGAAAAAAAAAAAAACAACAACAAACAAACAAACCTGTTAACCAATCAGAGTTGATTACCACCTTTTGGAACATCCACTTTCCCCAAGAGCACATAAGCCAAAAGTTCCCCACCATGAGCAACTTTGGCTTTCAAGAGTGCCATTGACTTCTCTTGTTAGTAAAATGCTAGCTTTATTAATAGAGCTAATTACTCTGAAATTCTGTCTCCCAGACTTTGGAACATCACAATCTTAATTATTTTTTGCTGATCCAAGTTGTGAAGTACCCTGAATTTTGTATTGTAAATAATCTCATTTGACTTGTGATGTAGATTCTACTATTCTCCCCATTATATAGATAAGGAAACTGAAAAGAGAAGTACAGAGCAATATATAGAACTTCAATGTGGGCATCTGCTAACAATTCTTTATTGTTATGGGTATCAATTTCTTATTTGTTGTTAGTCATAATATCCACACAAATAAGTTCTATCCAAGATTTCTATGAATAGTTAGGTTAAAATTAGGGAAGAAGAAATGAAAAAGAAGGAAGGAAGGAAGGAAGGAAGGAAGAGAGGGAGGAAGGGAGGGAAGGAAAGGGAGGAAGGGAGGGAAGGAGGGAGGGAGGGAGAGAAAAGGACAGAAAGAAAAAGGGGGAGAAAAAGAGAGGGGGGAAGAGAAAGAGAGAGACAGAGATGGAGAGAGAGGGAAAAAGGGAGAGGAAGAAGGAGAGAGAGAGAGAGAAGAGAGAGAGAGAGAGAGAGAGAGAGAGAGAGAGAGAGAGAGAGAGAGAGAGAGAGAGAGAGAGAGAGAGAGAGAGAGAGAGAGAATTATTTGTTTCCCCTTTAGGCTCTCCTTGGACCAGTGGAATCTTTCTGGTTGTTTGCTGGTGAGAAGGGACAAATGTTGAAAATATGCAAGAAACCAGCCAAATGTGCTATTGTGCTTTAATCAGTCTAGTGCCCACAACTGGAAAGATTAAAGTGTTACTGTCTTAGCAGATGGGAAAGTGTTTATTTCTCAGCCTAAGCCGGGGCAAGGGCTCCAGGCAGCCTTTTGTTTTTAGAAAGAGATTATCATTTTCAAAAGGAGCCTGGCAAATTTAATTACAGACTTTGTAGTCTCCTTTTCTTAAGGAGAAGATATTATTCTACATACAGGCTGCATTAGGAGGGGATGTTTCTTTTAGATGGAGAATTAAAGGCGGATTTTAAAATGCAAATTTGCTTTACATGAGCATCCACTAAATCAATTGTCAATTGTCTATTCCAGAAGAGGGGACTAGAAGCATAGAAACATAGACTCTCAGAGCTGGCAGGGGCCTCAGAGACCATCGAATCCAACCCTCTGAAATGTCAGTTAAGGCTCTGAGAAACTTCCAGCCACAGCAGCTTTGGGGCTTTCTCCTCCTTTCTTTTCTCTCCATGAGTGTCAGGCCCTTGGCTGCAGTATCTCAGTTCCACAATAACATTTATTAAGCACAGTCCCCAGTCTTCACAGGCCCTTGTGATAGTGGGATCCAGAAATGCAGACACAAAGGTATTCTGCAGTGTGGGGAAGTGGGCAGGAATGAAATATGGACACAGACAGGCCGAGTCATTGATATAAGGGAGGAAATTTCATCTGCCAATGTAGTTCAACCCTTCTCTGTAATTAAGAATTTTAGTTTTATCTATTAAAGCACTGAGAAGGTAAGGGAACTGTCCAGAATGGCTTAGATACTATGAGCTAAAGACAACTGAAACTGGGGCTTTCCTAAATCTGAAATTAGTTTTGTTTTTTTTTTTTTTTCCTCATGGCTCCTCATTATCTAAAAGACCTTTACTTTTTTTAGGTCTCAGTTCTCTTATCTATTAAGTGAAATAATAAAACCAGATATCACTAAGACCTCTTCCTATTCTAGGTTTTACTATACTCCTAATCCATGCATTGAACAAAACTGCACCACAAACAAGCTTCAGAACAAACTACATGATTTTGGCAAATATTGAAATCAAATAATAGGTGATGGGAAATAGTTTGACAGAGTAGATAAGTTTCTATACTGGGGATCAGGAAAATCTGAATTTAAATCCAATATTTGATAGCCCAACACAAGAAATTGATTTAACCTTTCTGTGCCTCAGTTTCTTCATCTGCACCTCAGTTTCTTCATTTGCAAATGATAGATTAGTGGTTAAGAAATTCAAGAATGGCCTAAATTTAAGTTTTGTATTTGAAACTTATTAGCTGTGTGGATAGTCATTTAAATTGCCTGACCCTTAACTACTGAGCCTTAGTTACTCTTTCATCAAGCATTTGTATTTACTAAAACAGGGTTTTATCTCATGAAATGAATTTAACCAATCAACACTCATTGATTAAGCACCTAAGTATCAGGAACTGTGTTGGGCATAGGGTTACATGTAGAAAGGATGAAGCAATTCTTCATATTCTAAAGAGAGAGCAAGATACACAATGTGTGTGTGTGTGTGTGTGTGTGTGTGCACAAAGATATTTCTGTTCCTTTATCTATATATCTATGCATCTATATATCTATCTAAATTTGTTCTGTTCTTTCCACTCCTATTAAGTTATTTTCTTGGATTAAGAGCCTAAAATAGACATTCTATCTGTTTCTATATCTATGTGCCTCGTTTTATACATACATGCATATAAACACACATATACTTAATCCATATGTACATGAATACATATTTACACATACATATAAACACATATATAAATCTATCTTTCCTTTATCTATTGAACTATCTATCATTTGCTCCTCCCCATTCCTTTTCAGATATTCTTCTTGGATTAAGAGTCAAGAATAGACATTCTATACACCATCTATATTTCTTGTCCTCATATATGTAACACATACATACGTATACAATATGTACATATATACCCAAATATATATATATACATAGACACATATAGATATCTAGCTTTCTATCTATTTATCTATCTACATATTTATTTGAGGGATTGGAAAGTGTGCAGAAAATGGTGTCTGAGCTTCATTTGAGGGAAAGGGATTCTATGAGGTAGTATAAGGAGGGAGTGCACTTGAGATATTGTGGTTGGCTAGTGCAAAGGGGATTGAGATGAAAGTTAGAGGGCCGAGAATGAAGAATAAAGAAAAAGTCAATTTGACTGAATGACTGGAGCTAGCTTATATAGGATTTTAAAAATAAACAGAAGAACAGAGGAATTTGATCCTGGGGGCAATAGGATAACACTGAAGTTGATTGAGTGGCTAATAATAATGATAATAGCTAATATTTATATATTGTTTACTCTGATAGACACCATGCTAAGTGCTTTATAATTATCATTTCATTTGATCCTCACAACAACCAGGGAAAGAAAGCACTATTATTATTCCCATTTTACAGATAAGGAAGCAAAATCAGACAGAAGTTAAGTGGCTTACTGTTGTATTTCTCTGAGCCTTCTCCCTTTCACCCCCAACCAAGGGGCTAGCTAATTGTATTAAAGAAAGAGTCAGGGAGCTCCATTATGATTAGATAAGTAGTTTAAAGGGTTTAGGGGCCAGCTGGCAGACAATTCATTGGATCTCAGATCCTTACCATGCAGTCTGGTGTGGCAGCCAGACTATTCAGTGGATCCCTCCAAAGATCCCTAAAAATCTCATGCTAATTGTAGAAATCAAACAAAAGAAGGAGGTGCTATAAAGCTTCATTTACATATGTCAATGTAAATTTCCATCATGTTTAACAAGTACTTCTAATTTTGGGCTTGGGTCCTAGGGCTTAGTTGTCATACCAGCACCCTTGGGTGAGTGCCTAAACACCCAAGATTATGTAGTGAACACAGTGATGATTCAGTTCTGCTTGCTGTGTCCTTATTATGTCTCTATAGCTTGCGTGCTTACATATCCTTGCTATAACTTTCAACCCAACAGACCCCTGCTAAGGCTGTGTGCTGGACAGTCTGAGTAAGTTCCCAGGCACAAACAAAGTTATTTGTTAAGCACAGTGTGCTTGTAATAATTTTCATGCTCCTTAGAATGGCTTTCATCCCAGTATGATGGTTTTCACCCCACAGATCTGCACATTTGGAGTCACCCATTTAGTAAGTGTCTGAGGTCAGATTTGAACTCAGATCTTCCTGCCTTGAGGCCAGAAGCTTCATGAGGTAGTTCATCCTAGTGCTAGATACTTACAATAGTTAAGGAACTTTCTGCTATATTGAGTTAAAATTGGCTGCCTAATAATTCAACTTATTAATAATAATTTAATTGTAGGAGGTCCAGGATTAGAACCCAAATGGTGCTGTTTCTTCCCTCTATGATTTTGGTTGGGTAAGTTACTTCTATTCTATCTCTGATACTTATGATCTGTGTCATCTTGGACAAGATTTTTAGCCTCTGTGGGCCTCAGTTTCCTTATCTGTAAAATTAGGGGGCTTGAATTGGATGATTTCTGAGGTCCCTTCAGTTCAATTCACCAATGATTTAGTAAATGATGATCTATTTCGTGCCAAACACTGCTCTAGTATATAAATTGGAAAAAGTCTTCAATCTCAAGGAATTTACTTTTACTTGCTTACATTGTACCCTGAAACATGGGGAAGCCCCTTAAGGATAGAGACGGTTCTAACATAGTATGTGGTACTTATTGGACACATTCAAGGCTCATTGTGTTTGTTTCCCAATATGAGGAATGATTCATGTGCATAAAGCATAAGACATATCCCCATTAATATTGCAACATTTCAAGAGGGAGATTGGTGAGGGAGGGGAATTCAGAAAGGGCTTTTCTGGAAGATAGGTTCCCAAACTGGGTTTTGGAGGAAGCTTAGAAATTCTCTGAGGTCATGCTAAGGATACAGTGGATACCAAGCATGAGAGACAACTTACAGAGAAGTAGGATAGAAAAGCACAGAAAAGTGAGAAATTTAGCCATGCTTATAAGGAACAGGAAGCAGTTTGACTTGACTTGAATGGAGAGCTCATGATGCAGAATAATATGAAATAAGCCTTGATTCCTATGAACCCAAGGCCTCTGACTCCCAAGACCTGTGCTCTTTCTGCTTTAACAAACAAACATGATGCTCTATGAATTCTAACTATTCAATAAATATTTGTAGATGTTATTTTGCCTGATTGGATTTTGAGGATTTCCGTGTTATTCCAGTGGGACTGTAAGGGCCTTCTCCCCTTAATCTCTCAGCACCCCTTTCTCTTGATCTAGCTCTGCCTTCTAAGCCCCCGTTCTGTAAACACAATTTAATGCTCTATGCTGAGGGAAGAAAAAAAAAATGCGGTTATGTAAAAGAGCAAACCAACATACTGAAGTCTATTCATTGTGTAGCTGCTGAAGTGATGCCTGGAGGGACAGCAGCATCTGCTGTGAAAATTAAAAATAAGAGCCTCTTTCCTCTTTGCTCAGAGAGAGACTGAACGTTTCAATCCTGGTTCAATGCCTTTAAGGGGAACAGATCTGCTTGCAAAGTTTGTCTTTGCTCAGAAACAGCCTGATTTCACGTGTAGTCCGACTGGACTACAGACTGATCCTTGAACTTGACATTTCCATTCCCGCCTACATATATTTGCATAAGGCAGCATCCATATTTTGAATGTACTGCCTTCTCCTTTTGCCTCTGAGAATACTTATTTTATTTTGTGTTCTTGGGGAGAAGGCTGACCAAGATTACAGACATCATTCCCCATAATGGCATCTCCTGATGCTATTAAAAAAAATCAATATTATTTTATTTTCCAAATATGTAAAAACAGTTTTTAACATTTGTTTTTGTAAGATTGTGTTCCAGGACAATTTTCAAATGAATAAATTAAAAACATTTCTAGTTGTATGAAAAAATGCTCTAAATCACCATTGATTAGAGAGATATAAATTAATACACCTCTCAAATTGGCTAAGATGATAGAAAAAGATAATGTTAAATGTTGGAGGGGATGTGAGACAACTGGGATACTAATACAATGTTGATGGAACTGTGGGTGATCCAACCATTCTAGAGTGTAATTTGGAATTATGTACAAAAGGCATTTAAACTGTGCATACCCTTTGATCCAGCAGTATTTCTATTGAGCCTGTATCCCCAAAAAATCATAAAACAGGGAAAATGACTTACATGTGAAAAAATATTTGTAGTGGCTCTTTTTGTGCTGTTAAGGAATTGAAAACTGAGTGGGTGCCCTCTCAGTTGGGGAATGGTTGAATAAGTTATGGTATATGAATGTTACTGAATATTATTGTTCTATAAGAAACCATATCAGCAGGATGATTTCAGAAAGGACTAGAGAGACTTACATGAACTGATAGTTAGTGAAGTGAGTAGAATCAAGAGAACATTGTGGGCAGCAACAACAAGATTATAGGATGATCAACTCTGATGGATGTCTCTTTTCAACAATGAGGTCATACAGGCCAGTTCCAATAGTTTTGTGATAGAGAAACCCATCTACTTCCAGAAAGAAGACTGAATGTGGATCACAACATAGTATTTTCATCTTTTTGTTGTTGTTTGCTTGCTTTTCTTTCTTCCTTTTTTTTTTCCTTTTTGATCTTATTTTTCTTGGAAATGTTTAGGAGAATTCCACATGTCTAGCATATATTGAATTATTTGCTGTCTAGAGGAGGGATTGGGGGAAGGGAGAGAGAAAAATTTAGAACATAAGATTTTGCAAGGGTGAATGTTGAAAACAATCTTTGCACATATTTTGAAAATAAAAAGCTATTGTTAAAAAAAAGGAAATGATAACTGTAGAAATAAAAACCAAGAGACTTATGAAATGAAGGGAAAAACATTTTTGTTCCAAATTTTTCTCCTTCCTCCCTTACTTTCCCCACCCCCAAGAAATCAAGAAATCTGATATAGGTTAAATATTTGCAATTTTTAAAAACATATATATTTGTCATGTGAGCAAGAAAAATCAAATCAAAAGGGGAAAAATCAGGAAGAAGAAAACAAAAAAAAATGAGAATGCTATTCTTTAATCCATATTCAGTTTCCATAGTTCTCTCTCTGGATGTGGATGGCATTTTCTATTCCAAGTTCATTGGAATTGCAATAACCACATTGTTGAGAAGAGTCAAACACACTACAGTCATTCGTTTTGTTGTACTTAGTACAATGTTCTCTTGGTTCTGCTCCCTTCACTCAGCATTAGTTCATGTAAATCTTTTCAGGTTCTTCTGAAATCATCCTGCTCATCACTTCTTATAAAACAATAGTATTCATATACCATAACTTATTCAGCCATTCCTCCAACTGATGAGCATTGATTCATTTTCAAGATCCTTGCCATCACAAAAAGGGCTGCTAAACACATCTTTTTCATATGTGGCCCTTTTCCTTTTTCATGATCTCTTTGGGATACAGACACATTACTGAGACTGCTGAATCTAAAAGTATGCACAGTTTGCTAACCCTTTGGACATAGTTCCAAATTGCTCTCCAGAGTGGTGGGATCAGTTCATAGTTCCACCAACAATGCATTAGTGTCTCAGTTTTCCAACATGTCCTCCAACATTTATTATTATCTTTCTCTGAGAGTTGTGAAGTGATACCTCAGAGTTGTTTTAATTTGTATTTCTCTATCTAATAGTGATTTAGAGCATTTTTTCATATGAATAGAAATGGCTTTAATTTCTTCATTGAAAAATTGTTCATATCCTTTGACCATTCATCAATTAGGAAATGACTTGAATTCTTAAAAATTTGAGTCAGTTCTCTGTATGTTTTAGAAATGAGGTCTTTATCAACATACTATTTTTGTTCTGTTTCAATTCCAGAAAAGTATTTATTAAAGTGCAACTGTGTTATAGCCACTGTGCAACCAACAGTTTGGAAAAGATGGCACCTAAAGCTAGCTAATATCCCTGTCCTTTTATGTATTTTTTAGGGAGAGGTTCATTGCAGTAGAAGATCATATTAATGTATTAGGAGGTGGCTGTAAAAACTCTCCATAGCTTGACTTCAAGTACCTGTGATAGGAGGTATGGGGTAGCTCACTACATGTTCTTCTGTGCAGTTCCAAGAATAATATGACTATTGATTAATGCAGCACCTTTCCTGCTCATTATTATAGAACCTTTGCAGTTGTTTCCTTTCTTTTCTAAGACAATGATTCTTTTCATCTCTGAATTGTGCCCACAGACAATTGGTAACATTCCTTACTTCCCTTCCCAATATGTGGGAACATTCAAGCCTCAAGCCTTATGTGAGTAAGTAGTTCAATAGGAATAAATAAAAGAAAGATAAAATTGAAACAACAGGCATCTGTCGCTTAGCAATGGCAACCATTACTTCCCCCCTCTATCCCCTCTGTATTCAGGAAAATCCTAATTTTTGATGATTCTTTTCAAAAAAGTGAGAGAAACCAGAAAGAATATGATAAATACAAATCTGCCAGTCTCTGCCAAATGCAGGGAGGAGAATAAATTCAGACATTCCTGGAAGTGTGGGCTGGATGGGAGATAGACTTCTCACTAATTGTTACAGTGGATGCAAAAATCTTAATCCCACACTCATAGGCTCTAATGGCTTGTTCATGGGCTTGACTGGACAGGAATTCCTTTTTCCCTTAATTATCATTGGTGTGATGTTCATACTTGTGGGATTCTGCTATTAGCAGAGAGGAAGAATGATTCCATGTCCAACAAAGAGGCAGACCAAGGCATGGAAAGGGACCCACCCAACTTCCACCATGTCCCTATAGGCAAAAGCCTCTATCTTTTTATTTTGGAACTGGGGATCAATGACATCTCTTGCTTGAAGTCACCGGAAAATTGTTTGCAGGACTCACATACTCTTGGTCTCAAAACCCAGAAGATGCCCTCCATGGGAAAAAGCAAGCAATTTCTCAAACAAAGGTTTATAATATACTTTTCTATATATAGCTCATTCTAATCCTCTTTTTGCACTCTTAGTTAAATGAGTCTTTCAAAAATCATAATATTCCAAATCAAATATATAAATTTTATATAAACCTCTTTATTTTATATCAAGGAAGTTTATGGATTTTGTGTGGGACTTAAAAAGACCCTTACCCAAAAATGATTACTCAGAGATTACTCATAGAAAACAGAATTATTTATTAGTCTTGAGAAGCAGACTATCCATTCTGTGAGCCAAAGCTCACAGTGGGAGGGTCATTCCCTTGAGAATGGTCACAGTTTTCATATATTTCAGACAAACCCCCCCCCCAAATCCCACCCTCTATATGTTGTGATTGGTTACATAAGTCTCTATTCCCCTATTTGGTCAGTGGAATACAATAGATAAGGTGATATATAGCTTTTTCAGTCACTATATATATTTTTAATCCCTTCTTTGGACAATGGAATGTAGTCCAGGACTTATCTAAAATCCCATGACTCCAGAAAACCTGAAACTGAGGCCTTTAAGGCGTCAATTAATTTAAGTTACTGATCAATAGGTGCTTGATCTGAAAGTTCTTCACCTTTTCCACACAACTTGAAGTCAAAAGAACTGGTTTCAGAACCTTGTTATGTGACTTATTACTTGAGTGAATCACTAATCATTTTAGGATCTTGTATTAATTTTTGAAATGAGTGGTGTGTAAGGTCCCTTCTAACTTTAAATCTATGATTCTATTAGTGGACATTTGAGGTCATTTAGTCTAATACTCTCCCTTTATACAAAGGGAAACTGAGGGAAAAAAGAAATGAATTAAATTATACAAGGGTCATATATGGGATTAATAGCAAAAGCTAGACTTTGAGCCTAAATTCTCTTCCTCCAATATTAATGCTCTTTTCATTCTTTGAATTTAACATTTTTTCTTGTCTCTTCATGCCCAAATACAAGCCATTCTCTAAAACTGGAATGTGGACTCTTTCTTCACCTTTGTCTCTCAGGAAATTTAGCTCAGTTGCTTTTTGAAAGAAACTTTCTCTCATTCTCCACTTAAGTGCTGTCTCTTCCAAATTTTATTTAGCTCATTTTTCTGTTTGTATTTTGGATGTCTTTCATCCCCAGATGAATGCAAGGTCCTTGAGGACAGGGATTGGTTCATCTTTTTATCTTTTTTTTTTGTTTGTTTGTTTAGCATAATGTTATTCCTATGGCAGTTATGTAATAAATGTTTTTTTTTTTTGAATTGCTAAACTTAATTGAATTGGAAATTGGAGAGGATACTCTGAATTTAGCATAGTGGCTCTACCCAGCTGGATAACCACCATCATTTTAATCAATTTGTTGGTTTTTAGTGAGTTGTCTTTTTCTCCATGAGTTTGGCAAAGTATTTGGTTGGTTGCTCAGGGAAAAAAAAATCTTATCACTGGATTAAGGAACTTAAAAACTGGGCCATCTTGGGAAAAAGAAGACTGCCAAGAGAAGGGGAAATGAGGATAAGGGAAATGTGATAGTAAAAGTAATAATAATAATAAAATAAAAAACCTCAGAGGCTATGGATCTTTTAAATCCCCATAAAGTTTGGTTTGAACAGGCTCCCTCTGCCATGGATATTGGACATGTTCTTTCTTCTTGCTTATTTCTGAAGACTTCCATACTCCATTCATGTATTCACCCATTCACTCAAGAACTTTTGAATTAGAAAACTGGACTAGAAGACTGAAAGCCTTTCTACTGCATTTTGGGGAATCTGAAGTACCTCATAGTTCCTTGACTATGACATATCAGAGGATTGTTATTATGGTTGTTGTTGTTGTTTGTCCATTTTTGAAGGAGACTAATGACATCAGGAAGGTGATGTCTTGATATGCAAGACAATTGGATTTAAGAGAAGTAAGGTTGTGCAAAGTCACCAGCATTTCTCTTTGTTTCAGAGACATCTGGATTCAGTGGCAAAGCATAGATCAGAACTAAAGATGGCCCTTGATGCAGTGAGAGACCTTGACATTTTTCAGTTAAGATCTTTCCTGGGTTTTACACAGGTTAGTTTACCTCTCAGACCTGTGGAAGAGGAAGGAATTTATGACCAAAGAAGAACTAGAGATCATTACTGATCACAAAATAGAAAATTTTGATTATACCAAACTGAAAAGTTTTTGTACAAACAAAACTAATGCAGACAAGATTAGAAGGGAAGCAATAAACTGGGAAAATATTTTTACAGTCAAAGGTTCTGATAAAGACTTTATTTCCAAAATATATAGAGAATTGACTCTAATTTATAAGAAATCAAGCCATTCTCCAATAGATAAATGATATGAACAGACAATTCTCAGATGAAGAAATTGAAACTATTTCTAGCCATATGAAAAGATGCTCCAAGTCATTATTAATCAGAGAAATGCAAAATAAGACAATTCTGAGATGCCACTACACACCTGTCAGACTGGCTAGAGTGACAGGGAAAGATAATGCGGAATGTTGGAGGGGATGTGGGAAAACAGGGACACTAATACATTGTTGGTGGAATTGTGAACACATCCAGCCATTCTGGAGAGCAATTTGGAACTATGCTCAAAAAGTTATCAAACTGTGCATATCCTTTGATCCAGCAGTGTTACTACTGGGTTTATATCCCAAAGAGATCCTAAAGAAGGGAAAGGGACCTGTATGTGCAAGAATGTTTGTGGCAGCCCTCTTTGTAGTGGCCAGAAACTGGAAACTGAATGAATGCCCATCAATTGGAGAATGGCTGAATAAATTGTGGTATATGAATATTATGGAATGTTATTGTTCGGTAAGAAATGACCAACAGGAAGATTTCAGAAAGGCCTGGAGAGACTTACACGAACTGATGCTGAGTGAAACGAGCAGGGCCAGGAGATCATTATACACTTCACCAACAATACTATATGATGACTAATTCTGATGGACCTGGCCATCCTCAGCAATGAGATGAATCAAATAAGTTCCAATGGAGCAGTAATAAGCTGAACCAGCTACGCCCAGCGAAAGAACTCTGGGAGATGACTAAGAACTATTACATTGAATTCCCAACCCCTATATTTTTGCACACCTGCATTTTTGAGGTCCTTCACAGGCTAATTGTACAATATTTCAGAATCCGATTCTTTTTGTACAGCAAAATAACGGTTTGGTTATGTATACTTATTGTGTATCTAATTTATATTTTAATATATTTAACATCTACTGGTCATCCTGCCATCTGGGGGAGGGGGTGGGGGGAAGGAGGGGAAAAATTGGAACAAGAGGTTTGGCAATTGTCAATGCTGTAAAGTTACCCATACATATAACTTGTAAATAAAAGACTATTAAAATTTTAAAAAGAAGAAAAATTATCCATGCATATGTTTTGAAAATAAAAAGCTTTAATAAAAACAAAACAAACAAACAAACAACAACAACAAAAAACAAAAAAAAAACCAAAAAAGATCTTTCCTGGGTTTTAATCGGACTGAGGCAACAGCCATTCAATGATTAAAACTTGATAAGATCTGAGACAAAAGATGACCTTTTTTACGTAATAATAAAAAAAAATCAAGCTTGGAGAGGAAGAACCTCAGGATTTCTGGCCAAAACAGACTGCTGTTTACAGTCACTCTGAGCCATCCAATACCAAACAAATGGCCAAGAGAGGCTTGGGCTGCATCCTATTGTTAGTTAATAAGTGAGAGTCAGTGTGATTTGGGTTTAATATATTCAATACAAAACCAACCAATTTGTCACCATAAAACAAACAAAAAGACTCCAAGAGACAAAAACAAGAACAAAAACAATACATTGATCACATCTATCAATATAAGCAGTATTCTATATCCATATTCCTTTTTTCATTCCCACATCTTTGCATCTAGAGCAGAAGGGTACATTTTATTATCTCTTCTTGGAGAGACCAAGATTGTTATACAATCTCCAGTTATCATTTATTGTTCCTTCTCTCTGTATTGTTGTAATCATTGTATATTGTTCTTTGTAGTCTTTTTTCACCAGTAATTATAGCATAATAAATTTATTTTTCACTTATTTCAGTCATATTGTTGAGATCTAGATTTGGGATACCTAAATGAAATTAGGATTTAGTTAAGGTCTAGTGGCAGGTTTGGGATATGGGGAGTCAAGCAAAGCTCCCCTGCAACCCCTTTGGATATGGCGGTAAATGGGGTCTAGTAAGGGCACTAGTTCCCAATGAAAGCATTTATTGGCCCCAGAGCTAGATTGATAAAAGAGGTTTATTATTGGGTAAGCAAGGTTAAAGTATAGGCGAAGGTGGAGATAAGGAGGGCACCGGACAGAGGGTCCAGTGGACAGAGGGTCCTCACATGACTAGCATGTTTGGAATCTCTGCAAAGAGGAGGTCCCTTTTATAATAAAGTGTTTCCCTTTTATAATGGGAGACTTAACTCGAGGGGCTTTTGGGTATAGCTCCAAAGCTGGCTAAGATCCGGGTGGGGCTGGGAACAGGTCAGATCTTCTATTGGAATTCAAAGGGACCAGGATTTGTGAGTTAAAGAGTAATTTACATTATTAACTAGGAAGGGATGGGAATCTAGAAAGTAATCTTTCCCACATCAATATCAACTATTTGAGAGCTCTTTTGAGGTTTTATAGTTTGCCATTTCATTCACCAGCTCATTTTACAAATAAGGACACTGAGAAAAACAGGATTAAGTGGCTTTCTCAGATTCATCTATTAAATGTTTGAGATCAAATTTGAAGTGAGCAAGGCCAAATTCGAACTCAGGGACTTCCAGACTCCAGGTCTAATATGCTATCCATTGAGTTACCTGGTTATTTGAGTATAATAAACATTCATTGATTGATGATTTATTGTTCTATTTACTTCATTCTGTATTAATTCAGTCAAATCTTCCCATTCTTCTCTGAATTCTTCATGTTTGTCATTTCCTACTCCATGATAATATTCCATTAAATTTATATACTACAATTATTTTAGTTATTCTCTAATATATAGGCTTTCATTTTGTTTCTCATTCTTTGCAACTACTCCCAAAACGTCACTATGAATATTTTGGTATATTTGAGACCTCTCTTTCTGTCTTTGATTTCTTTGAGTAGATACTGAACAAATATTCCATAATCTTTCAAGGATAGAGAATAGGAAAATAACCCAGTGGAACTGAAAAGGTAAGAAATGGTAAGAGAAAACAGGACAAAAGAGATCTTCGTCTTCAGACTAGAGATTTCAAGTTTTCTAAAGTTTCATTATTCCTGACTCTACCTTAAGAAACCCTCTCAAACTCATTTCTTTTATAACCAGTAATTAGCATATGACTGGCACATTGTAAGTGTTTAATAAATACTAGACAGAGACTGACTGACTGACAAATACAGAGGGAGACAGAGACAGAGACAGGTAGAAAGAGAGAGACAGATGCAGAGACAATGACTGAGAATCTCCCCCTTAAAGAAAAGAGAACAGGATCACAACTCTGATGTGTCATACCTTGGAGACTATTGGCTCAAGATATTTCAGTTGTCCCCACATTTAAACCTAAAGGCAACAATGGAGCAATAGAAGGAGGTGGTTAAGGATAGGGACAACCCCAGGTCTATGGCTCAATGATTTGGTGATTCCTTTATCTTTTCAACTTGGCAGGCTACCAGTGAGTGTCACTATGGTCCTGAGTATAGAAGAACTTCAGAATGAAGATGACAGGCAACAGAGAGTATAGAGAAGGAGAAACTGAAGATCAAAAAGCTTGTGTGTCATTTCTATGTTACCTGTAATTGGATTCAGCTCACCCTGCGGCCTAAGTGCCAGCCTGCTTGCATCTTTTAACAGCAGAAGCCTTCAATGCTCATCTATACTAATCCCTCCACTTCAGAGGATTTTTAATTGGGGGGATTGAGGGCTGAGCCCTAATGATGGGGGTCTGCTTCTTATTCTTCTTCTTAATGAGCAGAATGGTATTCCTGGCATGGCTTCCTTTATAAGTCTGATCAAGAGAAGCTAATTTGCAAAGTATTTTTTTTTCTTTTTCCCTGCATCAATAAATTAGTTTTCCACACTTCCCTAGATACCAAAGTCACAACAACTTTAAAAGAAAGGCAGCAAATCTAGAAACACAAATGAATACAACTGCTCTCTATGATGTATACAAACACTTCAATCCAAAGACCACCACTGATACTTTCTCCATCAGCAAAAAAGAAGTATTCAAATGGAAATTGACTTTGGGAATGGGAAAGGTCGAGGTATGACCTTTTCAGATCAGGAGAGAGTCCTGATTCCTAACTCAGAGGATCTGTTTTCAAATTCTGGCTCTTCCATTTAACTATCAATGTGACTATGGATAATATTTCTGATTCAGAGACTAATTGAATCACATTTCGGAAAAAATTTTCAAATCATTTCCTAGTTGGGGCAGCTAGGTGACACAATGGATAGAGCACCAGCCCTGACGTCAGGAGAACCTGAGTTCAAATCTGGCCTCAGATACTTAACATGTCCTAGCTGTGTGACCCCGGGCAAGTCACTTAACCTCAATTATCTTTGCAATATATATATATTATATGCATATATATGTACATATGTATGTATGTACATATTCCCTAGTCCCTGGAAAGAGTTGTCTAACCAAATTCTTTTTTTTAATTTTTTTTTAATTTTTACTTAATAATTACTTTATATTGACAGAATCCATGCCAGGGTAATTTTTTTTTACAACATTATCCCTTGCACTCGTTTCTGTTCCGATTTTTCCCCTCCCTCCCTCCACCCCCTCCCCTAGATGGCAAGTAGTTTTATATATGTTAGATATGTTGCAGTATTTCCTAGATACAATATATGTTTGCAGAACCAAACAGTTCTCTTGTTGCACAGGGAGAATCCAAATTCTTTAGAAGTCTGACATCTTATTTTGCAGAAAGATCACAGCTACATTTAACATTTGGTTGAACTATTCAAAAACCTTCATAACTGATTTGCCAAAGGGATATAGCCTAAATCTTCTCTCCATTAATCAATCAACAGCAAATCACAAAGCTTGATTAAATACCTATTATGTATTAAATCCTGTCCTTGGCTGTGGATAAATGAAGTGAAATAATCCCTACTTTCAAGAAGCTTACAGTTTAAAAGAAAGACAACATGTATATGTATGTGTATGGATATATGCATATGTACAGTTCAATAAACATTTATTTAGTATCAGCTTTGTGTGAGGCATAGTGTTTTAAAAGGGTAGAGATATAAGTAAGAAAAAGAGACATCCCATGTCCTTGAGGAGCTTACAATCTAATGGGCAAAAGCAACAGTTGCCTAAAATGATTGGAGGGGAAAGTGATAAATGTTGGAGGGAATATGGAAGAGTTGGGCCAATAATTCATTGTTAGTGAAATTATGAACTGATCTATCCATTTTGGAAAGCTATCTGAAATTATACCCAAAGAGTTATTAAACTGTGTAGACCCTTTGACCCAGCAATATTACCACTAGGTCTATTTCCAAAGATGATTAGGAAAAAAGAAAAAGAACCTATCTGTTCTAAAATGATTATAGTAGCTCTCTTTGTGATGGCAAAGAACTGGAAATTACAGAAATATCACTCAACTAGGTAATGGCTGGACAAAATGTGATATATGATTATGATATAATGTTGCTGTTATAAGAAATTATGAGCTCAATGATCTTGTAAAAAACATGGAAAGACTTCCACAAAATAATGAAGAGCAAAATGAGTAGAACCAAGAGAATGTTGCAACAGTAACAGCAATGTTATTTTAAGGAAAAACGTTGAGCAAATAAATCATATTGGCTATTATAAAACTCAAATTGACTACAAAGGACATATGAAGTAAGACACTATCAGCATCCAGAGAAAGAACTGATAAATAGAACTAGGTACAGAATGATTTTACATATATACATATTTATGTATATATTTGTGTAGACATGGTAATCATCTCTAGGGTAGAAGAAAAGAGAAGAAAAAAAGAAAAAAACGAAATTTCTATGATAGCTTTTTTATATATTTGAAAGGGATAGTAAGTTGTATATAACAGATTTGCAGTTTCAGCATTTTTATTATACTATGATATGGGAGTGATTGTTTTATTGCATAAATTAAAAATAAAATACATTTTCCCTAAAAACATAAAAGGAATTAGAAAGGTATTGCCATGCTTGCCCTGACTTAGAGGCATGATGTTCTATAAAGCTAAGCAAAAAAGGGGATGGAAAATTCCTTATCACCAGGTTGTAAGTTCCCTAAAAAAAAGGTTTTGAGAAGAGTTTAGGAGGAGTTTAGTACTCTCTCTCTCTCTCTCTTTATACATATATAACATACACATATATCTGTGTGTGTGTATACATACATATATATATATATATATGTGTACATTCTAAGAATTTATATTTCTGCATGTGTGTGTGTGTGTGTGTGTGTGTGTGTGTGTATGAGAGCATGTGTGTGTATAAATAAATGTATTTACTGGAGAGCTCTGATACACTTACATATGTATATGCTGGTAACCAACAAAACAGAGGATAGTATATATAAATACATATGTTGATTTACCTGTATAGTGTGTGCTATGTTTGGTTTTATTTTGTTTTATGCCTGTTCCTCCTTCCATCCTTCCAATTAAATTCTACTTTCTCCATTGTCTTCTTCTGTACTTTCAAAAAGAAAGCTCTTATTGATCCTTCTATTGATATGTTGTTGTTATTTTTTAAATATCTTCCCCTTTGTAGTTCATTTCCCTCTTCCATCCATTTTTTGGATAATTTATTTCACTCCTTATACTTTCAGCAGTGTAGTTGTATGTTTGCCTTTCTTGCACTTCTCTTGTGTTAGGGAGGCAGTATTGCAAAACAAATGATTTGTTCACGACATTCTTTTAATTTTTTTTTTATATTTAAGATTCTTTCCTTTTTTGTTCATTTACCTTTTTTTCATTGATGATTAAGTTCAGTTTTGAGGAGTATGTCATCTTAGGTTGTATCTTGAGCTCTTTTGCTCTATAGAACACATTATTACAAACCCTTCAGCCATTTCTTCTGGGTACAAAATAGTCTCGTGCTATTTGAATTTCCTTTCCTTTTATTTAAAGGTCTTTCTCTTTGTAATTTGCAGAATTTGTTATTTATCATTGGAAGTGGGCAGTTTAATCAGTATGATTTTGGAGGTCTCAGCATAGAATCTTCTTTCCTATTTACCTACTCCCCAATCCCAATCTGTGAATTCTTTTTTTTTTTAATTATTTAATATTTTCTCTCGGTAACATTCAAAACAATTTTTTACATTTTTAAAAAATTTTGCTGAGGCAATTAGGGTTAAGTGACTTGCCCAGGATGATACAATTAGGACATATTAAGTGTCTGAGGCCAAATTTGAACTCAGATTATCCTGACTTCAGGGCAGGTGTTCTATCTACTGAACCACCTAGCTGCTCTACAATTATTTTTAAAATTTTTATGTTCTAGGTTTTCTTCCTTATTCCCACCCACAATTAAGAAATCACAAATAAAGTTATGCAAAACATTTCCATAAAAGTCATGTTCTAAAAGAAAACATAGATCTTCCACCCCAATGAACCTAACAGCCCTCAAGAAAAATTAAGTGACAGCGAGGCAGAAAGATCTGGGGGGAGAGAGAGAGAGAGAGAGAGAGAGAGAGAGAGAGAGAGAGAGAGAGAGAGAGAGAGAGAGAGAGAGAGGAGAAATGAGTATACTTCAACCTGTATTCAGACACAATCATTTTCTTGTCTTGATATAGTTAGGATTTTTAATCATAAGTCCTTCAGAGTAGTTGTGGATAATTGTACTGCTGAGTAAATAGCAAAGTTATTTACAGTAGGTTATCCCAGAACATTGCTATTACTTTGTATATTAGTATTATTTCACTTTGGGTTCATAGAGGACTTTCCAGATTTTTTTTTTCTGAGAGCACCCTGCTCATCATTTCCATAAAGATATACCACAGTTTATTGAGCCATTCCCCATGTATGGACATTCCTTTAATTTCCTTTTTCTTTTTTTGCCCTGAGAAGAGAGCTGCTATAAATATTTTTTTTAGTATATATAAGTCATCTACAGACCTTTTACGTTCATCTTCCAAGTCCTCTTTAGTATTTCTGGGGTGAAAGGTCTGAAAGCCACCAGTACTACCACTGATTCAGAGGGCAGGCTGAGGCTGGGGCTGCATGGTATGGCCTGTGCCAAGACTGAACACTGGACTTCCACCCTGGTGACACAGACCATCTTTACTCACCTTCTAAGTTGTCTTCAGCTGGAAAATGTTCTATTTTATGTTTTTTGGATGTGCAAAAATTTGTTCAGAGAAATTATTTAAAGGAATACAGAGTGGAGTGGTTTGGGGTAAGATTGGACAAGTTTCAGTCTTTACTTTGCCATTTTGGCTCCACCTCTCTGTGAATTCTTTCAATTGGTACTTTATATATTCAAAAGTTCTGGGCTCTTTTTCTTGTACTATTTCTTAAATGTTGCGGTTTAGGTCTTTTGATTTGTTATATTCTTCTGGGAGACCTCTAATCTTTAACTTGACTCTGCACACCTTGTCTTCAAAAGTAATATATTTTATTTGTATTAGGATACTGTTTTTTAAAAACATTAATGCTTTTTGCTTCTCTTCTTCCAGAGTACCTTTTTCTTCTGTGTATTTGTGTTTTCAATTGGTTGTTGTACCTGAGATTTGCCACCATGGACATTTCTCTTCCCCATTTTGCTGATTATTTCTTCCATGACAGACATAAATTCTTCTTTTGCAATTCTTATTTCTGTGTTTGACCTTTTGCAGAAATTTCTCCTGCAGGTGGATGCTTTCTTGAAAATACATTAGGTCTTCTGCCTCATCAGGTGCAACTGATTAATTTTCCTTTTTCCTTTTTCCTTACTATATTTATTTAGAGATGTTTTCAGGAATGTACTAGTAAATATTTAACAAATGACTCTCCAGGAGAAAATAATTTCACATGACACACTTTAAAGTTCAATATGCATTATTAACAGTTTTTCTATGATTTTGTAACTTTGAACAATCAACAAATTAATACAACAAATTTCAATTTGTAGTTTTTGCCAATTTCTAAGGTCTAAATGCTTACACTGAAAATTTCAAAATCAGCTCTTTTCAGAGCTTATGTGACCTGGTTATAACTTATCACTGGATATCTGAATTTATTTAAATGATCTATTATTAATATGCTTCCTATTGATTTGTCAGTTTGTGCTCAAGGTTTTTAAATGAATTTTCTTCCTCCTGAGTTTTTAGACAAGTTCTGCCTTTTTTCTCTTATATTACTTTGTCATTCATTTTCTGATTTCTTTCTCTTTTATGTTTACTAAAACTTGGAGAGAGCTATTTCAACTTCTTCCAATACTTGAGGAATTCTCTTTTCACTGGCTTCAGTTTCTTCCCCAGGGGACTTCTTGGAAGACAGAACAATTAATTCACTTCTCATTCCTACAGGCTAATGTAGCCCCATGAACATACCTTACTTCAGTGCTGTTGATTTCTTAGTTCTGTGGGAAAGAACCATTACATTGCATCAAGAATGCTCTTATTCCAAGCTTTCTTCCACCTCTGCTTCCTAAGAATGGATAAAGTGTATGGATGTGAATATAGTAGGAATTAAGTCTTCTCACCTCTTAATTCACTAGGTTGTTAATTTGTTGGGATTATTGGGATCTGAGATTATGGAGAAAGTTGCAATTGCTTTACTTCTCAGACATAATATTTATGTTGAAAATATTTGAGAAGTCCTATGGGTAGGGAAAAAAAAAAAAAAACAACGATCCAGTCCTCCATCTTGCTGGTTACGAGCACGTACATATATGAGTATAACAGAGCTTCTGCCCAGTAGAACTCCATTTTTAGAATAGGTACAGCATGTTAGCTCACATGGAGTGCTTGGAAGCTTATTTTTATATAGGTATAATAAGGTGTGATGGAAGGATACTGCTCCCTGATTGATTGCAAAGATACTGTGTAACTATTTCCAGTCTGTTAACTATGTTACATAAATTGATTGTTGATTGATTTCTGAATTCAAATTAGGGCATTAAAAAATCATTTATTGACCAAAGCAAGAATCTATCTCTTTGTCTTGCCTAACTCTATTGGAGTAAGATGGTAAAATATGCTGTAATCTGCTGTCAAAGGAGAGATTTGGGACTTCATATTCCTACCTAGACCATTGTGGTACGTGAGTGTATGACTGTATTGCTGTTTCCACCTCTGTTGTATCTATTTTTTCTGCTTGTAGATGATCACTATTGGAGATACCATAAATTTTGTGAGCTTTTAAAACTCAGGAGAGTGAGCCACCAAAAGTCTAGGAGCTGAATTCCATATTGAGATTCGCCAGAAGGCAAAAAGTAAAGAACATAATTTTGAGAGACTTGTTTTTCCCAGCATGCATCAAAGATAGATGTTAGGGAGATAAAGTGATTCATCTATCAACTATTCCAAATTTAGAAATGAACTTGGTAAAGCAAATGCTATGCAGAAAGTACTTTCTGTATAAGCTCACTTTCCTTAGCAATTGACATAGTAAAAGGGAAGATGTGATTGCAGATGTTGCGAGCAAATGCTTTATAAGTTTTCTTCTTGCTATATCTCCATAGTTAACATCCTTTTTTGTAAAGCTAATTAATGTTAATTGATTAAATGACACTAGGGAACTAATCATTATTGCTTAACATCGTGGAAAACATAATAGAATGCAGGTTGCTGCCAAAATTTTAAAGAAAAGTATTCTCATCTACCCAAGCCATACACCTAGAACTTCGAGAAGGAGATGCAGGGCACTTTGCTACAGAAGAGTGAGTTCAGAGCCTTACTGCATAACTAAGCAACATATAGAAAATTACTTGCATATGTTGCTTAGTTATGCAGTAAGGCTCTGAAGGTTTCTCTGTATATATGTTTTAGGAAAGACACTAACAGCTGGAGGAACCAGGAAAAGTCTTAAGTAGAAGGTAGTACTTAAACTAATACAAAGGATTCTAAGAGGCACAGATGAGGAGAGAGAACAGCTGAAGCAAAGGCACAGAGATAGGCAATGACACATCAGCCTATGTGTATTTCAAATTGGGTAACAAATTGGAAAAATAAAAAAAATATATAAAAAGCATTCTTGATATTTCAGCACTTAGCACAATGCCCAGTCCATGGTAAGCATTAAACAAATGTTAATTGACCAACTGCCTCCATCTGGCATCCAAAACAAAGAAAAAGGAGGTCTCACAATGTAGAAAAATAGCTCAAATAGGAAGATTTCCATTCTTTTGTCCTTTTGATTTATTTTTTTTGTCTGTTGAATGGTTTTAAGTTGTATCTGACTCTGGAGTGGTCTGTCATTTTCTTTCATAGATTATAGCTGAGGAAACTGAGGCTTGCCCACGGTCACAGGTTTAGTTAAATGTCGGAGGAAGATTTGAACTCAAAAAGATGAGTTTTCCCACCTCCAAGTCTCATGCTCTATGCACTATGACACCACCTAGCTGCCTTCCCCTTACTTAGAAGAGTTAACCCATTCAGCTTTAGATCTCAACAAGTTCTGAGCTGTTCCAATCAAAGAGTGAGTCCTCTTTGCTATTACTTTGAATTGGTATCAGGTCATTTTCACATGCCATTCAACTATTAACAGAACACCAGAACCTGTTCAGCTTTGCTATGGGCCCTACCAGTAGGTATATCCTTTCCATCCTTCTAAAACTCATCCTACATCTGAGAAGAACAAACAAATCAATAAGACTTTTGCTACTGGAAAAGACAATTGATATATTGTCTCATAGCTCCTATTACTATCAAGATGAAAACTCTGTTTCTTGGCCATCTATTATCAAAGTTGTATCCATCTAATAAAATATATACCCCCTGAATGCAGGAATTGACTCACTTCCACATTGAGCTTTCCAGAATGTAGCATAGAACCTAGAAAATAGCAGGCGCTTAATAAGTGAATATTGATAGAATTATTGAAGTCTCAGTTCTATCATTAAGTAATTCTGTAAACTTGAGCCATTTTTTATTTCCTTCTTTAGGCCTCAAGTTACTATAAAATTGGGTTGGTGGTAAAATGAACCTTTCAGTGATTCAACGAGAAATGTATTTTTAGTACTCAAGCACAAAAGGAAGCCACAACACAGAAAGATTGACAAGTTTTACAGTTTTAAACCATGTAAACAAGGGTTTTTATATCTTTTTAAAGCTAAGGAACAGAGAGCAATTCCACATTTTATCTAGAGGCAATACTAATAACTGGTATTTATAAACCAATTTTAGGATTTGCAAAGCACCTGCCATACATTATTTCTTTTGGCCCTTATAACAGCCCAAAGAATTAGGTAGCCAGCATTGTGATCCTCGTTTTGGGGACTGAGACACTCGAGCTCAGAAATATGAAATCAGAATCATATATAATCATAGTTATGTAGAGACTATGGAGTTACCTGGCACAATCCCTTCATTTTACAAAGGCAGAAAGTGAGACCTGAAGAGATCCAGTGACATATATCTGGATCTATAGTCAATAGTCCACTATAGAAATATGTTTTGCATGACTGCACATGTACAATGTTTTTTATTGAATTGATTGGGGAGGGGAGGGAGGATGGGACTCATACTTGTTACTCAAAATTGTAAAAAATGAAGATTATAATTTTTTCTGGATGTAATTGGGGAAAAGATGTTATTCAATTGTTTCAGTTTGGGATTTTCTTGGCTTAGATACCAAAGTGGTTTGCCTTTTTCTTCTCCAGCTCATTTTGCAGTTGAGGAAGCTGAGGCAAACAGGATGAAGTGACTTGCTCAGGGTCACAGAGATCCTAAGAGTCTAAAAGCTGGATTTAAGTTCAGGCCCTAGTACTAGCACTCTCTTTGTGCCCCTTACACCCCATTCCCAAAAGTAAAAAAAAAAAAAAGATTTAAAAAAGAAAGACTTCATTAATCCAACTATTTTATTTTGTAAATGTGAAAATTAAGCTTAGAGTAATTATATCACTTACCCCAAGTCACACAGTTATGAAGTAAACCCAGATCTCTCCTGAGTCAGTCCAAAATAGCAGAGATGCCCTCAAAGAAACCACCCCTGCTGGCTTAGGATCTGAGGAAGGAATGAGGCGGGGTTTGACCTTTTGGATCATCCAACAAATATTTATTTTGTATGAATAAATTTATCAAAACCTATTTAGTAAGCTCCTACTACATTCCAGGGACTGTGTTAGACTCTGCATGTAATGAAAACAAAAATAAAAACATTCCCAAGACCTCCACACTCCAGTCCACCTGCCTTCTATCTACTAAGTTCATAGCAGAGCTAACAAAGTTAAGGATATCATTGCACTATAGCCTAGTGGATAGAGTGCCAGTCTTGGAGTCCACAAGACTTCAGCTCAAGACTCACCTCTGACACTTAATAGCTCTGTGATTATGGAATATTCATGTAAGTTCTTAGTTTTGATTTCCACTCTGCCTTTTAAAATACTTTTCATCTCTTGATCTAGGATCTAGCAATCTAACTGTTGTTTGTATTTGGTATGACTTGGTGGGAGTAGTAGCTGCCCTAGGTAATCATGGGAACTTCACTGAACTTTTTTTTTTGTATTATGGCTTTGCATATATGAATTGTATAACCTTACTAAACTGCCATAAGGCAAAGACTGGTGCCATTGTAAAAATGTGAAGCCTCCCAACTCCCACCCAAGGGCCTACTGCTCTGTATTATTGCTTATAATAGGCTCTAAAAATAGCCATTTATCCAATTGTATTGAAACTGGCTTGTCCCACTTGTGCTTCCTTCACTCTCTTCTCAAGCTTCTTTGGATTTTTCATATATATTATTTCTTACAGGAGAGTAATCTGCCTTTACATTCTTGTACTACAGATTCTTTAATTACCCAGGAAGATATTTATATAAAGTATGGAAAGAATATTCTAAGTGCTTTTTAAACTAATCTGCTGATACATTTTCTAAGGAAAGACCCTCTGAGCCCCTTGAGAAGCAAAATGTCAGAGCTATGCTAATAATAATGCATGCATCAGGAGGCAGCTAAAATCTTGTATGTTTTTGGTGTCTGTTCTTCAATTTATTTTGTATGGCATTTACATCTGGAAAAAGAAGAAAAATCTTTACCCAATGGTATATTGTTTTGTACATACAGAAAAACATGAGAATTGATTCCAGGACCCTTAAAAAAGGGAAAGAATGAGACAATGTAAGGACTCCCCAGAAACTCCTTTGTTACAATTTAGAGTCTTTCCCCCCATACCTTAGCTTTCAGGAGGGTCAGACTCAAGCTAGAGATTTGAAGAAAACAGCTCTAAGAACCAAAGGGGAGGTAGAACTGAAACTGACTCTGCCATTTTGCAGCTTTAGGAGATATTAGATTTCAGAAGAAAACCAATCTCCCCTCAACTTGTCTCCTCACGTCTCACAGAAGAGGAATGGAGGAGTGGAATTTGTCAAGGAGATCATTAAAGGGGATGAAATTTGGGGTAATTGATGCTGGAGTCTCCAAATTACTTTCTTTGCTTGGGTTTCAGGGACCAGAATTCCTGTCTCTTCATGCTCAGAAAGACAAAAATTTCCGTTGCACTAAGATAGAAATCAGCTGTGGCCATGCTGAGAAATAGATGATATTAGATGTTGATAAGAATTTCTTTCTGAAAATAGATCCAGGCCATGGCTTGGCATTTGAATTTGCCCCAGATGGCAGCAGAAGTAGTAAAAGACTCATCAGCATTTTTTAAGAACTTAATGTGTGCCAGTCTCTGTGCTAAAGGCTAGACATTCAAAGAAAGACATAAAAAGTGAATTTCCTGTCCTCAAAGAGTTTACATTCTAATGGGGAAGGAAATAACAAAGCAGTTATGCAAATATAAGATATGAATCTATAGAGAGATAGATATTTCTTCACTGAGCCACTTAGCCACACATGTGGAGAGAATACTGGGTCTGAAATCAAGAACTGTCATCATCTTGAGTTTAAATCTGGTCTCAGACATTTATTAGCTATGTGATCCTGGGCAAGTCACTTAACCCTGTTTACCTCAGTTTGCTTATTTGTAAAATGAAATAGTGAAGGAAATGACAAACCATTCCAGTATCTTTGCCAAGAAAATCCCAAATCTAGTCATGAAGAGTCAGATGTTACTGAAACAACTGAGAAACACTACAACATATACAGAGTAGATGGGAAGTAATCTTAGAATCTTAGAGGGGTGTAATGTGTAAAAAGTTTGAGAGACATAATTTCTAGGTAATTATTCATTTGATGAACAATACCAGCATTTTATCAATAAAAGAGGTCAGTGACATTCTCAAATGCCAAAGACCCTTTAATATGGCTAATTTAATAGAGAAATATAGCTGTGATTTGGGGTCCCCTGACCTTGGAGGGCTTCTGTTCTAACAATAAATCAGTAGTTCTAAATTTTCTATCTTTGGAGTCTGCCTCAGTAAATTCCCACCTAATCTGTCTGATTCTGACCACTCTTTAGTCAGATAGCTTCTGGTCCCAGGAAACTCCCACAAATCAAACCCCTGAGACAATAGTAAATAGATCACTCTTCAATTCATTGCTGACTGTCAGATAGATAATTTCGGAGACCACTCCTCCTTCTTACCTATGAGCCATAGAATTAGCATATCAATGCTAGAAAGCTGGATAACTGTGTTCCTTGCTTCTGTTTCTCTGCTGATTTCTTTTCAGAAATTCAAGCCTGTTTTGTAATGTCATTATTTACAATATTTTTTGCCCCTTGACTAGGAAATGGGTTCAAGCCTGCAAATTCTTTTGAGATATGTCATGACACTGTCTATGAACCCCAGACTTTTGGGGACTCATTTCCAACCTTCATGATGTTGAGCTCACAGTTTATATTGAAAGAATAGATGTTTTCTAAGGGTGACAATCAATTGGTTAATAATTAATGATAAAATGAATATAATAAAGGGATGTTGAGCATATTAAAATGAGGGTTTTGAGTTATGTGATGTGAGTACCCAAATCTTGATCAAAGAGATATCAATTTCTATAACTTCTGTCTGATAAAATGGAGAATCCACATTTTCCCATATCTGTCTGAGTATAAACACAATGAGCAGAAATCCACCCATTCACCTAAACTTAGAATTTCTTTTACTGTTTTTGATTGGATCTTTATCATCCTGGCTGGTAAGTCTTTAAGAAGGGTATCCCACACTGGTGAATTTTTGGATGAGGAAGTAGAAAGGGGAAATCCTTAGTCAATATTCAGTGATTAGTTATTAATATGAGAGAGAAATAATCATTTGTCTTAAGGAAAAGAACTATAGGGAAGGAAATGGGGAGCAGGGCAGAGCTCTCATAGAAGTTGAGGCTTTAGGTGAATTTTGAATTATGGATACTTGAAGTATGGAAAGAACAGCAAAAAGGCCAGGATAACTAGATTTTTAATGAAACCTAAAAAGGTAGAGAGGGGTTGGGTCATAATGTGTTAAGGGACAGGTTAATTCTCTGGGGGCCTCCACAGCTGTGGATAATAACATCTGAAGGAGTTGCAGGGCAGCCTTTGCTGACACAGGTTTGCAGACTGGGAATGAGATAAATTGGAGGCAGAGGGAAGAGGAGAGAAGTCAGACAAGGCAATGGCCTCTCAGTCAAAGAGGTCAAAGAACAGCAACTGTTTCTCAGTCTCCTTGTATCATCCTCTCACAAGATGAGATCCATTCTAGGTTGGAGCTCCAGCAGCCACTGACAGGTGGCTCCCATGTATTCCAACAGCTCCCGCGTATTCCAACAATAATGGGCTTATTAAAAGCCAAATATTTTCTATTTAATCCTAAAAGTGATGGGTTACCATTGGAGTTTATTAGAAGAGTGATGTGGTCAGATCTATGGATTAGGAAAATTCCTTTCATAGCTGAGTGGAGAATGGACTTGAGGCAGATGACCAGTAAGCAGGCTATCACAAAAGCCCATGCAAGAGATCACTGATGAGAGAGAACAAAAAGAGTTTTTTTGATACTTGACTGGGAATAAGCTGTCGATTCACCTGGGAATATACTTAGCTGTAAGAATGAAATTCTCAAGCATCTGATCCTGGCTCTTACCTCTGGCTGGAGCAGTCTGGAGAACCCTCTTGACATATTTGACACCAGAATCAGAGTTACAACTCATATATAAGGACCTACTACCTCAATACCAGAACATGGTTACATATATATATATATATATATATATATATATATATATATATGGATGTTGCAAAGGGGTAATTTAGAATCTTTCCTCCCTTTCAGAGTTCTCTTCTTCCTTAATGGATCCTGATGGCTCCTTGTGGGATCTGTAGTTCAGTGCAATGGAGAACATGCTTGACTTAAATCCAGGAAGATTTGGATAGGGATCCTTTCTCCAACAATGCTAGCTACTAGCTATGTCATCTTAGGCAAATTTCTTTACCTCTCTGAATGACAGATTGATCATCTGTGAAATAGGTATAAGAACAGTCCCTAATGTAGATGTTTCGAGGATCACATGAAATAATATATGTAAACTATATATAAAAATACTATACAAACCTTAAAGCTCTACATAAATCTGTGATGATGATTATGATGCCCACAGTGATGGCAATGACTACTATCACCACTACTACTATTATTACTTATTTAGGCCATTTGGGCTGAGGCTTCAGAAATGTTATATATAGTGATATAAAAATATTCAGGGATACAATGATGGGTTCTGCTACCAATTATACTTATCAACACATTGAGATATTTTAGTAGTCAGCTTAATACATGACCAGAGTACAGTCTCGTGGTTCACAAAAAACAACAACAACAATTGACTATTAGTAGAAGTTTTAAAAATAGGATAAGTTAAAATTGACATAATTTGAATTTTTAATGGTTAGATTTGTATTTTATTTATTTGTTTTTATTTTAAAATATTTTAGTTTTTCCTAATTATATGTTTAAATAATTTTTAAACATTTGGAAAAAAAAGTTTTGTATCCCAAATTTAGCTTTCTCTCAGTTCTTCCTCCCACTTCTCTCCCCCCAACCCCCAATCCTGATATGGTCAGCAATCTGATAGAGTATATTTATGTGCATTAATTTTAAATATTTCCATCATGGCTCTCTTCAATAATGAGATAATTCAAATCATTTCCAATTGTTCAGTGATGAAGAGAGCCATTTATACCCAGAGAGAGGACTGTGGGAACTGAGTGTGGTTCGCAACATAGCATTTTCACTCTTTTTGTTGTTATTGCTTGCATTTTATTTTGCTTCCCTTTTTTTCTTGTGTGGCATGATAATTGTATAAATATGTATGCATATATTGGATTTGACATACATTTCTGTCATGTTTAACATATATTGGACTACTTGCCATCTAGGGGAGGGCATAGGGGAAGGGGGGGAAATTAGAACACAAGGTTCTGCAAGAGCTAATGTTGAAGAATTGTCCATGCATATATTATGAAAAATAAAAGGCTTTAATTAAAAAAAAAAGTGGAAAAAAATTTCCATGTACAAAAAGATTCAAATTTTTAAAAAAGAGAGAGAAAGGAAGAAAAAGAAAATTAAAAACAGTACACCTCAGTCTGTGTTGAGATAGTATCAGTTCTTTCTTTAGAGACAAATAATATGTCCTTTTAAATTATCTTGGGTCATTGCACTGTTGAGAATATTAAAGTTATTTACAGTTCTTCATCATACCATATTGCTGTTATTGTGCACACCATTCTCCTGGTTCTGTTCAGTTCATTTTGCATTAATTCATGTAAGTCTTTCTAGGTTTTTCTGAAAGCATCCTGTTGATTATTTTTTTCCCTAGTACAGCAATGGTCCATCACAATCATATATAACACTTTTTTTTAGCCATTTCCCAATTTATGGTCATTTTCTTAATTTCCAATTCTTAGCACCACAAAAAGATGATAGAGATTTACATATCAAAGAACTTATAGCAGAAGGGGAAGACTTATATCAGGTAAACTAATAAACTTATCAGCAACCATAGGGGATTTAGCTTATATGTAAAGCTGAAATTTTCTAAACACAGAAAGCATAAATTAACCAGATAGCACCAGAGATTTAATTACATGCCTCAGATAAATTCTTCCAGCTAGAGAGATGACTTGCTGTCTCAGGCAAATGGTAGCAATAGTAAAAATTATTTTATGACAATATATATATGCCTGAGGCATATATTTAAACTGATAAAATATAAACTGTTATAAACTGATAAAATAATGAATGGCTATACTCATTTCAAAAAGCTCCTTATAAAAATGAATTCAACAAGTATTTAATAAGTAATTTCTTTGTACCAGATAATGGAAGGATTGCTGGAGTTACAAAGGCAAGGCAAAACATAGTTCTTTCTCTCAGAAAATTTGAAGTCTACAGGGTTCAGGAGATTAAGGTGTTCAAAGGACAGTCAAAGAAATGAATCCATTACCTATGTGACATTAGGTAGTCATTTAAATTTTGGAGCCTCCTTTTCCTCCTATATAAAATGCAAATATTAGACTAGAAGATCTCTGAGTCCAGACCAGCTCAAGATCAAGCTCTAGATCTAAAACCAATATTCCCTTAGTGTCAAATCTAAGCACTGTTCTAATGGTGCATGTTAACCTGTATTCTGGAGAAAAAGATTCAGTCAGACTGACCAAATGTTCCTTTCCCATACTTAGACTTGGAATTCTAAGACTTGTATTACAAAAAGTATCAAATGACCTTCTAGGGCATCCTTGGACTTTTCCACAACCCACTGATAGCTATATTATCAGACATAGTCAATTTTCACATATGGAAGTAACTGCAATAATGTGATCATGATGCCTTTATAAGAATTAGAAAGATTCTCAGCAGTTGGTAAAAATACTAGTAGTGCTCTGAAGGAGTTCAGCGTAGTTCAGGCAAAAGAATGTTGTATCTAGACCTGGAGGATGCAGATTAGGATCCCAACTCTGCCATTAAGTAGTTTCTTACTCTATGTATTGATCTTGGGTGACTCATGTCCCCTCTGTAGACTTTGGTTTCTTTTTCTGGAAAATGGGTGTGTTGAAAATTGATATCTTTGGTTTTTGTGTTGCTCAATATTTTCCAGCATGTTCCTGCCTTGTCTAGAAAAGTCTTTGCTTATAATGAAAGGAGAGACAGAAATAGACAGAGATGGTTGAAATAGAGAGGCAGAAACATATAGAGGATGAGAGACAGACAGAGAGACCTAGACAGATAGAGTAAACAGAGACCTAGTGAGATAAAGAGATGAAACAGAGGAGATAAGAGGGTTGAGAGAGCCAGACAAGAAAATACACACACATATGCACACACACACTGACAGAGAGAGGAGAAGGAAATGTAGAGATCGAGAGAGAAAAAAATGGAGAGACAGAAAGGGAGAGAGAAGAGAGGAGAGTCAGAAAGAGACAGAGAGGGGGGAAGAAAAGAGAAACAGTCACAGATAGAAGAGGGAGAGATAAATACAAAGAGATGATGGAAGGCTGTGGAGAGACTGATGGAGACAGAGAGACAGACATAAGAGAAAGAGAAAGACAGAGAGAGAGGAGGGGAGATGGTGAATGATAGAAATGGAAAGGGAGAGAGAAGTGGATAGAGTTAGAAAGAGACAGATAAAGGAGAAAGAAAGAGATAGTCATAGAGGGAGAGACAAATATAGAGAGATGATGAAGGAGAAAGGAGAGATAGAGAGACAGAGACAGAGACAGACAAACCTATAGACAAACAGGCAGAGACAGAGAGACAAGAGGAGGGGAAGGAAAGAGCTCAGTAAACCAAACAATGTCTCTATGCCAAGTGCAATATTTTCACATTCAGTTCTAATTGTTTTAGTTTTCTCAACTCCTTCTGCCATCTACCTTGTTGTAGTCATTGTGTTTATTGTTTTCCTTGTTCTGCATGATTCACTCTGAATCAGTTCACATCTGTCTGCTAATACTTCACTATATTCATCATAGTCTTGCTTTCTTATAATTATCTTTACATCCTTGCAATAGACCTTATCCATTTCACAATCAGTGGGAACTGACTTCATTGAAGGTCTTTGATAATATTTAAAGTACTGCTTTAGATATTTTGGCTTTTAGAGAATCTTTCTTTTTATCATTGATTTTCTTGATGCACATGCTCAGCAATGGAAGAATATACTGACGTTTTGGACACTTAAAATAAACATCAAAAAGCTCCTTCATTTTACAAAAAATGAATTCAACAAGCATTTAATGAGTAATTTCTTTGTACCAGATACCATAAGGATAGCTGGGTTTACAAAGGCAAGGCAAAACAGTTCCTTCTCTCAAAAAATATCCTTCTTTCTAAGGCAGCTGGACCAATCCACAGCTTCACTAACAATGAAGTCATGGATCTGTTTTTCCATATTTCTTTTAACATTAATTATTATTATTTATGATCACTTTTACCAATTTTCTGCTCATTTGTATTGCTATTATTAGTGATCTGGCATCTTCTTTCATGTGATTATATATAGTTTGCAATTTTAAAAACTTTAATAAGTGATTGTTTATATCCATTTTTAAATTTCTTTTCAATTCTAAATCTTGTGATCCTTTCCATGAGCTCAGCTGTTTGGAGAAGCATCAGTCTAGCTCAGAGTGAAATAACTGTTTGCCAAGTCCTTGCTTTGAGGTCAGCAGACAGTAATGTGAGTAAACTGTCCTTATTCCCATTAATTTCTTCCTCCTACTCATTTCCTAATCATTTTTCTTCCTTAGAAAAGAAGACACATGCTCTTCAAACCCAACTTCTCTGGGCCTAATGAGATTATAGCTCACTGAATGACCCTTATTTGAAAAAGAAATTTCCTTTTTCTCCTCAATATCCTTTTACCTTCTGTTGCACTAGCAAAGCAATTCCTAGACTCACAGAGAATGCTGGCTAGGGCAAACCCTTCCTTTTCCCCTCATCGTTTTTGTTCATATCTGAGAGCATGCCATTTGCAAAGCCCCAAAGGTGAAAGATAATGTTGAAAGCATTTTCAATCCTCTTTGCAAAATTAATATTCTCTATCTTGATGTGCATTTCAACTTCCTGAAAGTCACTTAGAGGGATTACAGGTAGGTACTCAAATGCCATCATTAATGCCAAACAAAGGGTGACCTGAACCTGGGGAATGGCAGTGAAAAGTCATAGGCTCATAGATCCAGCACAGGAAGAGACTTCCAAAGGCATTTAACACAACCTCTCATTTCATAGATGAGGAAATTGAAATTTGGAAAGGTGAGCAGTAACTTGACCAAAGTGACACAGGTAATAAGTGTCAGAGGAAGATATTCATTTGGGGACTCTGACTCTAGGCCTGATATTGTTTCCACTGGGCCAATTTTAGATTACTCCTACCAATTATTTCCTTCACTCTTATCCATGTGTTGCTGAATGGAACTAGAGAATAGCATGAAACTATATTCATTGGGTCCATTATAATTTGTTACCCTGTTTCAACTGGGCTCTCACTACAGCAAGGTAATCCTTTCATACCTCCCTAATGGATTCATTATCTTATTTACCCAGAGGTTATTCCAAATATCCTTATCTGTCCTAATCTGTATCTCCCTGAAGCATTTCCTCCCTGTCCTCAAAGCTGAAGACACTTTCTCATACTACACACACACACACACACACACACACACACACACACACACACACAAACTGAGGCTTTGGTTAAGAGCTCCCTCCTTTATCCTTCTCATATCATAAAATTCAAATGTCTTTTTCTACTATCTCCTCTTTCAAACCAGTCTTTTATAAAGAGCTGGCCCTTCTCTTTTATAAAGCAAATGACCCTTGATTCCATCCTTTCTCTAGCCTATTTCCAACATTATCAACTCAATTTCTCTGCCATTTGTTTATTTGTTTTTTTTCCTTCTATAACTCTCCCATCCTGACAAATAAACATTTATCCCTACTAGCTATTGTCCTGTGTCTCCCTTTACTTTTCCATCAATTTGGACCTAAAGTTTTTCAGAAAACTGTATACACTTTGTGCTTCTTCTTTCTCTTCCCTCACATACTTTTGAACTCTCAGCAGTTTGACTTCCAAACTTGTCTTTGAATTGAAATTGTTTTTTTTCCGCCTCATCCTTCTTTATCCATCTCCTTTTTCTGACATTGTCAACCCATTGTTCTAGATACTCTTTCATCTCTAGGCTTTCTTCACATTAATTTTCTTTTTTTCTATCTGAGCAATGTCTCAATCTCCTTTGCAGATCTCCACCCAAGTCATAGCCTCTAAAACATTGGTGTCTCTCTTGTTCTGTCTTGGACCTTTTCTTCTCCCTCTATACAATTTCATTTGGTATTCTCATTAGCTCCTGTGGACTCTCAGATCTATAAATTGGATTTCCAATAATCATCTCCAAGCATCACATGTCCAAACTAGAATTCATTATCTTTTCCCCCAAACTCTTCTCCCAATGCAACTTTTTTTATAATTGTCTAAGGCACCATCATGTACCAATTATCCAAGCTCAAAACCTCAGAGTCATCCTTGACACTTTACTCACAATTACTCCAAACATGAAATTTTTTGCCAACTCTGGTCTTTTCTACCTTCACAGAGTCTTCCATAGATATCCTCATCTCTTCACTCATGGAACCACTATCCTGATTCAGGCCTTCATAACCTTGAGTCTAGACTATTGTGATAACCTGCTGGTTGGTATCCTTGCCACAAGTCTCTAGCAACAGCAGTCCATCCTTAACTCAACTTTCAAATTGATGTTCCTAAAGTGCAGATCTAACCTCATCACACCCCTATTCAATAAACTCCAGTGTCTTCCTTCCATCTCAGGATGAAATATAAAATTCTCATTATTATAATAATGTTTAAAGTTTATCAAAACCTGACGCCTCTCAGTTCTCTAGTTTTCTTATACTTTTCTTTCTTGCAAGCCTGTACTCAGAAATCTAGCTATAATGATTAATTTGTTATTTCCCATTCATGACATTCTATTGTCTGACTATTTTCATTGGCTCTCCCTTATCCCTGGAATGCTCTCTGTCCTCACCTTAGCTTCCTGGCTTCCCTGGTTTTAGTTCAAATCCTCCCTCCTATCACAGGACTTTTTCAGTCCTTCTATTGCCCTCTACCAGCAACCTTCTGACACTATTTTCCTATTTATATATGTGTATATGTATATATACACAAAAGTATACAAATACATAACAGCATACATATTTATAGACACATAAATATAGCTACAAAATGTAAATAAGATGTTATATGTGCAAAAATATTTACATGTAATTTATATTGTATTTAATAACATGTTTATTATATATCAACAAATATTTATAAATATATTCATCACATAGTATTTAAATATATTTCTAATACCTAGTATGTAAGTAGTATTTTATATAAGCATTTGTGACTAATTATATAGCATATCTTGTCTATATTTAGGTGTATAATAATTTACAGATATCATATATAGAGAGAGATATAGATATCTCTATATATACAAAGATTGATTTTCATTCTATAATTTACATATTTTCTCCATTATAATATAAGTTCTTCTAGGATAGGGATTCCATTCCTTAGCAGAGTACCTTGAACATAGTAAATATTTAATAGATGCTTATTGACTAACTGATTACCACACTTTTGCTAACATTATTCTATTGACTTTTGAAGTTGTAGACTTCTTTGATGTCTACAGGGGCTCATCTGACTGATAGTGGGTTTACAGAGGGCTCTGAATGCTCCTTCAGAGGATCATCAAAATACTTTTCTTAGAGCTCCTATATAGTCCAGAACTTCTTAAACTTTTTCTACCTGAGATCCCTTTTCATTTGAGAAATTTTTATATGACATCAGGCATATAGTTATATAAAACAGATATAGAAATCAAACATTTACTGATAATAAATCATATTTTCATGAACTCTGACATTCAGTTACAAGATCTCATATGAGGTTATGACCCACTTATTAAACTGTGGGATACATATACACATTCATATATGTGTGTGTGTGTATGCACACATATAACTGCATTTATATATATCTCTATTTATATACATATATTATATATACTATTATATATATTATATATACTATCATACATAATGTATATTATATACACAGTATACATATCATATGTACACTATATATAACATATATAATATACATACTATTATATGTATACACTATATATACTGTTATATACCCACTATACATACTGTCATGTACGTACTATAAACACATATATATACACAAAATATACTATTATACACACACATATATAATACTATAAATATATTTTATATATATATATATATACCATACGTGCTATTATATATTCACTTTATATAGTATATACTATTATATAGGTATGCTATATGTACTATTATAATGTATATTCTTTATGTGATACATGTATTTTATATGTATAATATATATTTATACCTATAATATATATGTATGTGTATATATATATACACACACACACACACACACACACACACACACACACACACACATATCCATTATATACCACATACTGCAGTATAGTATAGTCTATTTTCATCCTTTTATATTAAAAAAAAAAAACCCTAAAACTTAGGGAAGTCAAGATTACTTAACTTGCTCAAGAATTCAATACTCCCCAGGCAGTAAACAGCAGAATTTGACTATTAACTTACTTCTCTGCTTCTTGTCATTACTACATATCTTTGTCACTATATCTTTGACCTTATCTAAAATCCCATTGTTTTATTCCAGTCTTTGCAACCTCAGTGTCTAGATCAATACCAGACACATACTAAGCACTTTATAAGTTGAATGAATTAATGAATTGAATTAATGGAAATGAATTGGATTAGACTGACTGAAAAGAAAGAAAGTTAAAATGTTGTAACATTATTAGGAGAGAGGGATCTTGAAAAAGTGGATAAAGTCAAGATACTTGGATTATACCTGTATGACTCACCTCTCTCTATATATATAACTCAGTAAGTCTCTTAGACTGTCACTTGCAGAATAATTTCAGACCTGCTCTGGTAGCAGATTTTTCAAGAGGAGATTCCCTTCTATTGGTGACATAATAGGTTTAGATCTCTTACCCTGCTCTTACTTCAAAAGAAAAAAAAAAATAAACCTTATAACCTGGGGAAATGTTTAACAACCAGCTCTCTGATATACTCAGGTACATTTTTATGTTAATCCATTACTGTTCCATTTTCTCCAACACTTTTTTAAGTTTAAACAATAAATGAAGCAACAGTAAGGACTGCTTTGTGATCTCCAGTGTGTAATTTCTCACACTGAACCTTTACCAAACCTTGGTAGAGCTGGCTCCAGGATATCCTTCCCTGTAACTCTGCCCACATACTCTGCACATGGACACAGACATGTACATGCACGCACATGATCTGGAGCAGTCGGATCACCATTGAGCTCAGTGGGATCCAGTGGGAAGTTTTTGATTTGGAATCAAAGGAACATGTGAATCAATTAACCTCCCAGCTCTGATATTTGCTATCTGTACGACCTCAGATATGTCACTAGGCTTCAGCCTGTTCATCTGAAAAATTAGGAAGTTGGATGAGATGACCTCTAAGTTCCCTTTAAGTTCTAGATTTATGCAAAGGGTTAGGACTCAGTTTTAGCTCTCATTTGAATAATACATAGCTAAAAGAATATTGGATTTGGAATCAAGAAAATCTTGGCTAAAACTCTGCCTCTGTCACTAAAAAGCTGTATATATGGTTGTGAGTATTCCACTTAATGCCTCAAGTTTCAGTTTTCTCATCAGTAAAATGGGAATAACCATACAATAATGTTAATAAAGTGGATAAATAGCTGACTTTGTGGTAGGAAGATCATATGCCTCTGTGTCTGTATGACTATGGGTAAGTCAATCCCTCTGTACCCTAGGGTGTAGAGTGTGTTAAGGGAGGATTCATATCTTGCTATGAGGGATGCAGAGCACTTTTCAGGTCTGTTTTCCACCTTTAGTGTATATCTGATACACCTAATTCTCACCTGTGTCTCCAAGAGGCCACATGTAAGTGGCTACATCCTATAAACAATTTCAGCAGAAGAGCTAAACAAGGTTGAGAGTAACTGAGGGGTCTCAAACTTGTCATTGAGTTGGGGGGTGGTGTTTACACCAAGCACGTGAATACTTCTGCTGGTGGAAAAGGAGAAGGAGGACAGTTGGTTCCAATGACCATGAAGGCAGCTGAAGCAGGTGCTGTGGAGTGCTTATAACTTGGTTAGACATTAAAGACACCAAGGTCACCCACTGCTTCTTGAGCCATCACCAATCATCTTGACTCTGTCCTGTCACTGAACTTTGACAACTCTGGAAGAGAGAATGAAGATGATAGCTTTGTGCAACTCTGCTTCACTGAAATCCAATTTATGAATGACTTTAAAGATATCTTGCAGATCATTTTTACTGATTTTACCCAGCTCAATGTCCGGTAATGAGAGGCAGGTGATGAAACATCAGGTGCAGATACAATGGGAGGTATAGCCACAACTTTGCACACAGGTGACCCAGATCAAAGCATTATCTTCTCACTTGCGAGTAGCAGTAAGATTCAACAGTTCCCTTGGTGTCTGAACAGCCTTTTATGGCTTACACTGCTTATCTCTTGGTGTGAGAAAGGGATAGAAAAGGTGTCCTAAAGTTGTCTAGTTATCCAATCCTGGACTGATTACCATGGCAGGTAGAGATTCCATCCTATAGTCAAAATAGACATACACACATACACACACACACACCACACACAGAGTGTGCAAAACAAACAAACAAACAAACAAACAAACAAAAGAAAACTACAAAGATGATTCTGCTCATTATCAATATGTGGTAGGTGATCACACTTGGAGACAACACAAAATCTAATAGATCTCAAAGATAAAAAGTTTTTGTTGTGAAAGAACTCAGTAGGCATTGCATCCAAATAGCAGCCCTGGGTGAAACTAAAATGACAAATGAAGGCCACCTTACTGAAGTCAGAGCTGAATGCATATTTTGTGGAGTGACTATAATGTAGGAAAGCATATGAAGTTGGTGTAAGTTTTTCAAACAAAACTAATTTAGTCAACAAGCTTATGTGCCTACCAAAAGGTTTGAACAACAGGGTCATGACAATGTGATTACGATTTGCAGGAACATGCCATAATATCATAACATACATAATATCATTATCAATCACAGGGTTGATAGCAGTGAAAAAGAAAAAGGGGTGAATAGCTTTCAGAGATTTAGCGTGCAGCCCTGCATTTGCTAATCTGGGTGAGAACACTCACAAACATCAAAAATGTTTGGATGAAAATGATGAGAAATTTCAGAAACTGCTAAATGAAAAACGAGAACTCCACAGGGTTTACCAGCAGGATAGTTTATTAATTTCTAACTCCATCAAAAGCAAAAGTATTTAACTCCATTACCAGCAGGATAGTTTATTAATTTCTAAGAAAACAGTATTTAAGTCCATCACAAGCAAAACTTAGAAAGACACAGTATTCTTGGTCCAGTAAAAAGGTAGATAAAATTTAGTTTTATGGTTATAGTGACAATCCAAAGTGTTTTATGATGTCCTGAAAGCAATTTATGGGCCAAAGACATATGTGAATCAAAATCACTTAGTGCTGATAGGACCATATTGATTAGTGCTTGGGAAGATGGGCTGAATATTTCCATGGTATTCTCAAGAAATTGTCATCAATAGATATTAAGCCATTGACAATTGACCCCTGGTTGAAATTAACCCATCCTTAGATGAAGAAGAGCTTTTGAATACCATGGGGATCGTCTCCTAGGGAAAAAAAAAATATCTGGTACTGATTTTATTCCAGCTGAAATTTACAAGGTGGGGCATTTATTGCTCATACAAACCTGAATGAAAAATTCCAGATTATATGGCAAGAAGGGGTTACACTGCAGGAATACAAAAATCCCTCCATTGTTCATCTCTTTAAAAATGAAGAAAACCTGTGACAATTATGGTGGAAGTAGATCCTCTATCTTAGTCTTTGCTGGCAAGATTCTTGTTAGAATCCTCCTTAATAGGCTGATCCTCTACTTGGAAGATAGTCAATATGATTTTAGAAAGAATTAAAGAATAGTTGAATTGGTATTTGCTGCCCAACAACTCCAGGAGAAATGTTGGGAGCAGAACAGAAATATGTGCACAGTGTTTGTAAATCTGACCAGGTCCTTTAAAATACTATCAATTTTAAGAGCTTATGAAAAATTATATCAATATTTGATTGCCTGGAGAAATTCGCCAGTATTGTATGACAATTTCGTGAAGACATGTTTGTTCAGATTCTGGATAATAGATGATGTTCTTGCACTTCCCCAGTCACCAGCAGAGTGAAAGAAGGTTGTGTACTTGCTTCCATACTTTTCAACATGATGTTTCAGCAATGTTGTCAAATGCCTTCAACGAGGATGAACACAAATCAAAGTCAGCTAGCACTCTACTGGTAAAATTTTCAAGTTAAAAAGGTGAAAAACCAAGATTAAAATGGAGGAAGTATTGATGCATGATTTCTTGTTTAAAGATAATTTTGCACTCAATTCAGCCTATGAAGTTGAGATGGAACAAAAAAAATAGATTGATTCTCTGCTGCTTGTGCTAATTTTGACATAATCGGCACCAAGAAAACCCAGGAGTTCCATCAGAAAGCACTACACACACACACACACACGGAATCATCGGTTACCACAAATGGAAAAGTTTTAACTCCTGTGAATAAATTAACTTATCTTGGAAGCATACTTTCCAAGAATGCACACATCAATTGTGAGGTTGACACAAGCATTGTCAGAACTAGCTCAGCTTTTGGGATTCTCCGACGAAAACTGTGGGAGTGAATCGAACTGAAGGTTCACAAAGCTATAGTGCTGATCTCATTGTTGTATGATTGTGAAACCTGGAAGGTATATCAGCACCATAAAAGGAAATTAAATTGCTTTTATTTCAATTGTCTTAGTGAAGATTTTCTGGCAGGACAAGATTCCAGATATTGAGGTCCTTTCTGGAACTAAAAAGTATGCAAACTTCATTGCAGAGAGCACAGCTCCATTGGAGAGATCTCACTATTCAAATTGTATGCCAAAGGTACTCTTGCCAAAAAGACTCTTTTATGGAGTTATCATATCACATATGATAAGTACTCATGAAGTAGTCAGAGAAAAGTGATACAAGGATACTCTAAATGTAAAGGGCTGAAATTCTTAAAAGGTGTGCTTGAATCAGACAATCAAGCATTTAAGGCTAATTACCTATTTGGACAATAATTCTATTAGCATATGTTTGGAAAAATGGCCCTTCTCACTATTCTGCTGGCTCAATCTTTTGGTGTATACTGATAATTTTAGGAGGGATTAGGGAGTGGAATGAGACAAGCCAGACTCACTTGGCCAGAAACGAAGAGGAAAAAAGTGTGGAGATTCTGGATTCTAGATCCTTGGCAAAACTTCTGGCAGTTTTGTGCATCTCCTTCACTTCTCCCCTTAAAGACCAAGGACTTTTGCTTATCCTGACTCTGGCTGATTCTGAGGCCTCCAAGGAGCTAGTCCAGACTTCACATCTAAAGGTCTCTCTTAAAGAACTCTAGAATTGTTTTCATGAGAAGGAATACACAAGCACAAGACCACCCAGAATAGCATTTTCTCATCAGAGAAGGCAATGTGCTCTATGACCAAAGCAGAATTGAAGAAACTTAGGAAAAAATGCAACAGCTAACATTTAGAGAATCCAAATGTTCAGCTGGATTATTTGTTCCTGACCTAGGTAGAGCATTCCAAGATTTTATTGGTCTGATTGGCACAATTGCATCCACTCTAACTTGACTCTAACAGAGTGATTTCATATTGATCCTTTTTGAGAACAAAAGACTACTGAAGAGTTGTTGATTTGCATCAATAGAAGGAGGTTTTCTCACCTAAGAGTTCCCTATGTCAATGAACTCACAGTTCCATTATCAAATTCTTTTTCTTTTCTTAGAATTCCTAGAAATCCTCTGGCTCACTCTTCCAACTCATAAACTAATTAACAGGTTGCAGAGCAATGCTATTCTTCACCTCAGAGATCTAGGAAAGGAAGCATGAGGCATTCTAGTGTTACTCTAATCATATGACTCTTGGGACTCCACTCAACATATTATACCTGATATCAATCAACCAGTTACAATCAATTTGATATAATCTCAGTGATTACTGTCGTAATAACATTATGATCAGTGATTTCTTCTGTGTCATTGATAATCAGTTGATATTCATTAACCTTTACAAAGGGATATTTGCTGAGAAAATGTAGCAAAGACAGATGTAAAAACACATCTCCCATCCCCTAGAACTGGAAGATACTGTCCATTCTATACAACCACTCCATCTCTGGGGAGAATAAACTCAAAATAAATAGTTGCTACAGAACCCCACTATCACTAAGGTCACTTATGTTTGTAACAAGGCTGATGCATGAGTTGCCCATTTGCTTGCAATACATGATATTTCAGCTACCAGGTTAATTCAGGGCTGGGTGGAATTCAGCAGGTCACTGCTCAGAATCAATTTCTTTCTGGTCTCAGCTGCTGAATCTGCTGGAAACATCTGCTATAGACTTCTGTTGCTGGACCTTCCACGGCTCTTCTGACCAACAGCTCATGGGGGCACATCTGTTCCTTTCTGTTTGTATTACTCAGTAGCATAAGAGAAAGAAAACACAAGAGGAATAGAGGAGATATAGACACATGGTGAACAGAGTAGGGATATAAGACCACTGGGGCAGTACCTGTCTCAATATCATAATGTTCACAGCACTTCTTCCCTTTCATTCAAATGTTCTTAGGGAGAGGGAAATTTCATCAATCAATGTCTTTTATATTTACTTTTAGTTTCAGATCAGAAGCCAATTAAAAACATTTTTTGTTGACATGTAGCTAGCTACAGGAAATGACCAGGATATCTGTACGTGCTTTCATTCACTCAATATTTATTAAATACCAACTATATGTCAGACATTGTGCTAATCACTGAATAACCAAAAAAGAGAAAAAAAAAGCAGATTGAGGCAAAAAACAGTTCTTCACCTCATGAAACTCATAATTTCTGAATCCAGGAATAGGATTTTTCTTCCATTATGCATTTCCAAAAAACAGATTCACACAAGCTTCCATTTGTGCTGATACTAAACAGAGCCTATGTTGTATACTAGGAGGATTAGGCCCTCATTGGCCAATTACCTACCCTGTTACATCACTTTTGCTCCTTCTGCTGCTGCTGTTAATGGCTGTTGCTTTTACTACTACTACAACTATGACTTCTTGTTGATCAGTCATGTCTGATTCCTTGCAGTCCTGGATGGGATTTTCTTGGTAAACATATTGGAAGGATTTGACATTTCTTTTTCTAGGGGATTAAAACAAACTGAGGGCGAGAGGTTAAGTAATTTGCTCAGGATCACTCAGCTAGTAAGTGTCTGAGGACAAGTTCAAATCTGAAAAAGCCTATGTGAGGTACTGAAGAGTTGGAAAAGAGTGAAATGATTAAACAACAGCTTATATTTCTATACTGCTTTAAGAATTGCAAAATGCTTTTCATACACTAAGTAGAGGAGGACCAGTGAATTATTATCATCTTCATTTTATAGATGAGGAAACTGAGGCTGAGAATGATGACTTCTCCAGGATCACAGAGATATCAAATGCTTATGCTAGTTTTGGGAGCCAGATCTTCCTTATTCCCAAAGCAACACTTTATCTACTAGTTTGGACTGTAAGGATTCTGAGGCTATAATGCACGACTAGGGTTACTATTTAAATTCTTTTAGTCGAGTGAAGTTGGCAAGGAACATAGTATTGGACTTGAAAACAGAAAGATATGAGACTGAATCTTGTCTCAGACATTTACCAACTATGTGAGTCTGAGCTGGTCATCTTATTCTATCTGACTTTTTTTCTGTCTCGTCTATGAAAAGGAAATAATAATAACTTTTATCTCACAGAATTTTTGTAGGGAACAAAAGAGATAATATGCATAAAGAGTACTATATAAATGCTTTTGTTTGTTGTTCAGTCACTTTCCAGTAATGTATGACTCTCTGTAACCCCATTTTTTTTGGCAAAGATACTAAAGAAATTTGCCATTTTCTTTTTCATCTCATTTTATAGATGAGGAAACTGAGGCAAACAGGGTAGATGAATCTTCTTGATTACAAACTCAGTTGTAATGTTCAGGTTAGTTTTCTGGAGGACCTTGAGATCAGCTCAGGTCCTTGGTCTTAGTGGAGGAGTGAAGGAGGCAGGAGAGCTACCAGGAGGATGGTCAAAGATGGAATATCTCATTTCCAGTCCTTCTTAGCCCTTATATACCTTATTGTAATTAAATCCTTACAGCATACTAATGCTAAGTACTAAGTATATATGTAAACTAGAGAACCGTCATCTCATAAATTCCATTAAGTTAACACCTTGTTTTAAGTATACTTCTCCAGAGTTCCACCCTCTACACTCAGTAATCTAATATATCTTCTAATTACTAACTATTTTTATTAAAAATGTAGTGAACTCCCAAGAAGGAAAGGACCTTTTATCATAATCATCATTATTGCTAACCTTAATCTCCATCTATTTTCCTTGACTAATGGCAGATCCTTTCCAGGAAACAGAGGGAGATGGGGAGGAGGACATTGTAAGCAATAAGGTTCAGAGAAAGGACTAAGGCTGGAAAAAAGAAAGCCAGGGACATTTCTAGGCTTCCTCATTTTGTCAAGGGCTGAAATTACATAAGTATTTCAATTGTCTAGCTCTTCAATTGTCTAGATCTAGCAATCTAGCAGGAGTTATAAGTGTGTTCTCTCTCTCTCTCTCTCTCTCTCTCTCTCTCTCTCTCTCTCTCTCTCTCTCTCTCTCTCTCTCTTTCTCTCTCTGTGTGTGTCTCTTCCCTTCCCTACCTGCTGTCCCTTTCTTCCTCTGTCTCTCTGTCTCTTTCTCTTTATCTCTCTTTTTCACTGTCTCTTGTGTTTTTATGTGTATGCTTGAGTACATAGATTGATAGAAAGATAGAGATCAATCTATATGTATCTATCTATATTTAGTGAAGAATGAAGATGATATAGTGAAAAGTGGGGTCTTTGATTTCTTACTTTTTGATCACCCTATCTTGGACTCCCCAGTGACTTCAAGAGCTAATGTTATATATTCTGAAACCAAAAATATAGAAAAGAACTTCAGTGTTCATTTAGAACCATTCACATCTGAATAATAATCCCATTTATGATATATCCAACAACTGAACATTCAGCATTTGGTTGAAGAACTCTAGTGCAGAGAAATGCAATCTGGAACAGATGTGAGGAAGTGAGGGGGATTTGAGTCTAGGATGCCTCCCAAGAAGTTGGCTAACTGATGAGATGGTGGTGCTCTTAATAGAAATAGGGAAATAAGGGAGGAGTGTGTTTAGGGAGAAAAGAAAGTGGTATAAATGTCTACTGTATGGAATGTATTGGTCTCTAAATACCTGTAGACACTTATCCAGAGAAATTTTGATTTATAAGAAATAATGAAAAGAATAAGTTCACAGAAACAATGGAAGAGTTGTATGAAATGTTGAAGATAGAAGAGAACAGATAGAGAACAGTTTACATAATTACCACATTGTAAAGTTAGTAACTTGAAAAGACTTAAGAACTCTGATCAACATAATGCTCAGTCACGATCTTAGGAAATCAGTGCTACCTACACTCCTGATAGAGAGAAAGGTGAAGGTCTCATGATGCAGAATGAGACATATTTTTGGACATGACAATTTGTTTTTCTTAATTATTTATATAGCTTTCATGAGTTTTGTTTTGTTTATATTTTTACAATGTGGGATAGAGGGAATGGGATGGGAAGGGAAGGAGAAAAATTAATGCTTATTTATTAAAAAATAAATTTAAAAAGAAAAGTAACAGTTAAGAACCACTTGAGATAACATATAATGCAGATCTTAGCTTTTTGACTAAGGGAATCTTCCTATACAACCAATAGCAAAATGCATTTTGGGGGCACCTGAAAATGAAATGGAAGAGACCACTTTCTGCTAACAGCTCCTTCTTTCTTGCCACTACTCTTCATTGTGCCTTATGATAAATAAATCTAATCAAAGAAGACAAATCAAATCATTGGTCATGTCTGAAAACATTTGCCTCCTTCATTATGATCATAGATCTGGCACCTTCCTCATTCTTAATACGATGAAAGGATCTGTGCTTTAGCCTAATAGTATGGTTACAACATTGTCATTTGAAACAGTCTCAAGTTTTGTTGCCTCTCATTGTTGTCCTAGCACTAGATTTAATGAAACTTCAACTTCCCTCCCTCTCTCCCTCTTCATTTATTCCCTTCCTCTTTTCTTTCCTTTCTTCCTTCCTTGCTTCCTTCTTTTTCCCTCCCCATCCTTTAATTCCTTCTTTCTTCCTTTCTCCCTTCTGTCCTTTATTTGTTTCTCTTATTTTTCTGTCAAAATTTTATTATTGCTTTCTTTAAAAATATATAACTGCTTGTGATCATTTTCCTGTTACTTCATCATGTTACTTTAGCAGAACTCTCCTTGATATAAATAAGTATATTAAAAAAAAAAAAACAGTGAAGTTATCCCTTTGGGCATTTTGTTTTTGTTTTTGCTGGGACAATTGAGGTTAAGTGACTTGCCCAGGGTCACACAGTCAGGAAGTGTTAAGTGTCTGAGGCCAGATTGCACTCAGGTCCTCCTGATTTCAGGGCTGATGCTCTATCTACTACACTAACTAGCTGCCCCCATTGGCCACTTCGTTACACATATCCCTTCTTCCTCCTTCCATATATGGCAGGACTCTTGCTTCACCATCAGTTCTCTGATGTCATCGCATTTGCATTCCTTCCCACTGTGTATCTCACCATTGACTTCTATTGAGCGTACAGCCACTAAAACCGCACAGGACAAAAATCGCCAGATTACAATAATTACTAGGCATTCAAGAGATAAACCTTATCCCACTAAAGAAGCAAAAATCATTCAAGCACCGATTTTCCTAAGTCACATAAACCTTGCCTCCCTGAAGCTCACCATAGAAAGATGTTTGCCTGTTTTGTACAAACCTTATGCAATGTCATTAGTTAACATAACCAACGTTCAAATTCATCTACTTAAATGGACCCACTGTTGTCATCAGTGTGGGCAGTTAGCTATTCTCTCTTGGAGGATATAGCTCAGTTTATCAATCCTTACTTTGGATCCATTAGGAAGCCAAATAATTAGACAAGTAGGCAACCCTGTGAGCTGTTTAAAAGGTTTTCCATTATGGTATTAGCTCCACATTAAAGAAAAAAGCTGCATTAGGGTGGGGGAGTAGGAGGGAGGACATTTTAATACTCCCAAATACATAGGCCTGGGTCATGTCACAACTTGGCTCACTTTCAAGTAATGAAAAAATCTTTAAGTGATACAGTAGTTACTGTTTAAAATAAGAATAAATGGACTGAGGTGACTTCATCACTGATTCTAAAGACCACAACATATGAAAGAAGAAGAGTTGGCAGTCTTAAGAGGGGTAATCAATAGAGGGAAGACAACAAAATTAAGGATTGAGAAAGGCTTCCTGGAGAAGGTGGGATTTTAGCTAATACTTGAAAGGATATAGAAAAGCTAATAGACAGAGATTCGGAGGGCAAGCATTACGGGGAAGTGGGAGATATGAAAATATGAAAATGCATAGATTTGAGAGATATTTTCTTATTTGTGAAATAGGAAAGAAATCAGTGTATTAGATCAAAGAGTACATAAAATGAATAATTTGCAAGAAGATTGGAATTGTGGGAGGAAGGACTAGTTGTTGAAGGGCTTGGATGTCAGAGGATTTAGTATTTGATCCTGGAGGCAATAGGGAGCCACTGTGGTTTATTGAGTAGGGGGATGTTATGTCAGACCTGAGATTTAGGAAAATTACTTTGATAACTGAATGAAAGGTAGACTGGAGTGTGGATAGATTTGTGTAAAGCAAACCAATCAGCAAGTTATTTCATTAATCCAGGCATAAGGAGAAGAGAACCTACAAGTATGGTAATAGTATCAGAGCAGAAAAGGCAGCATATTTTAAAGATGCTACCAAGGTGAAATTGATAGGCATCCGTATCAGACTGAATATGGGGGTTGAGGTGACAGATAGGGAAGAGTCTGAGAAGTCATCTTGGTTGAGAGTCTGAGAGAATGATATTGCCTTTGAGAGGAATAGAGAATTTCAGAAGTAGGAAGGGTCAGAGGTTTTTGATAATGCATTTAGTTTTGAATTTATTGAGTTTAAGATGTCTTTAAGTCATACAATTTAAGATGTCTGAAAAGTGGTTGGAAATGCAAGACTGAAAATCATCAGAGGTAGGATAGGTAAATTTGATAATTAGGATAATTTGATAATTATCAGTGTACAGCTGATAATTGAATCTATGAAAGCTGATGAGATCACCAAGTGAAGTAGTATGGAAAGAGAAGAGAAAAAGGGCTCAGGACAAAGACTTGTGAAATATCCAACATCTATTCACTGAGCCATCTATATTCTATTATCACTGTTTCTCCATCTCCTACCACAATATATTGCACATGCTGACTACCTAATGAATACTTGTTGGGAACCAAAAAATATGTAAAGGAGAGGGTTGGAGAACCTTCTCTCAATGAGTCATCAGAGTAAACTAGGTTTTCCTATGGATCTTATCACATTGGGGGATATACACTTATTTAATTGGAAAAAAAATTATAGTACTTTGTACCCTTGAATCACAAATAGACAATGTCACATGAGAAACATCTTATATTTGATTGAGAAGTCCTAATCACACCACATGGGCTACATATAGCACTTAGTCCAACAGCAAGCTGTAGTAAGGCTACATTTTGGGGGAGTTGAATAGACTTGTGATTCCACGGGTACATGAATCTTCCTGAGAGAAAACTCCCTTTACTGATGTAGATTTGTACCTGCTCTACAACTAGATCTGTAGCTGGAAGAGACTTCAGAATTCACTTGAGAAAATCCTCTTATTTTGCAGGTTAAGAAACTGAAGTTCTGAGTTAGTAATACTTTGCTTAAGGTCACATAGCTTGGTAGTTATTTATCTCTAAAAAGAGTGTTTAGTATTGTATATAATAAGTGCCTAAAATGTTGGGTGAATGTTCTAATGGAACACAGCCTTATACTAAGAAATTTGCAAGCACTATTGCTCTCATCCTGGATCTCTTTCATGTGGATTGTATAAGGAAAAGAAAACTATCTTTAAAAGCCATAGTTGGGGGGGGGGAGGGAAGAAATCACTATTGTTTAAGTTGTAGACTGATAAGTGGGAAGCAAGATAAGTTATTCCCAACATCCTTTCTCCACTTCATTTATCATTCTTAAGCCTCCAGCATTTCTCCCACACTCAGCTTCCCTAATGGCAGGTCAAGAAATAAGGAACCCTACTCCTGCAGAGAAGTATCTGAGAAGTATCTATTTCTGGAGCCATTATGAGACACACACACACACACACACAGAGAGAGAGAGAGAGAGAGAGAGAGAGAGAGAGAGAGAGAGAGAGAGAGAGAGAGAAACAGACACAGACATAGACAAAGACAGACAGACAGACAGACACAGACACAGACAAAGACAGACAGAGATAGAGACAGAGAAAGACAAAGAGACAGAGACAGAGACAGAGACAGACAGACCGAGAGAGACAGAGAGAGAGAGAGACAGAGAGAGAGAGAGAGAGAGAGACAGAGAGAGAAGCCAAACAACAAAATAGCAAATATTAAAGTTGAAAGCAGATTTGAGAAGAATTAATAGACCAAAATGTAAGATTAGCTTGAATTTGCTCTTAGAAGGATTAAAAGATTTTGGGGTCCTTTGATCTTACTCCTGCTGCTGCAGAGATCATTAAGGTCAGTGGTGAAGGGATTAGCAGTGCTCTGAATCACAATGCTACGTAGGTGGTGATGGATTACATACAGGGTTGTCTTGCATGGACTTTTCATAGATACTCTATTCCGTTCCCATTCTCTAGTCTAAACCAGCTAAAAGAATGCCAAGAAATATCTTTGACTCCTTACAGCTTCTAACCATTGCTCCTAGTCCTGATTCCCATATTCCATCCAGTAGAGGTATAACTAGAATATTCTGTACCTTGAGAAAGTTTCTACAACCACTTCTATTATAAAGGACTCATTTGACAGCAAAGGAAAGGTGAAAAGATACCTCTTGTAATAAGCCTCTGAAGAAATAGGATATGGGGTGCAGAACATGTCAGAATTTTTTCAACATATTGATGAGTTTTTCTGACTTTTTTTCTTCCTCTCCCCTCCCCAATCTTTGTTATAAAATACAGGTTAGGTGGGACAGAGAATATTGAGGGAAATCTAAGGGATTTAAAAACCAGAATATATCAATAAAACTATAAATAAAAGCCTTGTTTTGTGGCAAGTGGTAGGGAGCCTCATTTAGTGGAGAGGGAATGCTAAGGAACCTGGGATAATGCTAGGCTGCTAGTGGGGGTATGAAATCAGTTCAGGGAATAGAGTGGGGATTGCTTTCAGTAGAAAGTTCAGCTAGGGAGCATCTTTCAGGAGAGAGATCAAGGGAGGAATAATATGCCATCTGACAATGTTCTATAATGACTGACTTTTCTTAATAAGTAAGTACTATGCTCAGATAGTAGTTAACTTGTATATAGTTATTACTATGTGCCAACTACTGTGCTAAGCTATTTATACTTCTTATCTCATTTGATCCTTATAATAATTCTGGGAAGTAGATGTTATTATGACATCCATTTTACAGATGATATAACTGTCAAACGGAGGTTAAATAACTTGCCCAGGATTAGACAGCTAGTGAATGTCTGAAGCTGGATTTGAACTCAGATCTCTTTGACTACAGATTCAGCCCTCTTATGGATTACAGACATTTGTATCTTTTCAGCTAAAGGATTAACGCCCTCTAAATTTCAGCACCTGGGACAAAGCCTTTCCCCTTCTGCTTTTTGCTTTGGCCCTGGTGACTATTTGACCAGAGCAAATGAAGGGGAAAAGCCTTTGACACACATCATGAAGGCTGTCTTCTATGGAAGAAGCATGTGATGTTTTAAGAAGAATTTGGAACCGATCTGCCCTGAAGTCCATAAGCTCAACAAAGAGGCAAAGAAACACTCTTAATTGCTTTGCCTGGCAAAACTGAATTTTTCAGGAACTCATTTATATAAATACTTTATTAATTTCTCTGAGTCACCCTGCAGGGAGAGAAATACTGAGGACATAAAGGAGCCCCTTTCCATCTGTCCCTTTCCAAGGACTGGCTTTACGTCCTCCAAGACTTTTTCTAGCTGCTTTTAGGGAGTGAATTATATTAGGGGAAATCAGGGGACTATACTTTTTATGGTGCCTCCTATTATGAGGAATTTTGCAAATGTTACCTCATTTGATTCTTACAACAACCCTGAAATATAAGTACTATTATTATCCTCATTTTACAGTTGAGAAAACTGAGGCAAAAGTTAGGTCATTTATACAAAGTCAAACAAGCTAGTAAGTATCTGACACTGGAATTGATTTTGCATTCTTCCTGGGTCCAAGTAGTATAAGACATGTGCAGGAAAGAAGTCAGTCTGTAGAGGATGGAGCTGAAGAATAATTGATAGAAATTGTGAAATGGTAGATTTGGATCTGATTTTACTTCAAAACAAAACAAAACAAAACAAAACAATCTTAGCTAGAGTTAACCCTAAGTGGAATGAATTCAGTGGATTCCTCAGGAATCACTAGGTTCATTCTCCTTGGAAATCTTCAAGAAATGTCTGTTTATATGCTTGTATTTCAATGGAGATACCTTTATAAATAAAATAGAAGGAAATTGGAAAGGAGGTATTAGTAACTGGGATCAGCTGGAGGGGGAAGAGTCAGGGAAATGCCCACCTGCTGAAGGCAAAATTTGAACTGACTCTTTTTTTAAAAAATGTTTTTGTTTTACAATTTTTTTTTCTGATTACTCATGCACACTCATTTTATAAAACACATTTTCTAATGAATATTGTTGGAAGAGAAAAATCAGAACAAAAGAGAAAAATCATAGGAGAAAAGAAAACAGAAGAAAAGGGGGAGAAGTGAATATAACATGTATTGATTTACATTCAGTTGCTATATTTCTCCATTTGGATGCAGATGACATTTTTCTTCCAAAATTTATTGGGATTGCCTTGGATCACTGAATCACTGAGAAGAGCCAAGTCTTTCATAGTTGATCGATGCACAATCTTGCTGTTCCTATGTACATTGTATTCCTGGTTCTGATCATTTCTCTCAGCATAAGTTCACGTAAATCTTTCTGGGCCTTTCTAAAGTCAGCATGTACATCAATTTTATAGGACAATAATATATTATTACTTTCATATACTATAACTTATTCAGCCATTTCCCAATTGATGGGTGTCTACTCCTTTTCTAGTTCTTTGCTACCACAAAAAGAGCTGCTACACACATTTTTGCACATATGAGTCCTTTTTCCTTTCTTTATGATTTTCTTGGGATATAGACCCAGTAGTGATAATGATGGTTCTAGAATATTCATAGTTTTATAGCCCTTTGGTCATTTGAACTGAAGCTTGAAAGAAACCAGACTAAGATACACAAGTGGGAAGGGAAACTTTTCGTGGGAGTAGGGGGACAGCCAGTCCAAAGCCACAGAGACTGGAGATCAAGTGTTATATTTGAGGACCAAGAGGAAGGCAAATGAAGCTAGATTATACAGTAAATGGAAGGAAATATAGTAAAAGAAGACTGGAAGGGGGTAGATTGGGAAGAGCTTTAAACAGCAAGGGGCAAACTTTATTTTTTGATCTTGGAGGTCATAATGAACCATTAGAGCTTTGGAGGGAGAAAGGGATAGGATCAGATCTATTACAATATTCCAAGAAAAAGAGTATGAAAGACTCAACTGGACTGTGTGAGTAGAAAGAAGGGAACATATTTGAGAGATATTATAAAGGCTGGAATATTTTCCATTCAAAATGTATTAGAGACATAATTTCTGGGCAATTTAATCATGTTATCAGCATTTTAATAAAAGGATGGCCATTTGCTCATCTATCTCTTAGAGCAAAGACCATCATGGTGGCAGGCGCATAGTTAAATATCATAGTTAATATATTCTTCAAAGAAGAGATGTTTCTCTGGGCGGAAATCAACTCTGATTGGTTAATAATTAATGAGAGATTAACTATTACAATGAGGGGCTGGACCTGAACTTTGATTAGGTAATTGTCTTAAATTATCCCCAGCCTTAGGTAATCTATTCAAAGAATTTATGTCTTATTAAAGCCTGAGCAGAACACAATAGGTATCTTATCTGGATGGGGTCTGGGGGAAAATTAATCCATGGCTCTTCTTTACAATGTGGTGATTCAAGGTAATTGCAATAGATTTAGGATAGAAAATGCCATCTGCATCCAGAAAGAGAATTATGAAGACTGAATATGGATCAAAGCCCAATATTTTAATCTTTTTTTTTGCTTGTTTGTTTGTTTGGTTTTATTCTTTCTTGTGGCTTTTTCCCTTTTTGGTCTGATTTTTTTCTTACATAACATGACAAATGTGAAAATATGTTTAAACATTTTACAAATATTAACCTATACCAGATTGTTTGCTGTCTTGGGAAGGAGGAAGTAAGGAAAGGAGGGAGAAAAATTTGGAATACAAAATTGGAAACTATCTTTACTTATATTTAGAAAAATAAAATAATATTAAGGATGGGAAAGAAAGAAAATTAGTCCAATCTAAATGACCAGAAATGTTCTTCAAGACATTGAACTTTTGAAATGAGAACTTTAGAAAAATTGTGTGTGTTTGTGGGGGTGGGGGGGGAGTGGTTGGAGGGGTGGAGGACTCTGGATATCCCCAAACCATTGATTAGTAATAATCATTTCTCTCAAATGACAAGATTTGGCAACTAATTGGATATATGAGGTGAGTGAGAGTAAAGAAGTTACGAACCTAGGGTACTAGGAGGATAGTAGTGCCCTCAAAGGCAATAGTGAAGGTCAGAGGAAGTGAGGGTTTGAAGGAAGGATTATATCTGTTCTTTTGGACATTTTTCATTTGAGATGTTTGTGGGATATTCAATTTGAAATATTTAATAGGTAGTTGGTGGTGTATTACTAATAGTTGGTGGTGTATAACTAACTCAGGAGAAAGATAAAAGCCTGGGTTTATAGATGTGAGAATTATCCACATAGGAATAAGCATTATGGGAGTTGATGAGTTAACTGAGTGAAACACTGTTGACGGAAAAGAGAAGCTTGTCTGTAGTAAAGCCTCAAGTTATATGTCATATGACAGAAGCTCTAGTAAAAGAGACTGAGAGGTCAATTAGATAGAAAGAGAACAAGGATACATTAGTGTCACAATAACCTGAAGAAAGGAATATTAAGATAGGTGATCGGCAGAATTAAAGACTGCAGAGAGGCTAAGGAGAATGAGGATTGAGAAAAGACCATGAAATTCATCAAATAAGACATCAATGATAGCTTTGGAAAGGTATTTTCAATTGAAAAATAATGTCAAGAAGAAGAAAGCAATTTGTTTACAGAAATCTCATGATGGAGTAGTTAAAAAAATTTTTTTTTAATATTTTAAAAATATTACCTAGGGATTTTCATATTTTAAGCTGAATAGTAGTCAAAATGTAAAAATTGTAGCCATGGAAGCTAATAGGTTGCTCTTAGAGAAGAGAATTATTATCTTTCCCCATCTTTAAGATGAAGAGGTTGAACAGTATAATCTCTAGGTCCTCTCAGTTTATGTGCATTTAATTCAACTCATCAAACATCTGACATCAACTAGGTCAAAACAAAGGACCTACTCTGTTGTTGTTAGGTGATATGTCAGCTCTCTGTGGCCTCATTTGAGATTTTTTTGGCAGAAATACTGGCATAGTTTGTTTGCCATTTTCTTCTCCTGTTCATTTTACAGATGAGGAAATCAAGGCAAACAGGGATAAAATGAGATTTACTGATTCACCAATCTGTGGATTTGTATATGAGATTTCACTCCAAGTTTGTGAAAACTTTCTCTACTCCCAGTAGAATGGGCAAATGGGGGGGGGGATTGTTCCAGTGGTTATAGAGGAGACTAAATTATGGCTGTGGAATTATGGCTTGATCAGACAACCACTGCATCCCAGGCCATTGCCAGCCATCTTGACTTTTGTCTTGTCACTGGCCTTCAGTGACTCTGGAAAAGAAAATCAGGTTGATCACTTTGTGCAACTTTGCCTCAATTTAATCCAATTTATGCACCAGTCAAGACATCACCCATGATGTCTTCCAACCTCCTAGGAAACATAGGACAAGCAAAACACACACACACAAACACACACATATGGCATTTTTAAAAGTATAAGATGCACAATTGCTGGGTAATTTAGTTATTTTATTAATTAGGGGCCAACATGCTTATTAATAAAAGGATGGTCATTAGTCCATAACTTTTAGATCAAAGGAGTGAACTCACAGTTTAAACACCCTTGGAAGAGCAGGTATTTCTGAAAATGGCAGTCAATTCTGATGGTTTAACAAATAATGAAAGAATGAGTACTACAATGAGACAGTGGGCTTTGTTACAAGAAGGGTTTTGGGATTACTCAAATCTTGCTCAGGGAGATTTATTATTTTTCATATAATCTAACTTAGAAAATAAACATTTTCTAAGATCTAAGCAAAGAAAATGGGCAAATATGCACCCATTAGCCTAAATTTAGAATTTCTTTTATTGTCTGATTAGATCTTGGCTTTGGTAAATTTCCATCGAACAGTTCCCACATTGAGTGATTTCTGGATGAGGAAGTAGCAAAGGGAAAACTCTTGGTTCTGACTTAATAATTGATTATTAAATATAAGAGAAATAATAATCTACACAGACATTTATACACACACAAGCATACATGTGCACATATATGTACATATTCACACATACATATGTATACATATATATAAATATACATAGTTAAATATAAAGCAAATAAATAAAATTACATACAGATTATTTTAAATACAAGGTAACCTATGAGGAGGTCAATATAAGTTGGGGAAAATCAGGAAAGGCTTCATGCAGAAGATTGTGCTCAAGATACTTCATTAAACAAGTACAAAAGTTCTATATTGTGAAGGTAAAGAAAGAGTATATGCCAGGCATGGGATAAACAGTGCAAAATCTCAGAAATGAGAAATGGAGAGTCATGTATAAGAAATAGAAAGAAAACTGGTTTTAATTTATTGTCAATATACTTTCAGGACATAAAGAAGAAAGAAACTGTGTATTACATACTTAATAATTTTATAAAGCTTTATTTTCCTTTAAACTAAAAAAAAATCCTGAAATTAACAAATGAATGAATAAAAAAACAGAATATCCCCTAATCGTAGAAGAGAAGGCAAGGATTAACTGATCCTTTATTCCCACATGCAGTCTAGAGGTGTCGAGAGAGTGGTTCGATTTTATCTAGTCCAGATGCTTGCTCCAATAGCACCTGGACAGACAGGGAGAGATTAAAAAATATCCTAAATGTCTTATGCTGATGACTTAGGAGGGAAAGGACAAAAGACAATTCCAATAATCATCTGTAGAAGGAAGCAGGTACTCAGGGAGTCTAACTCAAGAGTTAAATTTCAATTGTGGAATTACAGCTGCAGAATCTCATATTTATTTATTTATTTATTTATTTATTTATTCAGAATCTCATATTTAGAAGAGACCATGGGCCAAATTATAAAGGCATTCCTCATTGATATAGATATATCTGTTAAGAAACAGATTTTTCTGAAATCTAAGTAATCGTTTAGAAGTCCTTTTTGGGAGGGAGTGGGAGAAGTCATGGGAAGCAGAGATGAGTTCATATCTCTCATTTTTCTAGTATAAAGAACTCCCAGGGAGGATAGTTAATTTAAGTTAAACCTGAGTAAGAATTTCATTACAAAGAACAGAAATTAGAGTAGGCAACCAGGACTTTGCCTGTAGACACAGAAATTAGAGGGTTTTGATAGAAAATAATAATAATAATAAAAAGTTTAGCATCTAATTAGGGAGAAGTTAAATCACTAGTTAGTAATAATAATATAAATAATTACAAAAAAATAATGACAACAGCCATGTCTGGTATAGTGAATAGTCAGCATTAGAGTTAGATGATACCTGGATTCAAAGTCTGCCTCTGATATACATTGGCTCTCTGACCCTGACAAGTTACGTAACCTCTCAATGTCCTCAAGGAACTTTATAAGGCTTCAAACTATAGAGAAGGTTTTTGACTTGAATTAGTAGAATAACTTTACTTAACAGGAATTCCTAATAACAATGAAGCAGCTTGGCCACATAGTGAATGAAATGCTGGGCCTGGAGACCTGAAAAACTGAGTTTGAATCTTGTTTCAGAGACTTACAAACTGTACAGCCTTGGCCAAGTCATTTCAACTCTATTTTCCTCAGCTTCCTCAGCTATAAAGTTGGGGTAACAACATTTTTTAAATTTTATTTTATCTTATTTTATTTATTTATTTATTTTAATTTTATAATAACTTTTTATTGACAGAACCCATGCCAGGGTAATTTTTTATGACATTATCCCTTGCACTCACTTCTATTCTGATTTTTCCCCTCCCTCCCTCCACCCCCTCCTCTAGATGGTAAGCAGTCCTATATATGTTAAATATGTTGCAGTATATCTTCTTCTCCTTTTTCCCTTCCTCCTTTCCCTCCCTCTTCCTCCCCTCCTTTTCCTTCTTCATCTTTTTTCTCCTTCTTCATCCTTTTATTCTTTGTATTCTTCTCCTCCTTCTCCTTTTTCTCTTCCTCCTCCTCCTCCTCCTCCTCTTCCTTTTTGTTCTTGAAAAGCATTTGGGATTAAGTAATTTATGCAGGTCACACAGCTAGTAAGTGTCAAGTGTCAGGTTCTCCTGATCCAGGGCCACTGTATTCCTATGTGCTCCTAGTTGGTTTTTGGATAGCATTTATAGAAAGGTAAGAATATCTAAACTTCTAGCCCAGGGTAATGCCTAAAGAAGGCTGATTATACCTCTCACAAGGCAGAAGGATTACTTCAAAAGCTAGATGCAGAAAGGTGTTATCATCAAGTTAGAAAGCAAACTGACATGTGGAATGTTAATGCTACTTCTCTACTTTATGCTAAAGTGTTGATGACAGGACCTATTGAAAATCCACACTAATCAGAATGAAAGCCTAACTGGATGCACCTCTCTAATTTAGATGATTTTTATTCTTTGTTGGGAAATATTTTGCTGGATGGTGATTAAATTCAGACCTCATGCATGCACTATTTAATATAATTTTGATTTAAAACAGAAGCTAATTGCTCAGGGAAGCTAGTGGAAGCTAATCAGACCTGTACTGAGTGAGAATTTTATTTATAATATGGGGAAAGATGAGAGAGAGCTGCTGTTGCAACATGGTCAGACAGCTGCCTTTGGAGTGAGGGAGACCTCAGTACAGACTCAGATGAAATCATGTGTCATAGAAATATTAAATACATAGAAAATTGGAAAAGGAATGAAATTTCCTAAGATATATAATTAATTCATATAATCTTAGCTGTGAAATGGGCTTCAGAGACCATCTTGTAAGTTCCTCAATGAAGGCTCATGTAAGTGGCAGCTAAGTGGTGTGGTGGATAGAATACCAGCCCTGAAATCAGGAGGACCTGAGTTCAAATTTGATCTCAGACACTTAACACTTCCTTGTTGTGTGACCCTGGGCAAGTCACTTAATCCCAATTGCCTCAGCAAAAAAAAAAAAAAAAAAAAAAAAAGACTCGTGTAATCTCTACCTGAATATTGCTAAAGAGAAAATTTCTTTGTGAAGCTGCCCATTAGACTTTCAAATACAACTAATTCTTTGAAATTGCCTGCTTCTCTAAAGCCTCTCTCTGTGACATCTTGTTCTTTCACGGAGACACATGACAGTCCTTTAAATACCTGAAGACATCTTTCCTGTCCTTCTTATATCTCCTTTTCCAGACTAAAAAAGGTCCCAGTTCCTTTCATTGAACCTTGTATTTATGTGATCTCGATGTACAAATCTGTTAGGTGATGACTCATCATCCCAGTCACTGTTCCAGGCATTCGTCCAGCTTGTCAATGTCACTTCTAAAATGCGAGGTCCAGAACTGAACATCTTATGTCAGCTTCAGCCTGACCAGGGCAAAAGTCAATAAAACTATCCTGATCATTGTGCAAAGTGGAAACCAGGGAATCTTCTCAGAGGATAGCAGTATCTTATCAATAGATAAACCTTCTCTTTAACCCACTTCAGCCATGAAAATGTTTTAAACAGATGACAGATGGTCTAGAAATGGGGAAAATACTCACATCTTTTTTTCAGAAAGAGATGGCAATATATTTTGAGATAATGTGGGTAAACTTGGAACCTCTAAAGACACAATAGGTTCTAGTATATGTGCTGCTTTTGAGGAGGACTGATCCCTAGTAAAAATATAAATGAGACAAACCTCAGCATTCAACGATATCTCTCACTCTCTCTCATCAGTAACAAGGACCTTCCTCTTTAGATATCACAAGGCATTTTCTTTATACCTCTCTAATGGATTTAGCAGCCAATATAGAATAAATGTACAGTGTTCGGAGGCAAGAATGATGATGATGATATGATACTGCTGATGCTGCTGATGACAACAAGAATGACAATACTAGTGATAGCTAGCATTTATGGAGCATTTATTACATGTTAGGTACTGTGCTAAGCACTTTATGAATATTATTTCACTTTATGCTTACCACAACTGGAAGAGAAAGGCATTATTATCATCCCCTTTTACAGATGAGAAAAGTAAAGTAAACAATGGCTAAGTAATTTACCCAGGGGCATATAGCTAGTAAGTATCTGAGACAGCATTTAAATTTATGTTTTTCTGAATCTAAACCCAGAACTCTTCTATGCTCCACTAGCTTGCTCTGAAAGCTAAAATGGTGAAAAGAATTAAGACCATGGTCTATGAAGACTGTTGAAAAGAAATCCATGAAGCAGTGAAAAGAGTTCTGGTTTCTGAGACACAACTACCTGAGACTGAATCCTAACCTTACAATTTGATGGCTATGATTTTGGTCAAGTAACTTCCCTTTTTCTAGGACTCAGTTTCCTCATCTGTAAATTGAAGATATTGAGCAAGTTGACTTGTAAAACCCATTCTAAATCTAAGATTCAATGATTTGCAATGTTTAGGAAAGAGAAAATTCTGAGCCAGTATAATTGCCACCATATATTTAAAAAGTTGTATGGGAAAGAAAAAATTAGGGAGTGGAGGTGGAGAAAGAAATAAGCATTTATGTAATGTCCATTACATGACAGGCATTGTAGATATTGATATCAGCACTTTGCAACTGGAGCAAGTGAGGTAAAGAGTAGTTGAAGTCACTTGCCCAGCATCACACAGATTTGTTCTGTTTAGCCCAAATTACTAGAATTTGAAGAAGTTTTTGGAAATTATAAAGAACAAAATTAGACCTAATGTAAAGACAAATTTAACACATAAACCTATGCAAAAGCCAAATGAACTGTGTTGTAAGCTGATCCTTTTTCATTTGAGGGTATTTTTTTAAATTTAAAAATATGAGCATTTCAATATACACTGAAAAAAGAAAAAATAGGATTATATATAAATCTATGAAATTTATGTATATGTTTTAAGTATGTTAAATTTATCATAACATTTAAAAATTATTCTTTTCTGTGAACAAAATTATTCTTTTGTGTGCATCCTTTGAAATTTTTACTCACCTCAGTATATTTTCTTAAATGTTTCATAGACACTTTTTTTTTTCTTTTTGGGAGAGAGGCAATTTTGTTTATGGCTTAAACTAAGTTTTATGAGGACAGGCTATTTATAATTTGTTTTTCTTCTTTGCTGCTATCTTGGTATTTCATGTTTGGTAAATATTCAGCTATTTCATTTAAGTTATTTAAAGTAATTTCTTTAATTCCTCCTATTCACTTGTAAATTTGTTGTTTCTATTTTTGAGTATATTAATTTGATTTTCTTTTCCTTTTAATAAATAATTTAATTTTTTCTATTTTATTAGTTTAAAAAATGATTTTCTGTGTTTTGTGGTTTCTCCTGCTTTTTTTTTTTTTAACTTTTTCATGCCCAATTCAGACATCTTTCTTTTTCTCTCTTTTCCTGATGAAAGTGTTTAAAATATAGTTTCACCCAATCACCACTTTGGCTACATCATAAAAGTTTAATCTCATCGTCTCTTTATTTGATTTTTTTTTTTTTTTTTTGCTGAGGCAATTAGGGTTAAGTGACTTGCCCAGAGTCACATAACTAGGAAGTGTTCAAAGTGCTTGAGGCTGGATTTGAACTTAGGTCCTCCTGACTTCAGAGCCTGTACTCTATTCACTGTGCCATCTAGCTGGTCCTGTCTCTTTCTTTGAAGAAATTATAACTCATTATTGTTATAACAACTTCTTCTTCTTCTTCTTCTTCTTCTTCTTCTTCTTCTTCTTCTTCTTCTTCTTCTTCTTCTTCTTCTTCTTCTTCTTCTTCTTTTTTAGAATCACTTTTTATTTACAAGTTATATATATGGGTAATTTTACAGCATTGACAATTGCCAAACCTTTTGTTCCAATTTTTCCCCTTCTTCCTCCCACCCCCTCCCCTAGATGGCAGGATGACCAGTAGATGTTAAATATATTAAAGTATAAATTAGATGCACAATAAGTATACAAGACCAAACTATATAACTTGTTCTTTGACCTAAATTCTTCTAGGATTTTATTATTAATCTCAATTATTTTTAAGTTGAAAACATTTAATCAAAGCCTCCTTATTGATTATAATTTTTGTTGTGTTGTGTTCGATAAAATGCATTAAACATGTCTGCTTTTCTCCATTTGTTTATGAATTTTTCAAGTTGTAAAGTCAATTTTTGCAATATTTCATATAAAACATAGAAAATGTATATTATTTTTGGTTCAAATATATTAATCATCTGATACTTATCAAATCTAAATTTGCTAACATTTTATTGAGGCTGTTCACTTCACTGTGCATATACTTCACTGCCTGGTCTTTTCAACTTGTCACAATAAAAATAAGTGATAAAGAAGATGTAAGGCACTAAGTTCCAAACAAAATACGTTTATTAACATGGCTACTAAATGCCAATAAGTTGGAGTCAAGATCCCTCAGTAGTTAAGGAAGCATCTAACAGAATAACTTTTTTTTAAAAATAGCATTTACATAATACAGTTTTTCATTCCTGATTGGCTGGAGCTATTTACATCAATTCTTAACATCTCATGGTATTCTTGGGAAACTCTTGTGTTAGATAAGCATGCTATGACCAGATCTCCACCAAGATCAGCAAACATCACAGATTTGAATATTTGTGGTTGGATTTTAGCTCATAGCAAGGGGAAAACTCTAACAAATTTTAGCAATAGAAAAATCAAATCTATATTTAATTCACAGATATTAATTCTGATTAGAAACAATTGTCATTCAATAATTTTAAATAGTAATGGAATTTTAATTGAAATTTTAATTTTCAATTTTAACAATAGGCAAGTTACTGGCCTATGGGAGCTCAAATTCACATAATGAGGGGCCAGCCAATACAGTGTATTGACCACTAAAACATAAAAACAAAGTGGGGTATGAATTTTTAATTTCACAAGCTCAATAAAACAAGATTCCTCCACTCTGGGTACCATCTGGTGTCTTCCCCTTTTCAGCTTCTTTTTGTATATTTTCTTCTCCCATTATACTTTCAACTCCTTTAGGGAAGGATTGTTTTATTAATTCCATTCTCATTGCTTTGCAGAGTGCATAAAACATAGTAGTTACTTAATAATTATTTATTAGATAGGTTGACATGTTGAAATGATGGTGCTTACTCCTTTCTTTTTTGTTGTTGTTGTTTGATTTGTCTACATCTTAAAAGAAAACTGAAGTTCTCAACTTTAATAATTTTTCTATTTTCCCCTTTAATTTTACAAGCTTTCCCCAATATGCTGTACCAACATGCCATTTAGTATATACATATTAAATAATAATATTTTATCATCTTTTCTATTTTTAAGCATAATGTAGTTTCTATTCTTATTGCTTCAAATCATGAATAGTCTAATTATATCTCTTGGCTTCCAGAATCTGTTTGGGGAGCAACAAATCCTGATTTAACTTCTTGTTTTGTGGGATTTATTTTCTGTGACAAGTTTATTTTCTGTGTACAACATAGTGTTAGATTTTGATATCTAATTTTGTGTTTTACCCTTTTTTGCTTAACAGGTGGGCTTATCCCATTTATTTTCATGCTTATGATCATTGTAGAGTTTTTTGGGTTTTTTTCCATTCTATCAAATTTTTATTTTTATTTTTTGTTTTTTTGTCTCCATCCCTCCATTTTTAAGTAGAAGGAGAGACTAGAGAAAGAAAACTGATGGGTTCCACATTATAATTGGCCTACTTTTACTTCTCTGCTTCCTCTTTCTTCTTTCTCTATTTATGATCGTCCTTCCAAAGCTAAAGTTTATTTTGTTTATGACAATCCCTTCCTCAACTTTATCCTTAACTCTATCTTAAACTCGACACCACCCTCTTTCTGTTTCTCTTTTGAATTTAATTTATATCCATACCAAACCATTCCCCCCTTCCTTTTTTTTCCAGTTTGGATAAAAGTGGGGTCCATGAGATGTTGTTTTTATTACCCCAGCCTCAAACTTGTTTGTGTCAGTCAATTAATGAGCATTTATTAAATATTTATTATCCAATAACTATATTGAGCATATAAAAATGGCAACATTGTTAAAGTCTTCAAGAAGTTTGCATAATAATGGAAATGACAAACATGCAAATTAGATATATAGAAAATGTAGAGAGAGTAGAAGAAAACTACTGCTTTATTTAAATTCAATTCACTTGCAAATAAGACATTACCCACCTGATGTCATTATTCCTCTTCAAGAACTGAAGCATGAACAACAATAGAGACCATTTAAGAGACTATTGCAAGAGGCTAAGTGAGAGATAAGATGATTCTGAATTAGAGAGGTGACTGTGAATGAAGAGACAGGAATACATTTTAGAGATGTTATGAAGGTCTAAAGGATAAGATCTGATAGGTGGTATATCTGTGTACTGTGCAGTCTCCCATCCTGGGCGGGAACCAATCAAGATCTGGTTTAGTCTCCTGATATGGCTCCAACAAGAGTTCAGGATTCGGGAATCTGGGAAAGTCTTAAGCCATATACTGCTCCCCTTTCTACCCCCACTATTTCTTTGTGAAGTCATCTAGTGGGGACTTATTCTATCACCTACTGCATCTCCAATAGGCCATGACATAGATTCTACTGCCTTTGGAGTCATTGACTAGAACTTGACAAGTCTTCCTGCTTGAAGTGTCCCCAAGATTCTGATCACATTCTTTTGTTACTGTAGTTTGTCCTTCATTCTCAAAGAGGACCATTATCTCTTGCAGGTGATGCTGTGACATGCGAGTGAATTGGATTAAAGGCAGGAGGGATGTGTAAAGTCACCAGCCTTGTTTTCTCCTCAAGTCATTTGGGTTCAGTAACAAGCTATAGATCAGAATGACAGAGATGGTCCTGGATGACACATTTTTAGTAGACCTCACCTGGATGAAAGAGCTTTTCCTTTTTTTTTTTTTTTCTTGCTTATTATTTCCTTTGGGGAATATAAACATCTTTTCTGAGCTATTTCTTGGTGGGAAATGGGATAGCTAGCATCATTATCATTTTAATTAGAGAAGTCTATGTGGTATAGAGCATACTTTCTCCAGTATGTATTGGACTACATAGCCATTGAATGACCAATTCAGAAATTTTGTCATGTCATAACTTTCTGTGTTTGTTTTTTAACTTTACATTAGACTGGATATTCCATGAGAATAGGCAATCATTTTGTATTCCATCTAGCAAGAACATAGAGATTTGCATCCAATAGGTGCTTAATAAGTTTTTGTTGACTATTACTTCCAAAAAAAAGTCCTACTCTCATGCTCCATGTTATATAGATGATCTCGACTTCCAAAAGGCTCTGTCAATGAATCCCATATCTATCAGGTGATATTAAGCTGTAGGCATTCTATCTATGGATCAATCTAAGGGAGCCTGGGAAAATTTATCATTAGTTTGGCTAGCAATTAAATTGTTTTAACCTTTTAACTTTAAATTTATTTAGTGAAGTATCTAGTGAAGAAGAGATTGGAATCCATGTTAATGAATGCTGAAGTCTACCCATGAATGAATGAATGAATGATAGAACCTTCTAAATTTCACAGAAACAAAATTGACAATATTGCTTCACCAGAATTTCTGGATCAGACTTTCTTAATTTCTTTCACATGCTAAAAAGCAACTTAAATTGATTCCAAAATTTTAAAATTGCCTACTATATCAAGAAAAAAAATGAGCAATCAATACATAAACCATATAAATATATACACATATAATTAAAACATAAAATATTTAAAGTAGAAATTAAACAGTAATGATGTCATTGAAATATCTTCAAAAGAAAAGAAATATTTTTTGTAAGAGTTACCCAATGTCAATAAGTTGGTTGAAATTGGAGTATCAGTCTTAGAACCCTTACAAATAAGGAGAATACAGCCTTTAGGGATTTAGATGGGTAGCAGTAGAGAGACATCCATAAATCCTTCAGGATACGCTAACATCTGATGGGGAGATATAGTAAAAGTGACCCAGAGAGAGAGAATGCCAAAGCATTCTTATTACAATATCATGATATGAGGTTGGATCAAATAATAAGTATTATTAATAATATAAAGTTGAAATAAATAGCATTTTAAAATAATGTTGACTTTATTTGTTAATAGTAAAATAGCCACTTTTGTTCTCACTATTAATGATAATGATAAAGAGGAGGATGACAACAGATGCAGAAGCAGCAGTGACAACAATGATAATAGTGATATTATTATTATTATTATTATTATTATTATTACTATTAGTGGTAGTAGTGGTAGTCGTAATAATACACATAGAATGGTGACTAGACAACTGATTTCAAATTCAGCAAGACCTAGATTCAAATCTTGATTCCAAAATATACTTATTGTGTGACCCTTGATAAGTCACTTCATCTTTGAGCATTAGGCAACTTTCTAAGACTCTAAGTTCCCAAGAAAGTGCTGAAACATTGCCACAATATTCACATAAACAATATGTCTGAGGGTAAAAATGAACCCAGGTATTCCTGGCTCTGAAATCAGCTTTCTATTCACCATGCCATGATGAGATGACATGAGACTACTCATCAAGAAGTAAAGAAATGGATTTGAAGTTAGAGATATGGGCTCATAATCTTTAGTTCATACCAACCATGTTGCTAATGAAATTTTGTTATTTGGTTGTTTCCATAATATCCAATTCTTTGTGGCCCAATTTGGGTTTTCTTAGCAAAGATACTGGAGTGGTTTGCTGTTTCTTTCTCCAGATCATTTTGCAGATGAGGAAACTGAGGCAAACAGGGTTAAATGACTTGTCTAGAGTCATACAGATAGTAAATATATGAGGCCAGATTTGAACCAAGAGAAATGAGTCTTCCTGTCTCTGTGCCAGATCTCTAACCATTGTTTCACCTAGCTTCTATTCCTCATAGACTTAACAGAAATAATATTATCATCAATAAATGCAATTTATTATATTTTATTTCTTCTTAAAACTTTGGTTTATTACTTTGTAATTCAACATTCAAATGTCTGATTCAAGTTCGGTTTATTTCTACACTTGTTTTTAATGGTTGTCTTAGCTTAAAAAGGCACCTCATAAAGGTATGGTGATCCAATTGGAAGAACCACATCATTGGGTGTGCAAATGAGATCATGATACTCATTTTTCATTCTTGTCTAACAATTATGCAAAAGTTTTTTTTTTGGGTTGTTGTTGTTGAAATGTTTCTAGTAAATTTCCATCCTCTCTGATGTTAATCATCTGTTCTTGTAAACTAATCAGAAGGTGTTGCAATTTTTAAAAAGAAATAGGCTCAAAACCAACTAAAAATCTTCTTTTGGGATATGTTTTTAAAGATTAGAAAAATTTATTTTTAAGTTTTATAATTGTACAGATATGAGTTTGATAGGTGTTACACATATAACTGAGCAATAAAAAACAGGTTATTTTTAGACGATGATCAACTAATATCTTTTTTAGGATGATTGTCACCTAATATCTTAAGGTGCAACATACCCTTAGAGTTAAATTCATTTTAATGATACCTGCGGTGCATCCTTATTCAAAGCAAATCAGCTCAAATTAAGACAATAAACATTCATTAGGCAAGCTTTTAAAGAGAGCTAGTACCTTATATCCTGGATCTCCCACTTATCCCTCAGGATAACTCATGTCCTATTTATAAAATATGACCATCTGATAATCAGATTATTCATTATTTTATATTATTAATCTCATTATTAAATACAAGCAGCTTCACTTTCTATGCCAGAGTTACCTGGATTCAGTGACAAGACATAGATCAGAATAACTGGAGATGGCAGTGGATGCAGTAGAACACGTTGGCCTTTTTTTTCTCCTTTTTTATGTTTTAAACTCTAAGGATCACAAAAAACCCTTGCCCTCCTCTTCTAGTTTCTAACTGAGCTTGGGATCTTTTGTCCTCGGAAATTCCACTGGAAAACTCAGCCCAATTTATTTCATACTCTCCAGTTTTTATTTGTCTAGGCAGCTAGGTGATATGATGGGTAGAGTTCTGGGCCTGGAATTTGGAAGACCTAAGTTCAAATTACTAGCTGTGTGATCTTATACAAGTCACTTAACCCTATTTTGTTCAATTTCCTCATTTGTAAAAATGAGCTGGAAAAGGAAATAACAAACCACTCCATTATCTTTGCCAAAAACACCTCCAAAACAAACCAAAAACCCTAATGGGGTCATGAAAAGTCAGACATTTCTCAAACAATTAAACAGCTATATCCTCTAAAAGCAAGAATGACAGAGCAGAGAAAGCTGCATACATACTAGCACAAGCCCAAGAAAACACACACACACACACACACACACACACACACACACACACACACACATGCTGAGGCTTAAACAGGATAGGTGACTTTTCCAATTAGCTCTCAAAATAATCCATTTTTTAAATATCTTACCAAACTGAGTTCCATAAATAATAGCTGCTATTTTTCTACCTCTTCAAGATTTATAAAGTATATTATTTACAGAAAGCCTGCAAAGTTGGTAGTGTTAATACCATTTGTCTAAATAGGAAACTTAGCTCAAGTGGAAAAGAATTGGAAAATGAATAGATGTTCATCATTTGGGGGAATGGCTGAATAAGTTATGGTATATGAAAGCAATGGAATATTATTGTTCTATAAAAATGATGAACAGATTGATTTCAGAAAGGCTTGGAAAGATTTACATGAACTGATGCTGAATGAACTCAAGCAGAACCAGGAAAACATTGTACACAACAACAGCAGTGTTGTGCTATGATCAACTATGATAGATGTAGTTCTTTGTGGTTCAATGATCCAAAGCAATCTCAATAAACTTTGGATAGAAAACACCATCAGTATCCAGAGAGAGAGCTCTGGAGATTAAATGTAGATCAATGCATATTATTGTCATTTTTTTTTCCATCTGCACTGATTTTTTCCCCAACATGATATATATGAAATATGCAAAAAATGAGTGTATAATAACAATAAAATGTTTTTACATGTAACTGGGAAAAATAAAAATAATAATTAAAAAAGACAAGAAGCAAATACTCTTTTATATATTTTTTTCTAATCTCCAGTGCCTAAGATACTATCTGGGGCATAATAGATGCTTAATAATGCTTACTGATTGATTATTAATATGTATCCCCAGCATATAGAGCGATTTGTTGAAGAAAATGGGTTTGTTTAGCTAAGATATCAGATTTAAGAGGTATGTGATCAATATCATGAAAAATATGTAGGAGTGTCATGCTAAAGAGAAATTTGATTTGTGATACTTGTCCCCAATGATACAACCAAAGACAATAGGTACAAATTGCAAAGAAAATTTTGGCTTGTTACCACAGGAAATGTTTCCCCAAGTTAGCTCTATCCAGTGATGTATATGTATATGTTCTTTTTATTCCCATACTTTTGTATTGACTGTTTACCATAACTGAGATGCTTAACCTCCTTTGGATTCCCAATTCTCTTCAAGACTTAGCTCAAATACAAGTTTCTTTAGGATTCATTTCCTTGTCTTTTAATCATCTAACCATTGCTGCATGTCTTCCCCAAATTACTTTCATTTCATTGTACATATTCTCCATGCATTTTTATTGTATGTTTCCCTATTCAAATGTAAATATATATAACATATATAAACTTTGGAGTTATTCTATCCATCCACAGCAGGGGAGACCAGCAAGTATAATCCTCAGAGTAAGACTACTTCTTTAGAAATTGGGGGATAACCCTGAGGATTTAGGGAGTATGTTTCTACTCCTATCACTCATGAGCTCCAATCTAGGGTATTATCCCTAAAAACTCAAAACTTAGATTTGTGCTTCTATTTAGGGTCTCTCCCAACTCCAGCAAATTTCACCATACATATAGATTCTTTATCAAAGAACCCTAACCACTTCATCCATTAACTTATTTTCTCTGGAAAATAATTTCTCCTAATAGTAAAAGAAAGGAGTAAAAAGAGGACAGTGGTCTTGACATGGGGATTCTGACACTATTTACTTTCAGTGAGCTTCTCCACCACATCTCAGCAACTCTCAAAGATGATTTTGATCAAATCTTTCACAAATGTGTGACTTCCAGATTCAAGAATTCTGAAATCTCTTCATCCAACCATAATTTATATTCACCTCTACCTCTACTTTCCTTATAAAAAGCTAACTCTTCATCTATACCATGACCTCTAATCTTTTGACTTTGTTTTCATGTTTTATCCCCCATTAAATTATAAGCTCCTTGAGGGCAGGAACTATATTTTATCTCTTTGTGTATTCCTAATATTTAGCACAATGGCTGGCAAATAGTAGGTCCTTAATAAATGTTTATTGGTAGATTAATTGAATGTATACTCATGAATATCCTACTTTGGAGCCTCATTGATAATGCTCCTTGATCTTCATGTCCGTGCCAGAGGAATACAAACTCTGTGAGATCATGTTAGCCTCTCTTCTCAAACCCATAATATTTCCTTGCTTGCCCATCCTTTGAAGCACAAAGCTTCACCACTTTGAAATCATCCGTGGCTTGTCACTTCCACTCATCACCTACATCCAGTCAGTTACCAAGATTCGATAATTCTACCTCTATAGCATTCCTTTTATGTATTCTCTTCTCTTTGCTCATATAGCTACCATTCTAATTTAGCCCTCATTACTTCTTACAGGATTATTATAGTAGCTTCCTAATTGGGCTCTTTGCCTCTAATTTCTTCCACTCCAACCCATGGCTGGGGCGGGGGGGGGTGGGGAGGGGGCTTCGAAACACAAATCTTTCCTTAGAGACAATCTTACTTTCTTGTGTTGTTCAACTTTTCATGGTCCTATGAATTAAAGTCCTGACTCATAGGATCATAGATTTAGATTTAGAAAATAGTTCAAGGGCCACCCTTCTCATAGATGAGGAAAGTGAGTTTCATTGAGATGCAGAAATTTACCCAAGATATTTACAATTACACAGGTTGTAAGTGCCCAAAGGATGATTTGAACCTGGACCATTTTTAACCTATGTTCTTTCCATTTTACTATCCATTCATGTGGTTGTTTCTGCTTTAAGATTAATGATCCTATTGTTCTATTCCATCTTTGATGCTTTCTTTTTCTTGATACTACTTGGATGATATTAGACAGATCTATCATTTTGCTGGACTTCAGTTGACTCATCCATAAAATTAGCAGCTTGGACAACTTCTGGGGTTCTTTCTAGCTCCAAATTTATATACCAAAGAACTGGGACTCAAACCTATGTGATTATGAGGATTTGAGCAACAGAGAAGGTTATTTTTCAGGAAAGAGCTGTGCTTGGAAGTGTTTTGCTGATGACTCCTATGACTAAGAAAACCATTGTATTGGATTGAGAACAAACAGGACTTGATTTGACCCGTGGATTTTCCACACATTCACTCTTCTGCCTATCAGGGGTATGATGCAAGGGAACCTCCCTCAGCTTCACTCTACTCATCTCTAATATAAAACAGAAGATGTCTGTGGTATCTGCCATCTCCAAATTCTGTTTTCCCTCATGTTGCTGGTTAACAAAATAGGAGTGGATAATTTCGTGTTTCTTCAAGCTAAATCTCACAATTCTGTACAATGTATGGAAGTATTTTTTCAGTCCTTTTTAAAGAAAATGCTGTCTCCTAAGTTGTCAGTCATCACAGTACACCTGTAGCTTTTATAGGCATAAGTCTGTAAGGCAGAGGGTAGAAGGCCAATCTGGGGCAAAATAAAATGGTAGGATGGCATTCACTAGAGGAATTCTCCTCCCCATTCTGCATTTGCAAACTGCTGCTCAGAGGAGCACCATCTCAACCAGCTGGCACATGTCACTCCAGGGAGGACTGCACCGAGGTAAGGGGCAGATTTATTGTAAGTATATTGCCTTCTGAAGAAGTGAGCTGAGATCCATTAGAGAAGAGGTCCCTGAACATGAGTTGAGGTTCAATGAATAAAGGCATCTTGAAAGACCCCAGAGCTAATGAGGGGATAGGAGAGGACCTAAAAGTGGATTTATTCTTTTTAGCAAACATGTCCCTTGCCAACTAAGAGGCCAATTCTTTCTTACTTTTTCAGGCTTTCAAGCTTCTAAAACAGAAAAGAGAAGTAAAAAGGGCAAAAAAGCAAGGCAGAGGAAAAGGAAGAAGTGGATGGAGAGGAAGAATTCGTGATGAGACAAAGTAATTTAGGACAAAAATAATGAAAACCACATCTAGTGTTGTGTTGAGCCATTTCCAAAGGATTGGGGGAAAGCTAATTGTTAAATGTTGATTGTAAGCACTTACACCTGGGAAATCATGACTTGATTTGTTACTTTGTTAATTGGAGAGACTTTTTAAGAAGTGATGGAGAAAATGTTGATAATGCAAATTAAATGTAAAAGTATATCATGCATATATTTTTCTTTTAGAGAGCCATTTGTGAAACATTTATCAGCACAGCCCTGTAACATCTCAATGTTAATAAATTAAGTTCTAGGATAATTTCCATGGCCCTAGTGCTAGCTACAGAGTCTGAAAAGAAATATACTTATCACACCTTAAATAGCCTATGTGGAAAAAAGATCTCAGGTCAAGTCTGTCTTTTTTTATTGACTGTCATCTTCTGCCCTTAGTAGATAGATACCTTCCTTCTTACACCCACTTGATATTGAGGTCCAAAGCATGCATTAGTCACCAATATGCTCCCCACTTGGGCACCCCAAATGAAAAGAGACCATCAAGCATAAAATAAGCATTTATTAGACATGCGTTATGTGATAAGCATTATGTTAAGTTCTGAGGTTATAAAGAAATGCAAAAAAAAAAAATGGTCCCTACTCTCAAGGAGGGCAATTAGGTGGAGAAGTAGATAGAGGGCCAGCATTGGAATCAAGAAAACTCATCTTCCTGAGTTCACATCTGGTCTCAGACATTTCTTAGTTGAGTGACCTAGGACGAATAACTTAATCCTGTTTGACTCAGTTTCATCATCTGTAAAATAAACTGAAGAAGGAAATGACAAAGCACTCCAGTATCTTTGCCAAGAAAATTCCAAATGGGAATCAGCTATGACTGAGAAATGACTGAATAACAATAACAAAAATGCTCAAGAAGCTCACAGTCTGATGGGGTAGACAACATATAAATGCATATATACATAGACACATATCTGTATCCATATACATATGCAAATACATACAGATAAGATATTTGTGATCTAAATGGTAAAAAAAATTATTGTCCTTGTTCAGTTTGCTTTGTCCCCAGTGCATTGAAAAAGTTTCCCCACCTTCCTATTGATCTTAGAGAAAATCCTTGTAATCTTTAGGCTTGCTAAACTCACTTCCCCAGAAAGTGCAGCATTGTATACAGAAAGGAAATAAAGAACTTCTGCAAGATTATATTTTTTTAAATTGAAATTCTTATACGAAATACTAGATTCAAAGTTTTCTGTCAGACAGCCACAAAAATAGCCAGCATTTATATAGTGCTTTTAGTTTTACATGATATCTTTATATACATTATCTCATTTTATCCTCATAACAAGCCTGGGAAGTAGATATTATTATCCCCATTTTACAAATGAAGAAACTGAAATGACTTAGCCAAAGTCATACATTTAGTAAGTATTAAGGTAAAATTTTAACTCTGTTTTTTTCCTGATTTCAGGTGCAAAGGTCTATCTGATGCATAATCTATTTGCCTCTTAGAATGCTTTTTGAAATTTCACAGAAGAGACAAGAATGTAATAGCAGTTCAGATAGACATGGACATGAATACATAATAGTCCTTTTGATTGCCCATCAAATGTTTAATAGGTGCTTTGTTTTGTTGTGTTGTCTTTTATATTCTTGAACACAGTGACAAGATCTTTCAGTACAAAAGAATTATGAGCATATAGATTGTGGCCATATATAGTGCTATGAAGGGAAGTAGCCAAAGATTGGTGTGTATAGTATAGATAAGGAGAACCTCTCAGACCTATTCCCAAAGCTACTGTTTATAACACAGGCCAGATCTTGCTCAATCTGCCTCTCTCTTGCCTTTCCCCCTTTCTTAAATCTCTAGATACTCAGCAATTCAATGATTTCCAATTCTTTGCTGTCCCCTCACAAGACACTCTATCACCTCTGGTTATGTTTCTGACTCTTCCTTATTCTTGGAATTCTCTCTCTCTCTTCATCCATCTCCTGACTTCCCTGGCTTCCTTTCAATGCCAACTAAAATGCCCTCTTTTACAAGAAGCATTCGCCAAATCACTTAATGCTAGGGTTTTCCATATGTTTATTATCCCCCAAATTGTCTTCTATCTTGTTTGTACACACATAATTGTTTATATGTTGTCTCCCTCTTAGATTATGAATTCAAGAGCTGGGATTCTTTTTTAATCTTTCTTTATGTCTTCAGAGTTTGGCACAATGCCTGGCACATAGTAGGTGCTTAATAAATACTTGTTTACTGACTGGCTAACCAAACATTCTCAGGAAATCAGTTTTGAGTCAAAGGGTCTCTCTCAGTCAGGTGGCAAAGTGGACAGAATGCAGGATTTGGAGTTAGGAAAATTCACCTTCCTAAGGTCAAATGCAGTCTCAGATTTACTAGGGGTGTGACCCTGGTCAAGTCACTTAACCCTGTTATCCTCAGTCTGTAAATAAGCTGGAGAAGGAAATGACAAACCACTCCAGTATTTTTGCCAAGAAACCCCAAATGAGCTCATGAAGAATCAGACATGACCGAAAAATAATAAGAAAATCTCTCTATTAGTCTATTGATATTTCAAGATCCCCAAAGAACAAAATAGAAGTATATTAATTGTACAAGAGAAGTAAAGCTTTTTTCTGCATGAAAACAGAAATTCTGCATCACCTGAGATTACATTGGTACATATATAAATGTACTGACAGTTAAGGTAACCAGAAAGTTTACAGAACCAAATAAGATACATATCTCATCTGGAAACATTTGAGCAGGTATATCAGTAAGTCTATTCTGTATAATCACTACTATCAGTGAACCATATTCTTAAATAATTGGTGCTTGGGGGTGAATTCATTTTACAATGGATGCACTTTATATATTACACAACCATCCACTTTGAAAGTTTTTGCTAATAATCAATTTATCAATTGACAAGCATTTATTAGGCACCTACCATGTACCAGGCATTGTGCCAAATCCTGAATGATACAGAGAAAGATAAAAAAGCACCTGAAAATGTTTATATTTTAATGAGGGAAGCAACAGGCAAAGATACATGATTACTTTAAAGGGGAAAACTCAAGAATCTGGGATTCTTTGAAGGGCCTGCAATGGAATGTGACATCTGAACTGAGTCCTAATAAAAGCCAATTCTGTCAAAAGGCAATGATAAGGGATGAAGACATTTCAGGAACATGGCGCAATCAGTACAACAGTATGGAGATTAAATACGGAGTATCATGTTTGACAAACATCCAATAGTCCATTGTCAAGAAACCCTGGAATACATGGAAGAGCACATCCTGCTAAGAGCTTTAAATGCAAGAGGATTTTATATTTTGTATTTTGTATTTATATTTAAGCACTTTGTACCTGGCACCTAGTAGGTGATAAATGGGTACTTATTCCCTTCCTCCTTTATATTTGATCCTGGAGGCTCAAGGGAGCCACTGGAAATAACGGAGCAGGGCAGAGACAGATTCAGACCTATGCTTTATAGAAATTACATTGAAAAGTTGAAAGATTATGGATTAGAATGGAGAAAAACATGTGGAAGGAAGAGTAATTAGGAAGATACTGCAATATTCCAAATGAGAATTGAGGAAGACCCAAATTAGTGTTTTTCTATGATTGAAAACAAGTTGCTGCATATTAGAGATCTTGTGAGATGGACACCAAAAGAACTGTAAACAAATTGAACATGGAAGGTAAGTGAGAATTAGGAGTCAAAAAGGACCTTAATTTGGGAACCTGGGAGACAGAGGACTCTTAACAATAATAGAGACATTCAGCAGAAGGGAGGATAATGAGATATGCTTTGGATATCCTCCATTGTCTCTGGGACATCCAACTTTAAATACCCAAATGACAAAATATTGGATTTTTTTTTGGAACGTACTGATCACCTCTAGTGTCTAAAAGTAAATCCTTCAAACCCAAGAAACTTTCAATATACTATACTCTACCCATCCATTCCGTGCCTTCACAGGCTATAGAATATTTTTCAGGATGGTTTTCTCATCCCCATATGTAGACCAAGGCCATCAGGGAAGACTTCCGAGAGGAGGTATGACTTGATTTAATTTTGGAGGGGAATTTGGCTAGATGGAGAAGGGAGAAAACATTCCAAATAAAGGACAAAGCATAAAGACCATTTAAAAATATTTTAATTTCCATGGTGATCTAATCAATAATTATATATTTAGGAAATATCTAGTATGCGCCATGAACTCTGTGAGGCCTTGGGGAGATACATGCACATGTACAGACCACCACACAAATGCAAATGATGATACTGTTTTTCAGGGATCCGGAAGTCTAATAAGGGAGACAATATGCCAACCATTCTGTACAAAGGATAAATGATGGACAAAAGCAGCTACACCAAAGAAAGAACACTGGGAAACGAATGTGAACTATCTGCATTTTTGTTTTTCTTCCCGGGTTATTTATACCTTCTGAATCCAATTCTCCCTATGCAACAAGAGAACTGTTCGGTTCTGCAAACATATATTGTATCTAGGATATACTGCAACATATCCAACATATAAAGGACTGCTTGCCATCTAGGGGAGGGGGTGGAGGGAGGGAGGGGAAAAAAAATCGGAACAGAGACGAGTGTCAATATAAAGTAATTATTAAATAAAAAATTAAAAAAAAAAAAAAGAAAACAAGTTGCTGCACATTAGAGATCTTGTGGGATGGACACCAAAAGAACTGTAAACAAATTGAACATGGAAGGTAAGTGAGAATTAGGAGTCAAAAAGGACCTTAATTTGGGAACCTGGGAGTCAGAGGACTCTTAACAATAATGGAGACATTCAGCAGAAGGGTGAGATATGCTTTGGATATCCTCCATTGTCTCTGGGACATCCAACTTTAAATACCCAAATGACAAAATATTGGATTTTTTTTTGAAACGTACTGATCACCTCTAGTGTCTAAAAGTAAATCCTTCAAACCCAAGAAACTTTCAATATACTATACTCTACCCATCCATTCCGTGCCTTCACAGGCTATAGAATATTTTTCAGGATGGTTTTCTCATCCCCATATGTAGGCCAGAGCCATCAGGGAAGACTTCCTAGAGGAAGTATGACTTGATTTAATTTTGGAGGGGAATTTGGCTAGATGGAGAAGGGAGAAAACATTCCAAATAAAGGACAAAGCATAAAGACCATTTAAAAATATTTTAATTTCCATGGTGATCTAATCAATAATTATATATTTAGGAAATATCTAGTATGCGCCATGAACTCTGTGAGGCCTTGGGGAGATACATGCACATGTACAGACCACCACACAAATGCAAATGATGATACTGTTTTTCAGGGATCCGGAAGTCTAATAAGGGAGACAATATGCCAACCATTCTGTACAAAGGATAAATTAAAGATAATCAAAAGAGGATTTAAAGTAGTTCCCTCAAAACAACTGTAAGAGTGGTAGTCCAAGCAGTGTGAACTTCATGAGGATGAAAGATCAAGAGATGATTTAGGGTGTATCATTGGGAATTTGTACCTAACCCAATTTCTCTGAATTCAAATCCTGTCCCCACGATGCCACTGTGACATGGAAAAAACAAAATGTAGGATAAAGGTGAGAGGAAGGATTATAGATTTCAAGTTAAAAATGGAGTTTAGCAGTATGGAAAAAGGGAAAATGGGATGGATTTAGTTCACAACTTGGATCTTTATTCCAAATCTGCAACTCAGTAAGTATTGTCTGACTTTGGGCAATTATTTAACCTCTCTAGGTCTCAGTTGTTTCCTCTGTAAAATGGGCAAGTTAGACATGATAATCTCTAAATTCCCTTGCAGGACCAAATTATGAAAAGTCTATTTTTTTATTTTAAAAGGAGAAAATGGAGGCTAGAAAGGCCATGCAGTGGTAAGAGATAGGATTTGTAGTCAGGTTTTCTGATCTTAATTTAACTCTCTATTCTATTCCACCGCTTCATGTTTGAGTAACTAAAACGGGCTATAAAAATTATCTACATTTTGCAGAGGAAGCAAATAGAGTCCCTAGAAGGGAAGCAAGTTATTCAAAATTACAGTAACAGCCAAGCTGGGAGATGGTGAAAAGTACAGCCTTTATAGAGGAGAAGGCTTCTTTTGGGTCATAATGGGAATGAGGATTGGGGAAAATATAGAGAACCGTTGAATGTAGGGATGAAGAGTTTGCTCTTAATCTTATGGGCAAAAAGGACCATTTAAGGACCAAAATCAGGGGGTTTCAGAAAGATGATGGGCAATCAGCCCAAACCACTCCAGGCAGGAGACAGGGGCAGCCCAGAAAGACCTTCAGAAGAATGCAAAAGAAATGAAGTGCTCATAACCAGAGCTAAAGACTGGGCCAAACAGTTCATTTCTTGAAGAAGTTTTCTTCCTTTGGCTCCCTGCCCTGGAGGGGCAGGCTGCCGAAGAGTAAGTGGGGAATGGAGCTCACCCTTCACTTGCTGCTCCCTCCCATTTGCAGCAGCCTGGGCCTGATACCAGCCTCACCGCCCCTGTGAAATGAAACCGCATATATTTATGAGTGCCATCAGCCCTTGCTTCACTTTAATAAACTGCTCTCGAGCTCCAGCTCATTCAATATTTATTTTCCCTCTGCACCATGTCTTTCCCCGATGAAAGTTAATTGTTTTGCTCTGAATTACTGGGATTTAAAAACTCAATGAGATGGAAAGGGGTGGAACACAGAGAAACAGTGAGAGACACTCATCCTGCATATTCTGGTTTCTATATTCCTTTAAGCAAATGAGAAGCTTCCCTAAAGCTGCTGAACTAAATTTCTAGAAAGTGCCAGGAACTAGCTGGGTCACAAAGTATAGGCACGTTTTCCTAGGCACACTGTTGAGAGAGAGAGAGAGGAGAGAGAGAGAGAGAGAGAGAGAGAGAGAGAGAGAAGACAGAGACAGAGACAGAGACAGAGAAGGTATAGACAAAGGGAGAAAAGGAAAAAGAAAATAGAGGGGAAGAGAGAAAAGGACAGGGAAAGAGAGATAGAGTTAGAGACTGAAGAAGAGAGGGAGAGAGACAGATAGCAAGACAACAAGAGAGATACAGAGAGAGTGTGAATATGAGGAAGGAAGGAGCAAGTAAAAGAGGAAGGAAAGATGAAAAGGGAAAAAAGGACAAAGAGAAGGAAGGGAAAAAAAAGAAAGAAGGAAGGAAGGCGGGAGGGAAGGAGAGGGAGAGAAGGGAAGGAAGGGAGAGAGGAAAGATGACAAGGAAAAAAGAAAGGAGAAAGGAAGGAAGAAGGAAGGAAGGAAGGAGGGAAGGAAGGAAAGAAGGAAGGAAGCTATTGATTGATTAGTATTCACCCTTCTGAATTTTAACTCAATTTTGATATTTGGGCTTGAACCTTGAGTGGCCTCTGAGATGTGTCTGGCTTTAAATTTCCCCTTCTATTTTTAAAACTAATGGATATTATGGGACCTGGGCAGCATGTGTGTATCTCCCAGGATTTTTTACTGAGCCCTCTTCTCTTTTCAGTCTAAAGTAGTTCACATGTTGATCTCATCAGCTCCAAAAATTCAATTATCATCTCTATGCAGATGAATCTCAGTTCAATTTATCCAGCCCCGATCTCTTGCATGACCTGACTATTAGATATCTTGAACTGCATGACTCATGCAGTTCTTAACTGAACAAGTCTCGGCAAACCCTTCCCTCCCCATGACTTCTTCTTCTAAATTTCCCTGTTACTGTCAAGGGAATCACCATCCTCCCAGTCACCCAGGCTTGTAACCTAGGTATCAGGCTTGACTGATCACTCTCTCTCACCCCCAGGATCGAAATAATTGCCAAGTACAGTCATTTCTGTCTTGGTACCCTTCTAGTCTCTTTGCATATGCCCCCTTCTCTAGTTTGATCACCTTGTTACAGGCCCTCACCTCTTAATATCTGGACTGCTTCAATAACCTTATGACTGACGTCTCTGACTCTCTCTTCTCTCCAGTCCACTCTCCATTCAACTGCTAAAATGATCTTGGTTACAGGCAGTTTGTCCTTGTCAATCCTCTATTCAGTAAATCCCAGCAGCTTCCCATCACCTCCAGGAGGAAATGTAAAATTCTCTGTTGGGACTTCAGAGCCCTTTACCACCCCACTTCTTCCTTTCTTGCTAGCTTACTCTCCTTCACATACACAGTGATCCAGTGAAACTGGCCTCTTTCCTGTTGCTTTAACAATACAATCCATCTCTTGATTGGGCATTTTCACAAGACATTTCCTTTTCCTGAAACTGGCTCCCCCTCATCTTGGCTTCCTGACTTTCCCAGATTCTTTCACAGCTCAATTAAGATTCTGTGTGCTACAAGAAAGTTTTTCCATGACCCCTTAATCTCAGTGACTTCCTTCTCATTATTATTATTTCCAAATTATCCTCTATGTGTCTTATTTGTCTATAGGTCTGTCTGTTTTTTCATATTGATTCACCATTAGAACATGAATTTCTTGATTTTTGTTATTTTTGTTTTATTTTTGCCCTTTTTGGTACTCCAAATGCTTACCACTGTGCCTGGAACATAGTAAATGCTTAATAAATGCTTGTTAACTGGATTTGAGTGTGGAATTTTGAGTCAAAAGAAGGTGAATTCAAATCCTTTCTAGACCACTCCTTAGCTGATGCAGCTTGGGACTTTTTGAGGCTCAGGTTATCCATCTGTAAAAACCTGCTTTACAGGGTTGTTGTAAAGATCAAATACCATAGTGCATGAAAATCACTGTAAACTTCAAAGTACTACATAAATATTGGTTGTAATTATTTATACTTTTTTTAGGACAATAAGACAGAATAAAGGGGGAAGTTATTACATTTTTCAAGGTACTGAGAAATCATTCTTCCTTCCCAATGAGCATTCACTGTCCAGAGAAAACAAGAAATGTGAGCATCTCCTGTTCATGATAATATGGCTTCTTAGATGTCATGGGTCTGCCATGTACTTCATGGAGGTCAGGGGAAATGCCATGGGCATACCAGAATTTCTGCTCTCTCTTCCATAAAAGAGTCCATTGAACATATGTTATTTCCTGTTAAAAGATGAGAAGCAGTCTGGTAAAATAGAAAAAAAAGAGTTGGTCTCAGAGACAAGAAGATCTAGGTTCAAGCTTCCCCCTTAATCATGTCCCCCTTTCCCTACGCACACAAACACACACACACACACACCATTCACATTGTTTGTGGACAAGTCGTCTCTCATCTCTCTGGGCAACTCTCTAAGACCATGTGTGACAAAGAAGGGGTTGATAGGCATTGGCAGGAATTACTCATTAAGGGCTTCCTCACCAATCACAGGTACATTTCCTAACACAAATGTTGTGAGAAATAATTATTCAATCTACATAATTTCTGCTTATCCAAATCTTTAATCCAATTCAAGAGATACTTATAAAGTAAATATGAATAACAATAGAGAAAAATAGGACAATTAAAGATCTATCCTATGGCTTTTTCCAAAAATGAGATGATTCAGAGATGTTTCAGTAATCTTGTGATTAAAAAGAGCCATCTACACCCAGAGAGAGGATTGTGGGAACCGACTGTAGTTCACAACATAGTATTTTCACTTTTTTTGTTGTTTGCTTGCATTTTCTTTTTTTTTCTCAGTTTTTTTTTCCTTTCTTGATCTGATTTTTCTTGTGCAGCAAACTAACTGTATAAATATGCATTCATAATTTGGATTTAACATATATTTTATATATTTAGCATATATTGGATTACCTGCCATCTAGGGAAGGAGGTGGGGGGAAGGAGGATAAATTTTGCATTTTACAAGGGTTAATGTTGAAAAATTATCCATGAATATGTTTTGTAAATAAAAAGCTTTAATTAATTTAAAAAAAGATCTGTCTTTCTGGAACTTATATGATGGGTAAATCATGGGTAAATATTAAATTATTCACCCTAATTTCAAGAGGGAGGGAGGAATATCAATTCATAGCATTTGGAAAAACCTGAACATAGTTTGTTAGGAATTCTAAGATATTGACTTGAAGGAAGACCATTTGTGCAAAGTTGTAAAGGTTGAAAATGGAATATTGTATGTGGAGAACACCAAAGAGAGTATATTTGAATAGAATAGGGAATGCAGACTGGGGACAATTAGTGATGGGACCTGGACATCATTTCACAAATTGTATATCGAGGAGTCAAAACCCAATTCCAACTTCTCTGACTATATATTTCGTGTTCTTTCTACTCTAATATGACTATTTGAGACATACCAGATCCTTCTAGAGAAACAAAGAGAAAGAATGAAGGATAAGGAAGTCGCTCTATGTGGTTCTCTCTCTCTCTCTCTCTCTCTCTCTCTCTCTCTCTCTCTTTCTCTATGTGTGTGTGTGTGTGTGTGTGTGTGTGTGTGTGTGTGTGTGACAGAGACAGACAGACACAAGGTAGTGGTAGAGAAAAAAAAAAACTAGAAACATCTATAGACAGAAAGCAAGAAAGAACCAAAAAGACAGAAAGAAGGAAAGGGGAGAGACAGAAACAGCAAAACAGACAAATAGGCAGTCAGATAAATGACATAGATAGATAATATATTTATTAGGTAGATAGAGAGATAATTGATGAATTAATAGATCAATGATAGATGGATGGATAAAGGGAAAGAGAAATAGATATGTGCCAGTACCAAGAAGAGGGTGTATTAATATAAGCAAGACAGTCCTTACCCTTAAGGAGCTTATCTTCTAAAAGAGAGCTGGAAATGGGCAAAGTGAATGTAATTATAGTGTGAAGATGACTGAGAAGTGCTCAAAGACCTCAATCAGGGCAATACAAAGTAAAAATTTATCTACTAGAGACTGACTTCCTAAGGACACTTCAGTCTAATAGGGTAGAAATGGAGGTGAATGGAGGCCACATGTTGTAGAAATTCTCTTGGCAAAAGGCTTCCCTATGGCTCCTTACCTGCTATGTCCAAATGAAATCCAAGTGCACAGGGTAAAACACAAATGCAAACCCTCTCCATGATATTTCTGCAGTCTGACTTACAAGCTCATGAGGAAGATCAGGGGTTACAGTAGGAGGAAAAGACCCCATTCTTGGATGCCATTATTTTCTTCCCTTTGCCTTGGCAGTTGTCACAGGCCCTCTGCTAGGGTGAGTGAGCAGCAGGCCTGTGTCTGCTGAAAGAGGGTCTTTATTCCTCCTTTTGCTATCATGTAAGCTTCCCACAGGCTGCTAGATACCCAGTGATGCAGTGATGCAAAGAAAATAAATATTATCATAATAGTTTATGTTTATGGATTGTTTTAGGGCAGTCTGATCTGTAATATTCGGAGTTCTAGAACTGGAGTCACAAAGCCTGGGGTCCACAGAAGCTTTGTGACTTTGGGCAAAGCACTCAAGTCCTCTGAAACTGTTTCATGCTCTAAAAAATTCACTTTCTAGAAGAGCATTTATCTTATAGTATTTGTGAGGTATCATGGCTTAGTGGATAGAGGCAAGTATCTTAGAGATGGGAAAACCTGTGTTCAAATTTTGACAGATGTTAGGATTTCAATGCCAGCCATAAGTCTCCACTGCCATTTGTATCCTTCATAAAGTACCAGGAGTAGGACATTGCTTGGGAATAAATACAGTACCTAGCATATGACAAGCAATCAATAAAGGCCTTTTCATTTACTTATTCTTCATTTTATCTCCATTTTATAAGTGAAAAAATAGGTGTACAGAAAGGTTATTTGTCAGTGGTCACGCAACAAGTAAGTGCCCTGGAAAGGATTTGAATTTGAAGCTTTTTCTACCTCACTAGTGAGTGTAGTTGAGCACATCCAAACCAAAGTAATAAATTAGTAGCTCAAATCATTAGGAAACATCTCCCTAGAGTAGTCATTCAGATTCATTAAGGATCAGATCATCAGGGCTTGGGGTGGGAGTATCAGGAGTATCAGCAGCATGCTGGTGGAAACCTTATAAATGTTGCTAAATCGAAGAGATAGTGGGAGAAGGATGTCAAATTTAATGTGGGTTTCTTGGTGACATTTTTCATGGAAGCAAAAATGATATGTTTGGAAAATTGTGAATATGGAAGAAGCAGAATAGTAAATAGAGTGCAGGACTGGGTATTAGGAAGAAATAGATTTGAATCCTAAGTTGGAAACTTATTATGTCATTAAGAGCAAAGTCTTTAACTGATTAAACCAAGCAATCAATGAGCACTCATTAACAACCTATTATGTGTCATATAGGCAGATGGGTAGCCCTATGGATAGAATACAGGACTAAAGTCAGTTCAAATCCATCCTAAGGCACTTCCCAGATGTATGATCCAGGGCAAGTCATTTAACTGTTTGTTTCAATTTCCTCATTTATAAAATGAGCTGGAGAAGGAAATTGAACATTTTTTGTAATATTGTTGCCAAGAAACTCCCAAATGGGATCACAAAAAGTCAGACATGATTGAACATGTGCTAGAGACAAGAAGACAAAAGTGAGAATCCTTTCATATAGCTTACATTCTAATAGTTCAGACTATGTATTATAGAAGAACAGGGAGCCCGGTTCACTCATCCCTTCTCGCTTTAGGGTACATATTACAAAATAATCTTAGGACAATATATTTGCCTGAAATCTTGAACCTACCTGAATGGGAAACTTAATTTGTCTTTCTTTAACTGTAAATTCTGAACTGTCTTCAACTGAAGTCTTTTTATATCACTTTTAATCAAAGCCCTAAACAATTTCTAAAGGGAAAGGCTGGGTCATTCCCAGAGGGACTCTTTTCTAATGGCATTACGGGAATAATCAAGTTAAGAGAAGGAAGAAATTTCTTATTAATTCAAAGGACAGAACAATCTCTTGAGTTTACCTTTGACCAGAATAAAAGGAAAATTGTTAGAGGAAGTACTTAAAGACATATTTAATTGTTTTAGGACAATACTTCTATCCGTCAATAAACAAATATTTATTAAGCACCTACAATTTGGCATTCTGTCCCAAATATTAGGGGCCTATTTTGTGAAATCAAACCTGGTTACTGAATTTTTAACTGAGTTCTACAACTGTGCTTTATTTTGCTGTGGAATTTTTTCTTTATTTGTCAATACTATCCATTTTAACTTAAAAATGGCTTTTGCCAAAGAGGCTTCCAAAGCCACCGAGGTTGGATTTTCTTTGATCTCTTTGTCTGTCTGTCTCTCCTATATGTGTCCCTCTTTGTAATGATAACTAGAATTATTAACAATTTAATTAATTAAGGTTAGCTCTAGAAAACTTGTACTCAAAACATGAAGTACTATATTTTTCTCTCCTAGTTTAGAGAAAACATTCAAAATCAATAGAAATTGGGGACAACTAGATAGCACAATGGACAGAAGCCTGAAGTCAGGAAGATTTATCTTTGTGTGTTCAAAGCCTAAGATGTTTACTAGCTATATGACTCTGAGCAATTCACATCATCATTTTCCACAGTTTCCAGGTCTCTAAAATGAGCTGGAATAGGAAATGGCAAAACTTTATATTATCTCTGCCAAGAAAACCCCAAATGGGATCATGAAAAAACAGACACAACTGAAAAATAACTAAACAACAACAAAAGTGAACTCTACGCACCCAGGTATCACAGTGAAGGAGTATTGGATGTAGAGTCAGAAATACCTCAAATCAAATCTAGCTTTGGCCATTTGCTAACTGTATGATCCTGGGCAAGTCACTTTAGTTTTGTCTGCCTCAGTTTACTCATTTGTAAAATAAGGATAGGAATAACATCTACTTCCCTGGGTTGTTGTAAAGATAAGATAAACAATATTATGAGCTTCACACAAGTCAAAGAGCTCTAAAAATACTTTCTAGTATTATTATTTTTCATAAGAAAATGAAGGTCCTTTTTTTGTAATTTTACTCCCATAAGTGCCCTATATTGAACTTTCTTTTTAGTCATCCTGGGAAGGACACAGTCCCATGGGCTCATTTTTCCTACGTCAAAAAAGTCACCTGTGTCAGTCAGTGGCTGCTGAGGTTAAGTTTTATTATCCTCACAGTTCCCCTTTCCTGTGTCAGTCAAAAACTCTCATTTTATTTTTAATGGAATGGGGGAAAGAGAAAGAAGGGAGTCAGTTTTGGTGACAAGGAAAAAGTGACAGCCAGCTCAGTTTCCAGTAAACCTCAGCGACAGCAGAATCCTTAGCCTGTGAAAACAGGGCTGACAGTCACTTATGCTGCAGAGTTGTTTAATATCCTCTGCAATAAACAGGACCAATTCATCCCCAGCAATTGTGATGTAGCACAAACCTGAGTTCTGTTCAGACTTAGAACTAGAACATGGAAGTCAGAGGACAGAAATTCTAGAAGTGGAAGATATCTCAGCATCCATCTTGTGCAACCCCCTCATTTTTCACCTGGTGTGGTCATGGAATCTTTGATTCAGCTTAAAGGGATCTTATCGACCATTTAGCTGAACTCCCATTTTTTCAAAGACATTAAATGTTGATTTTTTTGTTTAATTAATAACCGTGTTTTCTCCTTCCTAATTTCTCCCTTCTTTTTTGGAGGCAGGAATGGGAAGAAATGAAAAGAAAGCAAAACTAAAATCTTCTAAGAAACACTCATAGTTAAACAAAACAAATTCTAACATTGGCCAAGAAGGGAAATGTCTGTGTCTTACTCTATATTGCCAATATCTTCATTTTATACAAAGAAAAACTAAGATTCTGAAAATTAAAATAACTCACTCAAGGCTATGTAGTTCATAAATGGTGAACTGAATATCTCTGACTATAAAATCAGTGATCTTTTCCCTGCACTCTGAGGTCTCAAGTTGAGATAGAAGCCCACTCCAGATCCTTTCCTCATTACAGTATTCCAAGCTGATGTCCTACTTCCAATGAAGGCTCCAGCTTGGATGTCAGGAGTACTAAAATGATTCCCAGCTCACAAATCCTTTCTAAAATACAGGTCTTTTTTTGTGTTTAACTAGTGCCTTTTATTTTGACATGTCAGTCTTTTCCAGATACTCTGGAACCATTGTCATGGTTCTATTAAGCAAAAGCAGCTGACAAAGTGATTCTATCACATATTCACAACCCCTCATTCTATCGTTAATAATAGTATTTTATATTCTCTAGGCACATGTAAAGCAATTTTAACATTCTTTTTTAAAACTATGAGTTCCAAATTTTCCCCCTTCCTTCTACCTACCTTCCATTTAGAAGACAAGCGATTTGTTATAAGTTATACATGTGTAGCCATGCAAAACAATTTCATAGTAGTCGTGCTGTAAAAGAAAACAGAACAATTAAAAAAAACCTCCAGGAAAAATAAAGTTTTTAAAAAAGCATGCTTTAATCTGTATTCAGACACCATCACTTCTTTCTCTCTGGATGGACAGCATTCTCATTGTAAGTCCTTCAGAGTTGTCTTGGATCATAGCTAACTCATTTATAGCCAATCATCTTACTATATTGCTGCTACTTTGTGTACAGTATTGTTTACTTTGCATCAGCTCATGTAAGTCTCCTCAGGTTTTTCTGAAAGTATCATGCCCAACATTTCTTATAACATAATATAATATTATTCTATCATAATCATCTACCACAATTTGTTTAGTTTTTAACTAATTTATGAGTACGCTCTTAATTTCTAATTCTTTGCACCCATTTTTGTACAAGTAAGTTCTTTTCCTTTTAAAAAAATCTCTTTGGGGATAGAGACATAGTAGTGGTGTTGCTAAATCAGAGGACATGCATGGCTTTATGCCCCTTTGGGAATAATTCCAAATAATCTACAGAATGATTGGATCAGTTCACAACTCCACTAATAATTCATTAATGTCTCATTTTCCCCATATCCCCTTCACCCTTTTGTCATTTCTCTTTTCTGTACTATTAGCCAATTTAATAGTATGAAATAGTACTTCAGAATTGTTTTGATTTTCATCGTTCCAATCAACAGTGAGCTAAAGCATTTTTATATGATTATAGATAGCTTTGATTATTTCATCTGAGAACTGTTCTTATCTTTTGATCACTTATCAATTGGGGTATGTCTCTTACTTTTAAACATCTGACTGTTCAATGAACTTTTGCACCTTCTTTTTTATTTAGCCAGTTCTATATTTTAAGGCTTTCTTCTCCCCATTGTTTTTTTTTATACTTCCATTACTATTTGGCCTACTATTTTAAGGTATTATTTTCTTTAGTATTTTGTATGTGTGTGTGTGTGTCTTTAGCCAACTTGCTGACTCATTTTTCAAGATTTTCTTGCATCACTCCCAATTCTTTTCCCAATTTTCTCTCTACCTTTCTTACTTGATTTTTAAAATCCTTTTTGAGCTCTTCTGTGACCTGGGAACAAATTCACATTTTTCTTAGGAGTTTAATTTTGTTTTCTTCTTCTAATTGTGTTGTGATATTCCTTGTCACCAGAGTAACTTTCTATGGTCAGAATATTTTCTGTTTGTTCATTTTTCTAGCTCATTACTTGACTTTTAACACTTTGTTAAAGTAGGATTCTGCTTCCAGGGTATAGGGCATATTGTCTCAAGCTTCAAGAGTTTTGTGCAGCTGTTTTCAGAGATACTTCTAGAAACCTGTAAATTTTCAGTTTTTCTATGGTGGTATAAACTAAGGAGAAGTGTTCACTATTTTCCTGATCTATGCTCTATTCTGTGAGTTACCACAAACACTCTTTTCTACCGTGGAACTGTGAGGAAGGTTCACATTCCACTGCAGCCACGAGTTCTGGTGTGTTAGTGCTTCCCCTTGTCCTGGGACTGCTATCCAGTACTGAAACTTATCTGAGTGCAGGAAAAGCAACAAGAGTCCTGCCTCAGTACTAGCAAAGAAAGCCTTGTAATCTCCTTGTGACCAGTTGTTTGACTCTCTGACAATCTATGAGCTGAGAGCTCCAGAAGTAGCAACTGCTGCTATTGCTAATTCACTAGCTCCCAAGGCCTATTTCTGGTTTGCTGGGACTGGGACTGTTCTGGAATAGCCTGCACTGAACCATGTGTTTCACTCTCACCAATTCCAGAGTGACAAACCTTTCCTGTCCACCTTCTAAGTTGTCTTGGACTAGAAAATTGTTTCACTCCAACTTTTTGTGGGTTTTGCTGCTCTGGAATTTTAAAGTCATTATTTAAAGAGCATTGAGGAGGTTTGAGGGAGACTTCAGACAAGTCTCTGCCTTTACTCAGTCATCTTGGCGCTCTCTCTCTCTCTCTCTCTCTCTCTCTCTCTCTCTCTAATTCAATCAAAATTTATTCACTTTGTATCATAGTGAATAGAGCACTAAAGTCAGAAAGACCTGAGTTCAAATCCTGACTCAAGGATCAGACTTAATTCTGGTCAAGTTACTTACTCTGTTTTAATTTTCTCATCTGTAAAAATAGGGATGATAATAATAGCACCTGCCTCTTAGGGTTGTTGTGAAGATAAAATGAGAGAGAATATGCACAGAAATTAGCAAACATTAAAGTGGTATTTAAATGTTAGTTCTTGTCATTGTTATTTCCTCAGACTCTCCATTCCACTTTTCACAGCTGTAATGAAAAAGCTAATAGACTGTTTTTTTGTTGTTTATTTGTTTTTTCTTAAACCAAGTTAACATTTATTATTTCACAATGACCATCCTTTGCTTTTGAAATCTCTACCTTCAGGGCTAATATCTGAGCTGTGAAATGTTAACATCGTCACCCTGGCCACATTTCACTCCAAAGGATCCTTCCAGCTTTCCTTTTTTCATTACTAGTCACTTCAGGGAGCAGAAGGAAACATCACAATGTAACCTATGAACCCCATTGAGATAAGAATGTTGAGTTCTCATCTCTGGCTCCTGTCAGATTTTGTTATGGAGATTGTCAATTTCTGTTGATATTGTATAACTGATTTTCTTCCTGAAGTCATGAGATATTAATGGGTTAGATCCTTTTTTATGGACCATGCTTTAGCCCCAAATCACTCTAGCTATCCTTGATTGACCAGCAATAGGTTCCCACGGAAGAGTTACTTGATCATTGTTTGGATTCTGTTAGCTCAATCACAGTAAGTATACATAGTAAATGTTTTTGTTTTGGTGAAAAAAAATGAGGTTTTCCTCTCCCAGACTGATATCATCATCATCATCATCATCATCATCATCATCATCATCATTATTATTTGACTAAGTAAAAAAGATCTTTCTTTGTCTCATTTTTATCTAGCCTTAGTAATTGAATGGGCATTGCCTCAGAAAAACTGAGACCTGGGAAATACCTTAACTTTAAAAGGCCAAGGTCTCCCATTGTATCCAGTGCTGTTTCCAGCCATCCTGTTCCATATCTTGCCACTAGACCCAGATGGCTCTGGAAGAGAGAATAAGACTTGTGACTTTACATAGCTCTCCCTGTTTCAAATCCAATTCACTCGCAAGTCATGACGTCTTCCTGATGTCTTTAAGAATAAAGAACAAACAACAACAATATTAATACTACCTGAAAAACTTGATTAAGATGGTCATTTCTTTGTGTGGTCTAAAGAGACCCAGTTTTGGAATTCATTTCAAACACAACCTCATATGCATGTTACTTGTATCACTTTGGAAAAGGCGCACAGTCTCTCTAAACCTCAGTTTACTCTTTTGTAAAAAGAACACAGTTATATGCATGATATTTCCCCCACTAGTATTAAGTTCCTTGAGAGTAGAAACTTTTTTGTCTTTCTTTATATCCCTAGTGCTTAGCATAGTCTCCATCACATAATTTGTTCTTAATAATAATAAATAGATAGATAGCACATATATTATTTTGAGTTTTTCAAAGCACTTTGCAACTATTATTTCATTTATCCTCACAATAACTCTGGGAAGAAAGTACTATTAGCATCATCTAAATTTTACAGATGAAGAAATTAAGGAAGACAGAGTTTAAGTGATCTGTCCAGGACCACTTCTAATTCAATATATATGGATTTCTAATATGGTTAAATTGAACTGTGATCTTCCTGATACCAGGTCTAGTGTTCAATCCATTTTATCTTAAATATGCTTGTTTGACTATGTGACCACTTAAGATGATGTTTGAGATTCTTTCCACTTCAAAGATATATGATTTGATGAGGAGAATGAACACAGATTTCAAATAAAAAAATTAAAGTTTGGATTTGAGAGTCTACAGCTTGCCATGTAAGCAGATGCATGATCCCCCACATTTCTGCCTCCTTATTAAGATATTACATACATCATTCTGCATTCAGAGATTTGAGTTGGGTGGGAGGGAGATGGGAGGAGAATTGTACTTTGTTAGCATTTCTCTCAAAATTTTCTCCCTTCTGACATAAAAAAAAATCAATGTACTGCAGGTTTTAAGTGTGCATGTGATATCTCCCACATGTAGCTAGTTATGAGGACTTAGATCTGACCACTATTAACAATCTCTTTAGTCAGACATCCAACTTCAACCTATTCCTTCACCTACTGCTATTTCATTTTGTCCACCTAATTCCTATAGTGATTTAGGATTATGCTGTAATAATTTATTTTTAGTATTATATAATAATAATTTATTTCTCATGAATAAATAAAATTATAATTTCTATCAATAAGATAGTAAAGTGATTAACACGTTTAATTTAGAAGTAGGAAGACCTGAGTCTAAATTCTCTCTTAGGTACTTACTAAGTGTGTCCCTGGACAAGTCATTTAACCTCTGTCAATATCAGTTTTTTCATCTATATAATGGGGATATTAGCATTGATGTTTGAGGATAAATTGAAAACATATGTAAAGCCCTTTGCAAAGTATAATACCCCATATATACACTAATATTAATTATTAGTATTAAGTATATATGTTATATAATAAATGCAACATTTTATCATTTGCATTAATTTTATATTCTTATTATATAATTATATAATTTTATTAATATGATTATAATTATATGATTATATTATATATAATAAATTGTTGTATATAAATATATAACTAATATATTAATAATTAATATATGTTAAACACATACAGTTCTATACATATTTCCACATTTATTATACTACACAAGAAAAATCAGGTCAAAAAGGAAAAAAAAATGAGAAAGAAAATAACAAGGAAACAACCACCACAAAAAGTGAAAATACTATGCTGTGATCCACATTCAGTCTCCATCATCCTTTTTCTGGATAAAGTTGGTTCTCTCCATCACAAGTCTATTGGAATTCACCTGAGTCACCTCATTGTTGAAAAGAGCCATGTTCATCAGAATTGGTCATCACATAATCTTCTTGTTGCTATGTATACTGTTTTCTTGGTTCCACTCATTTCACATCAGTTCAAGTAAGTCTCTCCAGGTCTTTCTGAAATCATCCTCCCGATCATTTCTTTAAAAATAATAATATTCCATTACATTTATATATCATAACTTATTCATCTATTCCCCAACTAATGAGCATCCACTCAGCTTCCAATTGCTTGCTATTACAAAAAGAGCGGCTACAAACATTTTTGCACATGTACATCATATTCTCTTTTTTATGATCTTTTTGGGATACAGACCCACTAGAAATATCGCTGGATCAAAAGTTATGCACAGTTTGAAAGCCCTTTGGGCATATTAACTAATTATTAGTTACAGTCCCCAAATTAGCATAGTCCCCAAATTCATTCATGATCAGTTATTTGAATGAAATGGAAAAATCTCCTATCCAAATAAATACTCTTATTTATATTTGAATAGATAATAAATTTGTTGAATATATGCTGTTTATAATTATGAAAAGGACAATAAACAGAAAGACAAACATAATCATTTACAATATTTTAATTATGACCAAAGTTACAGCTCAACTTACCTCAAACCCTTAATGTTATGGCTATTAACTTTTGACTTTCTTGGTCTTATTCCATTCAGTTAAATATAGCTACTGATTAAAATCTCTTTAAAATCTTAATATTACTCTTCAAGATCAGTCCTTTCTGCCTTTGTCTTTTCTTCCATCATTCTAAGAAACAAACTTTCCAAAATACATTGTACTTGTAAGTTCCTTGCAGATTCATCTTAGAATTCTCTTTATAATCTTCTACTTGTTTATAACACCACAGTTAAAATAGTCCTAACAAGGAACACATTCCTCTTCACTTCCTTCCCATCTGTATTCTCCAGAGTTTCTTCAGAGTCTCATGTATCACAGATGATACATACACATTCTCTCTGACTCCACAGAGAGAAGTACTTCACATTGAATCATTTTCTTAACTGACTTTAAACTGAGCACAAATTGCTTTTCTTAACTCTCTTTTTGTTACTTTAGAATTACAGAAACACCACTGATAGTCTGTGTTGTATATATCTTTGTCTTTAGATATAGATAAAGACATTTGAAACAGGAATTATAAATGTTTTCCCAATGCCATCTTTAACATAGTGGGGAGAGTGACTCTTTCCATTGTGGAGCCAAGATACATTATCTGTGGTCTGTTTCTAATGGGACAGATATGCTGGCAGAGAATGAATACTTTTCTTCCAGGTCACTTAATTAACAAAATTGCCTTCTTTCTCCCATCATTTTGATGATAGTCATTAGCAAGTATTTAGTAAACACCTACTCTATGCAAGCTACCATATTAGACCCTGATGAGACAAAGAGAAAAATGAGGGAGTATATTTTCTGTCATGGAATTTACACTTTACTATGTTATGATTCATTTACTATCAGGGAACGATTCATTTAAATTCTGGTCAGAAGACATGAAAATAATTGCTAAATTGCTTATAACATTTGACCCAGCTATCCTATTTCTTGGCATATGTCCTCAGGAAATCAAAGAAAGAAAGAACACTTTCATGTATACCAAAATGTTCACTGAATTCCTTTTCTTTTTGTTTGAAAAAGAAAAAAAAAAGGTAATTGAAAACAAAAATAGAAAGTGGATGCACAAAGCATTTTTCTTGTCATTATGCTTTCTAGTATAATTATTTTGTAGATTTAACTCTTATATATAAGATAGGCACTTAATAAGTGCTTTTGAATTGATAGTATATTTATGTAATCTGGCATAATTGCGCTATAAAAAACAACTCATGTAGAGAATCTAGGGAAATCCAGGAAGACTTGAAAGAGTTGAAACAAAGCATGGCAAACTGACCAAGAGAGTTCCATGAGGAATTATATTAATGTAAGAAGAAACTATGCTAAAAGGCAGGGGAACTCAGATAGAATGCACTGATCAATCTTGGTTACATGGTGGGCCAGTATTTCCCCTGTTTGGATAGGTCAGTATAGAATATGGTCACTGTGATAGTTTGAGCAAATTTTTGCTTAGTTGCAAAACAAACTTCTCTTGGAATGGAAGCAAATGACAAATGACCATGGCATAAAAAATAAAATAGTTTAATAAAACACCCCTCCCCAATAAAGAAAATAATATGTTATTGTAATAGTAAAGTCAGAACAAGGGAGAAATGCTATACATAAACCCAAATGAAATTGGGAAACCAACAAAGCTGAATAATTTGTTCCCAGAAAGAGAATCTAGAAAAGAATAAAAGAGTATTGGCTTACCAATAAAGGACAGGGGAGGGATAGCATGGGTTTAGAACAAAGGGCACTCTCCTGAGAATTGAGACTCTGCTCCTTGCCAAGTGCTGACATTAACTTGCTGTCTAACTTTAAACAACTCATTTCCCAGCTCCAGGATTCAGTTTTTCTTTAATGGATCAGCTCAGATGCCATCTTCCCTGTGCAGTTTTTCTTGATCCTGCCATTCCTCAACCTCCCACAGTTGAATGGGTTCTTTTTCTTCTCAATTTTTTTTTTTAAATGCTTGATTTGGACCTCTCTTTGATCATGTAATGCCCTACCTTTTGCTATAGTTGTGTGCATGTATAAACATATACATGCATGAGTATATATTCATTTATGCATACACATATACATGATATATATGTACATGAATATATATTCATGTAACTGCCTATATGTGTTTATACACATGAATGCATGTATATGTCCTCTTACTCTAGGAGATACATCTTATATATTGATGATATCTACATATCTATGTATAGTACATACATATATGTGTGTGTATCTATGCATATCTAGATGTATAGATATATCTTCTATAGTAAAAGATAAACCATTGGAGAGAAGTGATTGAGTCATTTCATAATTTTGATATCTCTGGTACCCAAGACAGAGCTGGAGACATAGTGAATTAATCAATCAATCAACATTGGTCAAATAACTACTATATGCCAGCTACTCTGCCAATAATGGGGATGCAAAAAGAAACAAAAGCCAGTTTCTGTTCTCAAGGAGTTTATAATCTAATAAGGGAGACAGCAAAACAAATATATGTAACAAGCTATATATGTGGATAAATAGGAAATAATTAACAGAGAATAGGTGATTAATAACTTCTTGTTGAATTGAACTGAAATTAAATGAGGGGGTTAAATTAGATGTCTTCTAAACATTCTAATGAACTTGACATCTAATCATTTTATTTGACATTATTTCATAAAATTACATATCTGACAATAGTACATTCTCTAATCAAGCCCAAAGGTCATGACAAGATTTTATCCATTTGAGTGCTTAATACATATTTGTCTAAGTGAATTAGAAATAGTCATGCATTCACTTAATTTCTTCTTTTGGAGATCTAGTACAGACAGGAATAATAGTAATGATAATAAACAATGAATATTACAATGGCAGTAACGTTTATATTACCCTATTAAGGTATGCAAAGAGTTTTACATATATAGTCTCAAATGATCCTCACCACACCGTAGGAGATAGTTGCTGTTATTATTCCCATTTTACAGATGAGAAAAGTGAAGCAGATAGAGGCTAACTTGCCCAGTTCATACAGGTAGTAAATATCTAAGACTGGATTAAAAATCAGGTCTTCCTGACTCAGGTCTATTACTGTTTCAGCTACTTTTTTTTTTCTCCTTCTGGTTAATAGAGGTATTCATGAAGTTCACTTTAGACATGTTAGAGCTTTTCTGCAGAGTTCCTTGTAGAACCATGAATCTGCTTTTCTTTATTCCATCTAGTCTGTGGTAGGATTCTAGTGCATTTCTAGTCCTCCAACTACAGTTGTTCTAGGTAACATTATTAAGAGACTGGGGAGAAAATGGGAAGTTTAAAATCCTTTAGACTTGCCAAAAAGAGCACAGTCTTTTGTGAGACCAAGAGGGACAGGAAGGAAGGACTGATGGCAAATTCATCTAATGGCTCATCAAGTATCTCAACTTATCAAAGCCTTTTCACAGTTGATTGGAATGTCTTTGATTGATTTGGTTCAATGGAGATAAGCTTTCACTAGGCTGATGTATCAGGGCAGTATACCATTTTCTTTAAAGGGAATGAGGGTGATTTTACAGATTTATTCTAATATTCCCTGACTTTCTTAAAGATGTAAATCAAATACCACCTACTGCAAGAGGCTCTTCCTGAACCTTTCCCCAGATATCAAAACCTTCTCTTCTGAATTTGTCTTCCATTTATCTTGGATATAGCATGTATATCCATTGTCATTTGCAAGCTGTTTCACCCTTTAGAATATAAACTTCTTGAGAGGAGTGACTATGTGTTTCTTTGTATCTTTGAAATATTACAGAACTTGGTATATAGTAGGTGCTTAATAAAGCCTGGTGATTGATTCATTCTATCATTCAGAGATGCTGACAGTAATAAGAGACATAAATGACTAGTGTTGTTATTAGTGTTGTTAAGTATTGTTATTAATGATTCTGCGAAACAAAATTATATATTACCCGAGAGTATTTTGACCTTTTTTTCCCTTTTTTCATCCTATGAGGTACATCTCTTTTCTGCTATGGTCCTATTATTCTTAAATCTCTCTCTCTCTCTCTCTCTCTCTCTCTCTCTCTCTCTCTCTCTCTCTCTCTCTCTCTTTCTCTCTCTCTCTGTCTTTCTTTCTTTCTTTCTCCCCCTCCCAGTCTTGCTATGGAAACAGTTTGCTTGGGAAGCATCCACCACACCAGCATTTCTCAAACAGTATGAAGACCAAAGTGCTTACATATGAGTTGGTGACATCAGGTACCAGTTTTCATTTGGAGAGTATAGAATACATATTGGAAGTGTGTTATTTGGCGATAGAGAATTTATTTGATTAGAGCAAATTAAGGAATGAGGGGTCCAGAGGTACAGAGAAGTTCCATTGCCCATGGTGTTGGTAATAAATACCTTCTATTGCTATGAGAACACACAAATAGTATGTGGGGAATGTGTGAAATAAATCATTGTCTTCAATATTTGAAGGGTTTTCACCTGGTAAAGAGATTAGACTTATTGTGCTTGGCCTGAGAGGACAGAACTGGGAAAAGTGGGTAGAAGATGAGAAAAGGTGGATGTAGACTACTGTTGGAGGAAATCCTTCTAACACTAGAACTTACCCATATTTTGGAAGGCAATGGGCTTGAATTTATGGAGTGCTGGTCCCGTCTAATTGTAAAATATTGTGATTCTAATCTTCAGATTCAGGTAAGCGGCACTCATTTGAATTAAATCAGCTGAGTCCATTCCCATTTGCTGCCCTGGAGCTGAATACTGTTAATATGATAACATCCAACTATGTAACACAACAGAACTTCTGTGGCAGTGAATGGGACAGCTCCCCGATTCCCTGATATCCTTAGAAGTGCTCTGGAGGATTCCTTCAAGCCACACAATTAACAGAAGAGTCATTGCTGCAACTGGATATCCCATAAAGAACTCAATTATGAGACTAGAGAGTCAAGGTAATATGATGTTGAGAAATCAACAGGTCCCTTTTTTCTGTTAAGAAAAAAACAAAACAAAACCCAAAAATAGATTCCTGGGTATTCCATTTTCTGCCCAATTTGATCCAACTGCAAATTTGATTATTTAAATTGCAAATGATGTAAAAAAAAAAGCAGCCTTCATATTTCTTCAGACTTTTTCAATGTGTGTTGACTCTATTGTATTATGTTTTGTTTTTCTCATCTTACAAGTACCATAGCATTAAAGAAAACAGTTCTAATTTCCCTGTATTTTCTTTGTAATTTCAGGAAGATAAGCATAAAAATTACAGATAAATACTTGGAATCAAGTAATCCAGGTCTCTCAATATATTCTTTCACATTGTATCTCCTTTGTAACATTTTCTTTCTACACATACTAAATTGAAATCAAGTCAATTCAAACCAAACCAAATAATTTTGTCTATTCAATTTAAGTCATTTCAGTTTGGTTTAGTTCAAAAAGCATATAGCAGTTGCTGTGCTCTCTACAAGAAATACAAAGATAGAAGAAATGAAACAATCCCTGTCCTCAATTAACTTACATTTTTATAGATAGAAATTATATATATATATATATATACAATCATGCCAGAATCCCTGCCAAGAAAAATTCAAACAGGGCATGAGAAGTCAGATACACTAAAATGACTGAACAACAACAACAAAAAAAATTAAAAACAAAGTGAATACAAAAATTAATTGGGGGTATGTGGTTGGAATAGAGCAGTGGAAAATGCAGGATTACTCCCATTAATATTTTGCTATCACTTGTCTGTACTATAGTTACTCCCTCCTGTATGTTTATCTTGACTCTAGTTTCTCTTTTTTTGATTCAGCCTACCTGAATGATAGTTTAAAATCATCATTCCTAACTTCCACAAAATCCTATTTTATTGTCCAATTTCTTGAGTAAATCAATCTGTATTCTTAAAGGCTATGCCAACAGAGATCAAATTATAGTACTTTTTATCATGAGGAAAAGGATTTTAATATTGTCCTAAGAACAGAATGTGCTAGTTTTTCAAGAACCAGCATTAGCTAAGTGTAGCCTTCTTTAACTGTCTGGGGTATAGATTTGGAGATAGAAAGTGAGAGATTACTTCCATCTTTGATCCCTACATTTGGAAGGTGGTTATTCTCAGACATACATTTTCAACTTCCACATGCTGGTTCATACTCCCTAGTCACAACCTTCAACTAGCTCTCTTTAGAGATTTTTCTCTGCATATGCATTGGAGAACAGAAAGAGTGTGATGGAATGAGACAACAGGACTCAATAGTTCAACTTTGTACCAAACAACAAAATGGTTGACATTTTTAGACTTAAAGAAGGAAAAAAAATCTAGTCTAAGGTTTTATTTTTTGTGAACTTATATAAAAATTAATAGTAAAAACCAAAATATTTTCTTGCAGTCTTGCACAACCTTTATTCAGGACAAAGAATCTGACTTTTGGGGACCAGAGCTTAGATGTTGATCCCCTCTATAGCTCTTTATAACTATATTAAACTTTATTCCTTGAAGCTATAGCTTTTCAGTTTGTGAATAATGAATCACACAGCTCAAAAAGCAATTGGGATCAACCTTTTACATCAAATGGAGCTATTTTGACACTAATTAAAACATCTTTAAAGAGCAGAAATCTCTGCCTTAAAATAAGTATCCTTTCAGGTGGAAAGGGAAAGAGAAAGTAATGTTGGAGAAACACTTTACTTACTTCTAGAAACTTTGGCTAGAATAAGTTCACCAGTGATAACACATGCCCTATGTTCTGGTCATAGCTTCCTGTCTATATCAAATGGACAAAAGGTACCTGCTACCTTGATGAAAGTTGGATATGCTTAATACTATATTCTCTGTTTCAAAATTTATTATTTATTATTTGTTCTCTCAAATAATAAACCACCACCTTAAATGCCTGCTTCTTTATCAGATAATTCCAGTCAATACTTTTAGACATCCAGGACTCTACTATTATAGCCATCACACTGTAGAGGAACATTCTGTTCAAAACTCCTGACCAATGTCTGAGCACCACTTCTGCAATGTTATAGAAAAATGTGTGTGTGTGTGTGTGTGTGTGTGTGTGTGTGTGTGTGTGAAAATGAGATAATATAATCTTCTTTCAATCTGAATACTTCTCACTGCTTAAAGAGTTGCATCTTAAAGCATCCCTACATTAGTCTCATTATCAAAAGATAGATCACTGGATGGTAAATCCTTTTGAAATGGAAACCAATGAAAAATAAAACAATACATAATAGCCCATAGTTTTATATAGTACTTTCTGTTACAGACAGATTAGCAAAAATAGGGATAGAAGGTCTTATGCGTCATAGTTTTTTTTTTTTAATGTCTATCAATATTATTATTCTAAAAGAGGAAATCTCTCATTATCAAAGCAAACACCACTTTCCAATGGGTCAGCGTGGGTAGTCAGATCATGGACTTAACACAAAAATCAAAAGCAACACCAGTGTAGAAGAATTCTACATTCCAGTTTTCTTGTAGAAGGACTTCATTTTGAGAGTTTGCATTGAGTTAGATGGTAAAGACCAATTCTATAATCTAGTGTTTCTGAGTCCCAGCTGTGCCACTTACTAAATAATATTGAAAAAATTACTTAATATCTTTGAGCCTCAGTTTCCTACTATATAAAATAGGAAAAATAATATATATGATACATATCATATAAAGATGTTGGGATTAAATAAGTTAAACTTCAATCACTTTAAACCTTCAGCTTGTAGTTGTTAATGTTTCTATTATTTTATTTCATTTTTATCAGGATCCATGTTGGTAACTCCCTCCTTGGAAACCCACTCTACCAAAAGCAGATAAGCAGTAACGTGGTAATTTGTATTCTTAGTTGTTTAAAACATTGAGAAGTCAATGACTTATTCAGGATGACACTTTTTATATTTCAGAGGCACTTGAACCTGTATTTTTTTTTTATTTCAAGGTCATTTCTGTGTCATTATATCACTAGTGCCTGACCCATAAGAAATGATTTGTTGTACAGTTAGAGTGAATTTCCTTACTAAGAATTCTTTCTATCAAAAAAAAAAATCCTAGGTCTGTTGCCCAAGGTTTTATTAATTATAATAACGTTGCTAGTGATAATAGCATGAACAATAAAGTGGATATTGAACAAATAATCCACTTGAGGAAGCCCATGTGGAACTGGCTCTATAATGACATTATGACTTTATAAGAGGGAAAATAGCCTTTTTCATTGTACATGTAAGCAACTATCAGCTAATTCATTTTCATCAGTCCTACCAATTCAGTAGAATTTGCTAAAATGTGATTTGCAATGGGAATTTCCTACACTCCTTTGGACGATCACTTCTCTAACCTCACTGGGTGTGCTCAACCTACTAAATCTTTGATCATTTAGCATAAATCAATGGATCCTCAGTGGGTTTCTATTTTACAATCCATTTATACATTCTCACCTATGTAGACAAATAATCAATCAAATCTGAGTGATGACTCTATCATTCATTGCTCATTTGTTTCTTAAACATTAATGATTCCTTGGAGATTTTTCTGGGAGTTTCAACAATGGTTGCCAAGACATTTCATTCCACTCCCAGGTTCAGTTCTGAATGGTACAATTTAGGAAGACATTGGCAAGTGGGGAAGCATCCAGAAAAAAGCAATGAGTATGGGAAAAGGCCATGTCATAAATGGATTGGGGATGTTTGACCTAGAGAAGAGAGGATCCTTGGAAGGATATCATAGCCATCTTCAAGTATTTGAAAGACTGCCACCTGGAAGAGAGTTTTCCTTAGTCACAAGGGAAGAACTATAGGAAAGGGTATAAGTTGTAGAGAGGTAGCTAGAGAGAAGTAACTATATGACACAATGTGTAGAGTGCTGGACTTGGGAATCAAGGAGTTCATAACCCTCCTCATAGACAAGACATTTATCTTTTATAGCCTCAAGTTCTGCATCTGTAAGATGGAGGCAAAAATAACACCTACATCCCAGAATTTTTATTTATTTATTTATATTTTATTTTGATAATCATATCATTATTTGAAATTAATCTAAGGGAGAAAAATCTTTCTAATGATCAGTATTACCTAAAATTGGAATGGGCTACCTTGGGATAAATACCAATTTATTTGTATTGAATGGCACCAAGCAAATTTCTGAATAACCATTTTCAGGATATGGCATAAAAGGGATTCAATTCCCTTTCAATTTTGAAACACTATGATTTTGGGGTAGTTATCTGTGCTTGTATCATATTCTCCTTTGTAATTGTTCATTTATTTCAGTTGTGTGTGATTTTTCATGATCCCATTTGGAGTTTTCTTGGAAGAGACTCTAGAGAAGTTTGCCATTTCCTTCTCTAACTCATTTTACAGTAAAGAAACTGAGGCAAACAGGTGAAGGGACTTGTCCAGAGTCACACAAATAGAAAGTGTCTGAAGTCAGATTTGAACTCAGTAAGATTTTCCTGCTTCAGGTGAAGAACTCAGTGCTCTGTGGTGTCACCTAGCTGCCTATATTTTCCCACTAGATTATAAATTCTCTGAGGTCAGAGGCGGCTGAGTCTTATCTTAATTTTGTGTTTCTCTATGACTAGGTGACTTCTGAGAGCCATTTCTGTTTTAAAATTCTTCATGTATTCCTAAGGCTTAACTTTAGCCCACTCTGGAATAAGGGTCATTTTTACAAGGAAACTATGGCACACAGCCTATCACCACAAAAGAGGAAAATATATACTTTTATTTTATATGAAGGAAGAAAGAAATTTCAGGATTTTATGAATGTTCCCAAAGCAAATATGAAGAGCTAGGTCTATAGAGTCATTAGGATTTCTTCCCAGACTTTTATATTCCTAGACCACTTTTTCTGCTTAAATTTAGTATATCACGTGCATCAACATAACAGGGAAGAAAATATCTATCCAAAATGAACTTTCTTGATTCCCCAATATTGTCTGAAAAAGATGGACCATCTCTTATTTTAGTGACGTTTAGATAGATAGCATTTGTTAATCATCTGCCCAGATGCACCAGATATTCTACTAAGTATTTGATAGATATCTTATTTGCTCTTTGTGATAACAACATGCAGAAATTATGATAATTATTCTCGTGTTATAAATGATGGAATTGAAGCTGAGAAAAGTTGAATGATTTGTCCAGTTAGTAAATATCTGAGGATGAACTTTTGGCTTCATGAACTCAAGTCCAGGACTCTACCCTTCACATACCCAGCTGCTCAACAGTTCCCAGATTTAGCATGGATTACCATGTAGGATGGGACCCATTATCATAGAGTTAGGGGAAGATTAGAGAGGAGAAACCCCTAAGTACAAACCTATCTTCCTTTTCCTCTTTTTAGCCTTGGCTATTGGTCTTGTTGAAGTAAAATATACCATAATATACCAGAGATTATTTGGGGTCTGACTTATGGTTATTTCAGAAGTTTATTTTAATTTCTAATAGAAAGTCCCATTCTCTGGACCTTGCAACTATACCTTCTCTTTCCATCTTAAGTCTCTTTTCTTTGATTGGTAAGCTCTTCCTGGAATTGCCTTTTGATCCCATTTGGAGTTTTCTTGGAAGAGATTCTAGAGTAGTTTGCCATTTCCTTTTCAACTCATTTTACAATAAAAAAACTGAGGCAAACATGTGAAGTGACTTGTCCAAAGTCACACAACTAGAAAGTGTCTGAGGTCAGATTTGAACTCAGTAAGATCCCTTTTGAGGGAGGGGTCCCACCAGCTATCTTGATTTCCCCAGACTTTACTGCCATACCTTGTTACCCAATCTGGGCACCCACTCCCTTTTCAGGACCCTTTTATAAGTTATCTTTCCCCACTGGACATTGAATAACTTGAGGGAAGATCTTATCATTCTCTTTTCTTGTATTTGTGTTCTCAGTCCTTAGCACAGGTCTGACACACAGAAAATACTTAATAAATGCATGATGCTTTTCTTTGACACAGCACTCCCTAGATTAAGCCATCCACAAAACACATAGTAAGTAGTACTAATGAGACAGCTGGTGGCAGCAAGGGCTAGATAAGTGTTGGCCATGGAGTCCGGGAGACCCCTCTGTGAACCAGACAAACTACTTAAATTCTCTTTGCCTCAATTTCTCATTTGCAAAATGGAGATTATAGCACCAATTCCTAATGTATTATGAGGATATAATAAGATAATATATAGAAACTACTTCGCAAACCTTAAAGGCTATATAAATCAAGCTCTTGTGTATCAAACAGGACTATTTAGAATACAAAAGGGAAGACAACAGTCTAGCTCAACTGGAAGGGTAGGTAATAATCATAATACAAATAGAGAAATCAGAATAATTCCAACTGCCACTGATATTTTGACTACCGGGGAAGGGGAATATAGATAGTGGTTTAGATACTGATGAGAAGGTATTGATAATCAACCTTCCCCAAGGGAAAGAATCTTTTTGGGGAAGGAGAAGAATGTGAGATATCTGTGAGTGATTGTCTCATCTAACTGGGTATAATTTGGATACCATTAGGGCCCTGCCAACAGTGTCTCTGCAATCATTTGTTCTCACTTTCCTCCTCTAGAAGGTGCAGGCAAAATTTGTTCTATACTGATCAGTATCAATTTCCTGTATTGATGCTAAACCATGAGTCTTTCCTCAAAATGAAAGTTCATCATTCAAACTCCATACCTCAGCATAGTTCCTTGCTCATAATAAATACTTAATGCATGCTTGCTGACTGACTGATTACAGTACTTAGAGGGGGAAGTTGCTATGAGCAAGCAGTCTTCTAGCTTGAAGAAGAGGGCTGGGTCAGAGGACTTGGGTCAAGTGGACCTAAATGTGAAGAACTCTCATCTATTTGGAGTCCAGGATCTGAAGATGGGAGCCTTTCTTTGGCAAAAGTAGAAATAAACAAAAACTTCCCTAATAATGAGAGCTGTCCAAAAGTGCAAGGGTTCTGAAAGTCTTCTAGGAAAGATCAAATGACATCGTACAACACGGGACTCTTATGCACATATTTTGGATTAGATATCCTCTTGTTCCTTCCAACAGTAGTAAGCTAATCTAAGTAAAATAAAGGTAGGAGTAAAAAATCCACATTGGTGGGAATGGGAACAAGGAGTTATGTGTAGTAAGACTGCAGGTACAGTCGCTCTAGAAAATAGACAAAAGAAAAATTTTAGTTCTGACTTTTTGTCATTTGGGTTTTTTTTGACAAACATACTGGAGTGATTTTCCATTTCCTTCTACAGCTCATTTTACAGATGAGGAAATTGAATCAAAGTTAAGTGACTTGCCCAAGGTCAAACAGCTACTGTCTGAGGTCACAGGATTAAGTGACTTGTTTATGATCATATTAAGTATTTAAGGGTAGCTATGAACTTAGGAAAATTAGTTTTCTAGACTCTAGATCCATCAACCTAATCATCTTGCCACCTAGCTGCACCAAATAAGATGCATAGAATTTAAAAAAAAAAAAAGCAAAGAAAGGTTAGTGAAAATAAAGATGCAGCTTTTTGCTATGTAAATTCACAGACCCCAGATTAATAACCTATTTTTAAAATTATCTCTAAGATCCTTGATAGCCACATAGATAGCCAATTGTTAAATATGAGAATTTACACACTTAAAAATCTATAAACCACACATTGTAGTTTGACTTGTCATATGATTGTTTAGACTAAGAAAGTGACAGATTATGCAGTGATGTTAATATAGATTAAATTTAAAAGGATGACATGCATAGTTTTGTTTTTCAGAGAGCCAGTTGTTAAAAGATTTATCAGCACAGACTGCTAAAACCTTAACACTTTGTGGCCCTGTAAAAGACAGGATGATACAATAGAAATAGTGATGATGATGATGATGATGAATATTTATATAACACTTTTCGTTTCATGCATTCCAATTATTTTTATTTAATGTTCACAACAACCCTGGGTAGATAGGTGCTATTATTATCCCCATATATCTGAGGTAAACAGAGATTAGATAACTTGTTTAGGGCCCTATAGCTAGTAAGTAGTTTTTGTCCCAATTTGAACTCAGATTTTCTTGACTCCCTAGGGCTCTAACCACCGGTATACCCAGCTGATTTGGAATCAGCAAAGCAGTCTCAAAACCTCAGGTACACCATAGTCGTGTGACTTAGAGTAAGTCACATTCTTTCTCTGAACATAGATGTAGAAAGAAACAAAGAGGATCCATTTATATGAAATGAAGATTTTGAACTGCATGTCTTCTAAAAACTCTTGAAACTTCCCGGCTAAAATCCTAAATTTCTTAAATTCTCTGATCTTCAGATTCCTGATCTTTAAAATGAGGAAGTTGAAATTGATGATGCTTTTAGTTCTAAAACTATATGAGTGTTATATGCTCCTTTCTATATGCCCTCTGTAAGATTCTTCCACTATCACAAAGAGGTGGCAATAAGAATCTTGTCCCAAGACCCTAACATTCAGTGTGCTGACTACAGGTCTTCAGCACCTGGTTAGTTAGGTTAGGATCATTAGTTAAGAAAGAAAGTTGACAGATGGTGTATGTTTTCTCCTCTAGTAGCCACATACCAAGTGAACACTTCCCTGGCCCAATTCCAATTGGGATCAGTTCTCTTCATTTTTACGACTTCATAAATGGAAGCCTTGTGGTGTCCTTAGGTGTCTGTCACTCCAAAATTGAATTGGTCTGAAACAGTTTCTTCTAGGGCATCTTCCAAATCAATCACCCAAGGTACAAAAATGCTGAATGATCAGACTTCACCTATGGTCCTACAAACAATGCAACTGGAATCACTGCTTGCTTTTTGATATCAACTAAATTATTTGGAGTTAAAATGCTGATGGGACAGAAGGCAGGCAGATATTAGCTGCTAACAAAGGTTGTTACAGAGTTTGCATGTTGGAGATATAACCTTCAAAGGAATCACTTACCATTATGTTCACAGGTGCAAAAATTTTTTTACCTATAATCTCTCCTTTCTTGGGTAAGAGAAGCAATTTTCTTGTGTTGCTCAGACCAAATTAAAACAAATGTTATAATGAATGCCTTGCACAAATAGATAAGACTTTTGGCAGGTAAGCCATTAAGTACACGTTCTTTAATATTGTTCATTTTTACTGGTTTCTCTTTCATTGATCTCGTAGAAAGAATCAGGTTAATGGGGGTGATGGGGAGAAGGAAAAGGAGGGAGTAGAGAGGTAACAACAGGAAAACTGAGGATTTTTGCAAAGTATGACTGAAGACATTGATGATACTGACTATAAATTCTACTTAGTACCCTACATCGGAGAGAAAGCCAGGTCTAATGGAGGATCCATCTGAGGCAGTTAGGGAGGACTGTGGTGCGAAGTCTTGCCCAGCCCCTAAAGTCATCAACTGCATCCAGGTCATCATCAGTCACCCGAATTTTGTCTTGCCACTGGACTTTGATGACTCTGGAACAGAATGAGCTGATTGTACAGCCTTGATTCACAAATCTAATTCACTCACATGTCAAAACCTTATCTGTGATGTCATTGATCCTCTTCCAAAACTAAGGATGAACAAAAACATCAGAAATCCATAACATCACCAAAGACCAGGGCAGGGAAACACAGCCATGTATGCTACCAACATGTGTGTGTATGTCTGTGTGAAGGGCTCACATGAAAGATCCAGAAAGTGCCATAGTTTTCCTCTGATGTTTCTGCTCACCCCTGTTTGTGGTTCAGTTAGTTGTACCAGTGGCTTTCATTAGAACCCTCTTGTTTGAAATTCAGAAATCTTTCCCCAAACAACAGCTGTTGTCTGGTCCCTGGGCAATCTGAGTGGATGAAAATGGTTTTTAATTCCTCCTTAGGTGGAAGTGAATAAAATAAATAATTAAGGCAATTTAAACTATAATGTGCCCACTTCCCAAATAGTTAAATTGTAAAACCCAATTATACATAGAAGACAGGTTGAAGGTGAGGGGAAAACCCGTTAAACAAAAGACCATTGTTAAGATAATTAAAGACAAAGTCTCAATTTGCCCTACTGGGTTGTGCTTTTCAGACAGAGATGATTATTTCTGAAATCAAAACACTGTTTTCAGGACTTAGTAGCAACAAGTTATTCTATTTCTCTGACATATTTCTAAAACCAGCTTCATTATAACTTAAAAAAAACAACACTAAAGGAGGGCTTTATTATTTAAAATAACGAAACTCATGAAAGCAAATAAGATACATTCCAATTTAGGAATGATTCTAGACCTTCTATCCAAAAGGACCCACTATCCTATCAGGACTTCATTAATCTTAGCTTTATGCAAGGGGTAATATTTCAAAATTGTTTGGAAAAAAAAAGGTTTAGAAATCCAACATTTACATATAAATAGAAAAAGAACTAAGATCCTAAACTCCCAGAAAATATAATGATTCTCAAAAGTTTGCATGTAATTTTCAGTAACTTGGGTTTTAAGAATGCCCTTGTCATGTTATTTAAAAATGCAGATTGATTTCCCCTCCCTCTCAATTTCTATTTAAATAGTGAAAATGAAATGGTCCTTTCCTGGAAAACTCAGCATGACTCACTTGGACCCGATGAGATTTTTCTCATCTTTTGTTTATCAAAGAGGTCTAGATAAATGAATAGACAATCTCATCAAATTTTTGAGCTGGCAGGGACCTTAGAGATCAACTAGTTGAATACCTTCATTTTTCCAGTTGAGGAAAAAGTGACCTCCAGAAACAGCCAGTGACCTGCCTGAGGTTCCACAGCTAGTATATGGTAATGCTGAAACTGTTTTTAGATTCTATTTAAAATATTCTTTCCCTTTTGAAAATAATCATTTCTTTATCATGTGTTTTTTTTTTACTGTTACCTATAGTTCTAGGAATTTTCCCCCCATTTCATGTCACATGAGTCATAAAATCAGAAACTTTCTAGCCTTCTTCTGACCAAGGTGCCAGCCTCCAAGCAGGTTTTACTAGGTTAATACAATGAAAGTTGTTGGTTATGGAGACAAATAAGCTGGTTTTGAATTGGCAAGACATTTACACCTCTGACTCTTAGTTTTATGATCTTTAAATGCAGGGGTTGGAGTAAATTATCTCGGAGATCATAGCTTATATCTCTAATACCTAGCACAGGTTTTGGCACACTCTGTTCACTCTGGACATTTCTGTGACTGAAATGCTCTCCCTTCTCCAGTCTACCTACTGACTTTCCAGGCTTCCTTTAGATCTCAACTAAAATCCCACCTCCCACAGGAAGCCTTCCATAACCCCATCTTAGTTCTAGTGCTATCTCTCTATAAATTATTTCTTATTGATCCTGTATATAGCTTGGTTTGTATATGTATATGTTGTCTCCCTCATTAGATTATAAACTCCTTGAGGTTAGGGATTATATTTTTTCCTCTTTTTGTATTCTCAACTCTTAGAAAAGTCCCTGAAGCATAGTAGCTATTTACATGCTATTGATTGAATGATCAATTCATCCTATTTATATTAAAAGCAGCTAGATGACACAATGGGAAGAGCATCTGGCTGGGAGTCAGGAAGACCTGCAAATCCATCCTCAGACACAACTAGCTATGTGACCCTAGACAAGTCACTTAGACTTATCTGCCTCAGTCTCCCCATTTGTAAAAATAAGCTGGAGAAGGAAATGGTAGACCACTCCAGTGTCTTTGCTAATAAAATCCCAAATGAAGTCATGAAGAATTAGACATGAATGAAAAATGACTGAACAACTACATTTCTATTATACATGCCATCTAGATATGAATTATATAATACATAATATATATAATAATTTATATTTATGAGTATGTATATATACACACATAGATGTTGCTCTGAACACATGTACATGTGTATGTTTATAGATACACATATCTGTATGTACATTTTCATTCTATTCAATTGTATATATGATACAATAGATAGAGCATCTGGAATCAGGAAGACCTGAATCCAATTTCAGCCTCAGACACTTACTAGCTCACACAGAGCTTTCTCACAGAGCTAGTGACCCTGAGCAAATCACTTAACCCTATTTGCCTCCATTTCCCCATCTGTAAAAACGAGCTGGAGAAGGAAAAGCCAAACTATTTGAAAATCTTTGTCAATCAAACCCCAATGAGGTCAGACATGATTAAAAAATGACTGAACAATAACATATATATCATGGTATATATTAAACTGGCCATTTAGATATGAAGTATACACATGATGTATATAATACACAATACATATTCGTATAAATACACAAACATAAATGTTTCCATGAACATACACACACACATATATATATATATATATATATATATATATATATATATATATATATATATATATATGTTTGCAAACACACATGCATATATATTTATGTTTATGTGTCTGTGTGTAGTCTATTTAATTCTATTCTAGATATGATTCAGTAGACCACCAGATTTGGAGTCAGGAAGACTTGCATTCAAACTCAGCCTCAGACACTTGCTCACTGTGTGACCCTGAGCAAATCAAATTACCTGTTTGCTTCAGTTTCCTAATCTCTAAAAAGAGGATAATAATAGCACCTCCTTCCCAGGGCTATGATGAGGATCAAAGAAGATGACAACTGTAAACAAGTTAGCATAGTGCCTGGCACATAGTAGGTACTTTATAAATGTTAGCTGTTGCCATATATATACATACATGTAATGCTTAAATGAATATATACACAAAATATAGTAATTATTCATATTGATGATGTGTTAGGTGTATATATATTAATGTAAATTGTAGAAAGATATACATATGTATATGTATAATATAAATATAAATGTGGTTATCATATATATGATATATATATATATATATATATATATATATATGTGTGTGTGTGTGTGTGTGTGTGTGTGTGTGTGTATACACACACATTAGTCCTACTCAACACAATTTTTTTGCAGTACCATAAAGTTATTTAGGGACAGAAATTTCACAATGTCTCTTGGTTTAAGCAACTTTACACTATCTGTCATGACAAACTCGCTGCTTTTTCCCTCATTTTCTCTTGTCCTAGCCTGGTTGGTAAGAAAGACTAAACTATGAATGTTCTCCTCATAATGGGGAGACTATGTTTGAATAGAAAGAGTCCCTTTTGGAGTCAGAAGATGTGGATTCAAATACTGCCTTAGTCATGTTACGTCTACTACTTTGGATAAATCATGTCCTTCAGTTTCTCCATCTACCAGACTTACAGATTTGAGCCAGATAAACTCAGAATTGCCTTTTAGCTCCAAATTTCTAAATCTGTGATAGCGTTAGTTAAACAAGCAATCAGGCCCTTGCGGGGTAGGAATCCGGCATGCAGTCCCAACACAGGCCATGTCATCCCAGCCCTGGCCCTGGTCCAGGCCCAGAGTCAGCAAAGCAGGGCCCTATTGCTTTAGCTAAACTAGATATAGTTTAATATAAATATAGTTTATATAAACAGATATAGTAGGGCAGGACACTTCTAATAGCTCCATGACAAAAAAGGATGTTTTTTTGTCAGATACCTAAAAGGATCTCTGAAAACAGCTGCAAAAAATCCCTGAAGTTTGGGACAGTGAACCATCCATCCTGAAAACAGAGCCCTACTTTAACAAAGAGTTAAAAGCAGAGTATTGGTTTGGAAAATAAGCAAACAACAAAAAAAGTTTCTGACCATAGAAAGTTACTATGGTGACAAGGAAGCGCAAAAGACACAATTAGAAGAAGATAACATCCTACATCCAAAGACTCCAAGAAAAATAAGAATTGGACTTAGGCTAGGGAAGAACTCAGAAGGGATTTCAAATATCAAGAGACATAGAGGGAAAATTAGGTAAAGAATTGAGTGTGGTGCAAAAGGAAATGCAAAAAGTTAATGAGGAGAAAAATGCTTTAAAAAGCAAAACTGGCCAATTGAGAAAGGAAATACAAAATTTCACTGAGGAAAATAATTCTTTAAAAATTAGAATTAAGCAAATGGTAGCTAATAACTTTATGATAAATCAAGATATAATAAAACAAAACAAAACAAAAAGGAAAAAGTATGTAAATCATTCAGAAGAAAAGGTGACTATTCAATGAATTAGAGGATTTTCAAACATTTGTGATGAAAAGAATACAGCTGAATAGAAAATTTGTTTTTCAAATACAGGACTTAGGAGGGACATAAAGAGATGATAAGGAAAATGATATCAAAAAGGAGTTGTTTATTTACATTCCTACATGGGAGGATAATACTTGTAAGCCATTAGAACTTTCTCATTATTATGGCAGTTTCAATAACTATAGATAAATAGAGAATACAGGTGTGTGTTGAAAAGGAAAGGGTAAAATCTAAAAAAATAATGATGAAATTAAGTGGGAGAGAAGAATGTACTAGGAGAAAGGGAGAGGGAGAAGAGGAATGGTATAAATTATGTGGTATAAAAAAGAGGGAAGTAAAAGCTTTTACAGTGGAGAAGAGGGGGAGGAAAAAGGGAGTGAGTGAACCTTACTCTTGTCAGAATTGGCTCAAATAGGAAATGGTATACACATTCATTATGGGTATAGAAATCTATTTTACCCTGCAGGAAAATAGGAGGGAAATACAATAAAGAAAGAGAGGAAAGTAATAAAAGAGAGGGCATATGGGGGAGGAGGGGAGGAAGGGAGAAGTCAGTAGCAAAACACTTTTGAGGATGGTTAAGGTAAAAGGAGAGAGAATGCAATAAATGTGTGTGTGTAAGAATATAGTTAAAAAATTTTGAAGCAAGTTTCTCTAAGGCCTTATTTCTCAAACATAGAGGGAATTGAATCAAATTTATTAAAATAAAATAAAATAAAATAAAAGTCATATCCTAAGTGATAAATGATCACAAGATATGAACTATGCCCTAAGGACTATAAATTCATGTATTACCTTTACCTTAGAATACCGCTATTATGTATGATACTAAAAATACCTTAAAATAAGTAAAAAATAAGTAAAATATCTTAAAAATAAATACATCTATATATACAAAAATATTCATTGTGTTTCTTTTCTCAGGGAAAAAAATTGAAAATGGAGGGTATGCCCATCAACTAAGGAATGGCTGAATATATTGTGATATGTTATTTTCATGGAATGTTATTGTTTTATGGGACATGATAAGCAGGATGCTCTCAGAAAAAAACATGGAAAATCTTTCATGAATTCAAGAAAAGTAAAATGTACTATATACAAAGTAAAAACAATATTCTGGACTGACCAACTGTAAATTATTTTGCTATTCTTGGCAGAACAATGATCTGTGACTACTCTGATGGACTTATGATGAAAAATTCTATCCATACACAGAAAAGAAACTGATTGTGTCTGAATATGAAATAAAATCATTATCTCTCTCTCTCATACACACACACACACACACACACACACACACACACACATGCACACATTTTATTTTTCTTGAGAGATTTTTTTGTAGGGTGGAAGATCTGTTTTCTTTAACAACATAACTTTTATGGAATGTTTTACATGAAAAAACAATCTCCGGATTAGATTATTGTTCTCTAGTTCTAAAAGGATGTGATTCAGGGGAGTCTCAATGATCACAGAAGGTACATGTGACCTCCAGATTTGAGATCCTTCATTGTGGAAGTCATTAATGTATCTGGTTATGGCACACATTACAGATGGCAATTTAATAGGGTTAACTAAAAATCATAGAAAGGAATTTAGACTTTCTGTTCATTTCATAGAAGAAAAAGTTAAAGCCCACAGAAAAGAGTCTTGATCAAAGTCATCCAAGGAGTATTATCATTATCACTTTTCTAATTTCCTCACTTATTAATTTCCCTCTATTTCCCAGGATTATATCCTACATATTTTGTGTTTCTTTCTCCACATCTGTGTGGTATTATTTCCACTAGACCATAAACTACCAGAAGGAAGAAAACATTTTATTTTATCAGATAATAAAATAATTTCTTCTCTCACATACTATGGTGATAAATCCATAGTAGGAGCTCAATAAATGCTTGTTGTATTGAATTTATCATCATATTCAATGTCTTCCCCACACACATTCCGTATGTAAAATCTATCTTGAAACTTGGCATGTATCTCTTTACTATCCTATGGATTTCCCATGATTTTAATTCTTTGGAGACTCTAGTGCTCTTTATGCCATCCAATCCAGCCCAAATATTTTCTAAATGAGGAACTCAGGTACGGAAAGTGATAGTGACTTGAGCAGGTATTAAAATGCAGAATAGGATTCTAACTCAAAACTCTTTCCACTGGGCCACTCTTATTCAAAGTCATTCAGCTGGGAAGTAATAAAGCTAAAACTCAAATTTAGGCCCTGGGGCTGTAGCCCTAGAATATTCTATCCTGCTACCTTTTAGCCTAAGGCCAAAGATTTGGGATTCATCTGCTTTAAGCAGACAAGCTTGTTTTATTCCCACCAAGCAAGAGACAATGTGGGGAACAGCAAGAGAACATCCAAGTCAAAGATCATTCCACTGCTGACTTGAGCCCTTTCCCTACAATGCTCCTCCTTGACTGCCTCAGCCCCAACCCTAGCCTGTGTGTATTTGAAGTTTAGCAGAAAGAAAGAAACTAAATTAGATTCTGCCGAGCCAAATGACTTTTGACATACATTATACACTATCTGCATAGGATATTAAAAAACTGAGTCAAAATAAATAAATGCCACTTTTGGTTTTTGCTCAGAGACCCTAATTTGAAGCACTGCATGGTCACAAACATGTCTATTTTTCTAAATGTCAAAGGAGGGAGAATTTTTTTATTTTTAAGTGTTTTTTTTTCCTCAATTTCATTTCATTTCTTGGACTTTTTTTTTTATTGTTGTTCAACCCTTGCCTGGCTATGTAATATGCATGAAGAGAATAATACTAAATGAGCTGAACAGGAGGCATAATTTCTGCCCCACCATCTCTACCGTGGGTAACGGGTTTGGCAGTGTGACATATGAACCAAATTACTGCCACCCGGCATCCTTCCTTTGTGCAAAGGAGGGTGGCGTGTTTGCGGTATGGATAATGGATCATTGGTATACACTCCAAAGAAGCAAATTAAACCCATCTTTATACACAGCAAGCCTGCAATTGGAATTTGGAATCCTGGCAGGAACTTTACTGGGAAGCTCGGAATGAAAAATACACCAATATAGGCAACCTGTTTATGATCATCCATTTTTAATATCTAAAAATAGCCCATAATTGATTTGCTTTTGCTTGCAAAAGGATCTTGCTGGATTTGAGCTTCAGGAATTTAGGGAGAAAACTAAAGAAAAAAAAAGAAATTAGCTGAGTAATCTGAATATCTAATACGATGTTAATATTGCAGGATTTAATTCAATTTAATTCAACACATTATGAAGTGGCTAAAATGCCCCAGACTGTGCTAGAAACTGAAGATGTAATGAAAACAAAACTCCCTGACCTCAGGTGGCTGATATTCTCCTTAGGAGACACAACACAAGATTTAGGATAATGGAGATAAAAAGAAGAAAGAACATTAGAGGGAAGAGGATCTGCAATTTAGAGGTAGAAATGATAGAGAGCACAGAAACTGAGCCAAGTGACCTTAAGCCAAGTGATCACTTCACTTGTTGGATCTCACTTTTCTCTGTAAAATGAAGGGACTGGATTTCTTGTATTCCAAGACACTTTCTAGCTTGGAGAAGTAAAATGAGCTGCTTTGTTTTGCATCCTATGATACAGAGTAGCTGGCACACAGTAGGCACTTGATTATTGTGGGTTAAATTGAATTCTGTAATACTAAATTCTTTTGTTTTGCAGATGAAATAATTCTGCAACGGTATTTTCTCAATCTCATATGGGTTGAATATACATTTCTTTACTTTGGATTATGTTTCTCATTCAGGAGATGATTGTTTTTTAAGGGAGTTCACAGCTCTGATATTCCATGTAGTAGGATCTTTTTCTTTTCTTACATTCTCTGTGCTAAACTCCCTTCTCCTTCTGACCTTCTATATTCTACATTTCTTTCAAGGCTTTATATTATTTATTAAATCTTCTCTTCACCCCCATCTGTGACATTTAAAGTTCTAAGACTTTTCTCAGTTCTGGCATTCTGTTTTAAGGTCTTTCCTAGCACTAACATTACCTGTTCTAAGATCCTCCAATTCTGACATTCTCTGTTTTAAAGGCCTGTCCAGTTCTGACATTTTGTGCTCTAAGGTCTTTTCCAGCTCTGACATCCCCTGTTCTAAAGCCCCACTGAGCTCTGATATTCTTTTCCTTCTGGCCCTGGAAATCAAAAGTTCTTCCATAGCCTGTTTTAAGGCCCCCTCTAGCTCTGAGATTCCCTGTTCTAATTTTCTCTCAGCTCTGACTTTCTCTGTTCTGTACCATATTCTAAAAGACCAAAATGGCAGATTTGGAATAAGCCTTCCCTCCTGAAACTGTTTCCATTTCAGTGACACAATGAGTCATCAAATAAAATCTGAATAATTGGAGCAGAACATCTGAAGCTTAGTTAATTTATGCTCCAATCCTTTCATTTTTATCATTCCGTACGGATAATATCCCATTTATAGCCGTAGTTATTCCTTCAGAAGATTTGCTAGGGAAGTAAGTCTCCTGCTGGTTTGATTTATAATATTTGAAAACAAATCATGACATGAGACCATAAAAATAGAGCATTTAACAAGTAAGACTTATTATTTTTTTTTCTGGAAATACAAAGCAAAGAGTCCTTGAAATATGAAAGGGTAGCAACTATTCTCCACAAATAGTGACTGACTGGGGCAGTAATCTTAGGAGCTCTGCAGCTGAGAAAATCTTAAGCAGGGTATCAATGGCCCTGAACAAGTCTAATTTTTTAAAATGGATCTGAACCAGTACTACTCACTTGTAAAATGAAATCATGTTAGCCACCTTGGTGGAAACTCGCTTCCTTTTGGCCCTGGAAACCAAAAAATTCTTCTATAGCCAGTTGTCTCATTAATTAAATTTTCTCACAGTTGAAATTCCATTCCTACCTCATAGATCTCATAAAAAGAGGCCTGGTATTCTCCTAATGAACTTTTCAATTAAAGGTCTCCCCTTATTCCATATTATTTTATGTTTACTGTGCATATATTTTGTATCTGTGTTCCATTTTTCCAGGTTGAATATAGATTTATTGAGTTTAGGTCTTATTAAGTTTAGGATTTATTGAGGTTAGGTCTAAAGTCTTATTGAATCCCTAACACTTAGAAGAATTTCTGGCACATTTTTTGTTGTTCAATCATTTTAGGGATCAGCAAGACTCTGTGACTCCCTGTAGGCTTTTCTTTGCAAATATATTAAAGTGGCTTGCCATTTCCTTCTCCAATTCCTTCTGTAGATGAGGAAACTGAGGTAAAGGGTTAAATGACTTGCTTAGGATTACACAGCTAACAAATGTCTGAGATTGAATTTCAGGCTCAGTAATCTGTCTACAATACCACCAAGCTGCCCTAAGTATAGTTGATACTTAATAAATACTCATTGTTTTTGTACCTTCAGAGCCTAGTAGAGTGTCTGGCACATAGTAGGTACTTAATAAATGCTGAGTGATTCTATTTGTACCTCCAGAGCCTAGCAGAGTATCTGCTACAGAGTAGGAGCTCAAAATATTCCTGATGATTGATGGATATATTTATTATTTTTAGTTTAGGGTTGCACTTTTTAGAAGGGTCATTGATAAGCTAAGGAGTCACTTCCAGAGAAGGATAACTTAGAATGGTGAAGAGCCTCTCAATCATGCTATATGAGAATCTGTAGCAAGAATTACCTATTTTAGAGAAGAGACAACTCAGAGGGAACATGATAGTTGGCTTCAAGTATTTGAAAGGGCTTAGGGATCAGCCTTATTCTGGAAGCTAGCATGTGGAACAGTGGGTGAATATGGCAAAGAATTACATTTATGTTTGATGGCCAGAAAAACCAAAAGAAGAAGAGTTATCCCGAAATGAAATGAGCCGCCTTTCTTGGGAACCAGCGGGCTGATTCTCACTGAAGCTTCCCAAGCAAAGGCCAGATATTCACTTATCAGAGATCCCATAGACCTTGATAGTATCCTGTAAGCCTTTGGCAACATTGGGGAGTCTATGGATCTCTTTTCAGAATTGTGTTTTTAAAAATCATAAAATAAAGCAAACAAGATTATAAAGTGAACTAATTATATTGAAATTCTGTTATCAAAATAGTTTTTTCGATAAGTTCAGGGCCTCCAGATTAAGAATTCCTATATTAGCATAATACATGTGGAAATATGTTTAAAAGAATCGCACATATTTAACCTATATTGGATTACTTACTCTCTGGGGGTGGTGGGAGGTGGGGAAGGAGGGAGAAAAATTTGGAACACAAGATTCTGCAGAGGTGAATATTGAAAACTATCTTTGCATGTATTTTGAAAAATAAAAAAGCTCTTAATATGTTTAAAAATTATTCCTGCCTTATAGATTATTTTGAAATGTGTTGTGACTCTTAGTAGAAAGTCAATTAAGACCTTACATCACCATTAGAAATAACATTTCTCCTGTCTTCTCCCAAAGCTAAATACCTCTATTTTGAGATTTTGCCCTCCTTCAATTTATTCTTATATGTTCTCTTCTGGCAACTGGGTTATAAGAAAGTATTAACTAATTTCTTGTTGTCAATGTTAACTACCTGAAAGCCCCCTGCTTGGCATGGATTGGACTAAATAGCCACTTCCCAAACATGAAAAGACATGTTTCTCCAGTGCTGGGTACTCAACATATAAATCTCTATATGACTCAAACCCAATTCACAAGGAATTCAAGTATAGAACTAATTATGATTCAAAAAGAGTGAGATTGTTGCAAATGACTGAGAGAAGTTTGAGAAGACAGAAAAGGCTAAGTGAAAAGCTGTGAAATATTTGAAGGGATGGATCATTCCCATCTAGGGGGAGATCAGGGAAGAGTTCCTGGAGTAGGGGGCACAGAATTAGGCTTAGAAGGAAAGATATTTTATCAAACATAGGCAAGGTTTCCCTTCCAGACCTAACAGGTGACATTGTCAAGTAATAGATAGGAGGAGGGTAAAAAATGAGACTAGAGAAAAATCTGATTCAGCTAGAATATAAAATAAAGGCAGTGCAAAAGTATAGAGGCAGAATAGGATTTTATACTTTATTAAACGGACAATGGGGAACCATTGAATGTTCTTGAGTGGAATGGCAATACAGTTAGAGAGATGTATGAACACTGATAGATTATCCATATGTCTAAAAATCAGTTTAGGACTTCTGTCACTGGCTTCTTTTGACTTATATATGATACTCAATTCTACCCTTCCTTTGGACTAGCTCATGACTTTCTTTTTCTTTGCTTCGCTTAAAAAAATAATAAATCTGACAGCAAAGTCAGTCCCATTCTGCCTGCTTCCTAAAAAAAAAAAAAAAATCCTTCATTAAGTGGTAGTAGAGATGAAAGGTCCTCAGGGGCCTTTTGTAGTCAAAGATCAGGAGCTCAGAGGCAGGAGACAGAAGGTGAACAATTTAGTGACGTCTGGGCCATAGGTAGCTGGATTGTAATCCATCTTCCTGGGAAGGAGCCATATGGACACCTCAAAGTGAAACCCTGCCCTTCATGTTATAGCTGCTCTTTATACTAGACAAGGCTTCATAAATATTTTTCACTAATGATTCCCATTTTTTATTAAACCTTTTTATTTTCAAAACATATGCATGGATAATTTTTCAACATTAACCCTTGTAAAACCTTATGTTCTACTTTTCCTTCCCTTCCTCACCCCCTCCTCTAGATGGCAAGTAATCCAATATGTGTTAAACATGGTAAAAATATATGCTAAATCCAACAGATGCATGCATATTTATACAATTATCTTGCTGCACACACACAAAAAAATCAGATCAAACGAGAAAAAAAGGAGAAAGAAAATAAAACGCAAGCAAACAACAGCAAAAAGAATTAAAAAGCTGTTGTGTCCACTCTCAGTTCCCACAGTCCTCTCTCTGGGGACAGATGGTTCTCTTCATCACAAGATCATTGGAACTGGTCTGAATCATCTCAATACGTCATAACCCCTTTTCATCCAAGAAATGTGTATATGACTCCAAGTATATAAGCATATAAAATAGAGAAATAAAACATTTACTGATAATAAATCACATTTTTGTCCCCTACATTAAGTAACATTACCCCATTTATTTTAAGAAGTTTGTACTAGACTAATGCAAGCCCTTTATGCCTGACTACTGCTAACAAGACCAGGACAATGACAATATTTAAATAGCAGCCTTCATGATTCAATTAGGGCACTACAGCCCAGGAATTGAAGACAAAAAATAATTATAATTTATGTTTAAGAGGAATGATATCTTTAAATGGATGGAGAATTTGCTTTGAAGCAAGGAAGACCAGAGTTCCATATTTGCCTCAGGCACATACTGCCTACTCTGATCAAGAAAATGATCCAAAGGAGTCATGATGAAAAAAAAAAATCCTCTTCCAGAGAGAACTGATGAATGCTGAATGCAGATTGAAGTATATAATATATATGTGTGTGTGTATATAGATACATATCTGTGTGTATATTTATACGTATATATAATATATAGTATGTGCATTACATATATATTATATATATAAATTTGTATATATATGTATAGATGTGTAACCTTCATGTTTCTTACTTTTTATTTTTATTTATTTATTTGATTGCCATGTGACTAATACAGAAATATATTTTGCATTACAATAACCAAAATCCTGAAGCCAAATGACCTGCTTAAAGTCATACAGAACATCAGAGGCAGGATTTGAACCTGACTTCATGTTCTTTGTACTGTTCCATTTGGATATTTTATTAGGCAACAGAATATGACCTACTTGGTAGGAGTGGGGGTGAGGATAGGGCAGAAAAAGTCTCATGCAGGTAATAGCACCTCGGATGATCCTTGAAGGGAAATAGGGACTCCAAAAGCTTTGGGGAATGGCCTATGGAAAAGCTTGGAGTCTGGATATATAATGTCTTGTATTAGGAGGTTCAGTCTGGCTGAATAAAGTATATGTGAGAGGAATCATGAAAAATAATATGGGAATCACCCTGTTTCTCTGCTAAGGGTCTTATTCACTGAAATGTTGGTGTGTGCTTTATCCCCTAAATGGAAGAGACCAACTAAAGCTAGAGTAACTCTGCCCTGTCCTGCTAACTGGCAGTCCATTTCTCCAGTTCTATTATAGTGCCAAGTAACCATTTCCCAAGCCCTTTACTCTGGCTTAATCTGTTCCTATGAGTTCTCACTAAGCAGCTAGGATGTAACAAGACATTAACTAATTCACTCCTGTCCACGCTAGCTAGTACAAGCTGCCAACAGGTGCAGAGCTTTACACTTTCTTTTCTGCTTGATTAACTTTAGCCTTTGGGCTTGGAGATACTTGCTAATTTGCTTGATGGATAGAAAATATACATTTTTTTTTTTTACCAAAAAAAAAAAAAAAAACGACACTGCTGTTTGCAATCCAGCTCAACATCTGGAGATTTCCAGCAGGGGCAAAATCAGCAAAAATTAATAAAACAAAAGCATCTTAAAAATAGATACAACTGGGTTCAGTGCTGGCAGCTCACCCAATTACCTAGAAATAATAAAGTGTCTTTTCACTGCTCAACTACCTGCCTCTATGTTTAACTGCTAAAACAATACCCGTTGTGTACTGCAGGGCTGACATGAGGCTGGAACTCATCATCTTAGATTTCCTCTTGGATAAGACATTGAGTTGATTAGCCCCCACTGGGAGCTCAGCATGGTGACTTTTTAAAGGTAAAGCTAAGGCTCCGAACCTTCTTTCCAGAGATCTCTTGGTATCATCAAAGCTGAGTGGCTATGATCCAAAATTTGCATCCCATTCCATCCTGAGCACAGTGCTGGCCCATAGTAGGTATTTGATAAATGCTTATTGACATTAGCAAGCACTTACTAAAAACTCACTATTTTTGAATAAACTAACTTCACTATACTAGGCATTAGAGATGCAAAGACAAAAATTAAAAATATTTGTGCTTAGGAAGTTTACACTGGGGGCATATGTTTGGAAATAGAATTTGAAGAAATGACCCATTTTTAAAAATTTTATTTTTTCATACTTGCCTGAAGAATCGTAGAATCATAGATTTAGTACTAGAAGAAAACTAAGAGATCATAGATTCCAATATGTTGTTGTTCAGTCATTTAGTTGTGGCTGGCGTTTTCTTAGAAAAGTGATTTGCCAGTTTCTTTTCCAGATCTTTTTATAGATGGGGAAACTGAGGTAAATAGGGTAAAGTGACTTACTCTGAGTCACAAGCTAGTAAGTGTCTAAGGCTAGATTAGAACTCAGGTCTTCCTGATTCCAAGATTATCATTCTATCCACTGTGCCACCTGGCTGCTCAGAGTCCAATCTATAACAGAATAGAAATAACAACATCCCTCACTTGCTTCATAGCATAAAAATAAATAAACAGGTACCTAGTTCAATCCCCTCAAATTACAAATGAGGCATTTGGAGTACAGAAAAGTTATTAGATTTACCTATGATCACACTGTTAAGAAAGGCCTCAGGGTAGGACATGAGTCCAGGTCTTCCTGCTTTTAAGTTTAATATTTCATCCCTTAAAATAAATAGATTCTTCTCTTAACTATTTTGTATATTCAAGGCACTATTAGGTTATCACTGAGAGAGATAAAAAGATCCTTGATGGTTGCTCCACTCTTGGAGCTTTCAGTCTACTAAAGAAGATAAGACATGACATCAAAGAGCAGTAAGAGCAGGAGAGGTAAATGTAACTATGGATATAGCTATGAATGGTGATGAATGAGATGGAGATCAGAGAATTAATGGAAAAGGGAATTTTTAGTTGGGTTTTGTAGAATGATAACTTAGCATGGTAGCATGTTAAAGCTGTATATGAAACTAAGCTCCTTTGAATCTAGCTACCTCTTGCCTCAACCAGGATATTGAGAGGCTATAAGACAAGAGCAATTCAGTTCAACTCAACAAACATTCATTAATTTCAACATGTAGAAATGAAAATTGGAAAGCATAGGATCTCTCTGTGGTAAGTGAAATTTTTACCTCTCTTTTCTTCTTCCATCCCTCCTTCCTTCCTTCTCCCTTTCTCCCTCTTCATTTTTTCCTCTCTCCATTTCTTTTCCTCCCCTCTCTATTTCCCTGCATTCCTTTCTGTCTTCCTTCTTTCTTGTCTTCTTTCCTTCCTTCCTTCTTCCTTCCTTCCTTCCTTCCTTCCTTCTTTCCTTCCTTCCTTCCTTCCTTCCTTCCTTCCTTCCTTCCTTCTTTCCTTCCTTCCTTCCTTCCTTCCTTCCTTCCTTCCTTCTTTCCTTCCTTCCTTCCTTCCTTCCTTCCTTCTTTCCTTCCTTCCTTCCTTCCTTCCTTCCTTCCTTCCTTCCTTCCTTCCTTCCTTCCTTCCTTCCTTCCTTCTTTCCTTGCTCCCTTCCTTGCTCCCTTCCTCCCCTCCTTCATTTATTTCACTTAAAATAAAAATTTTTAAAAGAGACAAGAACAATTCAGAATAATCAACTAAATACATCACTTGAATCTGTTAGCATTGTGAAACTCCATCCTTGCCCCTTTTTTTCCTCCTATTTGTGAAGAATACACTAAAGGAAGAAAGAAAATTAAGGTAGGAATTTATGCCTTAGAATGGTGATGATGAAGAAGGCTTGATATTCCTTTGTACAACAAGGAGATCAAATGGTCAATACTTAAAGAAATGAATTAGATAAATCATTAGAAGGTCAAATACTGAAGCTTAAGCTTAAATACTTTGGCCACATATAAAAATAAAGGACTTATTGGAAAAGATCCTAATATTGTGAAAGATTTAAGGAAAAAGGAAAAAGAGATGCTAGAGATAGAAAGATAGATAGATAGATAGATAGATAGATAGATAGATAGATAGATAGATAGATATTGTTGAAGAAATAATGAACATAAACTTGGACAGCTTTTTGAGAGGTGTAAAGATTTATGGAATCAAGAAAAGTTGGATACAACTGAGTGACAGCAAGAACAACAATGAATTTGACTGAATTCAATGCAGAAAACATTTATCAAATATTATGTGTTAGACAATGTCTTAGGTGCTGAACACACTAAGACAAAAGTGAATCGGTTCCTGATCTTAAAGATATTATATTGGCAATCACATTGCCATTATATTGGCAATAAATCAAAACTAGAGAATCTCTGGTAAAAACGGAACCAGTACATGACCAGACAGAAATTAAAAATATAAAACCAACAAAATAAGATATAATAAAAGTCACAATATCATCCTTACGATCCCTCTCCATCTTCCCTCATTTTTGATAGTGGACAAATATTTAGACTTGGTTATGCTGGTAAAAAGAAAGACATTAACAAAATGAAGGGTGTCCACAGACAGGGAACCAAGATGCTGAGAAGACCAGAGATAACCCTACAGAAAACAAAGGATCTGATCCTTTTTAGTTTGGAGAAGTAAAGACCTGGAGTGGAGGAGGAGAGGTTTTTAGCCTTTTAGAGAGCTTTTTAGCTTTATTTCTTCAGATTTAGGGTAGCATATTAAAAAGTTGGCTTTAAAGCTAGGAAGAGCTTGGTTTAAATTCCATCTCTAACATATGCTGTCCTTGAATGTTATTTATTCTTAGAGTGCTCTAAAGGATTCTGTGAGGCTATTGGTTGCAAAAAAGATACCAGTCTTCATTGCAAGAGAGTTACCTCATCTGGAAGTAATAATGAAATCACAAGTCCAGTTCTTCTCTTTAAGCTGATAAAGAAACAACTTTTTAACAATTACTGCTGACCCAGAGTGGAACCCTCAGAACACAGATTTTCCCTCCTAAAATGCCTTCAAACCCAGATTGGATGAGCACTTTTTGAATCTGGTGCAGAGGGGAATTCCTGTGCAGATGTGGATTAGACCAGATGGCTGTGATATCCCTTCTCAATCAGATTCTGTGTTAATAGTAATATTGTCAACTTAATATACCATGTTCTCTCAACCATTTCTCTGTGGCAGTTTGGTGAACTTACCAACCTCTTGGAATAATGTTTTCAAATACATGAAATAAAATACAGATCATTTGAAGGGAAGCCAATTATGTTGAAATTCATTTATCAAAATTAAAAAAAAGTGTGGGGTCCCCAGATTCAAAACCAGGTTCAGGGATTTTATAAGCCCAAAACAAGGGCAAATCCTTCAGGAGACCTGCTGATTCATCACACCTCCCGTGACTACAGAGACTTTATAAACCAAAACCATGGCCTCACTGAATTAAACAGTCCAAAGGATCCTTTGAAAACATTGCTTCTCGGACCCAGTTATAAAAACTATCAGACTGAAAACCAATGTTCTGAGCCAAAGCTTCTCAGACATTCCCATCCCTCCAACCTGTAAAAGATCTACATTCTCTACTATCATGTCTTCTATTGTCTGTTGTCTCAGGCCAATCACCCAAGGAGAAGGAGAGAGACTGAAATGGGAGGAGAAGGGGAACCAGCTTACAAAGTTTATAGGTTTTTAGAAATAAGGCCTAGGGGTAGTAAAAGTTTTGTGTTCCTATAAAATTTGCTGCATTCCCCCTAGACTGCAGCTGGAAAGCAATGATCTGGGCTGTGAGGCAGGGTCACCCTGCATTGATGGTGGTTTTTTTTTAAGTAGATTTTTATTTTTACTTTTTGTTTATTTTTTATATCACCTACATTTCCTTCTACATCTCTTCCTTCCTTCCACTCAGAGATCCATCCTTTATAACAAAGGATTTCTTTTAAGCTGAAGAAAAAAAATTCTATAAAAACAATGAACACATTAAAAAAATTATGCTATATATAATAGTCCATACCTGTGGATCCCTACTTCTGTGAAAGAGTTATGGGGATTTTTTTTTGCACTTATTTATTTATTTTTGAGACTAAGGCTATAGCAATATTTAATCCATTGCTCCTATACAAGTGAGGATAGGTTTTACTTTTTTCCCCCACTAAATGTATTTATTTTTAATACACATTGCTTTATGAATCATATTGGGAGAGAAAAATCAGAGCAAAATAGAAAAACCACGAGAGAAGAAAAAAAGCAGGAAAAAAAAGTGAACATAGGATGTGTTGATTTACATTCGGTCTCCATAGTTCTTTTTCTGGATGCAGATGGCATTTTCTGTCCAAAGGCTATTGGAATTGCTTGGGATCATTGAACCACTGAGAAGAACCAAGTCTTTCATAGCTGATCATCACTCATTCTTTTTTGTTTTGTTTTGTTTTAAGCTTAAAATTTTATTGAATATTTATTTTTTATTGTAGTAAGTTTATTTATTTTTAATATACATTCTTTATGAATCATGTTGGGAGGCTGGGATTGTTTTTACCAAAAAAGAAAAATGTATAGCATGGATCATACATGATATTATTAAATAGATAACAAAAATAACAGGATTTTGAGAGTTGGAAGGAAATTCAGTGATGATAATAATATCAAGTGATTATACAACATGTTAAGATTTATAAAGTATTATACATATAAAATCTCATTTAATTCTCACAATAATCCTATGAAGTCGGAGATATTCTTATTATTTCTATTTTGCAGCTGAGGAAAATGAGACAGAACTAGGCTAATTTCCTTTCCCACAGAGCTAGTATTGAGAGTAAATTTGAAGCTAAATTAAAATTTGTCCTTGTACATTTACCAGATTGTGATCCCTAACACCTTACTTCCCTATGTTTGCCTCAGTTTTCTCATCTGCAAAATGAGCTGGAGAAGTATCTCTAGTATCTCTGCCAAGAAAACTCCAAATGGGATCATGAAGAATCAGAACTGACTGAACAACATTTTTTTTTCTGACTCTTATAAGATTCAGTTTCTGATTCTAGAGATTGAGAACTCCACTGCTTCCAATGAATCATGGTTTCAATCAATGTTTCAGATAGAATGATCATGGATGCACGTCACATATAACCAGCCATTCCAGACAAATAGCCTCATGAAGAAAAATGATTACTGAATTTGGAATGGAATGGACTTGATTTAAAATTCAACCTCTAACATTTATTAGCAGTATGACCTTAGGTTAGTCACTTTTCTGGGGTCTCAGTTTCCTCATATCTAAAGGAGAAGATTTCTAGTAGCTAGTATTTGTATGGTGCTTTAAGATTTCCAGAGTACTTCAAAAATGCTGTTTCATGTGATCCTTGCAACAACCTTGAAATATAATGAAGGAAGTAGGCATTTATGTAGCATGTACTTATGTGCCGAGAGTTTTTTACAAATATCTTGAGTCTCACACCTAACCTGGGAAGTAGGTGCTATTATAGTCCTCATTTTAGCAATGAAGAAACTGAAACAGTGCTTAATTAGCTTGTTCAGTATCACACAGCTAGTAAATATCCAAGGTAAAATTTGAACTCAGTCTTCTTGACTCCAAGTCCAACACTACCCACTGTGCCATCTATTTGCCATTAAAAATAATCCTTAAAACAGGGTTCTTAAGAATCATGAGATCATGGATGCAAAGTACTTTGTAACCCTTAAAGTGCTATGTAAATATGACATGAAAACATCCATCTCCTGGGAAAAAACCTAATGATAAGACTCTCCAATTTTAATTAGAGTGGGCTTTTCAAAAAGACTTTTTAATCCAAATATATTCTATCTATGTTGGGTTTATACTTGAAAATTTACTGGACTGGCAAGTTCAGTCAAACTGACCTTTTTTTGCTCTTCTTCATATATGATATTTCATTTCCCATCTCCATGTCTTTGCATATTCTGGTATGTATTCCTTCCTTATTTCTACCTGTATTTTCCATCCCTGAGTTCCTTCAAAGGATATGTTAACTTGACCAACAATAACAATAATAATAACACAAATAAACTCAATCTACAAATCAGGTCTTTCCAGTATGTCCCTGGTCCTATTAAAATTATTTTATATTTATTTTGAATCTGTCATATATTTGTATGAATACTCATCATCTCTCACAGAAGAAATTAAACACTGTGGTTGCAGTTTCATTCATTTATTTGTATAAATCTAGCATCTAGCAATCAGTTAATAAATATTACTATGTGTCTGACATTGTGATAAACATTGGGCATAATAAGAAAGGAAAAAAAAAAAAAACAGTCCTTGATTTCCAGGAGCTCACAGCATAGGGCTGGGCACACAGCAGTCACTTAATAAATGCTGATTAATTGGTTGCAAGATAGAGTTTGTATTTCTCTATGCATTCAAGATAACCCTATAATTCTGGGTTATCTCTATAATTTGATAAAAGACTGAAGAATTAAATTAATGGACCAAAAGTATTAACCTACTCCAAAATGACCTTAATGAAGAACATAGTTGATTATTATTAATCCCAGTTCATGGATTGGGACTATCGAAATCTGTAGTTTTATTGGTACAAGAGAGGAATCTCTCTGGACTAATGCAAGTCTTCCAATTCTCTACAATGCAGTTTTATAGGGTTGCTTAGAGTAATGAAAAATTAAGGGACTTGTTCAAAGTCAAACAGTCAGTACAGACAAAGGTGAGATTTGAATCCAGATCTTTTTGACTTAAAGATCAACTCTCTGTCCTTTACAGCATATTGGCTCCCTGTTAAATGCTCTAATTCCTCTGACCTACATAAATACTAAATGCAAAATCTGTGCTCTTCCTGAACTAAGTATGCCACATAATACACTTCTAAGATCTGAGAGCTCTCATTGTCCCCTCCTCTTAACCCCAGCCCTCTTATTTTGGGGGCTTAAACTTGAAATTGATTTAGGAAGCTCCCCTGATCCCCTGCCTTATTTTCCTTTGCAAGCAAAGGTTTTTTCGTATCCTACTCCCCTCATCTCAAGATCTCAAGATTGAATTTGACTGTCTCAGCTTCACGCACCACCCACTCACCCACCCAGGGACAGCTAATCCCAAATCCCATGCAAATAAACCATTCCCCACCAATTACTGTGCAGGCCTTTCTTTTACATGGTTGAGGCACATTTTGGAATTGCCTTGAACGGGTGCTAAGTTTCTGCAATTTTATCGGGTCAGATAAGCCTGACATGACCTGGATTTCATCCCCTACTTTTTGTTTATTTCTGCAATAAATGCAAAATATTGGAAGCAATTCAGGATCATCCTGATCTGGAAAATGGAGAGGGGACAAGCGGTGGGGGTGGGGATGACCTGATTGACTGTTCTTCCCACGTCTCTTTGCATAGTGTCCAAAGAGATTCAAAGAGGTTGTTAAAAATCTATAATATATGCAATAAATGTATAAATAAAATAAAATAAAACATGCAAGAAAAAGAAATCTCCAGATATATTCTTTAAATCAAAGAGATTAAGGGACAATTTTATCCAGGCAGTAGTTGTCAGAGAATCATAGGAACCTCAAAATCATCTCATTCAATTCCTCCATATTATACATTATAGAGCATTATTTTAACATCTTTGGATTTCTTCCCCAAGTTGCACTCACACTCCAAGAGGTGGCTATTATTTCAGATTGAAGGAGTATCCTATGGTATCCACTCATAAAATTAAAGCTCACGAATTCCCATCTCTGTGCTTCCCATTAACAGTCAATCAATAGACATAATTAGCTTAAAACAATGATATTCAATAATATGGCATAATAAGAGTGGCAATAAAATATTTCTTCTGAAAATCTGGAGATGTGTCCCACAAGGACAGCTAGGTGATGCAGTTTATAGAAAGTCAGGAAAGTTCATCTCCATGAGTTCAAATCTAGCCTTAGACATTTACTACCTGTATGACTCTGGTCAAGTCACTTAACTCCATTTGCCTCAGTTTACTCATTGGTCAAATAACTTAGAGAAGAAAATGGTAAACTACTACAGCATTTTTTGTCAAGAAAACTTTACAAATGGAGTCACAAAGAATCAGATATGACTGAAATAACTGAACAAGTCTCCCACAAACAACCACAGAATCAATGGGAAGAATAAGCACTTACATAGGGTACATTGGTAGTGAAGTATACATTTGGGGAAGATGTGTGACCAAGGTAACCCATATCTCTGGTTTGTCAGAGATTTCATTCCCTCCCTCTCCTTGAGGAGCTTTTTCTACAAATCAAGCCTCAATTTCCAAACCTGGTTCTCCCTTGAATCTGATGCTAGATGTTAACTTCTTTAGAACTGCTTCCACCCTCAAGTTATAGCCTCTCTCCTCTCTCTCTCTCTCTCTCTCTGTCTCTCTCTCTGTCTCTCTCTCTGTCTCTCTCTCTGTCTCTCTCTCTCTCTCTCTCTCTCTCTCTCTATATATATATATATATATATATATATACGTATATATATATATATATATGTGAAAATACATTGCTAATAATTTAATACCTTATACCTATTAGATCAGCTAGGTGGTACAGTCTATAGAGCACAAAGCTTTGAACCAGAAAGACCTGAGTTCAATTCCAACCACAGACACTTAACTGTGTAATTCTGGGCAAGCCATTTAAACCTCTTTGCCTCAGTTTTCTGATCTATAAAATTAGCTGGTGAGGGAAATGGCAAACCGCTTCTGTATCTTTGCCAGAAAAATCCTAAATGATGTCATGATGAATCAAGTATGGCTGAACAACAACCACATCTATTATCTATTCACTGTTTGCTATGACTACCTTAGCTCTGAAGATGGAAAGAGGGAGAAATCTATTAGTTAATGATTAACTATGCTTCCCTTCTGCCACATACATGTGAGGAACCTGAGGTCCAGGAAAATTAAGTAATTTATACAAATAGAGACATCTGAAGTGGTCCATGGTAATGTAGGTGAAATTTCAGATTTGGAATCAGGAAGATATGGTTTCAAAATCTAATTCTAATATTAACTGTGTGGCAAAGAGCAGATAATGTAACTCTCTGAGCCAATTTGTTCATCTATAAAATGGGGATACACTTGTATTACCTCTCACATAGGGTTGCTTAGAGACTCAAATTGGATAATGTATTTATTTTTTTTTGAAATTTTAAATTATGGTATTAATCAATCAATCAAAAAGCATTGATTTAATACCAAATATGCATCAAGTATTATATAACAATGTTAGTTGCTGTTAAAGCTATATTACTGTAAATTCTAAGATGAATCAATAAGTGGAAATTCCTTTATTGGGAATACAGTATCAATTTCCCTAGTTTGACAATGACTTTAGTTTGGATGAGATTTGAGCACATGGATTCTTATTGTATTTGCCCCCCCAGGACCACAGTGTATAGCCTTTTTCATAGGAGAATAGGGAACTGGCTCTCTTCTATGAATAAAGTCTTCTGCCTACAGTGGCCTCATATTTGCGTCTAGAAGATAAAGAAGAGAAGAGAAGAAGAAAGATGAGGAGGAAGAAGAAATGGAGAAAAGAAGATAAGGATTCCAGAGAGTTGTCATGAGGCAGGTAAAACATGGTGGTGAGCTTTAATAAAATAATGGCTTTAAGGAGCAATCACTAATCAGATGAAACAAGGTATCATGGAGGTTTCCCTAGGGAGGAGAAAGAGAAGCCTAGTAAGTTAAATCCTAAGTATATAATGAATGATGGAGTAAATAAACAACAAAAGCAACCTTATAATAGGGAATAGCTGGGAAGGCATTGAATCAGATGCTAAGGAAGTTGGGAGAAATTAATTTTCCTCTCTGCATCTCAAATTCCACTTAAAAAAATAGAGTGTTTTTATGCTTTTTCTGGCCCCTTTCAGGTCTCTCATCCCTTTCAATATGTGCCCAGAATGTGCTATGTTCTAGAGATACAGAAACAGAACCAGACCCTGTCCCTAAGGAATATTTGCTCTACTGGCCTAAAATCACCTTTATTCAATAAACACACATGAAACATATGCCATATATTGGGCACAGTGGTATTTGCTTGGGCAAAGTCAATAGATGAGATAAATGGCAGAATTTAACAGGACTGCCCGATAAGATGGTATGGAGAATCCTCTTCAAGATAGAAGTTAATCAAGTTTGCTCTTTTAAGGTTAAAATGAAAAACAAACAAACAAAACAAGTCTCCATAGGCAGTAATAGCTATACTTTTTCTGGAGGGTTCTTGAAGTAAAGACTTGTTAGAAGGAATTGAGTTTGTTTTGTGCTTGAGGGAATCCTGGATGGGAGTAGGTTGGGCTAGATCCTCCTTGAGCTCCCTTCCTACTCTGAGCTTCTGTGATTGTGTCAAATATTAAGTACCGTTCTTACCTTGGCAAAGAAGCCAGACTTTATGCCTAAGTCTGAAATTCTGAGGATTTATAGCAATAGAAATATGATCAATCATCTTGCCATTGTAAGGATAAAATCAAATATTGTTTTTTTATATTTTAAATTTTTTAAAAGTACAAACACATCCCTAAACCTTTTTAGGAGACAATTAGGATAGAGGAAGAGAACAAACACATATTTAAACATTAAGGTTCACATTTAGAATTCTATATTTTTGGATCCAAATGACACTTTTATTTCATAAAAGAATGTTTCCCCATGAGATGAAGTAGCTGTTTGATGTATTTGACATTTTTGCCTTTCTTTGTATCTCCATCACTTGCTTTCTTGACTTTTCCAGTAGAATCATATAACTTCATGGCCTCAATATATAGGTCAAGTGGTTAATCCACTGTTTTGGCAGATTCTCTCTTTGTCTTGAAAGCCATTCTCAGTCTTATTCAGGAATAATGCTCATGGATTGAAGGCTGGGAAGAACCTTAGTGGCCTTCAACTGTCTCTTTGCCAGATGTCATGCTCTAGATCATTTGTCCTTGACATCATTATGTTAGTGGTATGTTTTCAAGAGGAAAGAGTTTTCTACATGGGGATCATACATTCTAGCATTCTCATTATGTTTGCATATGCTTCATATATTCGTAGTACCTGATTAAGCATAAATGGTAAATTAAGTCAAAGGTTGTGTGATAGTCAAATATAAGAGTATACATTTCACAGTGCTTTCATTTGGTGTATTTTGCTGGGATGGGAACAGGGAGGTGACGCCTGAATGAATAATGAGTTGCTCTTTTACCCCTGGGACTTGTAAGCACATATTATTATTTTTTTTAATCTTATGCTTTCTGTTAAGGAAAATGGGTTCATACATTAGAGAAGATTCTAGTTAAGTGCTTTGTCAGCAATTCATGCACCAATGGGAAATGTTTGAGCTTATAATTAGGAATTTTATCTGGACCTGATATTTTCTAGCTTTACAGAAAAAATAGAATTTAACTAACCTTCATTTATATAACTGTTCTATATTTCTTTAATAGTTCACAACCTTTTATTTTTTGTTTGATCCAATTATAGCAACCATCAAAAGTTTTTTTTTTTTTCCTAAAACACAGAATAAATTCTGTCATCCCCTCTACTCAATGAACTTCAATGGTGCCTAATTGTCTCCAGGAATGAATACAGAATACTCTAGCCCCCTCTTAACAACACTTTTCTTATATAATTAGCCCTCTTTGAGAATGAAGGAAGAACAACAATCTGTGAGTAGTAGTAATAAACTGCCCTCATTACTACTTATTCCTTCCTCCCTCCCTCCCTCTCTTCCTTCCCCCCTCCCTTTCTTCCTTCCCCCCTCCCTCTCTTCCTTCCCCTTTCCCTTTTTTCCTTCCCCCCTCCTTCTCTTCCTTCCCCCTGCCCTCTCTCCTTCCCTCCCTCCTTCCCTCTTTCCTTTCCTCCCTCCTTCCTTTCTTCCTTCCTTGTCTTCTCCCCTTCCTTCTTCCCTACCTCGCTACCTTCCTACCTCCCTACCTCCCTTTCTTTGTTCCCTCTCTCCCACTGGGACTCAAAGGGAGCTACTTCAATACACTTTTATATCCAAATCACTCCGATTCTCAGTTATTGGCCAACAAAAAGTCCCAGACCAAGCTTCACTTGCTTATTATTTGAATTTTTGGCTCAGAGTAAGTGTAAATAGCAATTATTTTTGTTCTGGCCAGAAACTCTGTGGATCTTTCCCTCCCAATTTAATTTTTTTGAGTAGGCAAACTAGGCCATTTTTGGTTTAATCTTACTTAGCCTTAAATCACGGATCATCCATCTTGATGCAATGTAGACAGGACAAACTGCTTTCTATGACAATACTGCAAAATTGCTAGTGTGTGTGTGTGTGTGTGTGTGTGTGTGTGTGTGTGGCAGGGGGAAGGCAATGATTAAAGGGAAAACAGAAATCATCCCATAGTGAAAGAATGAAGGCATATGCCAAGTATATATCACTAAATTTTCATATCACTGATAGAAGCTTTTTGTCCAAAGTATCTTATGAAATATCTAAGAAACATGGTCACATTCAAAAGTCTCTTCATGAGCAAAATCCATATAGATTCATCTAACTAGATGCCACCAAAAAAGCATTGAACAAATGGCAAGATTATGCAAATTTGTTTATACAAACACAATGGTTGATGATAGCAGTTTAGGATTAGGTCACTGTCTTCAGAAATTACAGAAAAGTTACCTTTAAGGAGCTCAGATTTACCCCAATTGCCTCAGCAGAAAGAAAGAAAGAAAGAAAGAAAGAAAGGGAGGAAGGAAGGAAGGAAAAAAGGAAGGAAGGAAGGAAGAAGGAAGGAAGGAAGGAAAATGTATTTTAAAAGTTAATATACATGTAGGAAATGAAAAAGGTCAAAACTCCTATGCTGATTTGACATAGTTTTATATATAAACATATATCTACTTATATATAGGTATAGATATTGATAGAATAGATATAAATAGGTAGGTATAGATATAGCAAGATAGAGACAGATAGATAAAAATAGAAAGATAAACTTTCCAACAGATATAGATAATAAGGGAGAGAGAGGGATAGAAATAGATAACAGAACTAGGCAGATAGATAAATAAACAAATGAATGAATGAATGAATGAATATGCACTTGTCAGAAAGGAATAGATAACCAAGCAGCTAAAATTATATACCAGCAATTTTCTATCTTTTATAAACAGATAAAACAAATTCTTGCACACCAATACAGACTCCAAAATATATCAGAGAATTTAACAAATAAATTGCATTTGAAGTGGAACATCATTATAGGCATTACAGAACTGTGGTTCACAACTATTAGGCAATGACAATGATCTAAAAAGATTTAATGACAACAATATTAATAATAAATATTTCAATATTGCGTACTTATAATCTCCAAACTACCAGGCATGAAAAGTTTTCAGTATATAAAAACCTAAGTATAAGAAATAAAATGTCATGTAGTAGTTGTTATTCCTGCCATCCTATCTGCTACTAAAGTTATAGTTAAGATATGTTCAGTGAATTTCCAGAAGATAAGCTGATATTCTAAAACTCATCCAAATGCAAAACAAATTTTAAAAAGCATAATTTTATATGGTGGTGTAAGAATCCTCAAAACATTATTTTTTAAAAAATTATAACAATTAGTTCTTGGACTGTTTTTTCTTTTTTAAAAATTTTAAATCTTTTTATTTTCAAAACATATGCATGGATAATTTGACAACATTGACCCTTGCATAGTCTTGTGTTTCAGATTTTTCCTTCCTTTCCCTCACCCTCTCCCCTAAATGGCAAGTGATTCAATATATGTTAAACATTTTAAAATATATGTTAAATCCAATATGGGTAAACGTATTTATATAGTTCTCTTGCTGCACAAGAAAAATCAGATCAAGAAAGGAAAATAAATGAGTAAGAAAACAAAATAAAAGCGAACAGCAACAAAAAGAGTGAGAATGCTATGTTGTGATCCATACTTGGTTCTACAGTCCTCTCTCTGGGTATAGATGGCTCTCTTCATCTCTGGGTGTGATGGAAGTGATTGGAACAGGCCTCAATTATCTCATTGGTGGAAAGTCACGTTCATCAGAATTGATCACTGTATAATCCTGCTGTTGCCATGTACAATGATCTCCTGATTCTGCTCACTTCACTCAACATCAGTTCATGTAAGTCTCTAAAATCATCCTCCTGATTGTTTCTTACAGAACAATAATATTCCATAATCTTGATGTACCATAACTTATTCAATCATTCTCCAATTGATGCACATCCACTCAATTCCTGTTTCTAGCCACTACAAACAGGGCTGCCACAAACATTTTTGCACATGTGGGTCCCTTTCCCTCCTTTAGGATTTCTTTGGGATATAGGCCCAATAGAAACACTGCTGGGTCAAAGGGTATGCACAGTTGATAGCTTTTTGAACATGGTTCCAAATTACTCTCCAGAATGGCTGGATCCATTCCACCAACAATGTATTAGTTGGACTGTTTTTCTTGATACCCATCAAAAAAGATGAAAATAATAATATTAATAGTGATGCTAAAAATAATGATAAGAATATTAGGAGCAGTAGGAGCAGGAATACTGGTAGTTGATAAAAGTTTTTGATAGTGTGCTTAATTTTTGGTGTTAGTAATGGCAGATAATAAGGCATTAATGATCTTAGCAGATGTAATTAACAATAACAGTAGGAGAGGGAGGAGGAGGAGGAGAAAGAGGAAGTAGTGGTGGTGGCAATGGTGGTAGATTACCTGAAAATTATGTGGAATGAAAAAAATAAATATGTAAAGACCAAGTGCGTGAAATTAAAATCATGTGGAAAACAGAAATAATATCTACTATTCCCAATGTCCTTTCTAACACTAGAGTTATACTGAAGATGCTTTTTTTCAATGTAACACATTTCCTTGCATTTCTAGTCTGATGGGGAAAAGAATTCGTCTTATTTGTTCATATTTAGTCATGTCCAACTCTTCATGATCCCACTTGGTGTTTTCTTGGCAAAGATTTTGGAGTGCTTTGTCATATTCTTTATCAGCTCATTTTACAGATGAGAAAACTGAGACACACTGGTTAAGTTAACTTGCCCAGAGCGACACAGCTAGTAAGTGTCTGAGAGGAGATTTGAGCTTAGGAAGCATGAATCTTTCTGACTCCAGATCAAGCATACTGGGCCATCTAACTGCCCAAATCTGAATAAACAAACAAAATCAAAGAATGAATGAAGGGGTGAGTTGTCTGGTTATTTTAATGTAATTTGGCTTTAAGAAAGTGCTAAAATCCCAACTACAGAATTTACCCTAAGGAGATTTGGAGTGAGATAATCTCATTAATAGGGCAGATAAGTGGTACAACAGATAAAGTACTAAAATTGAAATCAGGAAGACTGATGTGAATTCAAATGTAGCCTCAGACCTTTACTAGCTTTATGATCCTGATCAAGTCACTTAACCCTGTTTGCCTCAGTTTCCTCATCTGTCAAATCAGCTAGAAAAGGAAATGGCAAATCACCCCAGTATCTTTGTCAAGAATCAGACATGATTGAACCAACCAAACAACAAAACTTTCACTAACAACACAATTGGCACGTACTAAAGACTATGAACCCCACTTTAAATCTATTTTTTAACCTTACTCAATATCCTTTGATTACTATTCTCTTAGCAGAATTAACATAACATGGTAAATAGAAAGCTGATCTCAGAACCAGGAATATCTGGGTTCATATATATCCTCAGACATATTGTTTATGTGAATAACTTGGCAATGCATTCTAACTCTCAATGCTCTCAGCAAATCTTTAAGATTATATATTATAGAGAAGCGCCAAATTGTACAAGTTATAGAAGGGATTGTTCCATGTAGGAGTCCTCTGTGACAATGAAAACATAGGTCCAGTTCCTATGCCGTAGATGTTATTTTTTTTTTTTTAATTTTCCGTGGGGATTGTTTTGGAGGAAATTGCCCAGAGTTGCATAATAACTGTCTCGGGTTTTGAATTCAGGTCCTCCTGACTCCAGGGCCGGTGCTCTAGTCATTGTATCACCTAGCTGTCAATATGTGCCTTATATGTAGAAAACTCTTAAGTCACTGTCAGAACTCAAATCATAGTCCCCCAGGCCTGAATTCTCTGCTGACTTCCCTTTATCACCAAACAATCCCCACCCATCAAAATGCTGTTCTCTCAGTGAAAACACACTTATCTAAAATGATTTATTGATGTGCCAAACTGACTTTATAGGTCCTAAGGACCTACAAATCCTTAATATAACTTTCAAAGAGGAGGCGTCTCCTATCAATCTTCCATATTCTGGGGGGACTGTTCCTACAATGATATTTACTGCCTGTCTTAATGGCCTTAAAATCAATGGACCTGTTGTAAGTATTTGAACATAAGTCTCCTGGCCTTTCAGCTATTACAGAGCCCTATGTCTCTTTATTTATTGATGGCAAGAAGAAAAAAAAAAAAGCGGGTCTAAATTTAGAGATAGCAAAGGGACATTGTTTATGAATGACTAATTACTTTAGGGATGTTTCACTGAGATTCTCAATTCTGCTCTTATCTGAAAAATACTTTGGACATGTTGAAATATTGAAATCCATTCCAGTATGTAAAGTAACAGAGTCAGAGTGTAGAATCCTTGTGTTTTAAGCCTGCTTCTCTCCAGGTGACTATGGGCAATCTTGTAGTTTCATTTTCCTCATCTTTAAAGTGGGGATAATAGTAGCACTCATACCCCAGTTTTAAGCATCAAATGAGATGGTGAATGGGATTGTTCATAGCATAAACACAATTTAGGTATGGGTTAGACAGATGGTCAGTTAGGACAAAAAAGGAAAATAATCACTCTTACTTCTTGAAAGAAATCTTTCAACATTCCTTGACCATGTGGTACTTTCCCTTCGGGGATAAGGGAGTTAGATTGACTTAAATTTACTCTTTTAACAGAAAAAAAAATAAATTCATTTGCCTTGATCAGTGTATACCAGTATGGTTCTACTATATCCAAGAGGACCAAAGTTCTTGCCTTATTCTCTCTCATAAAGAAGTCCGCAACTAGAATCACAGTCAGGTACTGAGAGCTAAAAGAAAGCCATCATTAGGTCTAAAAGAGATCAAGATGCTTTCCAAACATCTCTACTCTCTATCTTCACAGAAGCCCAATTTAATAAATGACTTAAACTTACAAAGCAAAGGGAAATAAAACTTCCTATCTGAAAAGGGTCCCTGCAGAGAATTAGGAGTGCTTAGTTTTTTTTCCCCACAGAAATTTCACTCGAATGAAAATTGTTCCTTATTTTCCTCTGTATGTAAGACCATTCAGCTGTAGCCTGGAAAGAGTTCATAGTCATGCTTTTTTTGTTTTTTAACCAAATTTTTTATCCAGAGGTCACTGTACCATATGATTGTCTAAGGTACAGGAACCCCTAATTTAGGCAGGTTCAGGCAAGTTTCCTCTGAGTCCTTATATTAAAGGATATTTGAAACTTCCCTCAATGGCTCTTTTCCCACTGCAAGGGCAACCTAAATGGAGTTTGAAGTTCAATCTTTAGTGGACAAGCAAGGTTAATTTAAAGAAAATACACTCAGAAAGCTTTTAAGGAAAAGTAGAATTCTAAAATGAAATTTGATATTAAGGGCTGGAGTTGCTAAGAAAGCAGGTAAACCTTTCCTATGAATCTATAGTAAATAATATTCCCAAACAAAGTGTCTTGATGTATTTCACTAATAAACCAAACATTATGGATCTGCTTAAAACTCTTCAGACTTCTGCTTCCAAAGAAACAAAAACATTTATAAGCTAGGAACCATCATTTTAGGATTCAGAATCCCTATCTGTCAAGTTAGTTGCAATAACTCATTTTGAGTAGAGTAAAATAGTAGATATTAACATAAACATTAAAACAAGCAAAAGTTATGATGAAGACAGTGGTCAGATTTTTAAGGAAAAGCACTAGAAAGGAGAATATTCAATTTAATCTAAAATAAAAGAGAAGGGCGGAAAGTCCTAAAAACTAGTATAGCCAATAACAATGGCCTACTGCTCCTCTTTTTCATTATCAATAATAAAAACACCCAGTGGGTAATTTTTCTAGATAGTCCCCACTAATGTAAAGGACCCAGTATTTATTCTGGCCCAATCCCCATCCCATTACAGTTTATATTCATATTGAAGTGTCAGACACAAAAATTGGCTTCTATGTTCCCTCAAAGTTCTAGGATTATTTAAGGAGTTATTTATAATGTTGTCTATTTCATAACCTTTCTACCCCACTCCCAAAATCATTTGTTTTCCACCATGATTAATTTTTGACATCAATTATTTATCTAGTCTTAAGTAGCTCTTTGAAAAGGGCAATTCTTAATATATTAAAAACACTTACTACATAGCACCACTTCTCTGAAAGTTTGGGACATACTCTCCTCCACTCTACCCTTAGTATATATTAGTACAAGGGGAAAGAGGCTCAAGCTTTCAGAGCATTTGAGGCAAAGGGAAAGGGGAAGGGAAAGGGAAAGGGAATAAGCACTTAAATAGCACCTGCAATGTGCTAGGTTTCATGCTAAGCAATTTATAAATATTATTTCATTTGATCCTAACCACCTCCATTTTATGGCTGAGGTTGTTGAGGCAGACAAATTTAAGTGACTTGTTCAAGGTCAGACAACTAATAATTATCTGAGACTAGATTTGAACTGATTCCAGATCTATCACTCCATTAACTGTAGCACCTAGTTACCTCAAAAAGATAATGCAACACTCCTGGAAGTTCTTTTGCTAAAGATGTTTCCTTTAAATATTATTATTCTATGAGAAATGACCAGCAGGATAATTTCAGAAAGGCCTGGAGAGCCCTGAACTGATGCTGAGTGAAATGAGGAGGACCAGGAGACATTATATACTTCAACAATAGTACTATATGATGATCAATTCTGATAGATGTGACCCTCTTCAACAATGACATGAACCAAATCAGTTCCAATAGAGCAGTAATGAACTGAATCAGCTACACCTAGCGAAAGAATTCTGGGAGATGACTATGAACCACTACCTAGAATTCCCAATCCCTCTATTTTTGTCCGCCTGCATTTTTTATTTCCTTCATAGGCTAATTGTACACTATTTCAGAGTCCGATTTTTTTTTTGTACAGCAAAATAACTGTATGGACATGTATACATATGTTATATTTAACTTTTACTTTAACATATTTAACATGTATTGGTCAACCTGCCATCTGGGGAGGAGTTGGGGTGAAAGAGGGGAAAAATTGGAACAAAAGGTTTTGCAACTGTCAATGTTGAAAAATTACCCATGCATATATCTTGTAAATAAAAAGCTATAATAAAAAGAAAAAAGAAAAAATATACATATTTCTTTTAAATAAGGTGTAGATTTTCTTTTGTGCCCTTCACAGAGATTTATGGTATCAAGGTGTCTCACTGGGTGACCACCTCTTGCCATCTGGAAAATCTACATTAAGTTTTTGACTCTCCCTTTTTTTCAGAGGAGAAGTCTGAATTATTATGGTATTAAAAAATAAAACATATCGATATTATAAAATACTATATATATTTTTAGGCATTTCTGAGTTTCTAAATTTTTTCTTTGTTATTTACTGGTCTTCATGTATAGTCTAAAGCTTCCTCAAAACTCTCCCCAAATTCCCATATAATTTCTTAAATTGACATGTAATATGTTGAGGAACTCATGATGTAGAAGTGATAACTAATTTAGAGATAATCCACAGAGTGCATCACCGAGCTGCCTCAGCTAGCCAGCCATATTTTATGAACCTTTTCTCCAAGTGAAGAAAGAATTTTTTTTTCCCATTTAGTTTAACTTTATAGGCAAGAGTTTTTTTTTAAGGTATTGGGGTTATATAAATTGGTATTTAGTTGAATGAGATAGGGTGATTTCAGATACTCAAGCATTTCCCCATCCTTAAATATATAAAATGCTTTGATAATTTTAAAGTATTGCATAAATATTAGATATAATTTCTATAATACTTTAAAAAGCAACATGGAGTAGTGGCTAAAGCACTGTATGTGGAATCAGGAGGACCTAGAACCAAATCCTATCTCTTGTTCTTATGATTATTATGATACTGGACAAGTCATTTGGCATCTCTTGATCTCAGTTTCCCCATATGTGTTAGTTTCAACAGCTTCTAAGGTATATTCTACAGCTATGTCTATCTTACAATTCAATTAGCTGGGTTAAAATTCAAGCTCTGTTGCTTCCTACAAGTTCACGTGACCCTGGGCAAATCATCCAAATACTCTAAGCCTTAGCTTTATTATTTATAAAATGAAAGTGTCACTTTTAATGATATCTAAGGCCTTTATAGATCTAAATTGATGGTCTTATGGTGCTATTCCTTGCTGCCCAATTAAAGACAATAATAAATTAGTGGAGGTTTATTTAGTCCAGTTTCCATTTATTATCCCATCTGTCAGTTAGTCAACAAGTTATGTATTAAGTCCTCTAGGCACTGTTTTAACATTCCAGACAAATACAAAGGCAATCTCTACCCTCAAGGAGTTTATATTATAGTGAGCAGCAAGGTGACTCAATAGATAGAATACTGGGTCCATAGTCAGGAAGACAAATTTAAGTCTCCCTCAGACACTTACCACTCCTGGTCGAGTCACTTAATCTTTATTTGCCTCAATTTCTTAATCTGATAAATGGAGATAATAAATAACCTCTAATCACCCAGGGTTGTTATAAAAGTTTCAAGCTCTCTCTCACTCTCTCTCTCCTCCTCCTCCTCCTTTTCTTCCTTTTTCACTCTTTCCCTTCTTCTTCCTTTCCCCTCCCCTTTTTCTCCCCCCTATATTTCTTTCTCTCCCTCTCTTTTTTTTCTCTCTTTTATCACTCTATCTGTTCTTTTATCTCTGTATCCCTTTGTCCCTACCTGTCCTTTTCTCTTTGTAGTTCTTCTCCATTGCTATTTTCGTAGGAGATTCAGTTGGTCCATTCCCATCTGTTTTCCAGGCACAGTTGTATGATTCACATTTTTAAGATTATTGTTGGGTGCATGTTCTATGCTTCTATGTTCATTATACAACTAGGTATTTTCCTAGTAGTCCACACATGCCATAGTCCCCATTAAACATATCTTCTGGATGCAATTTTATTTTTATTTAGGAAGTTTCAGCCTGCAGGCTATCTTTGGTCCATTGCCAAGAAAAGATTCCAAAGTAGAACCAGACTTTGGGGCATTGTAGTCTTGTAAAAAACGTTTCTGGTGAGAATACACGTACATAAAGTTTATTAAAGTTCTCCTCCTTTGGCCTCAGTATCACATTCTGGTGGATGAATTTGGTTATTATCTCCTTGAAAGTCCATATGCTCTAATGCTCATAAAACTGTCATGGGGAAGAGGAATGAGTTTAGGTTTGCTTGTCCCCACTGGGCAGAACTAGGAAGACCAGATAAAAGTGGTGACATAGTCAATTTAGGCTTGATATCAGATAGAATTTAATAATTGGAGCCATCCCAAAGTTCCACAGAGTGCCTTGGATGACAGTAGGCTTTTCCTCACTAGTGATCTTCAAGAAGAGGTAGGATAATGACGTCTAGAGAATATTTAGATGGGATCCTTTTTTAATTTCATGGTTGGATTAGATAATCCCCAGAGTCATTGTCAACCCCTAAATTCCATGATTTGTGGCAGATATGTAGAAGAGAAAAGTAGGTGGTCTCTTTAAGAATACTGGGCCTAAATACCAGGCTCTGGTTGTATTATGTCTCATGCTAGTAAGAGACTCCTGAGGAGTCATCATTGTTTAGAATAATATATTCTGGGTAATCAATTTTCCTTCCCTTTCCTCTGTTGTCCTGGCTACCCAATCTATCACTAAACTCATTAATAGGGGAAAGGAAATTAAGGTTAAAATTAATAGTAGCTGACTCTACATTTATTATTTCATTTGATCCCCATAACAATACTATTGAGCGTATGTTATTGTCATCCCATTTTGGAGAGGAGAAAAGTGAGACTTAGGTCAAGTGACTTGATTTACAAGTATATCTACAATATCATACACCCAATATTAAAGATTGAAAGGAGTATTTGTTTGCTGAATCAAATTTAGCACTTGTTTGAACTTTATTTAAAGAAGGAATTCTTAATCGTTTTAGTGTCATGGATCTCTTGGGCAGATGAAGCCTATGGACTTCTACTTAGAATAATATTTTTAAATGCACAAAAAGACA